>NC_141689.1:445698022-446298022 GCF_964263255.1 Lissotriton vulgaris
GAATGAGACCACTGGCCTCTATGTAATTTAAGGGGCAGGGAATCTGTAGCAGATGTCGTCCGGTTGAGTAGTTGGATCTAGGAGCTATACCTAGACTGACTCTCTTAGGCTTGAAGGAATGGACCAACGTTTGGTCCTGCAGCAGCTGGGTGATGTCTTTAAGTGGCTTAGTGCTGCACTCCTGCCCTTGCACGAAGAAGATTGACCAGTTGTCTATGACTGACTTGCTGCCCTCCACTTGGAGTACAACATTAAGGTAAAAAATGTATTGTTGTTGTGAGCTTTGTGTATTTCTTTCAAGACCTTCAAAGAATATGCTACGTCATTCATATTTGGGCTTTTGCTTGAAAATCTAAACTCTGGGAAGCAATTTTAATTTTACATTCCCCTCATGTTCCCAATATTGCAAGTAAAATATACCACGCACAGTGCAATTCTGGTTTTGTGTGAAATCCGACTCATCAATTTTCAGTGTCACACTAACAATGATGAATACATATTACACACTCCTGATCTTATTGGTAACAAATACTGCCAGCATTAATAATGAAAATGGTAATCAGTATTTCCAATTCTGGGGGTAGAGTCTGAAACTCAGACACGTTATTACACATAGATTCTAGGTCCCGGTGTCTCATTGATACTAGAGGAAATACAAGGTGTGGCATTATTACAGCCAGTAATACAGTACTTGGAAATTCTGGGTGCGGTATTACCTTTTCTTGTATTACTGTGTATATGTGAAATACTCCTGGACAGATAGATGTCAAAAACGGGAAACGCATCATCACTATTTTGCATATAGACACTGGAATACTGACAGGAACAATCCACATCCCCCGTTTGTGTTACCCATTACAACATCCTGAAGGAGGTATTTTCAGCAGAAAGGAACCGTATAAGACTCGAATAAGCACCCGTTTTGGATTTTACAGTTCATTTGCATTATCTGGGTACAGCTACCATCAAAACCTGATCAGCAAATCAGTGCCTTACTATGGCCTCTGTAAGGCTGTGATGGAGTCTTTCGTAACTGAATACACATTATTATTAACATTGCTGGAAATGGAGTTTCTGGTTGGCTAGGGTTTGCACCTAAGCCAGGCAGAACCCATCACTTTAGCCAGGGTCAGTAAGTTACACACCTAAGATACCTCCTGCTCACCTCCTTGGTAGCTTGGCACAGAGCAGTCAGGCTTATCCCAGAGGCAATGTGTAACGTATGTGTACATAAACGCACACACAGTAACACAGTGAAAACACTATGAAAGGACCCTACACCACTTTAGAAAAACAGCCACCCATATGTATCTAAATCAAACAAGACCTAAACGACAAAAATCCAGCATAAAAAAAATCAAGATATCACGATTTTGAGAATAATAGTCAGATGTATCAAGATTTGCTTTTGCGATTCTTAAATAGCGAATTTTACCGATTTGCTATTGAAGAATCACGAAATGCAATGTTTGTAGGATTTGAAAAAAAAAATGCGAAACCTACATATTCCTTAAGAGCGAATCGCAATTTGCGATTCGCTATTATGAAATACCTTTTCATTCTAGAGGCCCTTGGGAATGAATAGGACTGCTTTCACATGCAATGCAATTTCAAGTGTGCACGGGTTCCAAATGGACACCTTGTTGCACCCCTGAAATATACATGTGTGCACATGTGGGGCACATATATGCCTTAAGGGCATGTATGTGTGCCACATGCCACTTAGAAAAATGCTAAAAAGTGCATTTTTAAAGGAACTTGCAAATTACCATCAACTAGAAGTTGGTGGTAATTTGCGATTCCTTAAAGCCAAGTAGGAAATTGTTCTTGCTTCCTGCATTGCATTTAAGGAATCACAAATTGCGATTCCCTAAATGCATTTGCAAAATAGGTAATCACAAACATTGTGATTACATATTTTGTGAATGCCTTTTGGGATGATACATCCCAAAAGACTTTTTCCCGTTTGCAAATAGGCCAATTCTGCGAATCGGCACGTTTGTGAACAGGAAAACGCTTGATACATCTGGCCCTTAATCATGTGTAGTATCTTAGAAATCAAAAATAGCTTCAACCAGGCCTTTTTGGTCGAGTTCGATGACTCCACAAAGTCAGTCCGAACTTGATGGAGCAAGGGCCGGTTATGTAGTCGGGCAGACCACAATACAGTACCTTGGAGGCATTGTGAAAAACAAAGTCAATGAAAAACACAGGGGAGATGATGCTGTGGTTTCCATTGTGGTACCTCGCTTCCTTACTGTGGAGCAACGTCAATGAGATGCCGAGAGACAAGCCGCAAGTCTTCGGTTTCCGTGGCTTTGAACAGTGCGCCAGGCACTTTGGTGGTGCGGAGCTCGAGACTCATGTAGTGGTGTTGCTTCAGAGGCACTGCGTCGTCGTCGGAGCTTGGGGTGCAAGTTGCTGTTGAGTGGAACCACAGCTCTGGTGCATGCAGCGGCACAGCAGCAGACTTGCAGATGGGGGCCTATTTCAAAGTCGATTGGCGAAAGTACCTTGGTTTCTGCTGAGTAGCACCCCAAATTCACTTCAAAGGCCCCAGGAAGTGCAATGGGCACCACTTGGCATGTAGGAGTCCACAGCAAAGGGGCCCAGGGACTGCACGTGAAGGCCTTGCTGGCCCTGAGCCTTCCTAATACGAGGCAGGCTCAATTCAAGCCCTGAAAGAACCTTGGAAGCAGGATATAGAAAGCAAGGTCCAGTCCTTTCACTCCCAGGACAGAAGCAGCAGCCCAACACAGCAAGGCAAGTAGCAAAGTGACAGTCCCTCTTGACAGCTATCCAGCTCTTCTTCCTGGCAGAATGTCCTCAACCCAGAAGTGTATATGTTGTCACAGGTCCCGTACTTATACCCAATTCAGCCTTTGAAGTAGGCAAACTTCAAAGAAAAGTCTTTGTAGTATACAATATTCTGCCTTTCCCTGCCCTGGCCCCAGACACACTACAGGGGATGGAGACTTATTTGTGTTAGGACATGCACAGACCTATTAAGGTGTGAGTGTCAAATCATCCCACCACTCTAGCACAGGAAGGCCCATCAGCCTGGTGGTGGGCCATCAGGATATGCAGGGCACACCTCATCTCCCTTTGTGTGACTGTCTAGAGTGAATGCATAAACTGCCCAACTGTCATTCTGACCCAGACGTGTATTTAGAGACAGGCATAGGCACAGATTTGTTAAAATAAGAATCTGCCCACTTTCTAAAAGTGGCATTTCCAGACCTGCAATTTAAAAACCACATTTACTAAAATATGTATTTTTAAATTGTATGTCCAGTGACACCAAAATCCAAAGTTTTATCAGCTACCAATTGGCAAATACACTGGCAAGATATTCCAAGGCAGCTCCAATGCTAACCTGTGGGAGAGATAGGCCTTGCTGTAGTGATAAGCAGAATTAGCTGTATTTCACTACCAGGACATGTAAAGCACAACAATACTTGTATATGTAATAAAAGGGAAGGTTTCAGCCTGGCAAGTGGGTGGCCTTATGAGGTCGAAAAGGTAGTTTAAAACTGCACACACAGACACTGCAGTGGCAGGCCTTAGACATGTTTGAAGGGCTACTTATCTGGGTGGCTGCAGGCTAACTAGGAGCATTTGATTTACAGGCCCACGGCACACCTTCTGCACTGTACTAGGGATTTACTAGTAAATCAAATATCCTAACCATGGAGAAACCAAACACCATTACATTTTAGGGAGAGAGCATATGCACTTTAGCACTGGTTAGCAGCGGTAAAGTGTCAAACGTCCTAAAGCCAACAAATAGAGGGTCAGACAAACAGGAGGAAGAAGGCAAAAAGTTTAGGGATAACCCTGCAAAAAGATTAACATGCATGAAAACCAAGACACTGTAGGAAACACTGTGCTCACTTTTAACATTGGCCAATGTGGGCCACGATTTCAAAATGGTTGCTGCTGCTTACAGCCATCTTTCCAATATGTAATAATCTTTTGGCTCTGTCTCACTCTGCACACAGACAATTCATGCACAAGCAACTTTTTAAGCAATGTTTTGAGAGGTAATGTGACTTCTCAATCATAGTGTGTTTCTTTTCTTAGAGCCCTGTAGCACACTTTTCCTATGAGATTGAGTTTTTCCAAGCCCTTGCCTATTAGGATCACAGTAGGATTTTACATTATGAGAATGTGTCCTTGAATATAATAACTGAAGAGGTGTCTGAAGATCACTATGGATCGGAATTGCATTTTGTGAATCTGTGCAACAATTTTGAATATGCAAATTCAGAAACTGTATTGCTTGTTCTTAAATGTGGTTTGTTCAAATCTTGTGATTTTTACACAGTTGTATTGATTGTTTAACACTTAATGTATGTTGTTTTATAAAAGAAGAAGGGGGTTGTGGGCCCATTCTCTCTTGACTCTTAGGAGACACAAACTGGCCGGTCTCACCTCGAAATTGTAACTTGATTTATTATTTAGTTCTGAACTATTTTTGGTTCTGCTTACTTATTTCCTACGTTTCATTTTGAGCTTCATGCCATTTCTTGATTTAAATGACTGGCTGATTTTAGTCATGTATTTGGTCTTCTGTAATGATTTACACTTTAATAAACCTTCATGGTGTCATTTTAATATTTGTCTCAGTGTTACAGCTTGTGTTATAAATTGTTTACCAGATCCAGTTGAGGAGTGTTAGAATTGGGATACTGGTTGACTGAGGTGTGAGCCCTGGTCAAGCAGCAACCCCAATCCTAGTCAGGGTAAGGCACAAGCAACCCCAAATTAACCTGTGCTCACCCTCTGGTTGCTTGGAATAGAGCAGTCAGGCTTAACTTGAAGGCAATTGGACCTTGGCACATGTAGTTCACTTTACTACAGACTTATAAGTAAATTAAATATGCCTTTGGGAATGAGCCAATGTTGGCATGTTTTAGGGAAAGAGCACAAGCATGTTAGCACTGGTTAGCAGTGGCAAAATTGCAGTATTTTAAGCCCAGCAAAAAGAGGAGGCCTGAAGGCAAAAAGTTTGGGGAAATCATGCCAAGGATGCCACAGCACACACCTAAAATAATTACACAATTGCCATCATTTATTACTAATTAATTAATTAAAATGAACTTACAACTAATTATTAATTCATCAATTAAAAATAAATTACCACCCATCCTTCCAACCATTTTCACCTATGAACATCACAACACACACCTAAAATTAATTACACAATTACCATAATAATTGCCAATAATTAATTAAAATTAATTAACAACTAATTATTAAATAATAACAAACTAATGTACACATTTAACACTATAGCATCTCAATTAAACAAATATTAATAAATACAAATTATTCAATAAATGTCATATAATTAAATTACTTCCCACCCTATTCCCCTATAAACCCACAACCCGCTACAGAATTTAAAACTCAAAATTCAAATAAAAAACAATACCTACTAAAAAGAATCAATACATTTTATATATTTAAATTACTTACCCCCCTATTCCCCTACATACCCACAGCCCGCTACAGAACTAAAAAAGCAAAATTCAAATAAAGACATAAATAGCTACTAAATTTTTTACACATATAATAAACATACATACAATTCTTATATAAAAAAACATACATCACACACACAAAATATATTCTAAAATACATAACATTAATAAAAAAATCGATATTTTTAACAACTATATTTTTGCAAACTATATTAAACACTTTTTTTTAATCGATTACTTACCTAAAATCGATATTCTTGACCACGAGAATTTGTCTGTCGATATACCTGACCCACAATGTTTTTGACACAATATTTGTGTACTTCGAATTTCTTTACTTGATATACTGTCTCTGCACCGCAGGGATACAACAGGCTTCATAGGACTCCCTTCAACTGCCTCACTAAGCTGCTGCAACTGGATTTGCCTGAATCTGTAACTGGACTACGCTGAGCTCTGTTGCTGGCTTCTGCTGGAGTGATTCCTGATTCCCATAAACGGTGCCCCCTCCCAAGGTCCTGGAACCTTGGCTGACATCAGAGTGTACCCCTCCCAAAGAGAAGGTAATAATCCTGTAGTTTGGGCTCCATACGACTGCAAACTGACCAGTTCATTCCAAGACTCTGAGGCCCACAACGACCGTCAACACGAAATCCCAGTTAGACCTTCTTTTTGTGCCGACAGCCAGCAATGCAAGAGGTGCACTTCGTGTTACAGCAAAGACAACCAGTGGCAACCGCTAACATGAAGCTACAGCAACAGACCATCCACAACACCTGACCTGCTCTTTGTGCTACAACGACGACCTTCCTTGACGTCTGACCAGCTCTTTGCGCTACACCGATGACCATCTGCGATGTTCGATCTGCTTTTTGTGGCCTCCTCGAACGCAAGCGGAACTCTTCATCCTGGATGTTGAGGTATAATTATATTCATTAAAATGTACTCTAGTTTTCTAAATTTGTTTGGCATTTTACTTCTGTTGTGTTTTCACTTTATTACTGTTTGTTGCTGCATAAATACTTTACTCATCGCCTCAATGTTATGCCAGAATGCTTTTGTGCCAAGCTACCATAGGGTTAGGCCCAGGTCGATTTAGTGACTTTTGTGGTTCTCACATTGGTGTACAGTGGTGGAATCCAGTACCTGTATTTGTGTAGTCCCACTCAGTGATTTTTTTGCAAAACTAAAATTCGCATATAAATAATCTGACATCAGATTTGACCTCCTTTGAAATTTTTCTTGATTGATTACTTTTCATTTTTCTTCCAAATGTAATTCCTACCTCATTTGTGCACCTGTAACTCTTGCCTGCAAGCATAGAAATGCACCTCTGCAACCTGGAAATCTACAATGTGGCGGAGCTAAAAGGATTTTGTAGGTAGAAGGAGCTACCAGTAACTAGCAACAGGAGTGCCAGAAATCCCTGAGGAACTTGAAGGAGGCCCACCAGCTGCTTACTACAGCACATGGGCAAGAGTAAGATGATGATGTGGAGGAGTAGGAGGAGGAAGTAATAGAGGAACCATGTCCTCAAAGGAGATGGAGAATAGGAGTTAAGTCCCTTGCTGGATCCAGAGGAGGCAGCAGCATCTCCTCCTGCAGCCTTTCTGTAGTAATACGCTCGTAGACGAGTGGAGATTAAATAAGCTTTAATCACAACAGGTGCTGCGCAGCTTATAAACGTGAACAGAGACAGGGGGAAAAGGTTGAAGACTTTATTTCCGCGTTGAGAATACAGAGTGTGAGTTTGAGAATTTTAGAGATCAGATGATCAGAGATCAATACATCTGTAAGTGTTCAGACAAAGTTATCCAACAAAAATTACTCTCTTTAGGTAATCCTTCACTTGAAGAAACTGTACGTGTGGTTAAAAGCATTGAATTTTCAAAAATGTCTGTTAAAGAACTCGATGCAAAATGTTCTCCTTCTATTTCTAAGGAAGATACTGTTAATGTTGTGAAAGTGCAAGACTCTAAAGCAAATTCTGGGGGGCGTACTGACAATAAGTTTTTCAAACAAAGTAATATTTGTTTTAAATGCGGCAATTTTCCTCATTTTAAATCCGGACGTCCCTGCCCAGCTAGGAATGTCACGTGCAGGTTGTGTGGAAGATTAGGTCATTTCGCTAAAGTGTGTCAAAATATTAAGCGCAATGTTCCTCAAGCACATTCTAGCAAACAGTGGAGTAATTCGAGCAATTCACCTTCTGTTGCTAATGTTTCTGATTACATTCAAGATGACACTTCTAGCATTCAAGATGATCTAAGAGATATGGTTGCGATTGTGGGGGATAGTGAAGCTGATTCCGAAGTTGAATGTGTTGACCCCTACACCGACATTGGCATTGGTGATAAGGTTGTCTGTTTGTTAGTAGACTCAGGAGCGAGGATAACCATGCTGACCCAAGAGGTGTTTGAGGAGGTGTGGGGTGACCGTAAACTTTTTCCTCCTGACAAATCGCCAGTCAATTATGAAGGAAGGAGGATAGAACTCAAGGGTTATTTTGAGGATTCTCTTGAATTTAGAGGGCGGAAGATCTTTGGTAAAATTTATGTTTCTATCAAAGGATTAAACATTCTCGGATGGTTTCATCAAGGTTTGTTTAAAATGGTTCTCCGACCTGGTACTAAGGACCCTATCTCTGTCGTATAAGCAGATGATTTTGTTAGCAAGTTAGATGAGAAGTTTCCCACGGTTTTTAGCAACAGATTAGGGGAGGTGAAGGGGTTCAAAAACACCATTAGAGTTAAAGACAATGCCATCCCTGTTAAACATAGGTTGAGGAATGTCCCATTCAGTGTAAGAGAACAACTGGAAGCAGAATTGAATGGCCTTTGTAAAAAAGGGATAATAAAACCCATTGAATTTTCCCTTTGGCTCTCTCCATTAGTTGTCGCCAAGAAGAAGAATGGAGAACTTCGCGTCTGTGTTGATTTACGCAGTCTGAACAAGAGCATTTGGATAGATTCTTTTCCCCTCCCAAAAATTCCTGACATGTTATCACTCATAAATGGGTCTAAATGGTTTAGCAAGCTAGATTTAGCATCTGCATACCACCAGGTCGTTTTAGATCCTGCATCCCCGCATCCCATCCTCGTCGCCACGTTTTTCTGTAGTAATACGCTCGTAGACGAGTGGAGATTAAATAAGCTTTAATCACAACAGGTGCTGCGCAGCAGCTCAGCTTGTACAGTTCAGGAATAACGACAGTTACATCCTAGAAAGCATTCTAATTAGAACATAGGAATGGAACACATTAGAAGAGTTCCAGAAAGACTAGAACAAAACATTACACTTTCCCCTAAAGAGCTGGTTAAATTGAAGCTGAATGCAGATGAGAAAAAGGGCGAAGCATCCAAGGAGGAGGAAAGAGGGCCTTGGAGGAAAGAAGGACTGAGGCAGAGAGCCAAGGAGAAAACTGAGACGGAAAGGGCCTTAGCAGCCAGGAAACTGTTGTTGGCTCATGAAGTGAGTCCGAAGGAGCTGGACCTGAAAACAATGAATCCAACAGGGTCCAGTGGTAATGAAGGCAGTGAAAATCCAGAGCCTAGTGGAGACAGGGAAGTCCACATCCCCATGGATTTGGTGCCTAACGTTGTTGTGAGGGATGACATAGGCAATAGTTTTGAGGCATATGAAATAGCTCTAACAATGCATAGGGTCCCTGAAGAGGCTTGGGGAGCCAGCATTTGGAGGCATATACCTAATGAGCGGAGGGATTCACTGCTAGGCCTAGGGAAGGGTGACACTATGAAACACACACTCATAAAAGAAATTCTTGTCCGAAAGTACTGTTTTAAACAATGAAAGGTACACAATGAATTTCAGGGATAGCCAGAAGCTGTCAAGTCAGTCTTGGGTGGATTTCATGGAGTACTCCAAGATGGCAGTGGATGGTGGGGTGAAGGGTACTAATGTGAGTGATTATGATTAGCTGTACAATCTTATTTTCAGAGAGCATATGTTCAGCCATTGTTTTGCAGAGCTGTGGTAACACACTGTTGAATCTAAACTCATTGTCTTCAGTAAACTTTCCATGGAAGCGGACCTATAACTCTCTACCAGGATCCACAAGAAAGAATTTGTGGGGATCCCCCAAAGGGTAGACATGTTCCCCACCAATAAAGAGTAGGCAGTCATGGGAATATTGGCTGCCTTAACACCCGGTGAAGGGCTGCCGCATCATGGCCCTGACCCTACGTGGGGGTCTGCTCTAGGGTGGTGCAGTCTGGATCTGCACCCACTTCGAGGCTCCATCAAGAAAAAAAAAAGCAGAGCATAGAAAGAGGAGCTGAATTGTTGCTGCTAATCAGGTTGCTGTGGAGTGTAGGCGGTGCAGCCGCTGCATGTCCCTTTGGCTTGCTGCACTGGGCCTGAGCACAGTGAATTACTCATTGCTCAGGACCTAGGTTGTCCCAGCCTGTGACTGTTTTTGCCTAAGGGGTTGGATCTCCCAGTGACCGCTCCCACACAGTTTGGCCTCCCGATCTGAATGGGGGGTTAGAGCGATACAGAATCATGCTGCAGCCGAAAAGTGCTAGACCCTGCCTGCTTTTATCATGAAGGGACAGCCTCCCCATCAGTCGCCCCGACTGCTTCCCTCCGTCCACTTCGAATTATCATCTGGACCGCTATCGTGGGGCATTCTAACAGTTGAAAGAGGGATCCAAAACGTACTGATCCACTGCTGTTTTTTTTTCTACTAAGGGTTGGTGGCCATTTTGGAGGCTCTCGGCCTGACTGGAAGGCCTCACCACTCATAATGGTCCACATCCAGTACATCCCAATCTGACACAAGAATGACTCCACACTGAAAGGAAAGCAGGACTACAGGAGACTAACATCAAAAGAAAGGTAGGACTGTTCTAGAATGCATCTATGGAGCCGCCAGCTTGTAATATTGTCTCCTTCCTTGTAATCTCAGCCCAGATTCCTTTTCTAACATGTGTAATCTGACCAATGCAGCGTCACACTTTTAAGTCCCACGCTACCTATGCCACTTTTTATAGGATTAGACCCTATAAAGACAAACATTGAGCAAAGGATACTTATAATTATGGAAATGACTTTTAATCTGACTGAACTACAACTACTTGCTACACAATTACAGTAGAACCTCTTATACCAGTTCTATGCAAATTTCATCCTCAAATTCAAGACTTCACGTGTATCTCACTATTTGGCTCCCGTTCCAATATGGCTCCAAATAATGCCTGCCCCAACGACAATCTGCTGTCACAGGTGGGCCTTAATGCTTTTAAAATTATCTACCTCCCTAATCTATCCAAAAACACTGTTAAGAACTTCAAACATAACCTACTCAAAAGAAATCCAGAAACGCTCATCTCTGATGTATGCTTTTGCTCTTCAAAAGGTATTGTTGCTTACGACCTAATCTTCTTCACCAACAGAAGAGCCCAATGGAGAAGAGTCGCAACCTCCTTGCTTCGATCCAAACCTATAATGAAAACTCCTCACGATTTCTGAATAACTGTAACACCCTCACCAGACTTCAAGGTCAATCTCTCAATATCCCTCTACAACAATGGAAGCATCCTTATTCAAGTAACGAACCGTTGTCTTGATCTATTTAACAAAATCTTTATGAGGTGCAAAAATACATTAGATAACTCTGTGTCAAATATACCACCTAACCGAAGCCTAGCCACTACACCAATACCTTACTCTACTACCTCCTCCTCTTCCTCCTCACCCTCACTTGAACTGTCTCGACTTAACTAGTCACCAAGCGGCCCCAATCATGAACCTAACATGGGGGCGTGGCCTGGAGAGCCATCATGGTGCTCGCGTTTTAGGCGAGCTCCGATGAGCCCTTCATTAACATCCTTTATTTTTCCTGCTTCGTTGGCTTTGTTTGCTTGGAAAGCCATCTGAGGGGGTGGCGAACATCAAGGGAACACGGCGCCGGTAAAACCGTCCAGTTCCATGCAGGAGTGCGGGAGTGCGTGGACTGGAGGTCCTGTGGCCAAGCTTGGGGCGTAGCAGGTTGGGCATTGGTTGGACATGAGCGTGGCTGGAGCCGAGGCACGGCCCTGCCGCATGAGGAAGAGCTTGAGTGCCTGTCGTTGGCCCCTGCTTGTGGCCCGAGGCAGGGATTGCCGTGCTGGTGGTGCTGTGCTGAGGGGAGGCAGCAGAATGATGAATGTGCTGAGGCCCCCCTTCCATATACCCTCTCACTGAGATTCGGCAGCTGCAACGGGCCGCATAGGGTGAAAGGTCCGTTGCCCCATGGGCTTGGGGTCTTGGAGGGGCCCTTGTCGTGCTGGACTATCCTGGGGTTGATAGCTGGCCCCCATTCCCCCAACCCAACCTTTATCTCGGTGGTTGGATTGGGCCACATGCGGAGGGCTGAGTGGCGGCGCCGTGCAGTGGCGCAGTTGTGCAGAGCTTTTGGCATTCCAGCCTGAAATTATACTGGGGGCTCCAGATATATGCCATATTTAGTTCTAGCTGCTGGAGCAGTGTAGCAGCCAGTTGGAGTGTGACTTGAGCTCTCATCCCTCCTATATTTCCTGGCGATTCATCAGTGGTCATTTCGGGCCGTGGGGGTTATTGGACTGCCTTGTACACACTGTAGTGGCTCCTATATTCCTGGATCGGAGGGATTTTCCTGGCTGGGCCTTTGGCTCCCTCTCCTCCACCTTTGTCCCCCTATAGAGATTTGGCGGCCAGATTGGGCTGCGTGCAGGGAGGGTGTGTTGGCGCTTCCGAGGCATCCTGTGTGGCACTCCTAGGGTTGGGTGTGGCCCAATAGGGGGAGCATGAGGCGGACAATTTGGGATTTATCCTGGACTGCGGTGATGTGCCCTTTGGACACTGGGGGGCGACCTGCTCGGGCGAGCTAGAATTTGAGGCGGGTATTGAGTGGAGTGGCGACAACACTTGTGTCGGCTTATAGAGACGGGCGTTGGAAGAGCTTTGCTGAGCTGCAGCATTGCAGACGTCTGGTGGATACTGCGCCCAGGTGGGTGCAATGCTTCCCAGCTTATTCAAGGAGGGGGGGAGTTTTGACTGCCTGCGGAGGCGGCCGGGCGAGTGCTTGGTGAGGCTTGTGGGTGGGAGATCTCCTCAGGTGTCCTGTCTCTTCAGGAGCCGCCATACTGAACTCGGCTCACACTCTGTGGGCAGGTGAGGTTATTGTGCACCCTGGATTGGGCTGATCTGTTTTGATTGGGTGTTTTGTGTGGGGGCCAATCTAGCTGGTGAACTTATCGTATCGGAGCCCTATAGCCAACATGATAAAGGACAAGCACACGGGGGGCTCAGCAAAGCAAAGCACTTTAGACCGCTATACTGGGCCTGGGGCCTCGGCAGCTGACCAAGGAGTCTAGAACGGCTCTGGAAATCAACATTGGGGAGGTGGGCTTTGAAGTCCTACTCCTCCGACAAGATCTGCAGAATGCAACAAAGTGCATTATGGTGGCAGAGACCAGGGTCTCAGAGGTTGAGGACTCTGTTACTACATTGAAAAAGAAGGTGGTTATACTGGAAATCATCACTCAAGGCCTGGCTTCTCGTGTTAAAGATGCGGAAGGAAGGTCACTGAGGAGTAATCTGCACTTTGCGGGGTTCCCGGAGGGCTGTGGGCAGGGGGGACATAGAACAGTTCCTGTCCAAGTGGCTTGTCAATTGACTTCCCCCAGAATCTATGTCTGGCTGCTTTGTCATTGAACAGGCACATAGAGCCCTCATGCAGGAGCCGCCCCTGGGTGCTAGGCCATGACCGGTCATAGCGAAAATTCTAAATTATCATGATCGGGATGCTATCCTGAAACAGGCCTGACTTAAGGAACACCTGCACTTTGACAATGCTTGTATCCTTGTGCTTCCGGATTATACTCGACTGGGTCAGCAGAAGCGACAGTCTTTTATGGCGATCAAGGTTCACCTCCATGACTTGAAGCTGCTGTATGCTCTCCTGTATCCTGCGAGGTTTGGGGTAATTTACCATTCACGCATGTTGCTCTTTGACTCGGCTGAACATGTCTTCATTGGACAGATGAAACAGTAAGGGTGCGATCACACACACCGCCCAGGCTGGAGCCGGACTCCTCGATGAGTGAATCTGTTCGCAAACCGCCTAAGCCTAAATTCAAGGGAATCAGACGATCAAGATCCAGAAGCCACACGCAGTCCCATAGCGATGCCAGCAGATCAGCCTCGGTGCCCCGGTCGGGGAAGTCGGCCTCGTAACCCAATAAGAATTCTCTCAGATGGCGATCTTTCATGCATATCCGATCTGAGTGACGAAGCAACTGTTGGGGCTACCACCTCTGTTTGGCCCTTGTGGTCCGGGGGCAGCCCGTGAACTATGGGTGGGTTTCAGGAGATCCATTGGTGGAGGAGGGCGGGGGACCCCCGTTGTTGTACCCGTGCCGCTTTCACTGTGACGGATACTTCTGTTGTTTTGAGGTATTGGGATGGGGATTTTTGGGCATGTTTTTGTTTTTTGTTTACACTGGATTATTACTAAGTAGGGATTTCACTTGCTCTCTCGATGTTGCTTGTTTCAAGTGCCACGTTTTGGGGGTTTGTTATTACTTCACCGCACTGTTTTACCGCTGGTATGTACCGCTGTTTCTCTACAGGTTGCCCCATGCCCTGCTCATTGATGCTGCTGAATATGTAGATGACTCCCCTATAGCTAGTGCTCAGCTCCTTGCTGGGGCTCTTCGGATTGTGAGTTGGAATGTCAGGGGGCGCTGGAGAAAGTGAAAAGGGGGCCATCCTTCAACAGGACAAATGTTATCGGGCTGATGTTGTTATATTTCAAGAGGCACATCTGTTGGGGACTAAGGCCCTCTGCTTTCTTAGATATGGCTATTCGCAGGTTTTCCATTCTGGGCTCACGAGGGGATCCCAGGGGATAGCCATTCTTATTCATTGTAGGGTCACGTAGACCCATTCAAAGACGTGGGTAGATACGCAGGGGAGGTACGTTTTTATTCAGGGGTCTATTTATGAGAAACAGGTAGTGCTGGGTAGTGTCTACGCCCCTTCTCTATCTTGAACATTGGTTGAGTGCGTTATGACTTTGTGGACAGATATTCCAGATGGTTTGGCGGTCATCGGGGGTGACTAGAATGATGTGATGGATATGGATAGGGACATATGGCGACGGGGGGGGACCGCCTGCAACTTGCCAAATCACTATAATATCTTCCTTGGTGTCTGGACTGCGCTGGGTGTACTCCTGGCATCGGTTGCATAGGGAGTAACAGGGCTATACATATTTTTCAACCGTACACAAATCATTCCCTCGGTTGGACTATATATTCATACCTTCTGCTGGCAGAGTGGGAGATGCAGAAATTCTCCGAGGAGTCTTTCAGACCACTCCCCGGTTGCGATTATGTTACAGTTTGGTCCTGTGAAGCCACCCTTCCGTTGGCATCTCTCTCCCATGCATTTCCAAGATGAACAGTATAGGGATCACATAGATCAGGCCATCGATCAGTATTTTGAACTTAAAGTTGGCTCGGTGGCAGCAGCCAAACCCCTATGGGAGGGCATGAAGTCGACCATACAAGGTATGGATATCTCCTATTGCTCTGCAGCATGGCAGGTTAAGAAGGAGTCATTTTTGCGGTCGGAGGCTCATATAATAGAGCTGAAATGAGCTGGCAGGTAGGAAGGGGGTGCTCTGGCGCGTGGACAGTTGATGGTGGTGAGACAAACACACGCTGATTTGTTGATGGATGAGGCTCGACTGGCATGGCTTGCGTCTCGTAGCAGGATTTACCAGTGGGGGGATAAATCTAGTAAACTGATCCATCGTCTGTTTCAGGAAGCCATGCACCCCCGGTTCTTCCTGGGCTTTTGAGGCCCGATGGGAGGACTCTAGGACAATCCTTTGCCATAGCGGAGAGCTTTGCACAAGACTATGCAGTACTTTATGCCCCGAGGGATTCCCTATCGGAGGATATGGCCCGCTCTTTTATAGGGGACCTACCAACCCGGACACTCTCCCACGAGGCTAGGGCGGAGCTGGATCTCCCAATCATAGCAGAGGAGCTGGGCTCAGCTCTAGGGGATCTTAACTCTGGGAAGGCTCAGGTCCTAATGGGTACCTATGTGAGTTCTTTAAGAGATACTCCACGAAATTGGGACCTCATCTCCTTTGGGTGGTGGAGGAGGTACTGGAACGTGTGAGCCTCCGGCAAGACTGGAGACATGTCGAGGTGGTTGTGTTTCATAAGCCGGGCCGACCCCCGGACCTGCATGCATCATATCACCCCATTTCTCTACTGAGCATTGAGGCTAAGATCTAGGCTACAGCCTTGGCCACCCGCCTCCATTCCCATATTCCTTTGTTCGTCTACTCGGACCAGGTGGGTTTTATGCCTCAGAGGGCGAAGTGACATAATATCCGTCGGGCACACTTTGCCACAGATACTATTGGGAGGCTGGAGGTGCCAGCTGCACTCCTGTTAGCGGACATGGACAGGGCTTTTGATTCCCTTATCTGGACGTATTTATTTGCCTTTTTGAACCAGTTGAATATGGGTCCACGCTTCTTGTCCTATTTAAAATTATTATATACAAACATAACAGTGTCAGTCCGTGTCGTAGGGTCTGTCTCCTTCACTCTCCCTGTTGGAGGGGGTACCCGGCAGGGGTACCCGCTGTCACCATTACTCTTCACCTTAGCGATGGAGTCTTTGGCGGCATGGGTGCGGATTGAGGCACAGGTAACTGGCTTTGAGTGGGCCCAGGGGCTATCGGATTGCACTGCGTTATACACAGATGATGTCCTGTTTTCCTTGACAGACGTCAATAGAACGGGACCACGGCTGCTGCGCATCATGGAAATCTTTGGGGAGACGTCTGATTTGTTCATGAACCCCAATAAATCCGTTCTGTGGACACTTGGGCAACAGGTGGAACTGGGTGCTTGGGCCTTTGCGGTGCAGGTCACATCGGTAGGCATAAAGTACATGGGGGTTTTCTTGACTAACTTGTTGGGGGTGTCGTGGAAATGTAACATTGTACCGGTTTGGGCGCGTGTGCGCGACGAGTTGAGGGCCTGGTCCCCTATGCCCCTTTCTCTCCCTGGTCGATCGGCCATCTTCAAGATGGTCTCGCACAGCGACTGCTCTGCCAACTACAGAAGTATCCCTTCCCCGTTCCCTCCTCATAGTTTCGCCAGGTTAACTCAGCTCTAGGGCAGTTTCTGTGGGCAGGGAGGTCACCCAGAGTGGCGCTACGGACATGTTTTCAGTCCACCTATTGTTGTGGGTTGGCCACTCCTACTATATGGCCTTGCAACTACTGATATTGAATGACTGGTGGTATGGAGATAGATCTGACCTGCTTATGTGGTAGATTGGAGGCACATGGGGTCCAACACTCCTACACACCATTTTATATTAGTCTCCCATACATAGGGCCTTGCCATCCGCTACGAAGGTGGTATTTCAAGTGTGGAGGCAGGCCTTGCGAAGAATGGGGTGGTGGGGCAGATTGACAAAGGAGACTCTCCTTTGGTTTAATGGTAGGTTGCTGCAACTGGCCAGTTTGGTGAGTTTCTGAGACTGGGACGACATTGAGATCTCCACCCTGGGAGACGTAATGCGAGGCACGGTTCTAAAGTCTTTCCAGGATCTCCAGGACGAATTTCAGATGCCAAAAACACAATTTTAAAAATACCTGCAATTTAGGCATGCTGTCCTTCCCAGTGTTACAGACTTGGAGTCCCTCCACGATTTCAGTCCCATTGAAGCTAAGCTGTTTATGGGTGACCTACAGGACTATAAAATGTCCAAGATTTACCAGTGACGAACTGCCCCACTATACTAGATAAACTTAGGGAGACATGGGAGGAAGACCTAGGTCCTCTGGAAGGAGACGACTGGACGGAAGCACTGGCTTCCCCTCGGGCGGCAATAGCAGTGTTCCTCCGGCTGATCCAATTCAATTACCTACACCAGATTTATTATACTCGCGTTAACAACGGGCAAAGAAGGCCTAGGATGAAAGTAGATGGAGGGACTTGTTTGATGCAAGCAATGGGAAAAACTGGTGTCGGTTCTGGCAACTTATTAAGTGGGGTGGTGAAAATGCTGGCCCGGCACCAGTCAATAACGTCCCCCCTGAAGCCTGGGTCGCACATTATCAGACCCAATTTTCTTTGAATGCAAATAATCCTGGGCAGTACCAGTGTGTTGTTCCGGACTCAGTTTTAACATTCACCTTAGCAGAAATTGAACATGCTTTGGATGGGGTAGCTGTAGGTAGAGCCCCGGGTCCGAATGGCATCCAGGCAGATATATTTAAATCTGACCGGGAGAATTGCATCCTTACTTTCGCCAATGGCTTGGCTAAAGGAGCCCCAATTCCGGAATCCTGGCATGGGGCCGAAAATATCCCCATTTATAAAAAAGGGGATCATGTTAGTCCAACTAATTACCAGCCTATAAGTCTTATAGACGCTATGCAAAAGTTAGTGGCTAGATTAGTGCTAAGCAGGGTAAATAGGTGGATTGATGATAATTAAATTCTAGCCACCTATCAAGCAGGATTTCGTTCCCATGTAAGCACTATCGATCAGGTTTTCAGATTTATGATGATATATTGGAACACAGTGGTCTTAGCTGGGGGCACCCTCTATGCAGCATTCATAGATCTTAAATCTGCATTTGATCTAGTGCCCCGTAACAGACTATGGGACACACTTAAGGAAGCAGGGTTGCCCGCTGAGATTTTATCATTCATCGTAAAACTACACAAATCTACCTATGCCCAAGTGCGGTGGGGTCAACAGGGGGAGGTAACAGAATGTTTTCCTGTGAACAAGGGAGTTCGGCAGGGGTGTGTTTTAGTCCCTACCCTTTTCTCTTTGTTCATCAATAATGTTAATTCTTACTATACTGAATATCCTACGGACGGTCCTACTCTTGCTGGTTCGAGGGTCCCCCTTTTAATATTTGCAGACGATACCCTAATTTTGTCTAAAACACAAGTTGGTCTGCAAAGAGACCTTGATAGATTCAGTCTTTTTTGTAATGACCATGATCTTGTTGTCAATGTTGACAAGACAAAGTTCATGGTATTGCATAAGTATAAATCACTTAAAGCTAGCGTAGAAATTAGTACTGTGACACTTGAACAAACTGATTCATTTACATATTTAGGTGTTACAATGGGCAAAGGGATGAACTGGAAGCCACAGATGGATCTGCTAGCCTTAAGGCACAATCAACTGACAGGGGCCCTTCTAAAAGAACATCGTCTATCCCAAACCAAATCAGTTGCTCCCGTTTTAACTATATACCAAGGGAAGGTTAGAGCCTTAATCATTTATGGAGCTGAACTTTGGGGGTTTGAAAACCTAGCTCCTTTAGTCCAAGTGCAGAACATGTTTTTGAGGGCATTGACCGGACTTCCTCAGTCCACCCCACTTAGACCACTATATTTAGATCTGGGGTGTATTTCGTTTGTGGAGGCTGCTAGTTTTAGACCTCTCGCCTATTGGCGAAGGCTGTGGTCAACCCCGGAGTTAGCTCCTTATGCCCAAGCTGTCAAACATATTAGAGAAGCTGACCAAACTAACAAAATGTCATGGTTACAAATGATTAAGACTTTTTTCTCGAACATGGGCCTTAACCACTTGTGGTTGGACCCAGAAGGACATTCTTTCCCTTCAAAAGCAGATTTTAAAGCCTTCTATAGGGACATAGTCCGCTTGAAATCTCTTTCCCAAGTGAATGGCGCTTCCCTAACATGTCTCTTTTTGGATCACAAAATTGACTATAGGCTGGAGGCCTTTTGGGATACTATCATGAGCACTGGTGATAGGAATCTCTATCACCAATTCAGAGTGGGTACTCTCCCCTTAAAATCTTTTATAAACAAGTGGGGGATGGTACAAGACTCAAAATGTCTCACTTGCCTAAGTGAGGAAGAGACTTTACCACATGTCCTGTTTGTGTGCCCTGCATATAAGGGTCCTCGTCATAAAAGGCTCAAGCCAGTTTGTGCCAAAATAGGAACAAGATCTTGCCAAAGGGCCTTGCGTATCTTAAGAACTGTTACCATTGAGGTCATAGTTATTGCAATGGCCAAATTTTGGAGCTGGACGTGGGCCCTTAGAAGGAACAGGCTGCATGGTACTATGTAACTGATGTTATTGAGATATGGTGCACTTTTGTTCCTTTTAATCTAATTTTCTTATAAGTTTGAGGTGTCTATCCAAAACCTGTGTATTTATAGTTATCCCTTTCTCCAGGAATTCCTATTTGGTCCTAAGAAGAATAGGATTTATGATGCGATTAGTTTTAATACAATATGTTTTTATGGAGTTTTTATGAATTTTATCATGTGATATCTTTTATTGCCTTAAAAAGTTATCTTTGATTTAATATTGTCTGAATATAAGTGTCTTTTATGATTTCTATAATCGAATAAAGACTAATTGAAAAATTTAAATTGGAAATTGAAGTTTAACAAAGAGTAATAAGTATCCAGACTTAAATGCTGATCAACTCATATGCTTTTTACAATGAATACTTGGGTCCTAGAGCTTTTATAAACCATGTGGGTTTAGCCTCAGCCCCTCGCTCAGTAGAACTCTGAAATCTCTTTTTTGTTGATCAGATTAAGTCAGGCAACAGTTGCACTGTCAAGCCACAAAACACACATGTAGATTACTGTAAACATGGGCTATCAAATTCAAAACTGCTTTTAAGTCTAAAGCTAATGACTGCCCTACTCACATCTGTGCTGCTGCCAGAGGAAAACAGACACTAAAATGTTCTAGTTATCTAAACCATCTTTAACAGCATTAAGGTGCCTTGTGTGTGTTTAACCCAGAAAGTACAGGCTCAGGCAACCTTACTCTGTCCTGGCTCAGGCAGCTGGATAAATAAACAAACAAATCACAGCTGTCTGGAGGGCAAGTGTTTTTTGTGAAAGCACAGAACTTATGCCAAATCAAAATATGTACTCCTGGCTATTAACATGTTTGAGGAGCCAGGACCCCTCTAATAGTTGCATTTCGAAAAGCACTTTTTTAAGTTGATCACAGAATGTCTGGCACTAGCTGTTCCGTCAACCTAGAGATATAAAAATACATATTTCAAGTCACTACCTCATTTCTTCTCTGAGCCATAACCATTGTACCCTTCTTGGTTTTTACTATCCATGGTTCATACTAAAAAAAACATTCCAAATTTGCCATAAGTGTGAGGATTGTATTTCAGCACGGAATCCCCTGGCAGTATGTCACTCTGATTGGCTTGCCTTGTTTGGCTGGCTGGCTGTGGTTGCATTTGTCATTGTTGTCTCTCCTCCTCTGATGGCTCAGGGAAGGGCCAGGAGATGCTGGAGATCAACTTGGCGGTGCCGGTAAGGTGTGAATCAGTGGACAACCAAACATCATGGACACCAGCATGTGAAGAGTTGAATTGCCAATTATATGTCTCTATTCTATTCCATGCATAATCCGATTATTTTGTTCCACATTTGCATTATTCGCTCCACTTCCCTATTCACCTGGGGCCATCTAGGGGTAATCTTTCAGTGATGTATGCCACGGAAATGAACATAATGATGACATTAAGCCCTTTGAAAAGGCCTTTTGAATGGTTGTCTTGATAGTCTTGGGCAATCCAAAGACCCTATGAATCTTCTCAGACTTTGGATGCATGAGATCAAATGCTGTTGAGGTCACCACTTCAAAAACTGAAAATATATTGTGACCAACAGGTGTTTTCCGTCCATGAGAGTCTAAAGGTCTGTGCTGATTTTCTGCCAGAACTGTGTACCGTTCTGTGATCGTGGCAGCTGGGTGTGCCAGGAACTCTGCAGCTTGGCACGACCTGAATTCTCCAACCATTTGATCGATCAGGGTATCCACGCCACAGAAAACAAGCATTGGCATAGCCAATAGGTCTCGCCTTTGGGACCTTATAAGTGATTAGTTATCCAGCACGATATGCTTGGTGCAAGAACATCAAGTGTTACATGGCTAAACACTTATAAGGTCCCAAAGGCGAGACCTATTGGCTATCCCAATGCTTTTGTCGGGGATAAATTGTTAATCAGTTGGTTACTTGCCAGTATGGTAAGTGCTAAGCCGGTTGAGACCTGCTCATCCAAGCTTTCAGGGCTCCCTAATTAAAGGTGAAAGCATCAAGGTTGGAGTCACAGAGAATTTGATGGTTCATATCTACAAACTTCGTAGCTTATATTTTGGCTCCATTTAATCCCATTAATGTAGGGTGTGTTGATGACGTGCTTCGGTTTGTCTATTATAACAGTGTTTTCCTATTAGTCTGTGTGATCTAGATTTTCTCCTATGTAAGTTGTAGAGAGTTCACAAATTTACATCTTATGCCCTTAAAGTTACTATGTTTGTGGACTTCACACATTATTACCAAAAGGAGAGATGTACCCTGAAAAAAACTGTTCATTTTCGATGCTTACCTTGATCACTTTTTTTGGGTTGGCATCTTTTCAAGGCATTTTTAGTTTACTAAAATGATATATTCAATGGTTGTACTTACTGGGACTTTCACTCAATCCTCTTCATCCATTGGTTTGTTATTCACAACTTGCTTTCCGTCAACTACAGCATGAGACAGTGGGTCATCCCACTTCACCCAGTGACTAACTTCTCCAGGGTGATGTAGTTCTGCTCTTCCACTAGAAGAATATCTGCAATTCGGTGCTGTGGACCACTAAAGCAATGTGGGCTTTTTAAGACTCCGTTTTGCCTTTAGCCATTTTTTAAAATACGTTAATAATGGCCCAGCAGTGCCTAGAAAATATATTTGCTAAATCCATTACAAAAAACGCATTGACAAAGACGAGGCTGGCAGTTAACACCAGACAGTGATTTTTTTTTCTCTTCTTGTTCATGTTATTTTGAAATAACCAAGGGGCATATTATCAAGGGGGTTTATCTCCGCTTTTTTGGCTTTAAAAGCCAAGAAAGCGGAGATAAAATTATTCTCCTATTACCTAGCTGTCGCTAACACCAGTTAGCGACAGCTAGTAGGAGATAGCGACCATCCTGGGCCCCACTTTGCATGTCAGTGATATTTATCACTAATGATATGCAAAGTGGGCCTGCCAAGATGTTAGCGACTGAAAACAGTCGCTAACATCGCTATCTCCTATTACCAACTTTTGGAGATATTCGCACTAAGCGCGAATATCTCCAAAAGCTAACACCTGCCCTGAGCAGTTCTTACAGTACACAAATAGAGGTGTGGGGTCCTACTACTGACCAGCCTGGACCTCAATAATCGAGAAGCAGAACCAAGTGGCTGATCAGGATAGTTTAGTGATAGAATCTGAAACTTAACAGCCAATAAATGCCGTGTAGCCAAGGGTTTAAATATTACCCAACAACTTTGGTATTTTTTGAGAAAACTTCTGTATTATTTCATGAAAAACATGACATCAAATAGACACTCCATCACAACAGTTAGTACAAAAACGTGGAAGAATATATACAAATATATACACCAATATAACAATGAAGGCAACATACACTTAAGGAAACAAGGGGAAAACATATAATCAAATTATTATGATGACACCGGCTATTGTCTGCAATATGAATTCAGTAGCACATGATTGCAATTTAAACACTTTTTTAACAATTCATTGAAGAAATGAACCAGTCCTTTGGTAACAAAACCTGTGAACAGGGCGGAACTGAGATGGAATAGCCTGCCTGTCACATAACACCTGTGAGTAGTGAGTTGTAAGAAATTACAGATAGGGCCCACGAGAGTGGTATGAGTTTGTCCCTAGCTGCACCCTTTGTTCTTGACACAGGCTGGGGGTCAACGCGTTTCGAACCTTGTTTAGTCTAGGTTCTCCTCAGGACGAGGACTGGGTAAAGATGTACCTTCTCAGCCAACACATTGGCTGCGTGGAGAGAAGTGGAAGGAACCACTGGAATTATTCTTAATGCAGTGTCAAAACATTGCTATCTCCTATTACCAACTTTTGGAGATATTCGCGCTAAGCGCGAATATCTCCAAAAGCTAACACCTGCCCTGAGCAGTTCTTAGCCATGTTATCCAATGGGAGGTGGATAACATGGCTAAGAGCATTAGCTCGGTAATGCATGAATATCGCTGTCTTTTCAGCGATATTCATGCATTGCGGCGATTTTTATCGCGTTTGCGATAAACCTTGGTAATACCAAGGTTTATTTGCGGTAAAAATCGCCGCAGCACAGATGTCAATTTTTGTCTCTAACCAAGCAATAGCGATAATTATCGCTATTGCTTGGTAATATGCCCCCACCTCCGTGAAGTGAATTGTAGGCAAGGTTTTTAAAAATAACGAAGTGAACAGGAATACTGCTGCTTTTTTGAGAGGTGTGTTGGCGATGGGTGAAGATGGTGAATGAATCTTGCCAGGCGTTTATTGCCCCGAGCATTTACCTGCACTGCTTGTGCCCTTGGAGCCCACTTTTGAGTTAGAGAGAAATATACCAGAGCAACATTCAAGGTTTGAATCAGAAGCAATCCACGCGTAAAACCGCACGCACAAGAATGCAGTTTAGGAAAAAATATTGCTAATATTACAAAGCAACTAATTTGTAATATGGAGGTGGTGCTGCTTTGAGGGTGAACTTTCTAAGTGCAGGCTGCAAGCAGGGCTGGAAATTAGTGAGTTATGTAAACTGCCTCTGTGGTGCAATAACAGGCCAGCACATTACTGATTTAGAGGGATTAGTGTCTCACAGGAAAGGCCGTTCTGTTGCCTTTGCAGCGCCAAACTTGGGACACGGAGGTGTAATACATTCGAACAACTGGAACGCGTGAATGACTGACCCATCTTGACTAGAGGCACTGCCGGTTTTTCACAACTATAAGAAAGTAGGTGCCGGTCGGCAAACATAATAACTTGACGAGTATCACACAGGTTGGTTAGTGATAGTTGGGGGATTCTAAACTGACCTTACTGAGCCTAAAGTGCGCTATGTACAGTATTCACCAGTCCATACCTCCTTACTCAACTAGTTTGAGACAAGCAAGACAGGCTCATTGTCCGGGAGCTGTACAAGGGTCTAACCACAACTGAAGATCAATGCTTTACATTGTGGTCGTTTTTTAATTTACTTTACGTAAAAGATAGAAGGGTAAATGCTGTTTGCTGAATACAGCGGTCACCTTTGCCCTAGTCTGTGAAACTTTCACAAAATTAAGGTCTATGTAAATGCAAGCGACAGGTGATTGAACGGCAGAATGTGTGAATTGCTTCTCAAATCACCAGAAATTCAGGAACATAATAAGCCGTTTACCGCGGCGGGCATTCCGCCACAGTGAGGGCGTTCTAATGGGTGGGCGGGGCTGCGTTGGCCAAAGGTCGTTCGCAGGACCAGGAAGGGAGTTCTCCCATTGGCCGTAGGCTGACGGGAGCATGGAACGGGTTAACCCCCTGCTTCAGCTCTCAAAGTACACATTTGGTGGATTTTGAGATTCCTGACGGTGAGGAAAGCAAGCTGCAGTTTGCCAGATCAGCAAACTAGTAGAGATGAGTGAGTTGGGGGGTGGAGGGGGGGAGTGAAATGCGCTGAGGAGCAGGAGAGCCAGCTCAACATGACGCCTCCCCACTGGAGCCCCCGTCACGCTACCCCTGGCTGTTACCAGGAGCTCCGCGGCTGCGAGCACACTTTAACCTCCACTTGATTCACTCTCTGACGTGACTGATTTATTAGGTAATCCTAATTATGAAAAAGTGCCCCTGGCACCTGCAAAAATGACTTGCTTGCCTCAAGTGATTAGTTACTATTTATCGGGAAGCATGACAAGTTCCTTGGGGAACGCACCTGTCGTTTTGGCTTTCCCCTTTCTTTAATCGGCAACATGGTGGAACAAGCGCGCGCACCTCACGCTGAACGGAGGCAGCAGGGGGAGGGTAGGCTCTATAAAAAGTAGATAAAGCACGGTGGCGCACATGAAAGAGCAACGCACTAAACTAAATATTGTTAACATGTCTTTAACATTACAAACAAGCCCGCGAGTTGTGTTCTCGCGCGGGCAGGGGTAAGTGCTTGGAACAGGAGCCCTCACTAGCAGCTACATTGATGTGGCATAGTAAATAGAGCTGCTGACTGTAGTCCTTGAGACCCGCGTTTGAGCCTCGGCATAAGCTCTATAAAAAGTAGATAAAGCACGGCGGCGCTCGTGAAAGAGCAACGCACTAAACTAAATATTATTAACATTACAAACAAGCCCAGGAGTTATGTTTGCGAACGCGCGCTGGAAAGGAAATTAAAAAATAAAACGTTGTTTGTTCTTATCCACCGCGCTAAAAGTAAAAAAACAAAGTTTGAGGAGGAGGCAGAAGGTGGAGAGGAGAAAGTAGGGGGGCTGCCCTTCCCTTGCGGGAGAGAGCTTTAAAACCCTCTGTTAATTACAAACAGATGGTTTCAAAGCTCGCTCCAGCAAGGGAATCGCCAAACGTGCACGCGTTGCCATTCAAAGCGATGCAATGCGTGCACGTTTTTGCCTCAAGAAGGGAACCAATTGCTAAAGGTCTTTTTCCTAAGCAGCACATGCATGCTGCGTAGGCGAGACCTAAAAATGTTTTCTCTGAGTGTGGATTTGGTCTTTGCTGCCCGATGGTAGCCTGTTAGGGGGTGTTAAGGAGACTGGGCCACCATAAAATGATCGTCTTAGTAAGACACCTTCTACCTTGGAACTGAGTTTACTACAGACCTTCCATAACGCCTGCACTTCTGTGAGGAATGACTTAAACTAGTTTGATTCTGCTATACTCTTCCTGAATTTGTGTGTTCTGTGCAAAGTCTTCCACCGAGCACTACTGTCTGTACTATGTTATTTACACAGTCGTCCTCCTCCAGGGCATGGCCATTACTGGGTAGGTTGCTTAGATGGCGGTGCAATGACAGGAAGCCTGCTGGTCTGTTACACAGTAGCCTCTATCACAGTGAAAAATCGTATTTCTGTACCTTTTTCCAATCAAGTAGGGGAAAGATGCAGCATGATGTCCTCAAAATGGGATAGAGGGGGTTTATGATCTGTGGCTGTTTTGAAGCAGTGCCATATAAATACAAAGTAAAATGGGTGCAGCCCCTTTTAATGGCCAATAGCTCCTTTCCAATTTTTGAATATAGCTGCTTCATACTTAATAGGACACGCCTGACAAAGATGATGGGTTTCCACTCGCCTCCGCCTTGAACAAGCATTGGTAGTCACTTCTTTTTGAGCTTGGATCTAGCAACTACACTGTTAGGGTCCATGTTATGTGTCTAAGCAGAGTGTTACTCCCATTGTAGGAAAACATGCTAAGTGTGACTTGATAGATGTTTAGTGGTCTAGTGCAAAATATTTTAAGCCCTATGCCCATACCACTTGAGATTGCAGCTTTAGTTGCTGTATATTGGTATTTGCAAATGTATGTACCTTCTTTACTAACATTCTTGCTGCACACAGTGAAAAGTGCTGCTCTTTTCACTATTTCATTGGTTGACATTTGATAATTTCCTTATAATTTCTCTTTTACTGCATTGCCCCTCCTCTCCTGTTTATATGTATGCACTTCTCTTGCTAGATAGTTAACTTTGAGTAAGAGAAACTGGACGAGGCAAGCTACCCAAGAAGGGCAGAGGTGTAAAGAGAAGAGTACAGCAAGAGATGTGAAGGAGAGGGTGGTAGAGCTGGAAATTATGTAGAAACATGTGAGGTAGGGAGAGAAGTAAAATATATAAAGAAGATGTAGGTAAAGAGAGTAGTGGGGACGAGAGAAATGTAGAGAGAGGGGTGAAGGGCCAAAAAAGAAATGTGCGGTAGAGCAAAAACAGAAAGTTGAAAGACCTACATGAAATAGAGAAAGAGAGGCGAGGCTAATACAAAGGTAGACTGAGTTGTGAGATGCAGAAAGAAGTAAAGAAGGCAAGGTAGCGAGATCAATAAAAAATGAGGAAGAGAGACGATAGCAGAGGTGGAGGGGGTGATGTGAAATGGAAAAGGAGGCCCAGAAATATATGTGTGTGTGTGTGCACGTGTGCATGTGTGTGTATTTGTATATGTGTGTAAAAGACAGAGAGAGAGA
Organism: Lissotriton vulgaris; assembly: GCF_964263255.1. Lineage (NCBI taxonomy): Eukaryota > Metazoa > Chordata > Amphibia > Caudata > Salamandridae > Lissotriton > Lissotriton vulgaris. The sequence continues at coordinate 445,725,577 of NC_141689.1, forward strand.
GAGGAGTTTATGATAGAGGTGGAGGAAACAAGATAGTCGGAAAGTAATCAAATATTTAAAGAGGTGAAGGAGAGGCAACAGAGATAGAATGAAAGGAAGGGAAGGGAGAGTGGTGCTGTAGTGAACTAATGGTGAGATCAACTGATAGGTTTGGTAATCAGAGAGAAGTTTGAGTTAGGGAAAGGACAAGTAGTGAGGGAGAAGAAAGGTAGAGAGAGAAATGAGATAGAGGAGTGAAAGGGTATAGTGAGGTAGAGAAATTGCTGAGACAGAGGTAGAGAGAAGTAAGGTAGTAGAGATATGGGGAGAGGTAAAGAAGTGAGGTAAGGGTAGAGATGGTTTTGTTTGAGGGGGAAGTAAGTGGAAGAGAGATACAGGGAGGTAACATTGAACAACAGTATTGAGATACAGATGGAGAGATGAGATGCAGACAGAGTTGAGGTATAGGCAGGAAATATTATGTGATAGATATGTAGGTACAGAGACTGAGATAAAGTCATGAGAGAGCAGTATAGAGAAATGAAGTTAAGTGAGGTATATTGGGTATATTAGGAGACAGGAGAGGTAGACAAAGATGAGCTAAAGAGTGCTGAGATCGGGATAGAGGATGTAGGGGCATATTAACAACAGACGGCGATAAATATCGCAAAGCGTGCTTAGAGCTTTAATATTTATCGCCATCTATCGCTGGAATTTATCGCCATGCTTGCGCTGTATTTACAACGCAGAGCGCAATGGCAATATAAATTCCAGCAATAGCGGGGTAGTCGCCGTTTTGCATGGAACATCGCTGGTTTTCCAGCGATGTTCCCTGTAAAACGCTGATATGCTTGTTGATGTGACCATGTGGTTGTAACACAAGAATCCACCCCCCATGTTAGGTATGGGTTATTCATGATTTTAGCAGACGTTAGTTATTGACGAAAACAGCGATTTTCGCCCCAAACTAACGTCTGCTAAAATGCGGTGGCCACCTTGTGAATATCGCAATGTGCACATCAGCGATATTTACAAGGTTGTACTTCCCAGTGACGCCCACTTTGCATCAAGGGAGGCATCGGAAAAAAGGGTGCTAACATGTGCCAATGCATGTTAGCACCCTCTTGTAAACAGGGCAATATTTTTATCTCCGCTTTTTTGGCTTTAAAAGACAAAAAGCGGACATATGTCCCTTGCAAATAAAGCTGAAATAAAAGAGAGCATGATTTGGAAGCGATGTAAGATAGGAGCGCTTACGTGAAGTGAGGCGTGCGAAATGACAGAGAAGCATTATTTTTCAATTTAATTGCCACCAACTGCTTAAGAGTGTGAGCCATAAGATAGGGCATGCCATATTCTTTGGACATGGACCAATGGCTGCCCATCCATTCTCTGACCTCCATCACGCGCTGCTGTAAAGCTTCGCCCCCAGTCTGAGTAGCAATAGGGTTATCATCAGCATACATGTAGAGAGAAGGCCATGAAAATATAGCCTAAAGCACTATGTACATGTTAAACAGGAAGGAAAAGAAGGCAGAATCCTTTGAGACCTCAACTTAGCTATTGAACCTTACTGAAATGTAGGAGGTAAGGAAACACAATGGCTGCGATTTGACAAAAGGAGACCAGCCATTGCAAGGCGGATTCGGTGACAAACCAACGTCTTGTGCCTATGAGATGAATGTTGTGAGAGAAGAGGGTAAATGCTGACCACCCATTGTATCAGAGGCAAGATGAAGGCTATTCAAATCAGCAAATAGCCAAGATTTAGTGCTAAGTGTGGGACTGAAACCAGATACATGAGGGTCTGAGCTTCAAGTAGTTTGACCTCTGCAAACCAAAGAGATATCAGCCAATAATTGAAGAAATGGAAGGATAGAAGTCAGTGGTTTTTTTTTACGAGCCCCTGTCGCCGCCGTAACGTCACTTCTCCCCATTTTAAAAGTAACCCACCGGCGGTACAAGGAGCTTTTAAATAAGCACCAGTAGTTCTTTAAAATGGAATGACTCGAACTTTTTTTAATTCTATGGCAATGATGTCACTGCTCGTAAACAAGTTGAAGAACTCTTCCAGAGAAGGTAACACAATGGTAGCCTCCTTTTAAGAAGAGAAAGAGGCACAGCTCAGAGTGGGGGAAGAGAATACAGTTTAGCATGAACTGCAACAAATAGGTCTCATTGAAGGGAAGGAATTAGGACATGAGAGGAGTCTGCAGGATGTCTGAGTGGTCCTAGAAGGAAAGCTGTTGACACTAATGTAGGTACAGATAGTCTCTACATCAAGGAGTCACTCAATTTCCTCGATGTCTGGAGTTCCAGGGGTGGGGAGGTAGACCAGTGTAACATCAAACTGATTCTTTTTTAGAGTTGTTGTCAATGTGATGTGATTTTGTGGAACAATAATCAATACGAGCCAGTTTGTTTTACTTCCTGTAAATGTGGAGGATGTTTTTGCAAAAGGTTCTAGAACAGCTGAAGACAACAAATTAAATTAGCAAAAAAGAGGTTTTCACTTATTTGTGAAAGAGAAGATGGCTGGAGTTCGTGTGGAGAAGAAGAGAGAGAATTCTGCAGTTTACACCCATGATGGAAAGAAGATCTACTACCCGGTAACTAGACATAATATCGACTCCACAATATCGAATGGACAAAATATCGAGTTAAAAATATCGACAATGATAAAATATCGATATCAAAAATATCGTTGATCAAAATATTGACTAAAATAATGATAAAAAAATATCGATTACAAAAATATCGACTCAAAAATATCTACCAGACAAAATATCGATAAATAGTCAAAGTAAAAAATATCGAGAATATGTAGAAAAAAGGTTAAAAAAAATAAAATTTGTATTAATAGTAATATAAATTGTAGTTAATGTTTAGGAGCGGGTTGTGGGTTTATAGGGGAATAGGGTGGGAAGTAATTTAATAATAATTAATTAATTAATATATGCTTGTAATTTTTTTTAATTAATAATTAATTGGTAATTAATTAATATTAATTAGTTAATTAATTAACATAATTTTGTACATATTTTTTAAGTAATTAATTGGTAATTAATTAATTGTAATTAGTAAATTACATTAAATATAGTAATTTTTTATTATCTATAATTTTGTGTTGTTGTTAATTAATTAATTGGGAACAATTAATATTAATTAATAAATTCAATTAATTACAGCTAATGTGCTAATATATTTATTTTATTGTTATTGTTAATTCTTAATTAATTGGTAATTAAATAATTATAATTATTTTTGTGTAAAGGAGTATTTTTAGGGTTCAGGGTCAGTTTTCAATTCTTGGGTAAAGGGGTATTTTTGTGGTTTCAGGGTCAGTTTTCAGTTTGTGGGTAAAGGGTTTTTTTAGGTTTCAGGGTCAGTTTTCAGTTTTTGGGTAAAGGGTTATTTTTTGGGTTCATGGTCAGTTTTCTGTTTTTGGGAAAAGGGGTATTTGTAGGGTTCAGGGTCAGTTTTCAGTTCTTGGGTAAAGGGGTATTTTTTGGGTTTAGGGTCAGTTTTCAGTTTGTGGGTAAAGGGGTTTTTTAAGGGTTCAGGGTCAGTTTTCAGTTTTTGGGTAAAGGGGTATTTTTAGGGTTCAGGGTCAGTTTTCAGTTCTTGGGTAAAGGGGTATTTTTTGAGTTCAGGGTCAGTTTTCAGTTTTTGGGTAAAGGGGTATTTGTAGGGTTCAGGGTCAGTTTTCAGTTCTTGGGTAAAGGGGTATTTTTTGGGTTCAGGGTCAGTTTTCAGTTTGTGGGTAAAGGGTTTTTTTAAGGGTTCAGGGTCAGTTTTCAGTTTTTGGGTAAAGGGGTATTTTTAGGGTTCAGGGTCAGTTTTCAGTTCTTGGGTAAAGGGGTATTTTTTGGGTGCAGGGTCAGTTTTCAGTTTTTGTGTAAAGGGGTATATTTGTAGGGTTCAGGGTCAGTTTTCAGTTCTTGGGTAAAGGGGTATTTTTTGGGTTCAGGGTCAGTTTTCAGTTTGTGGGTAAAGGGTTTTTTTTAGGGTTCAGGGTCAGTTTTCAGATTTTGGGTAAAGGGGTATTTTTAGGGTTCAGGGTCAGTTTTCAGTTCTTGGGTAAAGGGGTATTTTTGGGGTTCAGGGTCAGTTTTCAGTTTTTGGGTAAAGGGGTATTTTTAGGGTTCAGGGTCAGTTTTCAGTTCTTGGGTAAAGGGGTATTGTTTGGGTTCAGGGTCAGTTTTTGGGTAAAGGGGTTTTTTAAGGGTTCAGGGTCAGTTTTGGGTTTTTGGGGTACAGGCGTACAGGGTAAAAAAATAAGTAAATTAAATCTATTAAATGAAATTTAAAATAAAAATAATACATTAAATTATTAAGTTTTTTTTATTTTAAATGTATATGTATTAGCACCTTCCCTGATATTAGCTAGACTGGAGTTGGAATAGTAATTATTAATTGGTTAGTGTCCAGCACCTTCCCTGATATTAGCTACACTGGAGTTGGATTACTAATTAATCATTGGTCAGTGTCCACCACCTTTCCTGATATTAGCTTGACTGGAGTAGCAATAGTAAATATTAAATTGGTCAGTGTCCAGCGCATTTGCATAGATTTTTACATTACTGTGTTATTATATTAAAAAATAATGCAAAATGGGTGTTTTCACAAAACTTTATTAAACATTTTTTATTTTTTAATGTGTACTACAATACAATCACAAACAAAAATAACATTACATTATTTTGAAATGTAGTATTCGCAGAATAACACTTTATCATTTATATACATGTTGTAAATTATCACACAACATTATTTTACAACATTTATTCTGTAAATAAAAAATATTTTCATCATTAACTTTGAGTAACAAGTATTTATATTGAATTAAATAAAAAACAAGTTTTTTTTCACCTTCTTCCATTTATATTTAATAATGTTAATATTATATATTAATATTATTAAATAGATATTTTTTACATTTACATTTTTATAAAGTAACATGACAATTATTATATTTGCTCAAGAAATGGAAATACAAATTAAGACATTTTTTGGTACATATTTCAGACAATGTTGTTTTTAAATGAAACATATAAATATATTATGTTGTAAACTTTATAACAGTATAGGGGAACAATATGTTTAATAATAATATCTGGTATTGCCAAAAGATTATTTATGCAATTATATACTTTTATAATACTTAGAAATTATTATAAAACATTTTGTAATAATTAATAAAAAAAATAACAAATATATTTATTATTATTATTATTAATTAATAAACATAATCATTTATTTCTTCTTTTCAGAAAAACATACATTCAGAGAAAAAACAATACATTATTTCAGGGCATTGTTTATATATTAAATGGTTATAATTTTGATATTAATAACAATAAATAACTTATATTATTTATTATTATTAATTATTACCATAAACAATTATAATGTTTAGTTAAAAACAAACACAAAGTTTTTCCTATAAATGTACACAATAAGATTTTTTTTACATATATTATTTCAAGTCTTACATACTTTTTTAATATTATTAATATATAATAATTACTATATATTAATTAATATTAAATATATTTATATTTTTTAAACATGTTAAATTATAATGAGTCTAGTGTATTCATTTGTTAAAATAACAATGTGTATGTATTATATTTTTTAACTATAACATTGTATTTTCTATGATACCTTTTCAAAAATGGCTTAAGGGGACTACTTTTTTACCGCGTAAGGTTATTGCGCTTCATTCAGGACTGGAGAAGCTCGCGGTTGGGAGTTGCTTCGCGTGGAGGGAGGTAAGGTTAATTTTACATACAAATTATAACTGAGTGGTAATGTTTGAGGGTATATTCGAACTGTGTAGTGTTTTTGTGTGTATGTATGAATTGTTTAAGTAGCGTTTAGGTGAAATGTCGTCGTTATAGATGCGTCGTGTATGTTTTAGTTCTAGTGTTATTTTAAGTATTAGGAAATGTCTTCTTACATGGTTAATGTTAATTGTGAGTGTATTTACAAATGTTATGGGCTATTTGTGGGTGGGTTTCGTTATGTCTGTTTTTTTACAGGTTCCGGTTCCTCGAATGAAAACTATATGGAAGGAAGCGTGTTTTTTTCTGGAGAAACTAATGTATGACTTATTATGGTTATATTTTGACATGTATCTCCTATTTTTCGTGTTTGCCAGGAGCGGATTTTACATTTTTTAAAAATTTTTCGGGTTTTTGGAGGGTTTCGAATTGGATTGATACATTGATATGCGTGACCGTTTTTTAAAAGTTGTGTGTATATCACTTTAAATACTAAAGTGTCCACACTACTGTTTTCGGGATTTCCTGGAGCGTTTATTTCTTTTTTACTTACTTTTCGGGTGTTTGAGGGTTTCCCATATTGGAATTGTCCTATATTGGAATGGATTGTATGGATTTAATTTTACTTGATTACGTCTTTTTCATCTACAAAAATTGTAAGTATTTAAAGTACTTTTTTTATTGGGTGGGAAATGTCGATCTTTATGTAATGTGTATGTGTGATGTAATTATAAATATTGCATATTTGTTCAGAAATATTTCCCAAATTTTGATAACTTTGTTAAACAAATATGTATTATTTATAATTGTTTACAAATGTTTATGATTTTTACATTTACCATTATTGTAAGAAGACATTAGTATATTTTGTCGACATTTTTATAGTAGGCTTTTAGCTATTATTGACAGGTATTCTAATCCTCTAGTTGTAGGATATAGTGTGACTTGACTTTGCAGTAGTCAAAACATTTGTTTAGTTTGTTTAGTGAGTTTTGGACCAATTTGGGTCACAGATTGTTCCATTCTTAGTTCTTGATAGCTTTGTTCTTTTTTCAAAGCTTCTAGTAGGTTAGGGAATGTGGGTTTGCCTCTGCTTGTGGTAGCTTGGAAAGCACTATGCCACCCTTCTACACTGTTGTTTGTTTTAGCATCTTGGTTTAAAGTACTATGATAGACATTCCACCAAGGGATTTGGAATTTGGGTTGGCGTCGATGTCCAGATCTGTGCAACCTTCCCACCCAAGTATCTTCGAAATAGTCCAGTAATGGGGTTAGTTTATCTTCATTCCTCTTGTAATATGTGCTGTCAATTAATAAATTGTAGTGTTCCGCTACATCGGTAACAGGAACGTAGGCCAGTGCTATCAATTTTTTAACTTGATAGGCAAAGGTGCTATCTGTTGAGTATAGTATACTTAAAGTTGATTTCTGGAGATGCCTCCATATGCTCTGATTGAAATGATAATAGCAACCCTGGATTGCTGTGTGGGGAAATGTTCTCAAAATGCTATTAATCATAGCTAATTCGAAATCAATAATTATTTTTTGGGGAAAATAATTATTGATTTCAGTTTTGAGAACATTTAATATTTCTGTATAAGTGTTTTGCTGTTTGTTGGGTAGCAAACAGTAAATGAAAGGGATGTTATAGTTATGGAATAAACCGTGGATGGAATATAGTTGATAAAAAGGTTTTGGGCATGGTTTAAATGTTCCATCCATCATCCATTGGGGACACTGTTGGATTTTTCTTAAATTACTTGCAGTTGCAAACATTATGATTCTGTTTGTATTGCTTTCATTGTCAAAAAGGATACATTTGTCTTTATTGTGTGTGATGCACATTTCTGGTGAAATAATAATTTCCTCAAAAGTAGTAGGGTTGGGTTGGGTTGTGCTAGTGAGTCTTTTAGTGCGTGCAATTGTGCGTTTCAGGGAGTCAATAGAGGGTAGTTGACCTGAAGCATGGGCTGGGACTTTTAACAGTTCTTCTTTAAGGATTTGTGTTGTTGGTTTATCACTTTGTGTACTAGCAGTTTTTATACTTTCTAAAGCATCTCTTATTTCAATTTCTGTGACATTTGGGGGATGATTGTGTTCCCTGGTAAATAACACATTACTTTCCTCAGTAGTAGCCCTCCCATAACATGTGTTTGAGTAATATTTGGTACACTTCCAAAAAACTTTTCTACCACTTTGTCTTTCCTGATTATACACATAACCCATATAACATAATAGTAATTTATTTTTCTGTGATATAACAAATTCTGCACCTTCTGTCATTTTGTTTTACTTGTTTTAGGAAAGAGTAGAAAGAAACAAAATCAAAAAACATATATTTCACTTTGTGGTGCAAACATAATTAATGATGTATTTATACTTACAGTTACTAAAAGTAGTAATCACAAATGCAGAACTGTATTTTGAAGGATTTTCTTGTATGTATTTCTTTATTTACTGTTGGTATGAAAATATAGAAATGCTAAGTTAATGTTTACACATAACAAACGTTTTTCCTAGGAAAAAGCAGTTGTCTATTTTGCTTAGTAGTATATTTGATGTAAACATTACATATACTTACTTGTTTAAATAGTTGAGTTAGAGTATTTGGTGGAGTACATCAAGGTAGTAGAGTTCAGATCTGTAGAGAAGATAGAATAAATAAATGTAAAGTATTATAAATAATATTTGGAACCGTTGGGAAATGGGAAATATTTAAAAGTATACTAACTTCTAAATAAGTAGTTTTCTTTGATGTAGGTAGAATAGATGTATGATGTATTCAGAATATCTGTAGAGGAAATATAAAATATATAACATGGTGTTAAGAACATAGTTTGCGTTTTTTTCGGAAGTTTTAGACAAATTACAAGTATACTTACATTTTTTACAAGGGTAGTCTTGTCTTTTGGTATAGTTGATGTTGGATGTTTTTATAGGATCTGTAGAATAGATGTAGGATGTATTCAGAATATCTGTAGATGAAATATAAAATATATAACATGGTGTTAAGAACATAGTTTGCGTTTTTTTCGGACGTTTTAGACAAATTACAAGTATACTTACATTTTTTACAAGGGTAGTCTTGTCTTTTGGTATAGTTGATGTTGGATGTTTTTATAGGATCTGTAGGGAAGATGTAATATGCAAGATATGTTGTTTAGAAAATAGCATTTTTAATATTGGGTGTTTAATAACAAAAACATATATACTTACATGTTTAATTAGTGTAGTTTTATACATTTGTAGTGTAGAAATAGGAAAATCTCAGAATATCTGTGAATAAAATGTTTAAAATAAAGAATGAATCTTGTGAAATAGTGTTTAAAAACAGCAGTTGGTGTATAACAGAGCATTAATATATACTTACTATCCGATTTTCCAGGTGAAGAAATATGAGTATGTTTTAGGAATTTATTTGGAGTAGTTTCTATCAGAAATGTAGGAGGAGATAAAAATGAAATAAGTGCAAGAGTTAGGAGATATAAGTAAAATAGTACACTACTAATTTAGATTTCTAAATAATGCACTGTAACTTACTTGAATAATTAGCTAGTGAGCTGGATCTTTAAAGATGTTTGTTCAGGAACAAAATCTTCAGAGTGTTGGCATCTTCTTTCTATAGAGTTAGCAGCAACAAATGGTAGAATGCATGTATCCCTTTTATAGTATGTGTATTTTGTGTGCTTTGATTTGATTGGTTGTAGGATGTAATGAAGCATTGTATAGGCTAGTTTGAATTTTTTTTTGTTAATTGCTGTGTTTGTTGATGTGAGAATGGTGGTATGTGGTGATTTCCACATTAAAGCAGGTTAGTTGTTAAATAAAATAGATGTGTAAGTGAAAATAAGTAATGAAAATGTTTGTTAAATGTAAAGAATATTTTTAAAATGATAGAATGCATTTAATAGAATGTATAGCAAATGTAGATAAATAGGAATGTTATAAAAGTAACAGGTATTATATGTAAAATGTATTTTGTATAGAGCAATGACTTTTATTGATGATTAATATGGTATTTTAGACATGAAAGGGTACAAAAATGAACTCGATATTTTTTGGAAAACGATATTTTAGTAGTCTTTATTTTAGTTGTCGATATTTTTGTAGTGTTAGGGGTAATTTCATGGAAAACGATATATTTGTAGTCGATATTTATTAAGGCGATATTTATGTTCTCGATATTGTAAAGAGTCGATATTTTTGACTCGATATTTTTGTAGTTTGTGTAATAAGTATAGAAAGTCGATATTTTTGTTGTCGATAATTTTTCAACGATATTTTAGCAAGTCGATAATGTGACCGTCGATAATATTTCAGTGATCCCTACTACCCATAGAAGAAATATACGCCAAGGGACTGGCATAAGGTGCATCTCCTGCAATATAGTTTGGCGTGATGTCAGGATGTCAATGCAGTCCTATATTCAACTGCTAAATTATTCATAATCCCCGTCAAACTAAGAACTAGTAATTTGCATACCAGTACACATGCCTGGTTTTGTGAGCCTGTGGCAGCAGGAAGAAATATTGCCAGATCTACTAGAAATAAAAAAAACATGTTTTATTGAACACATCACAATATTGAGTCACAACTGTCAAACATTTAAATGCACGACTTGCAATTTACACGACAGGAGAGGGAGTTTGAAATTGGTGCATAAGGCACTGATCTCTCTTACCCGTTGTGGAAGCAGTGACCTGCAGGTTAAACTAGGATCAATGAAACAGATATATTTACGCACTGATCTGCATGTTTTACACCGTGCTCTGTAGTGGCACATTAACCCTCCTTTTTTTGATGATTTAACTCTGTGACCAACACATAAAAAACATATTTTTGCAGCAAGTACGTTATCACATAAATAATATATCACAACAAAAAGACCCTCACTGCAATTCAGCCAATAGAGAACCTCTAAGAGAGATAAGGATTCATCCATTTTCAGAGTGACCCGGTGATCCTGTATCCGGGATTACATGGTGCAAGAAAAATGCTGGTCCTCAGGAGCCGGAGGAGCAAAAAGAAGCTCTGTCCAGCCCTCCTAATACCACTCCTCCAGTACAAACTATAGCTTGCTCTGCCCACCCTCACCCCATGCCCTGCTTGGATCTTCACTTAGACTATTACCTGACGAGAGCAGTAGATACATCTGAGTGCAACAGTCCTTGCAACTGGAGATGGTCTGCATAAAAAGACCCAGTAATCCCACGTCTCAATCGTTATTCCCCACTCTGGGAATCAAAACTTGGAATACCCAAAGTTGCGGGGAGATAGTGGCTGGCAATTGCAATTTTGCCTCCGGTATCACTCCTTTTAAACTCAGGGGAACTCGTTATGAAGCCCATACTGGAAAGAATAGATCTTGGCAGGAAATGCTCTAATCCATTAGCTGTCAAATTGTAGGCTGTCTCTCTCTAATAAAACAGGCAAGAGCAGTTTTTGCTATGCTACTTGTCAATGTCTTTGAAGGTAGTTATGTTGTAAAACGAGAAAATTACACATGAACTTTGTTAAGCTTAGTTACACCGAAATGAAAGGCACTGAAATCCAGAGTATTTTGTAGGTTTATTTATCATGGGATATACACCGCCAACCTCCAGGCCACAAGGAAAAACCGACAGGATTCCTCCTGAACATTCTTAGCAATCACAATGCGGTGACATGTAGGTTTCATATTTCATTCTTAAAGAACAACACATCCCCCTATGCATTAAAAGAAAACGACAAATTATTGCACAAAAACAATGTACACTACACGCAGTACTATTAGAAGAAACATAAGAACGCGCTAAACCATGGACTCACCAAAACAACGATGTACATGCTCAACAAAATAACCCACATATATTTTTTCATTTCCTGAACTCTTTCCTGGTTAAGTTCCCTTTTAGAAAAATATATTGACACAATTGGCGCAGGGGCACCTGTGTAGAGCCTGAGGACCCACTGAACCTTGACTACTGCTGTGTTTAAAATTCAAACTGCAGCTATAGGGCTAAATTCCCTTCCTTGCACTAGAGCCAGTGCTTAATTTGAGCTGGTGGTTACCTGTGCTTGGCACCGCACTTGGGGGGTCATTACAATGGCAGGCGGACTAGAGTCCGCCTGCCACCGTGGTGGGGATCGGGACCGCCCGCCATGCATGCAGAGGTCCCGCACTCCAAATTAGGATGCGACAGCCACCATGGCGGTCGCAACTTGCAATTTAACATTGCAGCAGGTGCTGCTGACTGCAGCACCCGCTGCAATGTTAAAAATCAGGTTGTGCATTTCACTGTACTACGTGGCAGGCAACACACGGTGCCTGCCACTTAGTGCAGTGAAATGTAGGGGGGTATCATGGAGCAACCACACCTCCCCCAACACAATGGGGGCCCGCAACGGGCCCTTGAAACCAATCCCCGCCAGCCTGTGAATGACGGTTCTACAGCCATACACCGGCTGGCAGGAATGCAACATTGTAATATGGCGGACGGTGCCTGCTAGGCACCGCCACAATTTTACGGATGGTGACCACTAGGCAAGGAAATCGGACTGATTGCCTGTGGCGGATCCGTGGCGGGCGGTCTTTGCGCCCACCACGGTCGCGGTCGGATTCTCCCCTCCATCCCAATTTGGCAGGGGGAAAATTGCCATCATCATGACCTCCTTCGTTGTTAACACCGTGCTTGTGATAGTCTGCCACATGGTGGCGCTGTCTATCTAATTTATTAATGAGCAAAATAACAGTTATTTATTAATTCAAAATAGATTGGAATTTACGAGTTACTGCCACCTAAGCCATTCTTATAGCTTTGAGGGTCTGGAATAGTCCGAATTGGAATTGAATTGTAACACTTGCAGGAGCGTGATGGCTAGTGGCTGTGTTGGTACTGTCATTGGCAGTGTTGGCAGGAACAATGTGTGCTTGGACGCCTTCGGGCAGCAATTCGCGCTCTATAAATCCACATCCATTCCATTCCATTCCATTCCAATGTGTGGTGCAAGCTGCAGTGCCCTCCTGACAAGGGCCCGGGCACTTATTTTTTTCTTACAAATTTAACACTGACCACATTAGTGCTTACCCGAACTGAATATAACAGAATTTCACATCAACCTACGGCATTTGTGAGCTAAATATAGCCTTTCATCCACCCAGGACTCTTCCTTGAGCATTTAGATCCTCAGGGTCTCCTGGTTGGATTTAATTCAATATCTCTCATCAACTCCTCCCGTTCAATGTCCTGGTCTGGTGGTTTACCAATGCATCCTACACCACTGATTCTCGTCTTAACTAACCTGGACATATTCAAAACATCTACAGAATCTAACGTAACCATATTCCTACGTACTTTAACAATCTTGTAATCTCCTTCTTAGCAAATTTGGGATTTAGATTTATATGTCTTCACATACACAAACACTCTTTTTAAAACTGTGCTTCTTATCGTACCTCACTTTGTAACATTCTTGGTGCTTTCTTAGTCTATCCTGCTCCCCACTCAAACAGCTATGTCTAACAGTCGTTCTTCCACACAACTATCTGGGATTGAGTTTAGTGTTAGCCAACCTACCTTACAATCATTCAAAAGAAGAAACACGTATTATACTGCTAGGTGAGGTTCTGTGTGCCCAAACAGTTTCTCTAAGTATATTCTTCAATGGTCTTCTCATCTGGACGGCCAGTCTCGTCATCCTCTCCACAAGGCCATTTGTATGAGGGGAATATAGTGCTGTCCTCCTGAGATGTTTTTAGGGGTAAAGGGTGGGAAGTAATTTTTGTTTAGTTAATTAATAATTAGTTGATTATTAATATTAATGAATGAATTGATATTTAATTAGGGTAATTGTTTAAATTTGTGTGTGTGTGGTTTTTCCTTTTATGGGGTAAAGGATGGGGAGTAAATTAATTTTACTTACTTTATAATTAGTTGTTAAATACTATAAGCTTTTTAATTGTACATAAGCTGTAATTATTTTTTTTTACACTTTAATTTTAGCAGTGGTTTGTGGGGATTATAGGGGTAAAGATACTGTTCATGGTAATTACGTGTTTTCAGTGACTGAATTTTGTCCCTGTGCATGGTGACTTAAATATTCTCACTTTGTCACTACAATGCGTGTATGTTCATGTGAGCGTTTGCATTTACTTCTGACAGTCACTATGTGGATTATGTACCCTACATATATATATATTTGTTTTTTACAGTAATCCATGCCTTGAATATTTAGGAGAAAGTGGACTGATGTACATACTTATGTTAAATTTTGTTTCATATTTTATGCTTACATTACAGTCATTTTCCACCTGTTCAATGTTAAGCAATGTCCTTGAATGTACTATGGATATTATCCATTACTTTTGCAACCATTCCAATATGGCGGGTCAGCCGCTGAGCAAACACCACCCCATGTGAAAAGGCCACTAGCTCCGATTGTACGGGGCCCGATGTGGAGCACGGCGCTTGGATTGAGCGCGGCTTCACTCCTTGGGGCTCATTGAGAGCTGTGAATTCGGCAACTATTAAAGGAAGAAACCATCTATGGATAATAATTACGGACTACATCTCCCATCGACCATTGCACACTGGCTCATTCAGAGCAGCTGCATATCAGCATGCGATGGGGTAGAAATTGCGGCTTTGGCCCAGCTTGCTTCCTTCGACTGCTGTGCCTCTGAGGAAGTGAAATACGAAACTCATCAGGTGGCAGTCGTATGCTAGCAGGAACTGAGGAATGAAGCTGTGCATACCAAATAAATTGCTTTTACTGGGTAAAAAAGTGGTGTGTTCGAGTGTTGCTTCCTTGTTGGTCACCCCACCGAGCCTTGATATATATATATATATATATATATATATATATTCACTGAAAAAAACATAGGTTATAGACCATATATAGTTAGGAATTCGCATTTACAAAACCTTATTTTACTCACACAAAACCATTGAAATTCCATATATAGTTAGTTGCACTAACTATATATCGCGCACCCGCAATCCACTGCTGATGATGTCACATATTACATCATTCATGACATGGTCAGTGACATCACTGATGACATCACTGATGACATCTCAAATGACATCACTGATGACATCTCAAATGACATCACTGATGACATCACTGATGACATCTCATTTGACATTACTGATCACATCACTGATGATATCATTCATGTGATACTACGATGAACCTCTTCAGACTCTAATATAACCTTAGATACAATCAGTGTAAACAGACACTCACAGACTGTCACTCATCCATGGAGTTACTCACACACCTAGTCAGTCATGCAAAGAATCAATCACACCTCCATTTCCTCAACTATACAGTTATACAAACTTTACTTATTCAAACATATACTAACACATATTTACTCTCTTATACAATCCCTGATACAAGTTCACAATGATCCATACAGCCACTCACACATTCACTGGCTCTTATGCACAGTTATTTATATATGTCAACTCTCACATGTACTGTGTTTTACATATGTACTTACTTTGACATGTAGCACTGAGATATCCATTCACTCACCAATACACTCATGCACACAGTCAACCGCCCATACAGCTGTTTCTACATGCACTTTTGAAACCATACATCTAGTGAATCAACTGCTCACACATCTATGCACAGAGTCATACACCTCCCAGCCACCCACACACACACTCAGTCTCCCATACAAATACTTGGGCAACCAATCAATAACCCATATAGTTACTCATATAGCTACTTATCAACACATGCAACAGTTTACAGAACAACAGACATAATGATGCACAAATTAAGACAGTTTAGTCACTAACCCATGCACTCAGTGAGACACATTTAATCACTCACTCATACAGTCAGTCATGCACCTACTAAATCCTTCATCCAGACACTTATACATCCACTCATTCTTCAAAATGTAAGACATATTTTAACTTTACAGAAACATACAGTCACTGGATGTTGTCATCAGTGATGTCATTTGAGATGTCATCAGTGATGTCATCAGTGATGTCACTGACCATGTCATGAATGATGTAATATGTGACATCATCAGCAGTGGATTGCGGGTGCGCGATATATAGTTAGTGCAACTAACTATATATGGAATTTCAATGGTTTTGTGTGAGTAAAATAAGGTTTTGTAAATGCGAATTCCTAACTATATATGGTCTATAACCTATGGCTTTTTCAGTGAATTTTCAAGGTTTTGTAAATGCTAATTCCTAACTATATATGGTCTATAACCTATGGTTTTTTCAGTGAATTTTCAAGGTTTTGTAAATGCTAATTCCTAACTATATATGGTCTATAACCTATGGTTTTTTCAGTGAATATATATATATATATATACATACATATAGAAACATATCATCTGTATATCTATATAAATACAAACATAAATGCATGCATACATATACATATATGCATACAGATGCATGTTATTTACATGAAAGTTGAAAAAACACTAATAAAAGCAAAGCTAAAAAGCCACCTCATTACAAACAGAATGGCTTTAACTTAAACGAGGGCGAGATCTATTGCATTTTCAATGCTTGTTTACTTTGGTTCCATCAAGAAGGCATTCAGATGTGTCACACATTTGCCATAAATTCTGAATGTTAGCACTCTAGTTGCACATTAGATCACTGTAGTAAAGCTACTGCTCACCAGGGACGTCTGCTGTTGGTATTCAAAGTGCATGTTTCAGTCTGCATGTCAGAATTTTTTTAATGAAATGGAAGAGGATTTGAGAAGTCACTCAAAATGATCCCTAATTTTTCTTTCTGAAGCACTAATCATACTTTCTATGGCAACATTAACCCCCTCATGTTGTTCCTTTTTAAATTGAGTGTTTTCAGACTTACCACTTCATTCCAATCAAGATGGCTTCTGGTGTGCCATACTTTTGTCATAAGTAAGACTGTTAGCGCTCTAGTTGTTCTTTAGAACACTCTGGGACATTCTGTCATTGGGGTATACTTGGGGTACATCTGGGTGATATTTGGGCTACATTTAGGCTCTTTTGTCTCTGGTGGCCATCTTGGGAGACTGTATGTCAGAATTTTTTAATGAAATTGAAGAGGGTTTGAGAAGTCACTCAAAATGTGCCCTAATTTTTCTTTCTGCAGCACTAATCATAATTCATATGGCAAAATATACCCCCTCATTTTGTTCCTTTTTAAATTAAATGTTTTAAGAGTTACCACTTTCTTCCAATCAAGATGGCTTCAGGTGTGCCATACCTTTGTAATAAGTAGGACTGTTAGCGCTCTAGTTGTTCTTTAGAACACTCTGGGACATTCTGTCATTGGGCTATACTTGGGCTACATCTGGGTGATATTTGGGCTACATTTGGGCTCTTTTGTCTCTGGTGGCCATCTTGGGAGACTGCATGTCAGAATTTTTTAATGAAATAGAAGAGGATTTGAGAAGTCACTCAAAATGTGCCCTAATTTTTCTTTCTGCAGCACTAATAATACCTTCTATTGCATAATATACCCCCTCATTTTGTTCCTTTTTAAATTAAATGTTTTAAGAGTTACCACTTTATTCCCATCACGATGGCTCCAGGTGTGCTATACCTTTGTAATACGTAGGACTGTTAGCGCTCTAGTTGTTCTTTAGAACACTTTAGGAGGCTGCAGTAGAGCACAAAGGAATCAACTGACAGTCTCTGTCCTTGTTGGATGTACATGTTTTACTGAGAATGTCAGACTTCATTTTCACATGACTGAGAAAGATAATGTGAATTTACAGAAAATATGCTTTCAGTTTAGCTTATAGATCCCCTTCCAAACCACTGTGGGAAAATCATGAGATATTAGTTTTCTTTCAAACAATATTCATGATATCACAGCAGAAGGCTTTTTCACATGGTAAAATCACCTTAGAACACACCACAATTCCTAAAACGAGTATGGTACCATCAACAAATGATTTATAATGTAACTAAAGTCCTAAAACCCTCTATTAACTACAATGCTTTTTTATGAGGTGCTATCATGTATATTGGTCCCAAGATGGCTGCCAACACTTCTTGGATGAAGTGCTGACAGCCAATCAGATCAGATGTGTGGTTAGGCTCCGCCCAGATATATATATTTTTTTGAACCTAAATTACTCAAAATCCACTGGAGCACATATATTGAGACCTAGCAAAGGCACATCGGGCTAACAGTCCCTACAATTTTGCCAAGTGTTGTGCAAATCCATTCAGCCGTTCGAGCTAAAAGTGAGGCCAACCGCCCTATGGAAATTAACATGGGAAAAACGCGTTTTGGGACCCCCCTTTTTTCTCGGCCCCCCCTTGATGAAAACCCCCCAAATTATCGGGGGCTGCTCAGAAACAAAATGTTCCATTTTCCTGAAAATTTCAGCTAATTCCGTCCACAAACGCCAAAGTTATTAGACATAGAATTTTCAAAAATCCCATAGAGAAAAAATCCTAACTATATATACCTACTGGCGACTGCCAGTAGGTAATATATATATAATATATATATATATATATATATATATATATATATATATATATATATATATATATATAAAGCCACACACTCTGGTACGTCTTTCCGCGACCTCCTTGCCTGATGTTATCTTGGTGCGCTTCATGCCTCGGGAAGCTCAGTGGCGGGCCGCAGTTCACATTGACTCATCGTCACTTTTCCTCATTTCCCACTGAAGTCCACAGCCGTTTTTTGGTGGGTCTCTGGTGTGCGTTGCAGGAACCGCGCTAATATCAAGCCACACACTCCGGTACAGCAGAAGATACTTCCCCTCCGCCTTCGAAGATAACCAGAGACACAGCGGAGGTTTGGCAGGTAAATTTATTTAAGAACAGGGGCAGAACCGGTTTCGGCTGGTGCCTTCTTCAGCTGCCTAGTCCATACGCAGTGTTGACCCACACAGGAATTGTTTATAGGCTCCTCCTCACAGTGGTAGGTGGGGCTCACCTGCATTGAATTTCCGCAGTGTACGTTCGTGTTGGGTACTACCAGTCCCATACTGCACCGTACTGGCAATCCGTGCAGTGGTGGAGCTTCACATTGGAACACAAACTTGTGGGTGCTAAACTCCTTTCTCTCAGCCACACTCACCAAGGTCACGCATCAGTGGGCAATGGTCGGTCGTCAGCGTCTTTCCGCGACCTCCTTGCCTGATGTTATCTTGGTGCGCTTCATGCCTCGGGAAGCTCAGTGGCGGGCCGCAGTTCACATTGACTCATCGTCACTTTTCCTTGTTTCCCACTGAAGTCCACGGCCGCTTTTTGGAGGGTCTCTGGTGCGCGTTGCAGGAACCGCGCTAATATCAAGCCACACACTCCGGTACAGCAGAAGATACTTCCCCTCCGCCTTCGAAGATAACCAGAGACACAGCGGAGGTTTGGCAGGTAAATTTATTTAAGAACAGGGGCAGAACCGGTTTCGGCTGGTGCCTTCTTAAATATATAAATATATATTGGTAGATTTTTATTTAATTTGTAAATTATAAAATGAATTAAAACTAATAGTTTATTAAATATTTTAAAGGGAATATATTAATTATTATGTATGTGTGTTTAACTTTTTTTATATAAGTTTATCTATATTAAATCTACTTTATTTTTCATATTAATTTTTATTATTTAACATATTTAATATGTATTATTTTATTGTATATAAATCTGTATTTTTTACAGCTATATTCTTGACATCAATATTTTTGTTTCAATATTTTTGTACTTACCTGTTTAAGTAATGTGAGTTGATATTTTTGCATTCTATATTTTTTCATCAACATTTTTCACTTCTACATTTTTTACATCGATATTTGGTCAGTAAACCAAGTGTAAGGCGTTGGTTCCCAGTCTCCTACCATATGTATCGCAGCAGGATTTAACTACCCTTACTGCTCAAAGGTACGCGTGCTTCGGTTTAGTCTTGTCATACAGTGCTTTCAAAAAATCTCCTTCCTGCAATAGGTGCCTTAAGTCTTGTCATTCTGGGTCGGCCTCAACTATCGGTCATCCATGCTAAATGAGCAGGCTATATAATACATTTCTGCTACGGGTTCCCATTTCGCTGCCATCCAAGGGGTACATGGCTTTGTCAAATGCTAGACATCTGCACTGAGTCCACCATATCACCTCTAAAAATAAGGATCCCATTTCCTGGAAGGATGATTTTGGTAAACTCAGGGATAAAGTCATAAAGAAGTAGAATAAACAGGGGAAAAATATAATTTCTATGATAGCCAACCAGCCCGGAACTGTAGATGGCTTGTGTTAGAGACATATATACTGGATATGGAAAGACCTGCCCTATCCAACATGCCTTCTAACAGCGTGAATCTGCCGTCTGGATCTACTATAGTTCATTGTACCCGGAAAGGTAACCCAGGTGCCACCCATATCAACGTACCTCTTAGCGCTTCTCCAGTTTCCTCAATTCCACAGCTGTCAAAGTGTATATCCTGTAAGCAGGCTACATGAGTGTTTCAGTGTCTGAGGAAAGCATATCTCCCATGGCATTTCGTCAGGAAACCACTTTTTTTAGCTGTCAAATACGTTAATTGGGGGCACTTTTATTTCGGTGCCTGGGCCTGTTGTTGAGTTTTATATAGCGTGAACTTGGCCATAAGGTATCAGAGCACTTTACAGAGTTAGCACACAGCAATAGCACAAGTTCCATAAAGAGTCAATACAAATACATAGTGACAGTTATACTTGGCATCCTTGGTGTGGTTTCCCCTGACTTTTTGCCTCTACCTTTAATGGCTTAAAAGCTTTGGGCACTTTGCCACTGCTGATAAGTGACAAAGTGCAAGTGCTCCCTGTGTAACTTGTTATCATGATTGGTTATCCATGATTGCCATATTTTATTTACTGATAAGCCCCTACTAAAGTGCACTGAGTGTGCCCAGGGCTTATAAATCAAATGCTACTAGAGGGCCTGCAGCACTGATTGTGCAAACCAAACAAGCAGCTTTCCAATTGTAACTCAGACCTGCCACTGCAGTGTCTGTGCACACAGTTTTCAACTGGCACGTCAAGCTGGCAAGTGCACCCACTTGCCAGGCCCTAATCCTCCCTTTTCTTACATGTAAGACACCCCTATGGTAGGCCCAGGGTAATCTGATGAGCAGGGTGCAGTGTAGGTGAAATGTAGGACATGTGCTGGGGTGTTTTACATGTCCTGATAGTGAAATACTGCCAGTTTTGTTTTTTTACTATTGAAAGGCTATCTGTCCTATAGGCTAACATGGAAGTTACTTTGTAACATCTTACAAGTATAACTTTCCATTGGGACATGATAGAGAAATTGGGTTTGGGCTCTCCGAACTCAGAATTTAATAACAAATCTTTTTAGGGATATGGTTTTTAAATTGTGTGTTTGAAAATGCCACTTTTAGAACGTAGGCATTTTCTTATTTAACCATTCTGTGTGCCTCTGCTGGTTTGTGTATTGACTGTCTGCTTTTGGAGTGACAGGGGCTTGGGAAGTACATTTACTGCAGACAGCCACGGGGAATGAGGTGTGTCCTGCTCTACCTGGGTGACTCAGAGCTGAGCTGAGCTGATTAGCCCTAGGTTGCATTTGGAGTGGTGGCAGGGTTCACTGACACCTGAATAGGCAGTGTCTCCTCTGCACAATGCTGTCTCCACCTCCTGTAGAGATGCTACACTACAGAGGACAGAACTAGTTTGCACTGGGCTCAGAGACCCTTGCCCCAAAGAGAAAATGGGGTATAAGTATTGGACCTTAGATAATTTCTGGTCTCAAGAGGATCCTTTTGCCTAGGAGAAGAGCTGGAGAGCTGTAAGGATGAGTTCTGGTGCTTTGCTGAGATGGCCTGCAGTTTTTGCTTCTGCCAAGGAAGAGGAAAAAGACTGGAACTTTGGTAAGAACCTTCTTGAAGAATAATGTCAAAGGGCTTATGTTTGCTGGCAAACCTGTTCTGAAGTCTCAGAAAGACATAGACTTCCCCACCAGCTCCCCTGAACTCGTCTGCTGGGAGTTCTGACCTGCCAGGAGGTGCCTGTTCCAGTTCTGGGCCTCAGTAGGTTGTTCCTGCTGTTGGGAGGTGGAAAAAAATCAGAAAAAAAAAATCCGATGCCATCAGTGCCGCCGCCAGTGATGCCGCAGCCTGCACTGTGAAGGTGAAGTGAGCAAGGGTGAAGGCAACAAGCGAACCCTCCGGAATCCATAGACCGGCTTGCCGAGCGGTTGGAGTTGACACACTGCCCGACGCTGCATTGAGAAACGGGGCCAGAGGAGTCCTGTCCAATTAGGCCCCCGCTCACCACCTTGTTTTGGGAATACCACCTTACATGAGTTGGAGCTTCGATTGAAGAGCTAAGTGGCATTGTTGGTCCTGAGGAGAACCCCGACATTCACGGGGTTTGAAACGCGTAGACCTACCTGGTCTTGGGTCATTGAAATAATTTTCCTCTTCACAAACGGATGTTTGTGAACAAAAACAGAGGGAATTTTTTGTCCAAACTGAATTTATGAAAAGACTTTGACAGCGGCAGACCGTACTGAGGATTTTGTCCTCCAAAACGCATTGTTTAAAGTCAGAATTGACGCCAAGACCAATTGATGTTTTTTGTATGTTCTTTGATGTAGTATGAATGATTGGATGGATGATTGAATTGGCCAAGAGTGTTTGTATTGTTTGAAAAAACTTTTCATCGTAAGTTTTATGTTGTATATAGTATGTATATAAATTGTTGTTTGTATTCCCATGTACTAAAATAATTCAACTTTATTTGAACTCTAAAAAGAAACAGTATAAAGTCATTTGTTGCAATTTAAAAAGCAGGTTTTATGTTTCATTCATAATAACCTTTTCTTCCACAGTTGATTCGCCTTTCATTCAGGCTCTCAGCACTGGCATTTGTTTTGTTTTGATGATGCAGCCTGCACTGTGGCCAGGGGCACAGTTCATGAAGTGCACAACTGATGCCCCGCCTGCACCATAGCTCAGATGCCCTTCGATGTCTGATGACCCCTGCAGTTATCAGCCTTCTGGAAGCCAGCACTCACACCTATGCCGTCACCGCCAGTGCATCCAGTTATCGCAAACCTGATAAGCGTTGAGGGTGACTTCACAAACTCTTCGACTTCCATCGCCTCACCGGAAATGACCCCTCACCGCCAACACCGGTGTCTTACCATGTCCTGGACTAGATACGTTACTTCCTTGTGGACACGACGCCGCGCCTCCCTTGTGGCAACTAGGGAACCGGCCTCGACCTCTGCACCAACGCCTCACCTTTACGAAGCTGTGCATCATCTATATACTTTGTTTTTCAAGGTAGTGTTGTTTGGGGGTCCGTGTGACTCTGTGCCCGACGCCACACACCTCACGGTCCACACCGTACTTTGGATTTATGCCTGTAACTACGTCATAATAGCCCCGGGTGGACCTATTCGTTTCTACAAATGTTATTTCTGCAAGTAACTGTTTTTAAGTGCTATTTTGATATATGTATGTTGAATTTTTGTTGTTGATTTGGTCTTGTTTGTCTTAGATAAGGATATTTTATTTTTTTCTAAACTTTTGTGGTGTCCATTTGTGGTGTTTTCACTTTGTTACTCTGGGTTTTGAGTACAAATACTTTACATATTGCCCTTGGGATTAGCCTATCTGCTCGTATCAAGCTACCAAGAGGGTAAGCAGGGGTAAAAGCAGGGGTTATCTAAACTGTATATCCCCTTACCCAGACTAGAAGCAAGGGTCCCTACTTGGACAAAGGTACATACCTCTGGCAGTTGAAGACTCCCATTTCTAACAGTAACTGTATAAAAAGAGGTAGACGATATACAGTGGGATATGCAAATGAAATAGCAGCAATTTTATGAGTTACATAAAGAGTAATAAAAACCCATTTAACAATATATAAAAGAAGTATATGATAAACAGTAGGATATGTAAATGATATAGTACTGAGATAGTTATGATAAGCAGTTAAGAGAGTGGGGAAAGTAGAGGCACAATTTTTCCCCGAGTCAGTGTGTTCCAATTTACGTTTAGGGTGTGGGGTAGGGGCATCAGGACAATCAAGAAGTTTGGGGGGTTGTGTATTTATTGGGAAGCAGAAGTTTAAGTTTCTTCCTGAAATGAGGGAATGAGTGATTGTCACACAAATCCTTATGCAATAAGTGCCAGATTCTGGTTGCGTTCCTGGAGTAGGAGCAGTGCAAGATTTTTATTTTTCAAATTTGGCTGGAATCAGAAGACTGTTAGAGCTTCGAAAAGGTCTTTTTTGTCCAACTTTTGATAGTTTGTTTGTGAAGTAGACTGGTGTTTCCACTTAGAGAACTTTGTGGCTAGTGCAGACAGTTTTGACTATACATCTTGCCTAAATTGGTAGCCAGTTGAGATTCTTTAGAGTGGGAGTGATATGGTCAAAGCAACTCTCCCAGACAGTAGTCATGCCACTGTGTAGAGTGTAGCTTTTAAACAGGCTAGATGTGTTTTTGTGGCTCCCATAATCGTTGTGTTACCATAGTCCAGTTTGAATAGGATTATGGATTGCACCACAGTCTTTAAGTCTTCGATGGGGATGAAGGGTTTGATTTTATTAAGGTGCTTTAATGTGTCAAAGCCACTTTTAGCTGAGGCATTAATATGCTGTTTGATGATCAGGTTTTTATCAAGTGTAATCCCCAGAGGTTTGACAGAGTTGGAGATGGCGGGTTTACAGTTTAATGCAGTGAGGTTGTGGAGCCAAACATCTATGGAAAAGGACTTTCCTTTCGGTTGGATGAACAGGAGTTTAGTTTTGCTGCTGTTGAGCATAAGATGGTTGTTAGTCAGCCAGGTATAAAACGTGGAGAGCGTGCTGTTTAGGTGCTGGATGTCTTTAACACTCTGCATGCTTGTGACGTCCGGGAGCCATCACGCATCACCGTGGGCGTGTGCGCAGGACGGCCCCCGGCTGTCCAAATCCCGCCCACTTAGTAAAATCCCTGCGCAAGGCGAAAATTTGCGTTGCACGCAAGGGGTTAACTCAGCGGCGGCCGGCACAGGTAAACGCGTGGGGACGGTGTGACATGGTGAGGCAGGGTGGGAAGCCGACAGATGACGGACTAGGTGTTATTTATTTATTTGATTATACCGATTCCGGCGTCTGTTGATAGAGATCTATTTAGGTCATATATGATGTTCAGAATTGTAGTCTCTGTACTGCATTGTTCTCACTTAAAATCCAAGTGGAATGAATATCAACATACAGACTGTTTCTCTGAATGGAGTGCCATCAACTAGACTAAAGTATACAAGTATACAATTAGAACGTAACTATTCTCTTTTTAAACACAAGAGGTATGTATGACAATTTATGACAGGATATTTTACTTCCAAGAGTTTATAAAAATCGAGACAGTTAAAGTCTAGAACACCAATGAACAATTGAACTACCACTGAAAGTTCTTACATTAACTCGTTATTGTATTTCATTATTTTAGTTCCTTATTCTAGTTAATTATTTTAAAGTGTTTTGTTGCACATACTTCATGATCATGCAGCTTTGGGAATGTCACAGCCACCTCTTTTCTTTCTGAGGTGGAATAACTGGTGGTAACTGGAAACAGAAGATGAAATTATTCAATTCTTACATTGTTGCAAATATGGGGACACATTCTCTTCAATAAGAAAACAAGGAGTGGGAAACGGTGAAGGTCAACCCTGTGATGTCTAAGAGATGTCTGTATTTAAGTTAGAGAAACAGTTTGGAACTTGGGCTAATGAAGTTTTAGAGAGGCATCATTTTTTGCGAGACTTCAAGGGCAATGAGAAGAATTAAGCAGCTGGGTCTGTATTATGAATAGGGCGTGCCTTGTTTGCGCCACGTCGAACCATTCAAAAAGTGCTGCAGGTGCAAAAAAATGGAAAGTGCACTGTATTAGAATGAATGCGCTGCCGCCAGGGCAACGCATTCAAGTGAAATACGGAGCATCTGCTTAAAAGCTGCTCCGTGTTTCACTGTGCAGGTGGCATCCACCTGCACTCTTAAGAGGGATTAAACATACCCTCGCAGGCAGGTTCAGTAAGCGACTGCACCCACCTACAGGGGGATGTCTGGGGGTGTTCATAGAACCCTTTTTATCCCCCTCAGACGTCTGCCTTTAGGAGATGAGCAGTCTTCTTTCTCATGCAAGAGAAGTGAATTGCCACAATTGCAATACTTGTCATAAAGTAAAGTGCGTACAGTAAAAGGAGTATTATGAAATAATACTGTAAACGCACTGATATGGTTTCTGAGCCGTATGATACTTAAAACGGATAAACTATATACAATTACATACAATGATAAAAGTTGACTAAACGTACTCAACTGGTGCTTCTAAATACACCTACCCCAGTGTACCTAACCTAAGCCTAGTACGTGGGAAGGAGTAAGGGAGTTGCAGTTTAAGTTTAGTTAGTTTTGCCAAGAATCTGAAATAAGAATTCTCTAAGGATCTAATCAGCTCTGTACCTTGGTTTTAGAATGAAGGAGGTCTTGTATCTCGTTCTCAGGACTCGATCTCCCAGTAACCCGCAAGGGTGACTGGAAACACTGGAGCTGGATTTTCTCGGCAGGAGCAAAGACAGCGTCTTTCTCAGTGCGTCAAATGGGAGGGACGGCTTCCTTCGGCACTCGCATCAGCTGGGCTTCGGGTAAGTAGATAGCCGCTCTGCTCCAAACCACTGTGTGTTGCTTAAGGCAAACGCTGGTATATTTATACCTGGAAGGTGCCGTGTTTGACGTAAGGTTGGACATAAGACGTCAATAAAAGATGTCACATAGAACTGGCAGTTCTTTCAGGACTCGCATGAGTTCTAGGACAAATCAAAACAAAAGCAGGGGGGATTCCCAGGTTGCTGGAGGTTTGGTATGTAGTAATAATCTTTATTCGGTAAAATTGTTCACCATAAAAGAGTACATATGCACAACAAATATACAATTCCCCCGCTAAAACAGTAATAAAATATAGCAGCATAAAAAAAAATGTATCCTGAGATAAAGCATACTCGACAGTCACTAAAATTAAGTGAGGGTATCTTCAGTTACATACATCAGTCAGTTGGTGACCTAGAATACAACTTCAGTAACCGTGAGCGCGTCAGCCAAGCATGACTCAAGTCAAGTCAAAGCTTTATTCGGAGACATGTAAATCATGTCCATAAAAGTACATACATATAATACATGTTAAAAGAAAATGCACTTTACAATCGCAATCCGCAAAAAAAAAAAAAAAGAAATACACTATGATACATATAACGAATCAAATAACACACTTTAAAAAGTTTCTAATGAATAAATTATTTTAGAAATTATTTTAAAAATTCATGCTTTTCCTAGAACTAATTGCCTTGAGTAAATAACTAGCCGTATAAAAACAGATGTCAGGGTGGTGCAAATTAAAAAGTAATTTCATTGCCGCTTTGATGGTTCTTGCTCCAAATTTAATAAATAAAGGTTTTAAAAAGAATTTACGATATTCACTATACAGGTTACATATAAGTAAAAAGTGCTCTGTGCTTTGTTCTGAAATGTTGTCGCACCGACATGGACCTGTAGGGCGCATCTTAATCTCAGGGAATGCAACCAATAGGTGGACCGTACCCATCCTCATCCTGGTAAGAACAAACCGATGTTGCCCTTTAGTTACCTGGAAGAGGTAAGGGTGTAGGCCCACAAATTCGTTCAATTGGTTGTAACGTATACAGGTGGAAAGTTTAAGATCATCCGTGGCTCGTCTTTCTGCACAGTGATTTAAAAAGATTGATTTCAGACTGTCTTTAGAAAGATCCGAAGCAGAACAGTGATCTAATGTAACGTTTAACCCAAACACATTAGAGAAGGATTCAATTGTGTATTTAATCCATGGGATTTTGAGAAAATAGTCTAGACGTAAACAATCCTCAATGATGGCCCTATTAAATGAGGTTTCGTCTTTCATCCAGACCGAACGCCATAGTATCAGAGGTCTCAACAGTAATAGGTCGTTTAGATGATGTAGTCCTAGTTCTTTGTGGACCAAATTATTAGCAGTGGATGTCGGGAGACACAATAATTTTTTCAGAAATTTATTCTCTTCTACCTGTAAAGGTTCTACCCTGGATACCCCCCATACCCCTGCTCCGTAGAGAGCAGCCGAAAGACACCTAGCTTCAAAGATCTTAAGCATTTCTTTGGGCCTTCTACTACCTAATTTGCTTGCAAAAGCAAATATTCCATTGGCGCTCCTGATCATTTTGTCGCGCACCACCTTATGCTCGACATCCCAGCGACCATTTTTGGAAAAGATAACCCCCAGGTAGCAGAAATTTTCCACACACTGCACCACCTGGCCATCAATAAGAAACCTATAGGGTTTTTTAGTTTTAACATTTCTAGCTCCACACTCCATCACATATGTCTTGCTCTTGTTAATGACCAACTTTCTTTTTTCAATAAAGGCCACAAAGTTGTCCATCAAAAGCTGTAGACCCCGAGGAGTCCTAGAAAGCAACACAGCGTCGTCTGCATAGAGTAACACGGGGATGGTACTTGTGTTTACTCTAGGGGCATCCGCTGGTGCTTTCTTAAGGATCGAGTCTACTTCATTAATAAACAGAGTGAAAAGCAGGGGTGCCAAAACACACCCTTGTCTGATACCTCTCCTGACCCTGAATTTGTCTGTACATTCGCCCGAAGGCCCGTACCGGACACTCGAGCTAAGCCTCTCGTACAAACGGGCCAGAAAATATATAATTTCCCTAGGTGCTCCCATTTCTAGCAAGGTAGTCCATAGTATGGCATGATCAACCAGGTCAAAAGCGCTGCTCAGATCAGCGAAACAGAGGTAGAGTGAACCATTTTTTGCTCGGGTGTATTTCCCTATCAGGAGTTCCAGGTTTAAACATTGTTCAATACAACCTCTTCCTTTCCTGAACCCATATTGGCAGTCTGTCATTATCTGATTAGACTCTGCCCATTCTTCTAATCGGACGAGGAGTACACGGCTCATAATCTTGACGGACGAATCCAGCAATGAAATTGGCCGGTAGTTTTTAACATTTCCTCGGTCCCCTTTCTTGTGAATGGGGACTATTATTGATTCAGACCAGGTACACGGGATAGTATAGCGAACAGCAGCATTAAAAACTTTGGCTAGTACTGGCCCCCAAGTCTCAGGTGCGGATTTATACACATCAACTGGAACACCGTCGGGTCCCTGGGCCTTTCCGCCCTTACTAGCCCTGATACTACTTAGAACCTCCTGTAAGGTGATACCTAGGCTAAGTACTGGCCAAGAGCAACTTGTCGGCAACATAACCATATTGGAATTAAAAATGCCGGAGAAATGCTGTACCCATGATTCCTTACCTACGTTTGAGGTTAACACGGGGAATTTATCATCTTTTAAAAAAGGGCTGTTTACTACTGTCCAAAAAAGAGTACAATTTTTCGAGACAGCCGCTAGATCAAATCTCTCCCAAGCTTCCTCTCGTAGTTCAGCTTTCCTTTGCTTAAGAGCTAAATTATAGTCAGATCTGAGCTTAGCTACAACCGTTTTGTCTCTAGGTTTGGTGGATAATGCCTTTTTTAAGGTCTTCAGGGCCACAGTACATGCATTATTGAACCACCCCCTGGCTTTATTGTTAATATTTCCAGCAGCCCTAGTAAACTTACCACTAATAAAAACATTGATTTTAGTAAAGTGAATAATACAGGCCTCCATATTTGAATTCTCATCAATGATTGATGTAATGTCATTTGAGCAGCATGAGATAATGCAATTAGAAGTTACTTCAGCTTTATCCCCAGCCCACCTTATTCTAAATCCGTTCGGCCTATGTACATCAATGTTTGTGATAGGGCTACTATCTGGAATTATACAAACTTTCCAAAACCTAGTTTCAATAACAAGACAGTTATGATCACTAACCATATAGTCTACAACCTTGACATCAGAACTAAAATGAGCTAGTTCGGAAGACATACAGATAAAATCAATTACAGTGTTCGCCCCCCTCCCTACAAAAGTTGGCAAGCTATCACCCTTCCCATCCTGCTCAATCTCTAGAACCTCCATATCATAGGCGAGTAGGAAGGAGTTCAAAGTTTCTCCATATGTATTGTGTGGGAAATGTGTAGCTGGCTCTCCAACACGGTTCAAAGTGCCACACAACTTTTGATTAGAGAGAGGGCAAACAGAAATATTAAAATCTCCAACATATATGAGCTCAAAAACTGTATTAGAAGCTTTCATCAATTGTTTGATTGCGATGTCTAATTCTAAAATAACCATGTGTCTGCTAGCATCAAAAACATTATTATACATATTAATCAGTAGAATGTTTTTGTCTGCCTCATCAGCTAACCACAGCAGTTGGGAATTATTGCCCACGGTGATATGCTCCTTCACCCTAATTCGCATTTTCGCAGAAATCAGAATTAGCAAGCCACCTTTGGCCCTCCCTGAGGTAGTTGCCACTGCTGGTAGCTCATATGCTACAAAACCATCAAGGCCCTTAAAGTTTAGACACCAGGTCTCTTGTAGACATAAGATATCAAATGTTCTGATTAGTTCTAGCCACCCTAATACTTCAAATTTAGAAGCTAGTCCTGCTATGTTCCAACTAGCAATATGGCAAGATGTTGATGCCCCCTCTAAGATATTGCAAGGTGTACCCACAGACTTAAGCAGTGTACTACCTATAGTATTTGGGGACTGATTTAGGTCTACTCCTGCGGATGCTTCGGCAATCTCGTGTCTGACCTCTTGTCAATCGCAGTTATTAAGACCAGACAGGGCATCAAACCTGTTTTGTAATAGCAGGCTTGGTACTAGGGGAGAAGCCCAACGGTTATGCATATTCAAGTTGTTGTCCCATCCTAATGCTGGCGTTTTTGGTAGGGTTACATTTTGCTGTTCCCCATAAAAGAATTTTAGTGTTAGGGGAACCACCGTACCTCTTCTACGCTGAGGCGGAAGAATATGCGTTAGGACATTTGGGAGTACTCCAGGGTGTGCAAAGGTCACCGCCACACAATCCCCTTTAAATCTTTTGGGGCGATTCCCAATCCAGGGAACGCGTTTAACTACTTTAATATCGTGTGCCAGTTGCTGTATCCCTCCAGGTGCTAACCTCATATTACCTGAGAGCCAATGGAGGGCCTTACTAGTCAGAGAGCTAGATGACTCTGTAGTGCCGTTGTCCAAAAGGGGAACATTGGCTAACACCAGCACAACAGGTGAGGCTTCCTCAATAAACTGCAGTGGGTCTATACCGTGAACTTGTGCTTGTGGTAAATTTACTATCAACGGGCGCCCTTCTGCTGTTGTTACGTGTTGATTATCTTTTGGGGCCGGCATATGGGCTTGATTAGTCAGCACACCAGATGTCCCTTCTCCAACTTGGTTAACCCCTTCGGTAGTATTTCTTGTTGTTAATAAGATATTAAGACTGCCTATTTCCTCCGTCAACTTTGTTTGCACACCTCCAAGTCTTTTTACTTCAGCCTGCAATTTATCAATTTTAGAGATCAGAGGTTTTACAATTTCATTAAGTTTACCCTCTAAAACCTCAAGCAGTTTACTAAACATTTCGTCATCCCCTCTGTTTCTTAAAGTCCCTTCCCCTACAGCCTTTTGGGGAGCTCTCGAGGAGCCTGGGGATAATGTTCTTTTCCTTTTCACTCTTGGCCTTGGACCGCCCTGTTTCCGCTGATTCTTCACACAGGTGCGCACAGGCCGGGGTGTGTGCTCAATCGGTGGTAAATCGTCCTCCACAGGACCAGTTACAGTTTCTGGGTCTGAATCTATAACATTGTCAAAGTCTACATCCAGAATAACAGGGGATGGTAACGTGATCAATGGCTGGCTACCAGACTCAATAATAGGTGATGCATTTGATGAAACCCTGGTTTCCACCAACACGAAAGGGCTATCGTCAGTCGACAGAGGTAAAGTAGGGCTTAACCTGCGCAGATCTGGTGACTGGCTTAGCCCAAGTGATTCCCTCCTTTGTTCGTTTATTTTCTTTACTGTTTGCACAACATAGTTATCCATGGTGTTTGCGGGCAGAGCGGCAGGTTTCTTTTTGGACATCATCTGTATATAATGCAGTTAACAAACAACACAGGGACCACAACAGAGTCTTACTTGTAGGAGCGTCTCAGAAGGAACAGGGGGTCGGGCCCTGCCCCTGCCTCTTCCTGCCGATGACGGCCGTAGACGGCCCGCCCTTTGCCCGGGCTTAGCCCGGCGTCCCGCACGCGTCCCGCGCAGCGGTACGTTAGGTCAGTTATGTAGAATATGTGACAACCTGGGGGCGGGGCTCTCAGGGTGCGCAGACCAGCTGACTCGGGTCACGCAGGGACTCCTGGACAAGCGAGTCCCTGCAGCGCACACACCTGAGGCTGATGACCCTCTCCCCTCGCCTGTGCAGGCAATCCAGGCAGCAAACTTTCAGGCAAGGCGCTACGGCGGGTCCAAGTCCACAAAGAAGCAATGCGGGCGGAGCAGCAGAGTCCCAGAGCGTCCCGCAGCAGATTCAGGCAAGGCGTTTCCCACGAGTGCCACGGAGGGAGGGCACTTATCCCGGTTACCAGCCTGGGGGCGGGGCTCTCAGGGTGCGCAGACCAGCTGACTCGGGTCACGCAGGGACTCCTGGACAAGCGAGTCCCTGCAGCGCACACACCTGAGGCTGATGACCCTCTCCCCTCGCCTGTGCAGGCAATCCAGGCAGCAAACTTTCAGGCAAGGCGCTACGGCGGGTCCAAGTCCACAAAGAAGCAATGCGGGCGGAGCAGCAGAGTCCCAGAGCGTCCCGCAGCAGATTCAGGCAAGGCGTTTCCCACGAGTGCCACGGAGGGAGGGCACTTATCCCGGTTACCAGCCTGGGGGCGGGGCTCTCAGGGTGCGCAGACCAGCTGACTCGGGTCACGCAGGGACTCCTGGACAAGCGAGTCCCTGCAGCGCACACACCTGAGGCTGATGACCCTCTCCCCTCGCCTGTGCAGGCAATCCAGGCAGCAAACTTTCAGGCAAGGCGCTACGGCGGGTCCAAGTCCACAAAGAAGCAATGCGGGCGGAGCAGCAGAGTCCCAGAGCGTCCCGCAGCAGATTCAGGCAAGGCGTTTCCCACGAGTGCCACGGAGGGAGGGCACTTATCCCGGTTACCAGCCTGGGGGCGGGGCTCTCAGGGTGCGCAGACCAGCTGACTCGGGTCACGCAGGGACTCCTGGACAAGCGAGTCCCTGCAGCGCACACACCTGAGGCTGATGACCCTCTCCCCTCGCCTGTGCAGGCAATCCAGGCAGCAAACTTTCAGGCAAGGCGCTACGGCGGGTCCAAGTCCACAAAGAAGCAATGCATGACTCAAAAATGTTGCCACCCCGCATATCATGACAGTGGATGATAAATCGGTAGAGAGTACACGTAAGGCCAGTCTGTGACACCTCAACCCCAACTCCCTACATACAGGTTTCAGCCAGATTTTCCGGGCCACTTTGTAAGCGGGACAGGCAAAAAATAGGTGGGCCACAGTCTCCTTAGGTGCTGCACAGCCTGGGCATGAGCGCAAGGGGGCACCAGATTTGGACCACCTCGTGGTGAAATCGTGCACCGGGAGCGTCCCGTACCTCAGTTTTAAATATAGCGCTCTGTCTAGGGGTTTGGTTATCAGGTCAAGGAAGGGTTCCAGTTTTCTCACCCATTTGAATTCCAAAAACCGGTCCATGAGTGAACCCCCTACTGATCCACACAAAGCCTCGCCCTGTACCCAATCCCAGTATAGCTTCTTGATCACTTCCTTGGGCGGCGGCATTTGTGACTCCCATGCATCTCTTAGTCCTAGTTTAAGAACCAGGTCTCTCACATTGTTCAGCCATCCAAATTTGTTGCCAGTGTCAAGCAATAGAAGGTCATCCAACCCTTCAGCATATTTAGCAAGCTCCTCAGTCCTTCTTAAGCGGGTCCAGAAAAGCAATGGGCGTAGCCTCACCAGGTCCTTAAGGGCTCGTCTGCCCAAGTCTAATCGCAGGGGGATCAGCGGAGTAGAGGCTAGAAGGGCCACCACCTCCCTCAAGAAGTTATTTTCTGCTATGGAGAGTTCTGAAACATTTTCGAACGCCCAGAGCTCGGCTTGGTATGTTTAAAGAACTCGTTGTACTTTCTAGAAGTCTAAGGAAGTAGCCTTGCCGTATTTGGACTGCATTGGCTTTTACTAAATATGGATATGATTCTTTATGCCTTTATAAGGATATGATTTGTTATAACCACATAAGGGCATAAATCGGGAATATTTAATTAGGGTCCTAGATACGTTCACAACAAGTGCACCACCTTCTTCTGGAGCGCTTTCAGTGCACCTATTAAAGGCAAGTTTGCCTCTGTGCCCATGTTAGTGATATGGTGCGGGCACAGAGGCAAAGTAATTTCCTCATTTGCATGGGTCATGCTGCCATGCAAATCAGGGTAAAGTCTGCGCTATATAAAATTGCATAAATAAATAAATAAATAAAGGGGATGATCTCTCATTATAGCGCTGCTGCAGCAGGTATGCCAGCGCTACCTTTATTACAGAAGGGGACGCACAAGCATCTCTGGCCCCTTCTGTACTACCATTGTGCCCTGGGGCGCTGAAAGCGGGCACACACGTCTGTTGCGCCACTGGGACATAATGTATAATATGGGTCCTAGTGTCATTGAGGGGGCTCATGACTCTGTCCTCCCTACCCCTTTCTGTCGCCACCCCAACCTCAAGTATGTGTGTTTCCAAAGAGTACATATTTTTCAGTTCCAGCACTGGCTGTTTAAAAATTAACACCTTCATGAGGAGCTGGCTGATAGATGGAGATGGAACCTGCAAATATTGTTTCACCCGATGGATGGCTCTGCCAGGCGATAACTGATCCTTTAACACCTGTGTGTGTCTTCTTCTGAGGGATAAGTCTGCTGTCTAAAATCAGACTCTGACGAACTTTCACTCTTTCGTCTTGTGCTTCTTTATTAGCCCTCGTGAAGAGTATGATGGTATGGGGCATAGGTGAGAGCCTCTTCTCTACATTTTTCTGGGGCCCTCCTCAGGGATTTTTGTACCCTTGTTCCTCGCAGGGGCAAAGCGACACTGAGCCAGTTGAAGGAAAAGCGCACTGCATTGTTTCAGTAAACATGTTCTCTTCCAGTGGTGGACCTCACAGTAACAGCAACTTGCCCAACCTGTAAATAGTGATGGGTGGGTGTCTGGATGGGGACGAATGTGGGTAAGAGAGCACAGAGTAAAACTTACTTCACCACATGTCAGAGCAGAATTCATGCTCCACTGGCCCATTTAAATCAAATAGTTGACATATTCAAATAATTATGAAACTTGAGAACAAAAGAAAGAAAGTTTACAAGAACAGAGTGAACCAAAAAAATGAAGCTAAAGCTGATATCCTTAGATTTCACAGTAGCCCAAAACTGTTTGGCTGTTGCTGACCCCTGCTTTGCCACACCCAAGACATGTGGCCCTGTGTAACTACAGCTGATACAATGTGTATTGTCTCTGTCAATGAAGAAGCGGTTTCTTTACCCATCATGAAAAGTGAAAACCATGATACTGAGGGACAAGCCCCTGTCACCACCACAGTGTCACTTTTTCCAACGTTGTGGTGACGATAGCGGACCTGCGTCTGGAACCAGAGGAGGCTAGGTTCCGAGCGAAACTTAAAACATTTCTCTACACTAAATAGCTGTCCGCTCAGTTTCTGTGTCCCCTGCTAGCTGCCTCTCCCACTTTCAGCGCGTGGACACGCCGGTGTGCGTAATCGCAGCGCTCTACAAATGTCCCAATAATAAAAATAATGATAGGGGCTTAGCCTTATTTACAAGGCAGTGTTAAGCCACTAAGCGTGCCTTAATGCTGCCTTATAAATTTTGCCCCCTTTCAAGCTATTGTTAGCGTGAAAGATGTGGGCAGTGGGTGTTGCGGTGGGCGTTCCATTGCAACACCTATTGATTTTGACGCTGCCCTATATGTACAAGGGCAGCGTACATAGGAGGCAGCGCCAAAATTAATACCAGAGAAAACCTAGTCTTAACTTGGCGAAATGAGGAGAAATGCATTATTTCTCCTCGTTTTTGCTCTTTGCAGCACACATGTAAAAAGCAAACTGCCATGGATTGTTTATGTACAGGAAGGAACCCCTTCCTGTACATAAACAATCTTTTTTTCAAAATGCCACTTTGTGACTTTCATGAGTGCTGCATGAAGCAGCACACAAAACAGTGACAAAATATCATTGTAGGATTGTTTATGTGCAAGAAGGGACACCTTCCTACACATAGACAATCCCCCCCTGCACGCAGACACCCTTGCACTATGGTGGCAGTGCCTTGTTGGAGGTTTAACAATTGTGAAGAGTGCTAAATGTCCAGCCCAGGTTTTACAATTTGAGCTCCACCTACTTTTAACTATGGCAATAATGCATGCAATATCGGATTAAAAAACAATTGCATGGATTATTCCACATTTTTTGCAGAAATCAGTTAAATGGGTCCAACATTTCAGAGATGTCCCACCACAAATTCAATTTGCAACAATCAACACTACCAACTAACGTCTATGCAACGCCTTTAGTCGTTTTTTAGAAATGTTGTGGAGACCTTTATTATAGTACTCGAACCTTAGAATAAATCTTAATTATAATGCCCTATCTCTAATTTATTTTTAGAAAGTTAGCCCATTTTGGCCCTTTCGGGTATTCCTTATTGTTTTTCATTCTCTATTATTTAAAGTGACTTCTTTTTAATATTTGTATTTTGTTTATCCTTCTTAAGTTAAATTTTATTGACATTAGTTATTTAACTCTACTCTCTATTGATCTCTGTTCATTAATTTTGAACAACCCTGTCTCCTCATGTCCTTTTCTACTGTGCTTTTCCCATTACAGGTTGAAAAAGAAATATGTCTGCTCAGTGAGTGGTTACCACTGTTTTTTTGTTTTTACTAAACTTAACTGTTTTCCACTACATCTTTAGCTGCATGCATGTCTTATTTTTTGGAGGTACATATATAAGGCAGATTTAGCTATTACACAACGGGGCTCCCTGCAGTGGTAGTATAATTTTAAATAAATTCAGAATGCATTTGTTCACTGGTAATATAAGGCCCTGGATATACCTATACAATCTGTTCCAGCCTGCCAGTAAGTAGAGGAAAAGTAGGGAGAGGAAGAAGAGTGGTGGAGGTAGGAACATTCAAAGCTTTCAGGAGTAGAATTCATATTACTAAGGAAAACAAAAGTCCTTAAGGCAGATGAAATAGCAAGAAAAAGTTCAGGGGTCAGCTATTTTTTCGTTTTGCGGTGTCTTTCCACTCGAATAGTCTTTTGAACGAGTGGACTTGAATAGACAGTACAGGATGGATGAAGATGGTTGCAGAAAATGTCCATCAGGTAAACGGGGAGAGACTTTCCATGGGGCACAGTGGGGCAGGTGAACTACGATCGAGGAAACTGTTTTGAATGGATTATTTCCGTTTTCCCACTCTTTTACATGAGCAATGGCGGTGCTTTGGCGCCCTGTCACTGTTAAATTCCTCTTCCAAGCGTTGAGAAGAAAAATAAGATGACATTTTATATCTAGTTAACTGTATTTTTTTGTATCCAAAATGACTTTTGTGGACCTGGACGAAAAAATAAAACCCTTTTTTGTATTCCCTTTGTGCAAGCCATAAATACATCTTGCTGCAATTTATGTGTTCATGGCAGGAATAGTAGGTAAACAAAATTGTATCAAAGTACTATAAAATATGATTCATAGCACCCAAAAGCGAAACCTAGTAGACGTATTTTATTTTCCTGTGGCAGAATTGCTATACAGGGACTGAATGAACCATTCTGTTTAATCAGCAAGGGACTGTGGCGTGCAGTGAAATACTGCAAAGCGGACTTTCTTTTTTCAAGCTTTGTAAATCCACATTGACCATAAAGAGGATAGTTAAGATGTCATCTCCGGGGTTCGGCGACCGCGCGCCGTCAGGGTGGCTCTAGGCACTAACAAAGCGAATCCTACAGGAGCATTCAGTACGGTATGTCTAACTGCTGGGGAACTGTGTGCCACCTCGACCCTGCACTATTTAGACACAGTTCATTATATATGAAAGATACCATCTGTTGGTCTCGCTCTTTAGGGAGTTTTTGCACCAGAAATACCATCGCTTTTTTATTTTTATTTTACCGTGACTCGTGTCACGGTAAAATAAAAATAAAAAAGCGATGGTATTTCTGGTGCAAAAACTTTTTTTGCAAAAACCATTTTTGCAGGCACATACTCAGAAGCCAGGTCTAGCAGAGATTACGACAGGACTTTATTAGGCCAAGATTATCGAATCAAAGTAATCCACTTCACACATTTATTCAACAAACATAAAGAATATCATGTACGTTTGTTGACCGATATATTATATGAATGAAATGCCAGCCATACCTTCCTCCTGTCAGAATATTTTCCCTGAAATAAACAAAAACGTATCCATCACGTAGGATTGCTTGCCCATGCACTCTGTTTATTAATTGAATACAGGCTTATTGTGCAATGTACAAGGTTGTTTTCCCAGAGGTTGAAGGGTTTACTGATTCCCACTTAGTTCATCTTCACGAAAAAAATCCCACCTCCTCCTGCGGGCGCGGCTTCAGTTTCGGATATGATAGCAATAGCCAAACACGGCATATTATTCTGCATTTGATAACTATCCAGCAAAGTGTCCTACAACCTGGCTCTGAAAGAACATATTTGCCCGATGCAGCTCTCAGGCGAGAGATAAACAATGCATTTCGACGCCCCTTTGAATCCACTCCGTGCTGATTACATTCGTGTTGTGTTTTGATTCTAATTGGCCGTCTCCAGCGCGTGCTGGCGGCTCCTCAGAATGTGTAATGCGCGCCTTCGTCACACGTCAGCGGCGCCTCTGAAAGGCCATCGCTCATCCACACAGTCTGCAGAGAGTCTCGGAGTGCATGCTTCATGCAGCATCCCGCCGCCGCCTGCTCCATCCACCCTATCTCCGCCTCG
Source organism: Lissotriton vulgaris (assembly GCF_964263255.1). Taxonomy (NCBI): domain Eukaryota; kingdom Metazoa; phylum Chordata; class Amphibia; order Caudata; family Salamandridae; genus Lissotriton; species Lissotriton vulgaris. The sequence continues at coordinate 445,764,350 of NC_141689.1, forward strand.
TCCCATTTACTGATTAATGGGAATCTTAATTTGCATGCTCACTTTTACGCTCATTACAGTGCATTATGCGCCAGTGGAAGTATTAAAGTTCAATGGAAATCTCATGCATACTAATGCGGATGTAAATGAGCGCTGATGAAAGAAAGCCAAGGTCTGAACGCATTAAATGTCCAGTTATTTTTGGTAAATTCCTCTAATGCAAAGGTAGAATTATAATGAGGCAACAGAATTCAGGAGCGTCACAAAGACATAAATGGCAGAGGCTGCATAATTAGAGTGTGCATAATGTAGGGAGGCAGTCCCAGGATCAAAAAGTGTCCATTATCATTGTATGCATATTCAGTGTGCTCCCACACGAGCCCCCCTAAAGATTCATCGCTGAGATTTCAATAATTATTTGGGCTGAAAGACTTTTGAAAGTATCCTATGCTATAGCCATAAAGTCCTAGTAGAGCCTGCCATTTAACACATGAATGGATCTCTTATATTACAACCTCTGTGGAAAATGCCACTGGGCACTAGTCAAGTCAAGTCAAAATCTTTATTCGGTATTTACAAAATACCATAAAAAGTACATAAAAACAATTAAAAACATTTTACATTCCTTTAAAATCAATCTTATCGTTCAGACTTAATTCCTCAGGGGACCATCCGCAGAAAGGTTATACAATCAGATTCTTACACTCGGGTTCCTTAACCTGGCCGCCATTTTAATAAAATTCATTATACAAAACAGTGTGTACGTATCGTTAGCCTGCTGAAGGAACACTAGGGCTGCCTTGGCATGTTTAAGCTTTGCACTTTTCAAAAGTCCCACCAGGAAGTTGCGCCTAGGTATGCTATAAAAAGGGCATAATAAAACAAAGTGAAGGGTATCCTGCGGAGACCTATTCTCGCAGCCGCAGGTACCCTTCTGCTCAACCGTTATAGTAAAACCTGCAGGATCTGCTAGAATGTGATGTAAAAGGTTGAGCCTAAAACGGGTCATATAAAATCTGTCCTGCGCATTTTGTGTCAGTGCAAGATATGGCTCTATTCCCTTTACGATTTTTACTGTGTTATATGTCATGACTGTGGATTTACCCGCTTCCTTGGCCACCCTGCATGTGTTTGCATTTTCCCCGAACCTTTTTTTGACTCTCATTCGGTCCTGCGGTATAATGGATTTGGGGTTGGTAAATATGCTTCCACAACCAATGCCCTCCAGTGTGCCACTTACATATTGTAGCCAAGGAATGTGCATTCCTTTATCTCTGTTCAGGCAGTCTGTGATGATTTGTCTAGTTAGGACCGCCTCCGGGTTAATCCAAATCTTGACCCATGCTATCAGTGGCCTGACCTTGATTAAGTCCTCAATGTGAGCCTGCCCTTGTTCTTCATGTGCGATGTACTGGGCACTAAATTGCCAAAAAACGATAAAACGTGATATGCTAACAACTTGTTTAAGGATTAGTGTGTATGGTGCATTTTTAGTTAGTCATTTGGGGTGGAGTCATAGTGTGTTTGAAAGGCTGTACATGATTCTGGACTCAAATACAACGAACATCTGGTCTGGAGAGACTTTCTGTATACACCTGTTTCCTCAATTTTTTCTAAATGAATGTCGTTCATGGGTTGCCGAAGATCCCAGTGGATACACTTCAGGCCGAAGAAATACCCTGCCGTTTTGTCCAGCACGGCATAGATCCCCTTCTACCATTATTGAAGGGTGGGGGCACGAGAGGGATGTGTCCTGCACCTCATATCCTCCTCCATCCCTACATCCCTCCTGCTCTATCATTTCTTTCTATGGTTTGTGGGAGTCGTACCAAAAATCTAACAGGCTGCTCTACCTGTTTGTTCGTAGAAACACAATTAAGTCGTTAAATTAATATGTCACTCAGGCTAAGCCATGTACTTACACCAAAAATTCTATGAGTCAATTATTAAAACAGCATTTTATTTTTATCTCGCTGTTATTCAAAAAGACAACAATTCAATGCAGGAATCTATTCTTAACATAATAAAATATATATACAACAATGACACTGGCCCTTAATATTGAGAATTTCCATGGACTACCTTTCATACAACATTCATGCAATCTCACATTCAAATATAGCCATTCAAACTGAGAACCCACACTAGACATTCATCAAGAATTGTAATAACTGGTTCTGATACAAAATCCCTATAAACGTGCAAACATAAAACAAATATTTCTTTAATCAAGCAATCCGGTTGCAGGTGCACAGTCCTCTGCTGATAGAGTCCTGCTTCAAGAGGTTACAATATATCTTATGAATAATTTGAAAACATAAACTGAATTAACATTGATTTATTTTACATAGAACAGATAATAAGATGCACATGTAAGGGACAGAAAAAATCACGCCGACGCGCGTTTCGGGGTTGTCACCCCCTGTACGGGGTGTCACCTTCTTCAGGACGTAAAGGAACATTCGTATCAAGAGTCGATGGGGCCTAACAACCGTTAAGGACCAAACACGATGAAATTGCCAACGTGGAAGGTCAAGACCGGGATAAAAGGAGCAATAAGTCTGAAAACTAATGATGGATGGAATATCCCACGCAGTGAATGTTTAGAGAGTAACCGCAAATAAAATTCGAATCGATACGACCAACCACTAGATGGAGCCGTGGGCCTGGGACGGACAAGAAACGGCCAACCAGGCGAGGAGTCTACGTTTTTGTAACTGTTTCAGTACAACAGGCTTTATATAAACAGTCGGAACATCTTGTGGATAACCTATACAGCAAATGCTTAACGGCCAAACAGCATAAAAGTCTGAATCGGGTGCTCTGGGTAACCAGGATAGTAGAATTCCAGAGGCAGCCAGCTGATGAGGCAATCTGCGAATGCCCACAGAGTGGCATAAAGTCTTACCCCCATTGCCTCTTCTCTCAGTACGTTTAGCCCACATTTTAAACCCTTCTGGTTTCTCCCCTCTGCTTTATGAAGTATTTCTTCCTTTTCTATTGTTCTATAACCCTTTCTACCATTTTACCACTGTCCCTTTATACTCTAGTACGTCTACCTATACCATCGTACCCCTACTCCTCCTAATATTGTTTTATCTCTACTTGTTCTTTTGTACCTTTAACCCTCTTTATATCCTAGAATTCTGTCCCTACATATATCCTTGTAACTCTACACCTACCAATTCTAACTATAGCCCTACCCATAACCAGTATGCGCAGACCAATTTAGGCCTATGTCGGCACTATTCGCTGCCCGTGGGAGCTGTTGATTTGTTTTTATCCACAAACTTCACATCCGCCCAACCCTTCCAGCTATTCCCAGCTATTATGGTGCAAGACTATTTGCCTTAACTAAATATATGAACATGTGAGGATCTGACTAGCTGGACAGGTAGTTGAGAGGGATGCTGAGCCACACCCTGAATACAGAGCGAGTAGTCAGAAGAAATAACAATAACATAAGCAAGGTACAAACTACAGAGAACTTACTCACCATCAAGGATGACTGAAGCATACTTCGACTCAGGCTCACGCAGTAGGCTGTTGCTTGCAGAGGTTGTCGGCGCCGCCCTGCACCATGATCACCTGAACGCACGTGCCAACACAATGGGAATGCAAAACACCATCAGTTGTGTTCCTGAAGCCGCCACCACCTTCTGAATCTTCTAAGAAGCAGAACATTGGTGCCAATTGGGTCACAAGGATCAAAACATTTGATGACTTCATAGATGCGCTAGAGGAACACGATGACAAGATGATCAAATATTTGAACAACCTTGAAGGTGATGGAGTGAAAGAAGTTCAAAAGAAAGTTTCACAGGCTGGTGCAACCTCATACTGTAAAAGTAAAAGAAGCGCTCAAAGCCAAGTTCATCCAATGCTGAATGTCAACTATGAAGGGTATATATTCAACCAAGCACAACAACAGACTGCTGAAACAATGAATGATTTTGTTGAAAGCCTTGATGCCCTCATTAAACATTGCAAGTTCTGTGACTCCACCAACAAATAAACCATGAGCCTTAAAATCATTGATGCCTACCTTTTAAATTCTTTTAGAAGACACATGTTGAGAGAAACAAACAGTCTAAAAAAATGCTATTGGCTGCAAGATCAGAAGAGAAGAATGAGCAGACAGACAAGCTGCAGACATTGAAGCAGGAATGACACACAATGAATCAGCAATGACAATGAAAAGCAAGCACAAGCACACACAAAATACACATAAGCTGACGTCTTTGAAAAAAATAATAGCTGTGTTTCTGATGTGGGTTTTCATTTCCCCCTAAAGGAAAATGTCCAGCTCTAAGACAAGTCTGCTAGGGTTGTGGAAATGAGACCCATTTCATAACTGTATGCTGAGCCAGGGAAAAGTTAAGTGTATTACGACAGGAAGAAAAATGGATACAAGTATTTTCCAGAAGCGCTCTTGCCACACTGCCAAAACCAAAAAGCAAAATCAGCTTCGACAAAAAGAAACCAAGCAAAATCAATTATCATCAAGTTCGTCATACAAAGGTTCTTCAACATCACTATTGAGTACTAGTGAAGAAGATGGGTGTGCACTGATGATATTTACCAAAAGAAGGTGTGCACATGTGGGGTTAGCTGCCTGTAAGAAAGATCACAGTACAAGGATAACACAAGCAAAACGACAACCTTCATTTGGACACTCCCTAAAAGGACATTGAAAGTGAAAGGTCACCTGATAACCTTCATTATAGACAGTGGTGCATCGATTAATATCATGCCAGTGGAAAACTTTAACAGCCTACCCCCCTTGCCTTGCTTCACTCCATCAGGCACGTAAGTATATACCTATGCCGCCTCTAAATCACTACAAAGCCAAGGGTCGTTCCCAGCAACAATGAGACACACAAAGACGTCAGTGCAGGCCACCATTCATGTTCTACAAGGAACCTCGTCTAGTGCATGTTTGCTCAGCTTTGCCTCCGCCACTGCCATGGGGTTGATATCCCTCAACTACAACTTCTGTGCTCAGTTTGAGATCACAAGTCGATTCCCGTCGCTATTCCATGGCCTGGGAAAACTCAAGACAATGAAAGTGTAGCTGCATGTCAATGAAGATATTCGTCCTATTGCTCAGCGGCACTGTAGAGTTGCTTCTGATCCACAAGAAGCTGTAGAGAAAGAGATGGAAACCCTTTTAAAGCATGATATATTTGAAAGCTCCACAGGCCCCACTCATGGCCATCTGTGACTTTATGAGGGGTAGGAGCTGCCATCTACCATACTTGCACACCACAAAGGTGCTGCCTGAGCACACTCACAAAGGGTTTGACACTAGTCTATTGTGACCCAGAACCATCTCCTATTTCAAAGTGGGCACCAGATATAAATATTGTACTTTCAGACCCAACTCTTCTGTACACCTCTGGACCTGTGGAAGCCTCAAAAAGACTGCTGAGCTACTTTGCAAAAAGGACCGCTCCTCTGTTGCCCTGTTGCCTATTTCCCTTCTGCCTGAGTGAAAAACCTGAGCTGCATCTTGAACCCAGGACCACCAGGGTAACTCCAAGGGCTAGTTGACTGGCCTCCGGACCAGTGCCTCAGGAACAGAATGCTCTAACCACCTTGAAACCAGCGCCTATCCTCCCACATGAAGGTGTTCTGCCAGCAAAACCGACGCATTACAATGCATTGCTCACAAAACTTCATATCAGAACCACTGCGCAATGCATCCCAAGCGCAGAACTTCATATCGCAGCTGCACAGCCTATCAGAATTGCTGCTGTGTGACTCATACTCAGTGCAGCCCTTCTCATTACAAGCCCCTTGTCGATGGAATCCTTGATGGCAATGCAGGACTTCGCATCGCAAAACCCCCATTAACGACATTCTCGATGATGATGCAGAGCCTCACATTGCAGCCTTGCAGCTCCGCTAAACCGCCACTGCTCCGTGCATCTCCACCCCAGGGCCTCGCTTTGCCTCTGCTGCACCACATGTTCTCGGCATGGGACTCCTCATCACTACCTAAGCAAGATTTAAGGTACTTTGTTTAGTGGGCATAACTGGGTCTCAGGCTGGCCCACATTCTATCACGGCCGGCCTGAACATTTGACTTTGTCACAGTCTAGCGCATTGGCACTTTGTATTCTAAGCACTGTGTTGTAACTTCACTTGCTGCGACTTCCCCTTACCCACCCCTCACCCTTCTCCCTCCTTGGTATGGTCCGCTCTGCCTCTGGGAGCGAGAGTTAGAATGTTGACGGTGAGACTAAGCCGCCAAGCTGGAAGCACCTGTTTACTTATGACTAATAAATATATACTTAGAACCCTCATGGAGTAGTGACTCTTTACTACATTTTTTGGCGACGAGGACGTGGAGCTGAGCCAGGGTCAGTGTGGTGTATTCCCCCTGGATAAATTTGATGCTTGTGCGGAGATCTGAAGTGAAAAGGAAGACTCACCCAGTTGATGAATGAAGATCAAAGGACAACGGACAGGAAACGAAGCTGAGCCAGTGTCAGTGTGGGTCTAAGAAAAGAAATCTGGTCGCTTTATTCTGGAATCCACGCAGTCTTCAGCCTAACGGGTTGCCGTTAAGGAGCGTGAGGCTAAGAGTGAAGCTGTCGAAGTTAATGGACGCACGACTAACGGAGGAATTGTTCCGTTCCTGGCACTGAGTGGGCGCCCTCTCGCACATTGCTGTGTCCCCTCCGTGGTTTGTGAGGACTGGTGTGCGGGCCGTGAGAAGCAGTGAACACTCGTGAGGGAGAAGACGCAGCAGGTCTTGCTCCGAGGAACCGCAGAGTCGACGACAGGAAGTTCCTGTTCCGTAATCTTGGAAAAAGAAAGAGGACTTCGCAGCCTACATTACTTTCTGTGTGAATTTTGGGAGAAAAGGAAGAAAGGGGAAAGTAAACTCAGATTCCCTCTGGTGTTTCCGTGAAATTGTTATGGTGCAGGGAAGCAAGACTCAAGTCGGTAACAGAGGGATTCGTTCAAGTCTATGAGGTGAGCCTATGAAGCTGCGTGAGGAGAAGGGAGCGGAGCAGGGAATAAAGCCACATTTCTGATACTGCAAAAGAAACTGATCCGAGGAAGAGCGCTTGGCGTTCGAGGCATGAGTGAGTGACAGCATTGGGAAGCGGGTATCTCCTACTCCCAGAATTATCAGAGGCGAGTGAATAATAGTCTCAGAGAATTCAGAAGTATTCATGTATATTATTGGGAGGAAGATTAACCGAAGGGGACCCAAGCTGGATTACGCTGAATCGTAGTGAGCCTTTTAAACACTGTGAGGAGCGGTGAGCGGAACATAGTGTTTAGTAAACTTATGAAACAGAATGGTGGCAGCGCGTAGCAGCTGTGTGAGGAAATATCAGAGGAACAAAGAGTGTAGCGAACCTTTGTTTCCGTGTTTGAAAATTAACTGAGGCAGCACCTTGAGCTGTATGAAATATCTGAGAGGATCAGGGAAGGCGGTTAACCCCTGTTGCCACGCGTGAAACGGAACTGAGGCAGCGCTTTGAAACAGCGCGCAGCAGCTGTGGGAGGAAATATCAGAGGAACAAAGAGTGTAGCAAACCTTTGTTTCCGTGTTTGAAAATTAACTGAGGCAGCACCTTGAGCTGTATGAAATATCTGAGAGGATCAGGGAAGGCAGTTAATCCCTGTTGCCACGCGCGAAACGGAACTGAGGCAGCGCTTTGAAACAGCGCGCAGCAGCGGTGTGAGGAAATATCAGAGGAACAAAGAGTGTAGCGAACCTTTGTTTCCGTGTTTGAAAATTAACTGAAGCAGCTCTTTGAGCAGTATGAAATATCTGAGAGGATCAGGGAAGGCGGTTAACCCCTGTTGCCACGCGTGAAACGGAACTGAGGCAGCGCTTTGAAGCTGCGTGAGGAGATTTCAGAGGAACAGAGAGAGTGTGGCAAACCTCTGGTTCTGTGTTGGAAACTGAACCGAGGCAGCGTGTTGAAGCTGCGTGAGGAAATCTCAGAGGGGCAGGGAGCGCAGTGAACCCCAGTGGTGGTGTTTGATGCAGATTTGAGGCAGCGCGTCTAATGAGAGATACGTAATCTCTTTGGATCTTTAACTTGTGGTTGACAAGGATCATGAATCTACAGGCGTCGTGAGCAAAGCATTTTAAGTGATCTCAGGGTAGTGCAAGAAACCAGACCTTCAAATTAAGAACCCCGACGGCCTGAAGGAACCAACGTCAGTTACGTAGAGTTATTGAGAGGCCATTTTGAGAGTAAAAAAACACCATGTGAAGTAACCCGGACACCTTCTCTGAATGTAAAGAAATATATATTTTAGGAGGTAGAACAAGACAAACGGAAAAATATATATATATAAATAAATATATATATAGTCTTTTATCGGAACTGGAACCACAAGCAACAGTATTAAAGTCACTTCGAGACGAGTCTAAATCCAGAGACCAAAGTAAAGGTATTTCGGAACGTTCCAATTGGGCATTTCACGCACCTGGTGGCGCAGCAAAATAATCCACGGAGCTTCATGTGTGGGAAGAGCATGAAGACTGTATCCTTTATAAGTTAAAATATCAGGGAGCGAGTGTAAACTTTGTTGTGAAAGTAGCTCAAACTAACAGAACGTATCCATCGGCACTGGGGAATATTAGAGGAAAAGCAAAGAGAAGTTATTAGATGGGGCACTATGGGTAATTCATCGCATCCTAAGCCATTAATGAAAGAAAAAGGAACTAGTATCGCGGATAAGGAAGAGAGGAAGATTAGATTTAAAAAACGCATATCATTCGTCATATCCATTTTTGAGGAGAAGGAAGAACCCATGAAAACAGAGAAAGAGGAGGAAGAATGGACAAACAGTTTGGGAGTTGGAGAATGGATAGTGAATATTAACAGTGAAGGGAGAGATTTTAAGGGCACTGACAGAAACGGTCGGCAAAAGGTCTTGAATGATTTAAATGTACACAATAAGCGAGAAGGGAGTGCCAAAGTACAAGGGAACAAAATATGCCGAGAGGAGGGAGATAACGAAATGGTGAGGAACAAAAGCGAAGCAAAACAGATGTATACCATCAATAGAGGTGGAGAATTTAAGGGATCTATCGCAGATTCAGAGTTACAAAGTACTGTAATAGACAAATACAGGTGGAAGAGTGATTTGTCATTAACGCTAGGAAATGAAGTGGAAGCAGCAGACACGGGTGAAAACTTGATATTGAGAGGAAAAGAAGAGACGGAGTGGTGCTACATGAAGAGAAGTACTAAAGATAAGGTTAATAATGCAGAAGAAGTGGTTGCAGTACCGGAAGGGAAGGAACGAGGGAAATTAAGTACAACTAAAAATCCCAATGGTTCTGAGTCCAAGAGAGGGTTGGCTGTAAACGACAGTAACCAATTTACCAGGTTGGAGAGTTTGAGGGTGAACACGTATCCATTCTTAGACATTGAAGTAAGAAAAAGAAAAGTTTGGAGGAATAAAAAGAAAACAGAAACAGCTATGGTCAAGTGCGAAAGAAAGCAGAATACGTCTGTGGGAAAGGTTGTTGGAGACAAGATGAGGAAAATCTTTGGGAGAATTATCGGTGAACATGATGTTCTGGAAGTAAAAGAAGTGGTTAAGGAGGAAACGTGTGGGGTTACACATTCCACGAGAGTAGTGGAGGAACTTTCCAAACGAATATGCCTCAGGAATAAGAAAGCATGGAGCTCTACTGCTAGGGTTAAATACAAATTCAGATTGTATAAGAAATCTGACCTTCACATGGACCCGGAAAGAGGAGTTTGTCAAAGAATGTGTGAGAATCCACTCAAAAACGTACCAAGCCAGAACCCTAAAGGTCCGGTTGGGAGAGTCTGGTTGCTCCTAGAAGGCTGGGAAGAAGATGTGTTAGGGTTTACAAGAGACAAGGCCAGATTCACAAGGCGAACCCAGGGGACGAAGTTGGAGGGAAGTCTAGTCCTGGAAGAGGCATGTACAGGAGGAAGTACGAGAAGCTCAGGCACGGCGTGCCACAAGAGAAATTATGCGGGACATAACACCTATGAGGTCAATGAGAAGGAAACCGGTCATAGGAGCAGGGTTAGAAGCAGTGTAACATGGTCCAGGAAACTTCTGAGGAAAAAGAAAAGAAAAAAAAATAAAGTATTCTAAGGGATCGTCACTCTCCAGCAGGGTGAGGAGGTACGTGGGACTGAGGACTTGAGCACGTCAGCAGAGTATCTTTTGGGCCGTGCGGCTTTTGAGGACTTATATACAGAGTACCAATAGGCATCCGTTCCCTTTCTAACCCTCAACATAAACCAAACATGGATGTGACCTAAGCCTATGGGAACGGAAGGGAGGGCAAAAGCCTTTTGCTCTCAGCTTCTTCAAACGCATCTTATTGGATAGTTCAGTCACCCATTCCGTGGAAGGGACACAGCGTGGCCAGGGACCACGCGGAACAAACAATCCTATCTCTCAGCAACTCCACCGCTGAAAGGGGAAGGGGTCATCACCACAAGGACGGGGTTAGCTAAATGCAGAAGAGAATCGGGAGAATGTAACCTTTTCCCGTGACAACAGTGTCACTCAAATAACTGACTTATGAAGTACAAGTATCGCTGATCTTTCTGGACAGGCGCCTAGTTGGATGTTTTCCCTCATTTTCAGGGAAAGGTGTAATGAGTACACCCCTGTCTCCTGTTATGGGGTCCAGGACTCAGCGTCAAGGTTGTTCTTTCTTTGTAATTTTAGGGGGTCGTCTTACCCAGACTCCCATTTTCTTGTTGCGGTCCTTCCTCTTCTGTTCGCTTGTAAAGTCCTTCCCTCTCCCCTGTTCTCTTTTCATTTCTTTTCTTGTCTTTCTTTTCCTTCGGTCTCTCCATCTCTCTCTCTCTCACTCTCTCTCTTCCCCCCTCTCTTTCCTGTTTCCTCGCCCCCTCTTTACTCACCCCCTTTCTTTCCTCCATTCTCCCCTTCCACTGCTTTCTCTCTCCCCAGCCCGGGGCTCTGGGTTCCCATTCCCTTTGCCCTCCTTAGGGGGGAAGGTGTGTTGTAACTTCACTTGCCTCGACTTCCCCTTACCCACCCCTCACCCTTCTCCCTCCTTGGTATGGTCCGCTCTGCCTCTGGGAGCGAGAGTTAGAATGTTGACGGTGAGACTAAGCCGCCAAGCTGGAAGCACCTGTTTACTTATGACTAATAAATATATACTTAGAACCCTCATGGAGTAGTGACTCTTTACTACACACTGTTTTCACCAAAATCTTTAAAATTGCATATCTCACATTCTATCGATTGGATTTTTGTAATTTTGGTGTAAAATGATTAATTACATTTTACTCTATTTGTCTAAATTGGTAAGGGATTTTTCTTGTGTGTGTTTTCACTTTATTGCTGTTTGTGTGCTACGTAAACACTTTACACATTGTCTCCAAGTTAAGCTTTTTTGCCAACCTACCATAGGCACAGGCTGATTTGGGGTTTGCTTGTGTTTCACCCTGACAGAGATTGTGATTGCTGCTTGATTAAGGTTCCAACCCCTCTCAATCAGTGACCCAAGTTCCTACATATGGTGTATATGACACAACGTGAAATATGTGTACCTCTGTCACTTGAACTTTGCACCTTGCTGTCACTGTCATCTGATGCTCAGAAAATTGTGCAATGAAATCATCAAGGTTATTTTCTTTGGCAACCTCTATAGCAGGGGCTGTACCTCTGTAAAGGCACTGGACATACACCACTTGTCAGAGCCAGTCAAAGAAAAATAAAATGATAATGAAACAATATCAATTTATTTTTCTTTGACTGGATTTGTCATGCATGAGGGAGGGGCAGGCTTGGCCATGAAATGACATGACAGGCAGGTGGTGGCACTTAGAAGTGCGCTTGTATGTTTGGCCGGCCATGCTAGGCTGGCCAAACATACATGCGCACTTCTATTTCTCCAATCCTACTGAGAACGCTGCTGTGTTCAGAGCTGGGTTTTTAGAAATGCTTCGGGCTCACAGGCAGTATCTGAGCATCAGAGCAGGCTGCTCTGACCAATCCAGATGGTGCTCTTCCGGCAGAGCAGTGTCTGGATTGGCTGAGCAGACTCTGCCTTCACAGACCCTGCTGGAAGAGCTATGATGCTGCAGGTGGCCGTTGGCAGCATCGGAGGCTGTGGGGGAAGAGGTATGTTTTTATAAATTATTTTTCCTACTAATCCCCCTCCTCGCCCACCCGTCCTCCCCCTCCCCCACTTTCATGTTGTGGTGGCTGAAACTGCTCTATTCTGTCTCTAGTATGGCTTCAACATGGCCAGAGTCTTTGACACTGGCAACGCTGGTTGAGTAGCCCTGGCATCCACAGGACTGGACTACTGAAACACCCTTTTCAAAGGCTAAAAAACATCAACAATAAAGAAACTGTACATTTAATAAAACTGGACCACCAGGCTATTCACAAACTCATAGATGGAGTCTATAAAAAACGTCATGAGGTTCTACTAAGAAATCTATGCAAATTCATAGTTCTGGTACCAACCATTAAATCTATGCACAATAAAGCACCTAAATAGTTCTCTGACCTCATCACACCCCACAAGGCTACATTATTGCCTTATTAATCGTTAATCAACTTTCTTATTTTCCCATACCTTCTAGTCTCTGAACCTTAAAGGTCAAATATTAACACCAGATGGAGTTCTCTCGGGCACTCACTTCCTCGATCACTCATTGGCACAACAGACTTTCGAAAAGCAACTGCCATCACATTAGAATGCTTTGAGGCCTATCATTATTTTGTGCCATAGAAGTGGCCAAAATAATTCAAAATAAAATAAGTTCCCCTGTACTCTCTTCTTACTTTCACATCAACACTTCTCAATCATCTTGTCCACTCCTCCGGGTTTTGAAGGCCACTTACCTATTCCTTACTCTCACCCTAACCTCTTTCTCCCTTTCCTGGCTCCCTACAAGTCTTTTAGAAGTTCTTAAGTACCCTAGAAGGTTCTGTGCTTGATTCCAGATAATGGAGGGGCAAGCGGAGAGAAATGGCTGGTATATACCTTCTGCTCCAACATTTCAATGTCTGTCTTTCTGTTTAGCCTCTTCAATATAGAACATTCTAAGCTCAGTGGGTGAAATATTCTAGTGGCATCATAGCCCTTTCGCCTCCGGTTCTACTCATCACTAAATGACTACACACTCTTTAGGGACCCTTGCTTTCAGCCCGAACCTATAACAGGTCTTCAAATGCCAGTTTTGCTTCTAGCTATACTAATGTATAAGTGTATTTTAGCTATAATTATTATATTTTAAAAACCTAGCTCATCTTTTTCTCATGTGCTTACCATCTTAATGTATTCCACCCTCGTCTTCTTCCGTCTCCCTGCTTTTCAGATTCTCAAAGTGAAAGGATGAGAACACCAAAGAGCCGTAGATGCATGGTATAAAAAGAAATATACTGACCTGACTCCAGTGGACCTTACAGATTACTAGTACTACCTTTCTTTCTGTACTCCCAACACATCTCCCTGTCTCTCTCTTTTCCTTAATGCTTTAAATCCATCACCTTTATCATTGTGATCCTCTGTCTTTCTCATCCCTTTCTTCCTTCCTTCATTATCGTGTGTGCTGTCTCCTCTCTGTTCATGGTTAATTTTATTGAGGTTTTGTTGAACATTTAAGAACCTGTCTCTCAAACATTTTGTAATGGTAAATTAATTTTGTCTAACAGTCCCCTAATTACATTGCTCACTGAAAAAAAACGAATTTACAAATAGGTACTCATTCCTCATAATCTCTTCCATGTAGTCATATACAGCCTGATTCATCAACGGGCCGTTTTGCAAGCCCCTAATAGCGAATCATAGCGATTCGCTATTAAGGACTCGCAAAACGGTAATCATGTAGGAATCGCATAATAAATTGCGATTCCTACTGATTCCTTATTTGCGATTAGCAAATTGCTAATCGCAAATAAGGAATAACTCGCCATTCATTCCTATGGGCCAAAAGGCCCATAGGAATGAATGGGGAGTATTCCTTATTTGCGATTAGCAATTAGCTAATCGCAAATAAGATTGCGATTTGAAAGGTGCCAGGGGTGTCCACAGGACACCCTGTAGCACCCCTCAAATGAAATTTTACACAGGTGTAACATGCAACTCAGAAAAATGCATTTAAATGCATTTTTCTGAGTTTTCGCTATTTACCGCGAGGTCTGACCTCGCGGTAAATTGCGGCAAGAAATTGCGAATTCGCAATTTTAAATTGGATGTTGAATTGCATTTAAGGAATCTCTAATAGAGATTCCTTAAATGTAATTCCTCGCACATTTGCGACATCGCAATTAGCGATTTTTGCATTTGGGATGCTGAATCCCAAATGCAAAATTCACTCTCGCAAAGGGCCGGATTCTCAGAATCCGGCCCCTTGCGAGCGCAATTTCGGTTCATGAATCGGGCGGATAGAGACACAAAGATGAGGTGAACAAGGCAGACATCTACATTCATCCTGACAGATTCATGTCCGCCTGCCAAGCATTTTCCAAAGTATATACTTTACAAATGTGTCCCATGATTATAAAACATTACTGTGACATAGTTCACAATACATTACATTAGTATGCATTGTCAAATCTCATAACCATTCACCCTGTTGGGTAGCAAAGGAAACCTAATGCCTTTCTATTGACACCTTAGTTAAATAATTAGGTTAGCTAGGTGTGACCTATATTTAGTGATGAAAAATCAAAATCTAGCACTTTTATCAAGGATCGGGCTGGCTTATAGGGCAATCAGGCAGTATCCGATTGACTAATCGGACAGATCAGTGTTTAGGCTGTTGTTTTTAGTGGATTGTGAGCCTATTTCATGTCCAGGTGGGCTGCGTTTTACAGTGATTTCCCTGCTGTAACCAGAAACATTGTTTTCAGATGCTGCAGTTTCCCATACCCTGCAAAATATCCATACAACTTGTCTTTACAAATTCAAAACTGGCCTGATGTGCCAATGTGGGACACTTTTTCTGGTCTGGCATGACAGTGCAGCTGGTGCCAGACAATAATTTGATAATAATCATAACAGAAGGGTTTTGGCTCCTCCCACATGTTGGGAGCCATGAGTAAAGAAATGATTGAGCCGACATACCCCCACATGCATCAACCTATTTAGGAAGTGCAAACGGCGCGAATCGGTAAAATCGTCCGTTTGCACTTCCTAAATAAGTTTTTGGGATGCATCATGCATTTTTGTGAAATTCGCTATTTTTAGCGATTTCCAAAAATGCGATTGCACAATGCATGATTGTTTTTCTAATTGCGAATTAGCAATTAGGAGTTGCAAATTTCCACGAGGTTGAACCTCGTGGTAATTTGCGAAAAGCTTTGAAAAAGCTCAAAAATGCATTTTTTAAACGTTCATGTTTCAGACACACATGTCCTTAGGACATGTGTGAGTGAAACATGCACTTCAAATTACATTTCTGGGGTGCAGGGGGGGGTCCTTTGGACCCCCCTCTGCACCCTTGGAATGCATTAACAAATTGCGATTTTCCCAAAAAAAAATCGCAATTTGTTAAAGCCTTCCCATTGATACCTATGGTTCTTTTGGCCCATAGGAATCAATGGGAATTGCGAATTCGCACTTTGGAATCCGCATAATATTTGCGATTCGGTAAAAATTGCGATTTTTACCGAATCGCAAATAATTTGCGAAAATATACATGCATCCCATTTTGCGAATTCCTTATTGCGATTCCCTATTTTTCGCAATTTGGAATTCGCAAAAGGCCGGGATGATGCATGTGGCCGATAGTGTTCTTCCACAGAAGGAGTGCTTGTAGTTCATTCCTATTGGCTCTTGAGGGTGTCCACTCAACTAACATGGCCCACGCCAAAAGGTACTGATTGTGGCAGTAAGCAGTATTCTCCCACATGCCATCATGTGCAGTTCATTTTGGCTTTTATAGACACTTCGGAGTTGGCCGACTCAGGACTGTATGGCGTACCTTTCCCAACATTTCCAGTGCTGCTCCACTTCATTTGCCAAACTGTCTCAGGTTTTTTATTTATTCACTTATTTTTTTATATAGCGCACATCACTTGTTTTTCTAGGCACAGACAGATTGAGTGATTAGCATGGAAGCTCAGAATGGTGAGCCAATGCCAAGATTCGAACCTGGTTCCCCAATTCCTAAAGTTGGCAGCTCTGGCCATTACATCACATCTTCTGCCCACCCTGACCACTGATCAGAGGTACACTGTGGCGAACATGGAGGTAGACTATTAAAATTGCCTGGTCAGATTTGTAAATGAAAGTGACTGCCTGGCACTTTCACTTAGAGTGACCACCTGTCTGTAATTTTCACAGACTGTCCGTAAATTAGCCCTAATGCTGTTTGCCCATGATTGATGTCTTAACTGACAGGCTGTGTCCATAATTTTAGGCTTTCAGCTAACAGACAAAAGTTACACATTTGAGATTCCTCCGCTGAAGTGAAATGGAGGGAGTCTCCTATGCTGTGTTCCAGAGGGAGGGGCAGTGAATGTATACACAGTATCATCACGAAAAATAAAGTTAAAATTATAATTAAGGGTGAAACAACGTATACATGTCATACCTATGTATTGTTTTTTACATGGGCAGTTGACCAAGTTGATGATACAAATGAATCTCTCCAGTGGAGTATTCCACACCTCTGTAAATGAAGGCGCTGCACCAGTTCTTAACCCTTGACAGCTACGTAGTCTACTCGCTACACAGTCTATGTTCATTAATGTAGGCGCCACTCTTGTCCTTAACTCATGGCAGGTGCGTAGTCTTCTCGCAAAATATTACACGTTACTTCACCCTTAATTATAATTATAATTATAATTTTACTCTTCCTGATGATACTGTATATTTCACAGCTCTGTAAATATAGGCGCTGCACCTTTTCTTAACCATTGGCAGCTTCGCAGTCTACTCGCCACACAGTCTATGTTTCTAAATGTAGGCGCTACACCTGTCCTTTACCCATGGCAGTTTTGTAGTCTTCTCGCAATACAGTATACGTTGTTTCACCCTTAATTATAATTTTAACTTTATTTTTCGTGATGATACTGTGTATACATTCACTGATCAGGTTTCCGTGCTACACCCTAATAAAGTTTCTTCAAAAAAAACGCAGCCTTAAAAAACGCAGCCTTAAAACCCGCCCCCGGACGCTAGGTTGATGTCCGGGGGCAGAGTCAGCACAAGCGGTGCAGGATCCTGAACACGCGGGTAATGGCGGTACACGCGGGTCTCTCTCGGTATTTCTTTTCCGAGTAGGTAAGAGAATTCTAACCCGCTTACACCTGTTCTTTACAGCTCTGAACCTCCCCGATAGAAGCAGTAATCTCCACAATAGGGGGTAAGTGTCATACTAGAGCGTCTTTCTGACGCGTCTTTTTTACCTAAGTGTATTAGGGTCAGGGACACCGCGTTTTCCATCAGCAGTGCGTATTTATCTGCAACAACGCGGTCCCTTTACCTTGAACAAAGTGAAAATTGACTCCCCTCTTATGAGCACGCTTGATGGGGTTCCTGTCATCGGGGGTGTATATTTATATCCTCTACATAACTTACATACCAAATGACGCTGTATTACACATTATACATCTCAACAGCTCTATCAATCGCTCTCTACCTACTCCTCTCTCCTCTACTCTACCAGGGGAGGCTCCCTCTGTTTAGAAATAAAATGTGAAGTGTTTAGCCAAATATGCACTGTTGTAGTAGTTAAGACTAATGCTTACTATTGTGCCTTCCTCATTTGAGCATTGTGTATGAAAGTTTCTTCATTTTTGCACAACATGTCTGTTTGTATTGTCTCTTACAGGCTCATAAATACCCGAGTGGTTCAAAAATTTTGACCCTCATTTGCATTGAACTCCACATAAAACACGTGTGAGTAGAACTTCTATGTTTGTCTGTCCCTTTCTGTCCTGACGAAAGCCCCGTAGACTCCTTCGAGCCAAAGGGGGCTGAAACATGTCGACACCCATGTAAAATTGTACCTCTGGATCCCATAATTTGATCTAGGCCAAGTACCCATTGGTTTTATCATAAGATCATCACCATTTCATTAAAGTTCACTAGGCGCTGATCTTATTTTTAATAGCCCTTTTTTGATTTTTCTTTGCACAAAGAATTCTTTTCTCTGGCCACTGCAATCCAGACCAGAGGAGCCTCTGGCTGAGGCAGGCACCCACACTATCTATGGTACCCAATGATAACTGCCAACGAACCACAATGTAGGGGCGGAGGAACGATATATACCGCTAAACCTATTCACATTGGGTCTTTTGAGGGTACCATAGTTTTTCCAACCAATGGTCTGGACTTGTTACAAGTGTCCATTTCTTCATTTGATTAACTCAAATGTAAAGGCTGCTCTGGAACCAGTCAAGGTGGTAATTCATAGAGCCATTTGCATCTTCCTGAGAAATAAGTTATTTATCCTTTTGAGAGGTAATGTTAGGGTGTTCCAGGCTCAGGTGGGGAGTGTATGCTTTTAATGGACAATTATACATTTTTTTTCCAATAGTTATAATCTGCAAATTACTGGAGGCTGTACCATTGAAGCCCTTTTTATCTTTGTAGGAGGCTGTCTTAGTATATGGTGCACACCTATTTAAGTGATGCACTTTGCACTAATCCAGACAAACCTTATGGTGATTTTAGTTGTGTTGGAACTGACCCTTTTTGCAGGTTTATCCCCAAACTCTTTGCTTCTTCCTCCCTTATTTTTCCTGACCCGTGGCTGTTGGCAATAGGACTCTGTGCACTTTACCACTGCTGATCAGTGCTAAAGTGCATATGCCCTCTGTGTAAATTGTTATTGTGATTGGATATACATGATTGGCACATTTGTATCACCAAGAAGTCCCTAGTAAAGTGCACAGGGTGTGCCAGGGCTGGTGATGACAAATGCTACTAGTGGGCCTGTAGCACTGATTGTGCCACCCACAGGAGTAGCCCCAAAATGGTGTCTCAGGACTGCCACCGCAGTGCCTCTGTGCAGTCCGTGAACTGCCATGTCCTCCTGGTTAGTGTCCCCACTGACCAGGCCCAAACCTTCCCTTTTTGTGCACATTGGTCACCCCTATGGAAGGCCCAAGGTACCCCCTTGGGCAGGGTGCAGTGTATGTGAAAGGTATAGCATGTACTGGTGCAGGTGACATGTTCTGGTAGTGAATTACAGCCATTTTCGTTTTTCCACTCATGCAAGGCTATCTTGCTCCATAGGCTATCATGGGGGATGCTGGCTACAGTGGCTACCAGCATATCTTCCCATAGGAACAAGATAGGACATACAAGTCTAGTATGCCTGAACTCGGAATTTAATAACACACCTTTTGGGAAAGGTTGTTTTTAAATCCTGTGTTTGAGAACAGCACTTTTAGAAAGTTGCTGTTCTCTTGTCTGCCCTTTCTGTGTGCCTTGGCCTGTTTGTGTATTGACTGTCTGGTTTGAGAGTGACAGGGGCTGGGGATTCCCCAGGAGGCTGGCCGAGTCAGCCCTAGGTTGAATGACTGCACTTGCAACTTGAGTGGTGGAGGAGATAGCACCTGGACCTGAATAGGGCTGTGCCTGCCTTCTACAATGCTGACTCCACCTCTTGCTGGGCGGCTGACGACCCTGCCCCTCACTCTGAAAGGAAAGGAGAAACCAGAAAAACAAAGTGCTCAAGGAACACCCAGAACTGGTTCAGACCGGGCTCGGGGCCCACTTGCACAAAGAGAACATAGACTTTTAGGGGTATAAGTACAGGACCCCTGACAACAGAAAATTAGATCATCCTGGAATCAAGAAGGAACCTCTGCCAAGGAGAAAGCGGAAACTGAAGAAGGAAGATTGTCCAGCTGTTGCTCTGCTGGATTGCCCTGCTGTTGCTTTGCTGCCAAGGAGAGGGGAAGGACTTTGCTTTGTGCTGTGTCCCCTTGCTTGAAGGAATCTCCAAGGGCCTGAGAAGAGCTGGCTCCCTGTTTTTGAAGTCCCAGGAACAAAAGAACTTCACCCCCAGCTTCCCCTGAGCTCTACTGAGAGAGTTCTGTCCTTCCTGGAGTGCGTGGCCCATGTGTGGTGCCTCTGGAAGTTGTACCTGTGATGGGGAGCTGGAAATCACGCTTTAAAGACTTTGCTACAGAAAAGTTATCGCATCCCTTGCTAGTGAGCACATCCCCGACAGTGCAAGGAAATTCCCGCCGCTACGAAGGCAGAGATCGTTGCAGCGCCTGTTGCCGCTGCCAGAGCCGTCGTATCCTTCGTTTGCGGGACGCACCAGACCGGTGCGGGAAGACTAACATCGCTGCGAGTGTCGTCGCAGAGCCTGTCGTCGCTGGGTGAGATCGCCGCACCGCTTGCTTGCGTACCGCATCACGTCACTGCGAACATTGTCACAGAGCCATCTCATCGAGGAGCTGCGAGAGAAAGAGATCGCCGCTGGATCGCGCATCGCCGCCCCGGAGATCGTCGCAGCCCCTACGAGAGTGTCGCATCGTACCTTTGCGAGAACAAACTTCCTACGGAACCTACGCACAGGAATCCATACAAGTGGCCTTCCTCCCCATACAGACCGGATTCATCGCAACACGCCCGCTGCTGCAGCGGGGTTGTCGCATCGCCTCCCCAAGGTCTCAGGAGCAACGCATCGCTTGTTTTTCACCGCACCAGCTTCTGCTTTTGGAACTTTGTCGCAACTAAAGGTACTGTTGGCTAAACGTGTCGCAACTGTGAACTTTTCACGCAACTGTGGATTATTTTTATCGCAACCTTAAGAACTCTTTCGCAACCATATTCTTGAACTGTGTATGTTGGATTTTTGTCATTTTGGTCTCGTGTAGTTTAGATTAAATACCTTTATTTTTCTAAACTGTTGTGGAGTGAGTTTGTGGTATTTTCATTCTGTTACTGTGAGTGTTGGTACAAATACTTTACGCATTGCCTTCTGATTAGCCTTGACTGCTCGTGCCAAGCTACCTAGAGGGTGAGCAGGGGTTATCTCAGAGGGTTTCCTCCTTACCCTGACTAGAAGCAAGGGTCCCTATTTGGACAGTGGTACCTACCTCTGCCAACTAGAGACCACCAGTTCTAACATTATTGGTCAGCGGTGGGGATTTGAACTTGTATTTGTACTAGACCCACAGTGATTGGTGTACATCACTAGTGAGTGCAGACCACTACGCCACCACATACTACTGTTGAGTTTTTTTATTTTTTGTTCTATTTTTGATCGTAACCCTGAGAGAATCCAAGCATCATGTCTCTGAATGGTAAACCAGCAAGTGATGTTGCAGAACTGGAGTTTGATATTGAAATGTTAAGTGATTACAAAGTAGGTCAACTCAGACAGTTCTGCAGGAACTTTGGATGCCCCAGGCTAGTTTTCTCTTTCCATTCACAGCATTTTTGTTTCACTTACACCAATATATCATGGCCCGATGTTTTTTTTGTCGACTTTTTCTCCACTTTCTGGTTAGTCCGTTTTTTATGGTTGGCTTTGTACACGTGACTATCAGTATGTTCAGGATAGCGCGGTCTTGTTTACCGCCCACTACTATCAGGGCGCTAGAGGGATACAAAGCAGACTCTGGGGACTGTCCTGGCCTGGCTTACATCCTTCCTAGGAGATCGGCTGCCTTTAAATCAGCCATCATGACCCCCATCCTAAAAAAACCTGGGACCGACCCCTCCTCCCTTTCTAATTTCCACCCCATCTCCCTAATCCCGTTCCTAGGTAAGATTCTTGAGAGCCACATCACCTCCTGTCTCTCGACCTTCATTGAGGATAATCATCCCCTGGGTATCCTAGTCAGTCAAGACCTGACAATGCGCCATCAGATCAGCGCCGTTGTCTCGTCCTGCTTCTTATCCCTAACGCATCATTCGAAAAATGTCCCGCTTTTTTTCTGCCGAGCCCTTAAGCTCATTGTCATGGCCATGATCGGCTCTCGCTTGGACTATGGCAATGGACTTTATGTAGGGATCCCGGCGTACGAGCTTTGGCGCCTTCAACTCATTCAGAACCAGGCGGCCCGCCTGATAAACAAGCTTCCCAAATATCATCGTGTCACCCCTCTCCTTAAATCCCTCCACTGGCTCCCCATCTCCCAGCGCTCCCTTTTCAAGCTGGGCTGCCTTACCTTCATGGCCCTTGCAGGCACTGCTCCTGGGTTTGTTTATTCAAAAAGCCGGCCCTATCTTCTCAACAGATGCCTTGGTCATTCCGCCCAAGCTCTTTTGGTGGTCCCTCGTTTTAAGAGAATAAAACACGGTGGCCTTCGCTTCTCCATTTTTGCCCCTACCTTCTGGAACGCCCTTCCTTTCTCTATCCAGTCTTTGCCTAGCTATATGGACTTCTGTAAAGCTCTTAAAACTCACCTTTTCTCCTTTGCTTTCCCTCCTCAATAACTGCCCGAGTTTTTTCCTCTACTCTTACCCTCTCTCTCTAAGTCTAGTTACAGCGCCATGAAACCGCCTGGTGTTAGCGCGCTCTATAAAAAATTTTAACTTCAACTTCTAACTTCAACTTCAGCTATCTTCCTCCGTATTCATCGTTTTAGAGGTGAGACAGCTTTTTGTTTAGATAATATGGTCTGGCGTTTACATGCGATTCATTGTGGGCAGGTTGTAATTAAGCTCTCGCTCCTTTTTAGATTACCCGTGAATTTCACAGACGGATTCAGGTACTTTTTAATCACAAGCTTAGAGTATTCTGTGGCTTTATTACCGCCACTTAACATGCTTATTTCAAGAACTTTTGTTTTCCTTATAGAATTTAAAGCTTAACGTTTTGTTCAGCATTATTAGCTTTTTCGTTCCACTTCAGGTCAGTGGCTCTCCACTTCTTACATGAACTTTTAATATATGTTTTCACCTAGCGACTGACGTTTCTAGTCACGCTGCCTGCTATTCTCCACATGGAGTCTAGGCACGGTACGCGAACGCACCTGTTTCCTCTGATTCACGTGCATGTTCTGCATTGACCATCTCATTCCCGTTATACACCGTTTTTTTGTCGTTTGTCGTTTTTTGTTTAAATTAATCAGTAAACTTCACGCAGCAAAATGTCTTTTGTGTTGTCTTCTGTATGCTTCACTGAATGATTGCGGATCACCTTAAAACCATGGCACTGTTTTACAGCATCTTGAATGAGATTCGAGATTTTGTGGCTCTTTTTAAATTGTGTTTAACTGCAACATGACACGAATATGTATTGAAGATAAGTGCATTTGATATGGTTCTATGAATGTTTTCTGTTTACAGTGGCGCCTGAGGAAGGGACTGTTTGTCCCGAAATGCATCGGGCCAGTTGTCAACCATCATATTCTTCGATGGATTTCTACAAATGAATTGTACAATTTCATTGTGAATGCAATGTAAAGTCATGAAGAAATTACTGTATAACCAATTACTTGAATTCATTTGGATCTTGTTTTTTGAAGAATTGTATGATCATTCGATTGAAAACAAAATAAATAGAAGCATCTAGTTACTAAAAGATGATGAATGTTTCTGGTTATTTGGTTAATGAATGTATAATTTTGTTCACAACTGTGAAAAGACAGTATAAATTCACACCATTTTGCTGTGCTCTAGGTCAGGTCGTAACAGCACGTCTCACACCTTTCACTCTCAGATTCAGAAAACCCTTGGGACAGGCAGCCCTCTGACACCTATGAGCTCGCTACAGGCAGGCATAGTTTGTCTTAAATTAGTGAAACATAAAAATAGGTGTGCTAGCGATCAATCCCTATTCAATTGAACCCTGTACTAGAGTACCTGCTTGTTTCTGAGAAGTGCCAGTACTCTGTAATTAAACATATTACGCATAGCTGTCAAGGTTTCAGATTACTTATGTGTGACATTTTCAGAATTTCAAAGTAATTATGAGTGACATTCAACGACTATGAGTGACACTTTCTCGTGAGCGAAATCAAGCAATTAAGATGAGGGAAACATAAATACCAGAAATTACACCCATTTGAGCAATGAGAAACTTTAAGATTATCTTAAAACTGCTGCAAAGTACCAGAAATGGAAGTGCAATTCTCCTCAACAGGTGCCAAAAGCAACACAACACCCTTCTTCTGCTTTCTCCCATGCACATGCTCCTTCAAAACACTTCTTTTTAAAAACGCTCCCACACTTGCGGAATCTCCTCTCATCCTACACTTTACACCTGCTTGCACCGCAGATAATTTACACCGCTCGCTCCTGTGTAAAATTGCCAATCCATGATACAAAACCTTACCAGAGTGATCATTAAATCCAAAATTCTTCATGTGAACTATTGCTTTAACTGAGCAGATGGTGTCTGGTACTGAGTACCTGCACTACTTTAATTTAAAAGAAAGGGCATCTGCACTTCTTAGCACTGCTGTAATACATTTAATGGGAGAGCAGCAGCACTTCGGAGGAGCGAATAGGTATGTAGATAATAAGTAGCAGCACATTCTCTATGTTTCCATTTAAAGTACTGTCTATAAAATTTCATAGGTATACGTCTGTCACCCCTCCAACTGCATACATCACTCTATCAGCACTATCAGTCTGCAGAATCCTCAGTCGCAGCTGCCACTTTGGGTAATTGACAAGTTACAGGCTCTGGCTTGTGCCTTTTGAAAATAGTACATACAGCACAGAGCTTGTCTGGAGAAATACAAGGACCCTACCATTCCACAACACACATGGAGCCAGGGCAGATGAAGAATGATTTATTTATTTACATCAAAGGCCTGCCCAGAGGGAATCTCTGCCTAGGGGCCAGGGAGGGTGAGACAGCAGGGGGCACAGCAGGACTTCAAAATACTCCTGCCTGGTGCTAGTGTGAGCGCAAACTCCGGCAGCGAGCACTGAGAGGACACGCATGGATTGGAGGCCCTCAGTCAGAAGAACTCATAATGGTATTCAAAATCTTTAAATGTGTAAATAAATCAATCAAGGGATATCTGAATTGAGCACCACCCATGAGCCTGAAGAGCAGTGAGCAGAGCTACAGGCTTGGTGTTTGTCAGGCTGTTATTTTTAAACCATTTCTTATTACCTCAGTGAGACACGCAGCGGCCTCTCCTTGATGATAGTCTGTGACTTCTCTTCTCCGAACAGGTCCAGTCGCAGGCCAGCATGATTAGGCACTGAGACCAATTTGGCACAGGCAGCCGTGTGAGCAGTGAAAGGCTGCCACTTAAACTACAGAAACAATTCATAACTGCCCTCGCACTGGGGCCCTGCCCGCCTTAGAAGTAACTTAACTTCCTGTCTCCCCCGCAAGAGCTAGACACACTGTTGCAGTCCTGACACCATATCACATGAAGGCAGCCGCCGCATTAGTGAATCCAACAGCCTGCTAACAATCGGCAGCGCATAATGACTTCGGCGCAGTGTCAGTGGTGCAGTTCAGCCTATGGCCAAATAAATTATAAAGGCTGCCGCAACGGGCCTGTGCTGCGCGGCTGCCGCCTTTAAAATAGTGCTACCTGGGGCGGACCGCCCCCACCGCCCCCCCTAGCTACGCCGCTGGCGAGAATTGGGGAAAGGGTCTGACTTGGATCTTAGAGCCCGCGCATGAGCGGAGCACTGATATATTTGCTGTGTAAATCATTTACCAAACTTCACGTAAATTATGATAAAGTTGCTTCAAAATTCAAAAGAAGATTATTTCTTTAACGTGAAGCATTGATGTTAATGTTAATGTTAATGTTAACAATTTGTTGAAGCGCAAACAGCTGCCCCAGCAACGGAGCGTCCCGGCGCTGAACCTAAACAGTACCTGAGGGGAAGGGGAAAGTCACAGAAGATTTTAGATGATGGAGAAAAGGTGGGTTTTTAGTTCCTTTCGAAAGGTAGTCAGGTTGGTCAGGGTACGGATGTGCAGAGGTAGGGAGTTCCAAAGTTTTGCCCCTAAAACCTTGAAAGAGCGGCCGCCCATTCTGCAGAGCTTGGTTCGAGGAACCGTCACCAGGTGCTGACCCAGCGAGCGTAGAGTACGCTGGGGGGTGTAGGGTAATAGAAGCGGACGCAGGAGTTTAGGGCCGTCTGACTTAAGAATTTTGAATGCTGTGGTGAGAGTTTTGAATTGAATGCGGGATTCAATTGGCAGCCAGTGTAATTTCCTGATGGTGGCTCTGGCAGAGCATCTGCGCGGAAGGCCAACCACAGCCCTGGCGTCCGAGTTCTGAATTCGTTGCAGGCGAGCTAGTTCTGCTTTATTCGCCCCTAAGAACAGGACGTTGGCATAGTCCAGCCGCGCAAGGATAATTGATTGAATGATGAGTTGGCGGGTTCTGGAGTCGAAGAAACCAAGTATTGGACTGAGACTTCTCAATAAGCCCACACACGTAGCTGCTAATTTTTTTGTGTGGGATTGGTAGTTGAGTGAGGAGTCTAGCCAAACGCCAAGGTTCTTCACCACATTTTTTGGTATGGGAGTGGGGCCAAGCAGAGAAGGCCACCAATGATCGCTCCAGTGACCAGGATTTTTGCCGAGGAGGAGTACCTCAGTTTTCCCAGCGTTCAGTTGAAGGCAGTTGCGTGTCATCCACTGCGCAACTGCCGCTAAGCCATCCCTGAATTTAGTAGCCGAGGTAGATGGACCCTCAGAAAGAGTGATGACCAGCTGTGTGTCGTCGGCGTACGACACCAGCGTTAGGTCCCACTCTTTTGCCACTACTGCGAGAGGCTGGACGTAAAGGTTAAAAAGGGATGGGCTTAGCGCCGAGCCCTGGGGGACTCCCTGTTCGATGGAGTGGGGTTGGGAAATGAATGGCGGGGCTGAAACCCTAAAGGACCTGTCCTTCAGGAAGGACCGGAACCACTCAAGGGCAAGCTCCTCGATCCCTATGGCCTCAAGTCGCCTCAGCAGGATGTTGTGTGAGACCGTATCAAAGGCCGCCACTGAGATCCAGCAGGATCAGCGCGGCACTTTGACCGGCGTCCAGAACGCCCCGGAGGTGTTCTGTGGTGGTCAGCAGGGCAGACTCGGTGCTATGACCTGGCCTGAAGCCATTTTGGGATGGATCCAGGACGTTATTTTGCACCATGTGTTGGGATAGTATTTTATTCACATGGGCTTCTGCCAGTTTAGATGCCCATGGGAGCAGCGAGATGGGTCGAAAGTTTTCTGGCTTCGTGGGATCCAGTGTGGGCTTTTTTATGATAGGGGAGACCCATGCTAATTTCCAACAGGTGGGGACCACCGCTGAGGAAAAAGAGAGGTTGAGTAGGCTGGCAAGGGGAGGGAGAAAGAAATGAAGAGAATCCAAGAATTTAGCTGGTCTCATGGGATCCGTGGGGGAGCCAGACTTAACCTGTCTGCACAGTGTAGCAAGATCGTCGAGGGATATGTCAGGTATTCTTGACAGTCTGGACATGCCAACCGCAGGGTTGACAGTATTGAATGAGGCAAGCTCATCTTGTTGGAAAGTGACGTAGATCTTCCTCACTTTTTCGATGAAAAAGGTGGCGAGGTCTTCGCACTGTGTCGAAGAGGTGATACCGGAGACTGGGTTGGAAGCATTTTGCAGGTTTTGAACGAGTTTGAAGATCGTTTTGGTGGGGTTAGAGCTTGATTTGATTTCCTTTGCATAAAAGGAAGCGCGGGTGGTGCGGATCGCTTTGTGGTACATCCGTAGTTTTGATAGGTAAAGGACTTTATCGCTATCTAGGTAGTTTTTTCTCCATTCGCGTTCAGCTTTTTTACATTCCTTCCGCATGGTTTTGAGCGTCTCATTATACCATGGGTTAGTAGGGGAGCTGCGGGTTTTGGTCCATGCCGCCGGGATCAGGGTGTCAAGCCCTGTGACGATCCAGTCGTGGAACGCAGCATATGCTGTATTAATGTCACCGTCTTCGTCAGGGGGGTGGAATTGTCCTAGGTGTTTGATTAGGTCCTCAGAAGAGAGTTTATGCCAAGGCCTTTTGTAGCAGGGATTGGCAGTGGGTTTAGTGGGCGGTTTTTTCGCCGTAAGGATGAATCTGATCAGAAAGTGATCGGTCCAGCCCATAGGTTCAGGGGGGTCAGCCGTAGCTTCTAAGATGTTGGTAAAAACAGGGTCTAGTATATGCCCAGCCGTGTGAGTGGGGGAGAGGACGAGAGAGTTTAGCTGAAGGGCCGTAAGATCAGCCAACAGGTTTTTAATGCTGGGGTCAGTGGTGGAATCAAAATGGAGATTAAGATCACCCAATATGGTGAAGTTAGGAGAGGAGACTACCAGACTGTGGGATATTTCTAGGAGTTCCTCAATGAACCTAGCAGAGGGGCCAGGCGGTCGGTAGATATAAAGCCCAGAGAGGGCAAATTGAGGGCATATAGAGATCTTAAATTGTGCGCATTCGCAACCCCAAAGTCTTTCTTCCGTGAAGGAGCAATTATATACAGTTCGGTATATAACAGCTATTCCGCCGCCCCTAGAGTCTCTGTTAATCAATTTTATGGAGAAGCCATTGGGCAACGTGAGGTTCTGGATGCTAGTCTGGTCGTCATGGAGCCACGTTTCGCATATGAACAGAATGTCTGGGTTTTCATCCGTTAATAGAGTGTGGACTTCCGCATGGTGTTTAGCAAGGGATCTCACATTCAGTTGGAGTACCAGAAGGGGAGAAAGATTAGGCGCCGCCGTTATGCAACTAGATAAGCTAGGCTTAGGTACAGTGAAATTGCAGGACTCACAGTGAAGTGCTGTTTGCCCGAGGCAGCCTCCGAGCTTGTCGCATCTGGTGCTGGGATTCAGTGCAAGGAGACATTCTCTGTCATAGCAGATTTGTAGCTGAGGATTTTGTGCAGGGGGACTGGCGAGAGGCGATGTCTTGGCGATGACGGGCGCAGACGGGCTTGCCTTAGGCGCGCCTTTGGCGCGCAAACGGCGCTCCCGCTGCGCTCGTCCGCTGCGCTTCCTCCAGATGCACATGATTTATAGGGGGAGGGATGGGAGGGGGTCGTGGCCTCGAGGGGGCGTGGCCTCAGTAACTGCCAGGTAATGGCGTCAGCTGTTTGAAGGCGAGTGAAACGCGTCTGCGCTAAGCTCCGCAGCGCGAAAGAAAGTTAAAAAACACAGGTCAATTACGTGACACACAAGTGATTTTAAAAGAGCAACAAAATACAAGATGTAGCGCTCCCGGCTTCCGCCTCAGGAGTAAAGGTGTAGGCAGGTCGCTAGTGGTCAGCGCCTACTTATACCAGGGGAGGGGGTCGTGGCCTCGAGGGGGCGTGGCCTCAGTAACTGCCAGGTAATGGCGTCAGCTGTTTGAAGGCGAGTGAAACGTGTCTGCGCTAAGCTCCGCAGCGCGAAAGAAAGTTAAAAAACACAGGTCAATTACGTGACACACAAGTGATTTTAAAAGAGCAACAAAATACAAGATGTAGCGCTCCCGGCTTCCGCCTCAGGAGTAAAGGTGTAGGCAGGTCGCTAGTGGTCAGCGCCTACTTATACCAGGGGAGGGGGCGTGGCCTCGAGGGGGCGTGGCCTCAGTAACTGCCAGGTAATGGCGTCAGCTGTTTGAGGGCGAGTGAAACGCGTCTGCGCTAAGCTCCGCAGCGCGAAAGAAAGTTAAAAAACACAGGTCAATTACGTGACACACAAGTGATTTTAAAAGAGCAACAAAATACAAGATGTAGCGCTCCCGGCTTCCGTCTCAGGAGTAAAGGTGTAGGCAGGTCGCTCGTGGTCAGCGCCTACTTATACCAGGGGAAGGGGGCGTGGCCTCGAGGGGGCGTGGCCTCAGTAACTGCCAGGTAATGGCATCAGCTGTTTGAGGGCGAGTGAAACGCGTCTGCGCTAAGCTCCGCAGCGCGAAAGAAAGTATGTAATATGTCACATTATAGTCTATTAAATCAAATACAATAGGTTTTTGTACAACTGTTATTCGGAAACTCACATATTTAAAAGTGATTTCATGTGCATTAAAGAAGAAAAAGAGTTTAGGTGAACTAAAATATTTGTCTAAGATCACGCAATTTAAGCAGGGAAGCTGCATATTATCAAGGTTTCGAATTTAACATTGTACAAATCTGCCAGGAAATAGGTATGTATTTGTCTTCCATTGTGTTGAGGCTTTTGTTTTAATTCTTTGTGAATTTTTCTGCAGTGACCTAAAGGAATTGGAGCACTTTACATGAGCACCATTTACATTACACAAAGTCACATCCATTGTTTATAAGCATGAGGGGATGAAGTATTACACAAGATTACATTCATTGTTTATAGGCATGGGGGATTAAGTGGTTTGTCCAGAATCACAGGAAGTTGGGCCGATACCAGGACTCGAACCTGATTCCCCAGTTCCAAAGTCGGCAGCCCTAGCCCTAATGCCAATCCTGGGTAGATGAAGGGAGGCAAGCAGAATCCGTATGAAAGCTTGTCTCGTTTTGGGCTTGAGGTTCCAACACGACCTCAAGCTGAGCCACAACCAGGCTTCAGGCGCGAGCTTGGCTCAAGCTTTCAGTGGCTTGCCCATCTCTAGAGTAGCCATATAATGTCTAAAAAGTCAGTGATATAGCATATGGTGTCCTGTGTCCCCAATCTTCTTTATGCACCTTTTGTTTTTAGATATTGTGTCAGATTAACCTGTGACTGGTATTTATTTAACACAGTGCGCTATCCATCTTACAGAAAAGTACAAAAACAATACCTTTTGGTTTAAAGGGGATAAAGGAAAATAAAGTAATCAAGTCAGTGGCTTAATTGCACTATGTGTTACCGGGAAGCCTGGATTCGATCCCAGACTCTCTGCATGTCCCAAATTGTGTGATCTAAGTCAAATCAATTTACTTCATGTATATAATTTACTTGATAGTGACATTTGAGAGCACTTTCAAGTAATTCAGTTCAAAATGAACTGTGTACAAAAGTCTCACTTGTACATTTTATTAGCCTGTAATGTTCCACAATTGATGACAATAATATTCACCTTCATGTGAAGGACACAGATTGGTGCACTTTGTTCACTCCTGGTGTTGTCAGGCAGGATAGTTAATGAAAGTTTTAAAGTTCATGTTTAGAAATTATCACTTCAAATAAATGTCAACGCAATGTTGTGATCTAATGCACTAAATGAAACACTAAGTTATGTTTTTTAGATGTTAATATTGTATGCCAAAAGAGGTTACATAGTATGAAAGTAGCCAGGTATGCAGTAATTGATTCCATTGTACAATTACAGAAGAACAATGCTGTTTATGAAAAGGTAGCACACATATTTTAATTTTTCTCTGTAACAAACTGACACATAATAAACTGTCCATCCCCGCACCCCTACTGAGTTGTCACTGCCTTAACTATCAGGGTATAAAAGCAGAGCAATGAACCCTGTGTTGCTTAGAAGAAAGTGCTCTTCTGGGGACATCATGTCAGTGTGTTGGAGACAGGTTCCTTTAGACCAGTGCCTTGTGTAGTTGCTTAGATATGGTATAAACAACGAGTATATGGCAACCAAGAGCGTATGTGGTGTGGTGGATAAGAGGAGGAGAGTAACATCCTTGGTGCAGTCTTTAAAGCCCTGCAATAAAATATTTTCTCAGACCAGCTCATTCCTCCCCATGTAACAAGTTGCTCTCGGATCAAAACCACGAGAGCGAGACCTTGGTCCAACTTACGATAGTCAGAGTAAGTGAATCTTTTCAGTGCATTGTAATATTGTGCTATGCTGGAAGAAGAGCCTGGTCAAGGAATTTGGTGGAAGATTTCTCAAACTTAGGGCGGGGAATACGCCCAATAGGACCAATTTGGGGGAATTTGTTAGTATGTAGCTTATTGTAGTTGACAGCATCTCGAGAGCTCTATGCCAGTGATGACGCTGGGATTCTCATACAGATTTTTCCTTACCAATCCTTAGAATCCGTGGCCAATTGGATCTCTTTAGTCTGCAAAGAAGTGTAAAGGGAAGTTCTCTATGTTCATACTTATGACAGTTTTCCAAAGACCAAATACATCTCAATCCAAAGGATCACTGACTACGAAGTAAAGTTTAAAGATTTATTACAAAGCCAAAAATAACTGAACATACAAGCACCTCAGCAAGAGGTTCAAGAAATAAACTGGCACCAATACAAACATAATCCTACGAAGGAGTCTCAGACGACTCAGAATAAAGAGCAACGTAAGTTCAAGAAGCATTAGACAAGCAATAACGGTTCCCACTGGAAGTTTCAACTGCTTCTGCTCTAAAGGGAAAGAAAAGCTTAGTCTATGCCTACACTAACTCTAAGATGACATCCCTACTTAGCATAACTCCCAGGCAAGAGAACCAGGTGTCAGCTGTGAAGACTCCCTAAGAAGCACGTTCACGTTTTCCAGGTAAGTAGCCCAAGCTACCGATCTCATTCTAAGATGCTTTTTAATGTCTCCTGCCTAGCTCCCACTGAGACCCCTGTCTAACTGCATTTCCATTTGGACTGCCTTAGACAGGACCCAGTCTGACTCCAACTGACTCTAACCCTAACTCCAATTGCGACTGTGTCTCCTCCCTCGGGGCACTTTCCCTAATACAAAATCCCAAAACAGTAGGAACGCCCATGGCACACCTCCTTCAAGCAGGTGCAGTCCCTCGTACTTTTCCAGCACAGATCCATCTTCTTCCAAAAACCGTTGCTGTGTCCTTGGGTCCCAGGCACCTTCTCCGCCAAATGTTGCAGTTTTGCATACCAGTAGACTCCCTTTGTTCTCACTCCTACCAACCTAACTCCTAAAACAAAGGATTATTCTACCTAACGAACTACATGGCCTTGCACCTGCAAGAGAAATGCATGAGAAACAATCCTGTTCACGCTCTAAGTTACATTTCGAAATTCGACTGCAAACTGGAGTCTTTTCCCAAGGAAAAATTCAACCCTGCCTTTCTAGTTATGCTAAGAAAACTACAGTTAGTCCTCTGCTGGCAATTTCATGTCTCAGCCTTTACACTTTCAAATGCATTTCTAATACAACATACGCATTACATTTAAACCATTCTAAAGCAATATTTCATTACATTTCTAAACATTATTACTTTTCATGTTAGAGCATCATGCCTTTCTTTAATAGGCAACCTATAGTGCAACTTTTAATATGGCACGTTCAATCCAATGCAACATTTCAAACACAAAGCAATAATTTCTACATCACTTAAGCCATATTCTCGAATCTGGCACTACATTAGTTTTAAACAATATAAGCACACAACTACATATTGCACTGATCCCCGGCCTAGTACTACAATTTAGAATCACACAATAACATGGTCCTCCAAATATGTGGTTGCTGAATACTTGGGATTATGGTGCACCCCTACAATTTTCCAGAATAACATGGCGCTCTATCACCAATATGACAGGAGTGTGGGAAAAAACAAAAGATATGGAGCAAATTGGCATCTAATTCCATGCTGCGAGGACTTGCAGCTCCTACTCCTGGGTATATTTTGTTAATAGAGCCAGGTATAAGGTAGTCTTATTTCAGAATAATACATTGAATATACTTAAAACAGGAGCTGAGGGATACTTTGTGAGGATATTCCAATATTTTAGCCCAGTCTGCATCATGCAGAGGTTTGACCATGTCAGTCTCTCAGTTAGTAGAAAGAGAAGCCTTGGAGTGGCTCCCATGTTGCAGGAAAGCTCTGTACACCCATCATATCAGTTTGCCACCAATCCCTATGATTTAGAGCATCTAGTACACCTCATGTGAGGTTGATGCTAGGTGGTGGACAAGAAGTATAACATTTAACGATTGTTTAAGGTGTTCGTAAAAAAGAAATTGACTCAGGTAAGACTGTTGTCTGCCATGAGGGTTTGGAAATCTAGTAGCTCTCCGTCAACAAAGAAATCCCCCAATTATGAGAAGCTTGCAGCAACCCACTGGTGGAGTTGATCTGAATGAAGCTGTCCTGTGCAAGTGGGGAGGCCTAGCAAAGGTATTTCAGAAGAGTAGGGCTTTGTTCATGTTTGTGAATTTACGGGTTCTGATAACGCAAGAGAAAGTCTGGCGGAATATCCCCGGGTGGCGTTGGATAGAATGGCAATAAGTAGTGAAGTAAGCCCTCCTTAAAGTCTTTACAGGTAAACCCCATTTTATGCAGGGGGCGACCAGGCAGCTAGTGAAACACCCATCGGAACTGTGCAGCTAAATAATAGCATTTTAAGTCCAGAAGGGCTAATCCTCCTGCAGTCACGGGTAGCTTTAGAGTGGAAAGAGCTACCTGATGGTGCACCAACCTCCAAATCAGATGTGGAACGTGTCAAGGTGTCTGAAGAAGTAATGAGGGATGAGTAGGGGAGGGTTTGCAAAATATTGCAATAAAATAACTGGGATAGCACCAAGATCTTCAATAGTGTCATGTAGCTCATTATTGAAAGCGGAAGAGAAGATCAAAAAGCAAACTGGGCTCAGAAGAACATTGCAGCTCTGCCCAGATTTCCATCCAGCAAATGATTTGGAGAATGGTAGATGTTAATCCCTAGGTATTGAAAGGTAACTGATTCTCATATTCAATCAGGGGTCTAATTTTGTATAAAAGGGAAAACACTACTATGTGTTAAGGAAATACTTCTTACATTATAAAAACTTTAGCATGTTCTTCCATTTTGCTGTTGTAATTTTCATCCCAAAATATTTTGGAGATAATGTATGTACTTTGACACTTAGGGATGAGCCAGATCACTGGTTTGACGTTGGCTCGACTGCAGAACCATTTAAAGACATGGACAGAGTGCGCAATTGCCCAGGGCTGAACCTTCCAAGGTGTCTGGCCCCTGCTTACCTTCACAAGCATGACCAGCAGCCCATTGCACCAGCAGAGTTTGCCAGAAGGGGTGGGTGCTGCTTGTTTAAACACTTGACAGTGCCTCTTCTGTTTCTCTCTGCTGAGACAAATCACTGGTACACAATACTTTCCAATACACATGGCAGGCCCATCTAGTCGGAGTTTAGGAATTATCCCACCTTTTTTTCCTCTTCCTTATTTGTCCGGTTCTTAGCAACAACACTTTGAATCAGTTGTTGTGGATCTCAATTTCATCCTGCTCTTTAATTGTCTTTGATTGGTAGACCGGGCTCCCAGTTCTGAGTCCCATATGTACATTCTTGTGCTGTGAGACTACAGACAAGTTGTAGGTATCTCACATCCTGACGTTAGGTGTGAGACTGTTGCCCACAACATGGACTTTGCCTCATTAATTGTTTTTTTTAGGTTTAACATCCATGGGAGGTTGAGTTGAGCCAGATGTTTTGTTTAACTTGTCTAAACTAGTAGAAGGTCAATTACCCTAATGTTTTCCAAACTGTTTGCCATGAATTTTAAAATGTTTAGAAACATAATCAAAATATTGCATGTCTACTGAAAGAGTGACCCAGCTCATTTACTGTCCTATTGGTTAATACATGTTTTCCATCACCCCACATTGCTCCTTCGTTCTCTGTATGGAGGTCTCTTTCACTAAAAGATTGAGCCTCAAGCACTCTCTTCTGTTCTCTTCAAGAAGTTGAATATGTGCCTAAAATTGCTCCACATGGAGAAACACCCTGAAACTTGACTATTGGCATTGTGGGCAGCAGACCATAGGCGTCTGACGGGGAAGGAGGAGGGGTAATCAGACATAATGGGACTTGGGGTCGTGAGGGAAGGAGGTTAGGGCGATGGAGGGGGATCACGATATAGGCCTAGGCATAACTCAAGAGTTCAGTGAGAGGAAATGGAGCATGATAGGGAGCTATGCATCTTACAGTGTGGCTTAATGGTTAGAGCGGCAGACCCCGATGCAGAGGTCTGGCCCAGGACCAGGGTTCAATTCCCACCTCGGTGGGTCTTGGGCTCAATTTCCTCAGGCCTGATAATTCTCACCTCGGTGCCTATTCTAATCATGGGTCCCACTCTGCAACTCTGGGCAATAGCTTGCTTAATCTCCACAACGGCCCCAACAGTGCTGGGATGCCTGGCTTCACCTTGGGGGTGGACATTTCACAGGGAAAAGCCAGGAAGGGTTCCACAGCGGTATGCGTTACAGCGCCAGGACACCCCAGTTGGGGTATTAGTGCGCTTTACAAATACAAATTACATTACATTACAATATTGTTAAAGATTGATGGAAGGGAAGAGAGGGAGATCCCAGATTTGCAATAGAGGGAAAAATGCTTAAGCAGTGTGGTAGTCAGACAATTCTTGTCAGAGTTTTCACCAGAAGTGGTACATAAATATATCAATATAGATTTTGGCTGAGTTTCCAGGACGTTTTATTGGAAATAGTATTTTTTATGTGTGGCATTAGGTAAGACATTTAAAAAAAAATGTGTGTACTGTACTCACTTATTAGAGCTTTCAGTCAGTCTTCTTTATCCATTCGGCTGCTATGATGCCATTCAAACTTTTGTTTCGCTCAGTACAGCATACAGTGTGGGTCAGTCCCCTTCATCCATTGGCTAACGTCATTGTGATTGATGGTATTTAGCTCTTTTACAAGTTGGACATCCACAATTTCAAAGTAATACTCCTACGTTCCAGAGATTAATAAAGCAATGTGTGCTTTTTGAGACTGAAAACATTTTTTTTTGCTTTCAGCCAACGTCTCTTTTTAGATTGATGAGAGCCCTGCTGCTCCCAAACAATAATGTTTTGCAAAAAAACCCTCACACAACAAATCAAACATTGACAAAGCCAAAAGGCTGATGGCTATTGCTAGACCTACTGGCTTTGCAAGTGCTTGTTTAGCTTTGTGCTTTACTAACGGGGGTGGGCGCACTTTTAATTTGGTGCTGGGGGATATTTTTAATCCCTTTCCCACCCTGCTTTTTTCCTGATTCAACAATGTGTGCAAATAAAATACACTGATAGGGTTCCATAACACACTTGCTGAAAGTTCATTTTGGGATGAAAAATCACGGTTTGTTATGCTACCTGACCACACACGTTGACATTCTGATGATAGTTCTCCATCCCTATTAAGTTCAGTGTTTGCAAAACTGCACCTATATCTACAATTTATTGCAGTATGTGCGCCAGCACAGGGGGAAGCACAGGGGGAAGCACAGAGATGCGACATACTGTTGTAATTATGTTCTATCCATGTGCTTTGAAAGTGACTCAGTGCGGCTCAGCCAAATGGCTTGTGGAACGCACTGAGTCAATTTCTGGTAAATCTGCCCCCTTATTTTGAATGATCATGTCAAAAGCCCTCTAATTTTATCTGACACACTTAAAGAAAATAAAACATAAAGACCTTTCCAAAGACACTTCATTATTAAAAGACTGCTTAACGGTTCTATATTTGTAACCATTTAACAACCACGTGACATTGTACATGGAGGACAAAGGCCAAATCAACTTGCATCACATCCTTTCTCACACATTGATAGGAAAGAAAAATTCATAACTTTTACAAATACTTTTGCAGTATTTTAATTGAATGTATAGTTGCAAAGATGTTACTAAAAATGTATCCTATGGTCAAATCTCGAAAATGTTGTTAGTAACACAGTGATGTCATTAGTATCATAGTTATACTTATCGAATGGTTGTAAATTATAATTTTTTTCTGATAATAAAGTAAATATCATGACCTTCAAGTGATATTTCCTTTATTAAATCATTCAAATTGCATGCCCATTTCAGCAATCTGACCAAAAGATATACAAGAACTTAACATAACCATTTCAGTTAATAGTACACCTTTACGTTCAAAAGTGTTTTTATTAAAGAACAAGTCATTTGAATGCAATAATATGATGAACAATAGATAGAAAGAAGAAGATGAGAAACGAGAAAGAAAAAGAAAGATTAAAAGGAAGTCTCATAATATAATATATAGCCTAACACAAACATGACTGAAGTGGATTGGTATAAGCATTAAAATGACGATAAATCAATAAAAAATAATGCATTTCATCAGAATTATATAAAATAAAACAATAGCTACACAAAATGATAATACAATATGATATATTAATGCCAAGAAAATACTGAATATCATGGAGGTTGAGTAACTTCTTGTTGAAGTGGAGTTCGGGAGAAAGAGCGTTTGCCACTAGAGTCAATGAATTGTGTAACAGGTAACCATGAATTCAGAAGTTTCATGGCTAAATGGATGGAGTGAACAAGTACTGTGTCAAATCTGTGATTGTAATATACAGCATAACACCAAGCTTGAAAAGATAAGTTTGTAGTGTCTTTCCAATTTTTTGTAATCTGCTGGAAAGCAACTGCCAATAATAAATCAACAATATTCACATTGGAAATAAGATTATCCCAGATGGGAGATAAGCTACCTAAAAATAGATGTGTAATGGAAAATGGGAAATTAAAGTTAAAAGTTACATTGATTTGAGCCCAAACCATTTTCCAGAACAAAGAAACATGTGGAAACATAAAAAGTAAATGTTTCAAATCAGCAAATGGAGATGAGCAAAACCAGCAAGTATAAGGTAAAACCTGATGTCTCTTGTGTAATGTGACCTGATTTAGTAAAAGCCTATTATAGATTTAAAAAAATGTTTGTGTGGTGTTAGCAGCTCTAGATGTTTTACTAATCTTGGTCCATATTTTATTCCCTAAGGAAAGTGTCCAGTTCACTTCAAGATCTTCCTCCCAAGATAGTTAAATTTTTGTCTTTTCTCTTTGCGAATATGAAGAGCGGATATGAGTGTAAATGGTGGAAGCTTTGGAGTTAGAAATTAAGAATGTATGTAAGCTGTTAACTGGGAAAGGAACAGGGTGAGATAACATTTGAGGGTATGCGTTTAAAAGAGCTTGTTTAATCAAAGTATACTTGGAGTGGAAAGAAGGGGTAGGTCAAAAAGTTGACTAGCTTCAGGTAAAGGCAAGACATCATTTTGAGAAAAAAGCTGATGTGTCCAAATTAAGCCCTTACGTCTCCAAGATTTCCAATAAAAAGGTTCAGCGCAAATTAGAATAGATTTGTTATGCCATAGTGTAGAGTTAAAGAAGGAGTCCTGGTCAGTAGGGGAAATTATGGGAGTGGGTTCCAGAAGCTTACATGTGTGTTTGAGAACAGGTGTAAAAATAGATTGAGGTTTACAGGTAAAAGAGAGAATTTCCTTGAACGAGAAAGGAGAAAGAAAGGAGTGTTAAAGATTAACCCATAGAGGACAATCTGCTGAGGACTCAGATAACCATCTAGAGGTCTGGTGAAGTAAAAAAGATTTGTGGTGGTTAGGAAAGCCGAGATAATTGACTCCGTCTTCTGATTTTGTTTTTATTAATCTTAGCAAGGACATGCAAGGCTTTTTGTTATTCCATAGGAAAGAAGATAGTGTGGAATTCTTTTTTGTAAACATTTTTAAGCGAATGGGAACTGGAATATTGGAAATAGTATATAAAACTTTGGGGGCCAGCATCATTTTAATAGTATCCAAGTGTCCCCACCATGAACGGTAGAAGGGATGCCATTTAGATGTCAAACAGGCAATTTTATGTGTGCATTTCTCCCTACAAAGGTTCAATGTTGATGGAATTAAAGGTGTAAAATAAAGACGTAAATGCTTGATATGATGGGCGTTCCAAGCAAAATTTGAAAATTTGAAATCATCTTTGAAAGTAAATTTGTTTAAAGGAAGTATTTCACACTTATCCTTATTAAGCTTATAACTGGAAACAGAGGCAAAGAGGTCTACTTCTTGTAGAAAGGCAGGTACAGAGGATTGTGGGTTAGAGAGAAATAATAAAATATCATCAGCATAAGCTGCTAATTTAACTTGTATGTCATGGGAGTCAAAGCCTTTTATGTCATCATTTTGACGGCTTCTGGACAAAAAGGGCTCTAACGCCAAGTTAAAAAGAAACAGGGACATTATGTCTAACTGTCAAATAGTTTGCTAAGAGCTTGCCAGCCTTATTTTGACCTCCACAGAGTTTTGCGCTGGATTTCAGCAGGTAGATTGAGGCATTATCAGTTGATTCCTTATTGAATAGAAATTTTGTTTGGATGAGTTGTGAGAGACAAGACTTGCATTTCGAGGAGTAATAGGAGTGCTCCAGTCTCTTAATATCAGACAGCAAATCATTAGTTAGGTTACAAGCGTTTTTACGTTTTTATGGAAACCAAACCAATGATGAAATCTCTGGCAGCAGCTTTAAATGCATCCCACATTATGGAGAAGGGGGAGAGAATCAGTTTGATTAAATAAAAAATATTCGTTAAAAAAGGAGATGAAAGAAGAGTTACATTTCGGATCTAGGAGAAGTGAGTTATTAAAACGCCATCATCTGGGTAAATTAGACCTTGGTATTGCATCCAATTGAATGAAAATGGGAGCATGGTCTGAGATATATATGGAACCAATATCTGCAATTCTTAATGTTTGAGATATATTATGTGAGACAAAGAAGATATTTAGGCAAGATTGGGTTTGGTAAGCTGAAGAATAAAATGTATATTCCCTAGTAGAGGGATTGCAAATTCTCCATCCATCTACAAGTTTATATTGTTGAATAGTCTGAGTAAAAAACTTATGAGCTTTGTGAGGTTTAAAAGAGACCATTGAACTACGGTCTATAAAAGAGTCTAACACTTGATTGCAGTCGCCGGCCAAAATGAAGTTTTCATCTATGCAAGATGAAATGTGATGAGACCAGAACCAGAACATGGGATCTCCAGTAGTGGGGGCATAAACATTAAACAAAGAAACTGGAACACCACCAATTTGTAATTTAGTATATAACCATCTTCCTTTGTTATCACCTAGCTGGGAAAGAAGACCTACATCAATCGATTTGTGACAAAGAGTTATCACACCATTGTGTTTGCCATCACCTGGTGAGGAAATAACATTCCCAACCCATCCCCTCTTCAATTTTAAAGATTTGGTGGCAGTTAAATGAGATTCTTGTAAAAAAGCAATATCTGCTCCTATTTTTTTTTTAAGTTTCAGAAACCTTTATTGTCCATTAGCATGGTACATCAGAGTTATATAATCATCCAATCTACTGTCATAATTTCAAGCATGAGATCGACACCTTCCCATGTCTACAATCAAATTGTCCATGACAAAAAAAAACTTAAATACACCCCCCACCCTCCTACCCCATAACAATGTGCACATTGTATAGAAGGTAAAACTTAATAGTGAGTGACATTCTAGATCATGGCAATGGAACAAACATCTCAGCATTTGTCATTAGCACAGTATAGCATAAATGTAATTGTGGCAGTACGTGGAAGAGACATTACATAATTCCAAGGAGGCCCAAGTCTGCATTCCCATCTCATCCGTATCATTCTCATGGCGCGATATTCCCAATATTTGCAACCTTGAAGGAGCTTTTCACAAGGGCATTTATCTGCAGATTCACCATACTTCTGGGTCAGCCCGCTAGGTGTGTCCCCCCATTGTCAGCTTGTCCCTCTCTCTCCACCCTCCCTTCCTCGTTTGCCTCCTTCTAAGGAGATATGAAGTGAGTGGGCCCCAAATATCTTTTGGTCACGATCTGACTGGTAGCAGTTCCGCGTAAGAGTGTAATTGGTCTTGCCAAGTGGCCATAGTAAGTATCCAGGACTTGAATTTGGGGGCCTGTCCCCTCCGCACCTGCATGGTACTTGCCGCTTGGCCAATAGTAGACCCAATGCTAAAAAATGATTGTGGACCGTTACAACGTCTTGTGTCAGTCCTAGTAAGGCTGTGAGCGGGCATGGCGCGATTTCAACCCCAACATATCCGACAGCCCTTCAAAGATCTGTGTCCAGTAATCTGCCACTTGGGGGCAGGTCCATGCTAGATGTAGAAAGTCTGCTCCCTTTCTTCCACAGCGTTCACACCGGTCATTGTTTCTGAGGTGAAACCTGTGTAACTTAGCAGGAGTGTGGTACAGCAGATGTAAAAATGTAAAGTGGATGAGACGTAATCTACTATTGCTCGTGATTGCTTCCGTTTGTGTACAGCTGGTTTCCCACTGATCATCTGTAAGAGGTGTTGTGAGGTCTTCATCCAAGGACTGTCTGGCTCACAGGGAGCTAGTTAGTGGTGCATTTTGTGAGTGCTTATATAGTAGTGATATGACATGACGGGGGGCCTCTTTTTGCAATAGGGCATGTAGGGGTGGGAGTGTTTCAGGTTCGTCAGAAAATGAAGGGGTGACAGCCCTTACACTCTGTCGTAGCTGGGTGTATAAAAATTTGTCCATTTTCGTATAGGCGTGTGCATACCAAAAAACTGCTCTATGGAGCGGAATTGGCCATTCGTGTATAGGTCTCCCCAGGTGTGGTATGTGGGCCTAGCTAGCATTCTGCGACATATCTCTTCACATGTCATCTGCAACCGGGGGTCATTTGGCAAGGGCATCCCAGGTGAGTACGAGAACAAGGTACCCATGTCGCGGGCAATCCGCCGCCATGCCAGTACCGTACAGTCTACAGTTGAAGGGTCCCGTTCCTTCTTTCCCACGGGTGTAAATAGGTAACCAGTCGGGGCAACCGGGCCATATAGCCTTCCTCTACCGCTAGATGGGCCATGTAAGGAGGTGGGTGATACCAATATGCGGCAAAGTGAGCTTGCGCACAGTCATAATAGCTTTCAAAATTTGGGACTTCATATCCACCCTGGTGGTATGGTAGCATCAGTGTATCAAGATTGAGACGTGATTGCTTCCCTCCCCATATAAGTGTGAGTTGGGACCTAAGTGTGCAAAAAAAAAACTTCCTGGGTGATATGGGATATTGGTGAAGAGGTATAACCATTTAGGTAATATTACCATCTTTATAAGAGAGATACGGCCCGCCATGGGTAGTGGTAAATGTATCCATTTGGTGATGTTATCAGTGATTTTATCGATGGCCGTCCCATAATTAATCCTCATCAATGTATCCTTGTGCCTCATAATCCGAATACCTAGATATTTCAATTTGTCCGTCTCCCAAACGAGGGGGTAGTCTAGCTGGTGCGGTTGGGTTTTGTTCCTAAGAGGGAATACAGCGGATTCAGCCCAATTGATCTGTATGCCGGAAATTCCTCCAAATGTTGTAATTTCTCGTAACACAGGGTTTAGATTATCTTGAGGTTTCCGTACATACAGCTTCATGTCATCTGCGTATAAAGAGATGAGCAATTGCCTGGCTGGGTAAATGAGTGCTCGTGGTTATGATGCTGCCTGAGCTTTGCAGCCAAGGGCTCTATGGCCAGTGCGAAAAGGACAGGGGATAGTGGGCACCCCTGCCTGGTGCCGCTGTGAATATTGAAGGGGGGAGATCTAGCCCCATTCAGAAGCACCGTAGATGTCGGCTGACAATATAATAGCTGTACCCAGTGTAAAAAAACAGGGGGCATACCCATGCGCTCCAATGTGCCCAGCAGGTAATCCCATTCTAGCGAGTCAAACGCCTTGGTGGCGTCAAGAAACACAGCCACTGCCTCGCAGTTAGGATCAATATCCTACAATACAGCAGCAAGGGTCCGCAGATTATGTGATGTTGCGCAATTTGGGATGAATCCCGCTTGGTTGGGTAATACCAGCCGCTCCATCAAAAGGTTAAGACGTGTTGCTAGGACCTTTGCCAGTATTTTAGTGTCGCAATTTAATAAGGATAAGGGGCGATAGGAATCGCAGTGAATTGGGGATTTACCAGGCGTGAGCAGTGAAGTTATAAGGGCTTCTTGCATGGTGCGGGGTAGGCAACCTTCTCCAATGCAGCATAGAACACTTCTTTCAGGATAGGGGCTAGCAAGGGCACATAGGCTTTGTAAAATTCGATTGGGAGACCATCCGACCCTGGAGCTCGTCCCGATTTCATCTGCATAATGGCATCGGTGATCTCATCAAGTTCCAAATCTAAAGCAAGACATTTCCGTTGGGTATCACCCAGCCAGGCAAGCACGGTATCCTCAAGGTAAGCAGGTAGATCGAGTGGTGTACCTCTCTGTGAGGAGTAGAGCGCACTGTAGTAATCCCTAAAAATGCGGAGTTGGTCCGGGAGGTTCCTATGCGTATTACCTATGTATCTTGTATTTCGGTGACATAATTGGCAAATTTCGGGGGTCTAGTTGCACTCGCAAGCGCCTTCCCTGGCCTGTCTCCCTCGCCAGAGATACGTGCCATGTGTGGCTTCCCCCGAAACCTACACTCCCTGTCCACAAATTGTTCATATTCAGAGAGTTGGTCAAGTATTTGGGCCTTAGTGATATTGTCGTCAGGGCTGCAGGCAAGGTCATCTTCCAAGTCATGCAGCTCTCCCTCCAGCTTGAGGAGGTCACCGTGCAGGGTTTTAAGAACGCCCTCTCCCTTGGCTATGCACCACCCTCGCACCGTAACTTTGAACGCCTCCCACACCGTCTTGATGCTGGAGACGGAAGTCAAGTTGTGTTCAAAGAAGTCCTGGATATCCTGTTCTACTTCAATTCTAAACGCAGAGTCACAGAGGTGAGCTGGGTTGAGGCGCCAGTTTAAATACTGGGAGCTTTCTATCTGGACTTGTAGATCTACAACCACTAGAGAATGATCTGAGAACGTACGAGCCAGGTGGAGTACCTGGCTCATCCAAGGCGCCATCCCTGCAGATACAAATATATAGTCTAGTCTAGCCCAAGTGGAGTGAACTGCTGAGTAATGTTTGCCTTTCCTAAGCGTGGGATGTTTGTACCTGCAGGAGTCTAGCAAACGATTGCTGTCTACTATATCCTTCAGTGTCCTTTGTGTGATCGTGTAATGAGTCGAGGAAGCTCGGGACCTGTCTACCTGGGGCTGTAGAGCAGTATTAAAGTTGCCTCCCAGAATTACGTATGTAATGCCTAGCGCTTGAATCTAGCTCCATAATAGAAGGAGAGTATAAGGATCATCAATGTTAGGATCATAATAGTTAGCGAACACTACGTCATAGGAATGGAGTCTTCCCCAGAGCAGACAGTACCTACCCTCCACATCATACTCTGCTCCGCTGGGCATAAACGTGACTCCGCGTTTGATCAGTATGGCCACTCCTTTAGAGTAATTCGAGTAGGTTGCGAAACAACGATGTGAGGCCCATCTCGAGGTGAATTGGGGAGTACCTACAGGTGCCAAGTGCGTTTCCTGTAGAAGAGCAATCGCTATACCATGTCTTTCCAAATATCCTAGTACCCGCCTGCGCTTCCTAGGGTTATTGAGGC
Organism: Lissotriton vulgaris; assembly: GCF_964263255.1. NCBI lineage: Eukaryota > Metazoa > Chordata > Amphibia > Caudata > Salamandridae > Lissotriton > Lissotriton vulgaris. Next base: position 445,809,347 of record NC_141689.1, read on the forward strand.
CTCAGACATTCCACGTAGCCACCTTACTAGATCGAATAGTTTGTGCTTCATCTAACGCACCCATAACAGCCCAGTCCGAAACTTGTGCATATTCTGTTTACCTTCATCTCTTCGCACTGTAGCAATACATTTATCCTTGAACATCCCCCCTCCACCCACACCGGCTTCCCCAACTTGCCGGGTATGTCCTCCCTCCCAGCCACCCCAGCACCTCCAACTTGCCAGGGATAACCATCCCGCCCCCCCTACAACCGCCCCAAACCCACACACTCCATTAAAGTGGCCTCTTCCCATCGTAACAATTAGACCCAACAACACCTGGGATTTCACCCGTTATGGGAGAGACTAGTGGCCTGCGCCATGCCTCTTCTTCTCCCTTGTTGCACCCACACACCACCTCACCGAGTAGGCGGGTAGCGGCCGTGGGATGGGAAAGAGCGACCTGGCAGATCTCAGAACATGAAAAAAGTCAGCAGGTATGCATCACCAGTTCGTAGTTGTTGCTCCGCTCCGTTAGTGCTGTGGCCACCTATGCAGGTTCCTGCAGGGTTCGAATTTTTCATTCTGGTTGGGACATTGGAGATAGCGACCTGGAGCTGGCACGCTCTGCCGCCTCCCTGGAGGTCGCCTTGCGATCTTTTTTGAGGTGGTCCTCCACTTGCTGGGGGTTGGTGAAGTAGTGTTGACGTCCCCGGTGCGTGATCTTTAGCTTCGTGGGGTACACCATGGCATACGGTATCTCTTGTTGTTGGAGTTTTTTCATCACGTTGACAAATTTCCGGTGGGCTTCTTGCACCGTTTGGGTGAAGTCCGGAAAAAATGCTAAGGTAGTATTTTCATAATGTACCTGGCCCTTTTCTCGTGCTAGTCTGAGGACTGTATCTCTGTCATGGTAGTTGAGGAACCTCATAATGATAGGACGCGGTGTCGCCCAGGGGGGTGGACGCGCAGTCAGCGACCTGTGTGCTCTCTCTATTGTCATATGCGCTGAGAAGGAATCTCTTCCAAATAGTTCAATGACTAATTTTTCCATAAAGTCCTCCATACGGCCAGTGTTTGTCGATTCGGCCAAGCCTAACACGCAGACGTTGTTTCTTCTCGAACGGGCCTCCAAATCCTTGTTCTTATCCACAATGATTTTTCGGAGTTTATCCATTTGGAGCATCTGTTCCCTGCTCGCCACAGCACCGTCCTCCAGCCCCGACACTCTGGTCTCAGCTTCCATAAGTCTCTGGTCATGTTGTTCAAGTTTAGACACTACCGTGTCCATTCTTGCATTCATCATGTCTATTTTGGCATCGATGGATGACAGGCTCTGCTTTATACTCAAGAGAAGGGATTTCGAGTCAGCTTCCTGATTGCTCGTGACGTCGGGGTCAGTACTTTCCGAAGTATCAGCAGTCTGTGCTTTGTGCGATTGAAACGCAAGCTTTGATTATTTGGCTTTGTTGTGCCCCATGTTAGATCCGTTCCGCAGCTTGTGTGGGGTAGTAATCAGTCTCTCGCCCGTGTCGTACAGCGCTTTGGACTGTCTCAACCCGCCCACCCCAGCGACAATGTGTTAGGGCTTCTGTAATGGTGGATCAATACTCGGGCGCAGTGAGGGCAGGACACCTGTGCCTAGGCCAGGGGGCCGCCTGGTCAGGCGTAATGTCCAGTGGGGTATCAAGTGGGTTGATCTGGAACCCCGAGCTGTTACTATTCAGGTCCCCGGGCCCACCGGGTATGCGTGGGCGCGTTTCGCAGGCTCCAGACACTTATTGCATGTCACGTGGGAGGGGGGACGTACACAGCCATCACTCCGACATGTTAAGATTAGTCAACACAGCAGTTGTTCCTATGGCAGCGGTGTCGCACCCCATAAAGCTGACGGCAATCTGAATAAGCTGCTTTCCTGGCTGAAATGCGTGTTTGTATACTGTATCGCGGCAGCCACGCTTCTCAGCTTCTTAAATGGCGGCGCTCCCAGCTCGTGCCTCCCAGATAATGGATTCCTGCTTAGAAGCGGGATCCCTCAGTGCGGCGCCTAGATCTCGGGCGGCCGTCTTTGTATACACTCCCCATCCAGTGCGGGCAGACACAGGCTTTAACTTGCCGGTCCAGGTCTCCAGGGCACCGCCAACAGCTTTCTCACGCAGCGCGGGGTTAATCAGGCTTCAGGCAGCTATCGGCAATCGCGGGTCCAGCCTCACCTCGGGGTCAGTGTGACTCCATAGCAGGATAATGCAGCGGTTTAGTCCACGGGACAGCTCTGGTCGCGATGGGGTTCTGCAAGGTGCAGGGGGCCCCCGATGCATAGGATCATGCAACAGTTGTCACGCTGCACGGGCCTAAGACGCCTCGGGCTTTCCTGCTGCTGCCCTCCGCCCGTTCACCTCCGGTCGTCCGCACTCAGCTCTGCTCATACTTTCCAGCACCTCCAGCATGGGGGTAATATCGTTTCACAGAGTGCAAGTTACACCCTCGGAATCAGCGGAGTTAGCGCTTCCTGCTAGCAATGCTGTGGATCATCAGAAATGTTGCAGGATGGCATTGTAGAATATTTTCTGCCTGTTCTGGCAGGAGCCTCACAGGTGTGCGACCATTTTGGTCGCGCGCCACTTAGCGCCCCCTCAACTGCTCCTAATTTAAACAAATGAGTTAAAACATGTTGTCTTTTGATAGGAGAATTTAAACCTCTGACATTCCAAGATACAACTTTCAAAGACATAAAGAAGACAACACCAAAATAATAAAAGTATAAAATTCAAAGTCGTTCATCAGAAAATAGAAAATGAAATAAGCAACAATCCAACTATGAGAACATAAATTGCAACAATACAGGAAATTCAACAACACTGAAAGCGAATGTAAGTGTGAGGTAATAAACCAAGAGGAGGAAGAAAAAAGGGCAGATAAAGAGAAATGAGATGAGACAGAAAAAATTAGATGAAGGAGGAAAAAAAAAACTGAAAGAAAAAACAATGAAGAAAGAACAACATACCTACAATCAAAAACATCATGGAAAGGTGAGACCACATGGAAGGATGGCATGCCGGGGCTCGATGGGACATAGAGAGGGAATGGACTAAATTGTTCTTTTCACAAGGGTCATGGGTAGATGTTGGGGAAGAACAGGGGCAACCCTGGGGAAAGGCAGTAAAGAAAATGGTAACTGTAAAAAAAAAGAGTTACATTTGTGAAATGAGTTAACATAACACATAGATTTTAAGAAGATGAAAATGACAAAGGATAAACAACAATGAGATAGTAAGTCATACATAAAAGAGCTCTGTAACGTTAAAATTCAATTAAGCAAATTACAAACATGAATCAAAAAGAGAACATCAAACGTGATGAGAGGTCGCAGCCCCAGAGAGTTCCATGGAATCTGTCTTGCAGGAGTTGATAAACCTTTGTAGTTTGATAGGTTCATCGTATGTTGTAGTCTTATTTTTGTGAGTAACTTTAAATAGGCATGGATGGAAAAGACTGTATCAAGCTCCCATGGCTCAGAGATCAGGTCTCATGGTACGCTCTATAAAATTCTCAAATAAATAATAAATAAATAAATACTTTACGTTTGGTTGCTGTGGCTCTGGCATAATCTTGAGCGAAAAATAATGTGGAGCCTGACCATGAGACTCGTTGCATTGACTTAACTGCTGAAAGTACCTTGAGTAAATCCGTATATTTGAGAAAGTACATAATAAACCCACTAGGTCTTTGCGAAGAGGTTGTATCTGTGCGTTGATGTCTGAGTCTATGGGCACGTTGGATGTTGAGAGAAGTCTCCTCTGAAAGATGTAAAAGTTATAGAAGGAAAGATTTGAAAAAAGAGAGAGGGTCCGAGCACTCTGAGCCCTCCGGCAGACCATAAATATGTAGATTATTTCTTCTATTTCTATTTTCAAGACCCTCAACTTGGCGCTGAGGAGACTTGAGATTGGAGACTAGTAACTTTTTCATCTGTGTGTGCATAGGAGGAAACATTATGCTCGACAGAAGTGAGGCGATCGTTCATCAGGGACCAATTTTCTGTCAAAATTGTAACTTGGTTTTGATTTCTTCCATGAAGGGATGAAGCGCACGTATCTCTTCCAGTAGCATATCCAAAGAAACAGTTGAGTAAGACTGCGGAGGAGAAGGAGGGTCTTTTTTTAGACGTTTAAATGTAACCTTCACAGCTGTAGGAACGGAATTGCATGAAGAAGGCACATTTTTGGAGACAGCAACCAAAGAATCTACCATTTTGGAAAATTCCGTAAAAATTAGTGAATTTTTAATGAAGGCCTGCGAGGTGTAAGAAGTCACGATTTTTTCAGTTTGCCCATAAGAAACCACAGACAAAGAAATGTTATCGTACAGATACAAATAATTATTGTCAAGCTTAGAGCAAAACAGCGACCCTAAAAGTGCCAAGAAAAAATTATGATAAGGATAAGATAAGAAGTCCAGGTATCAGATGTAAATCATTGAATGAAATTCGCCTACACGATGATCTTAAATAACGTTGCCAATCACTTAATTGGGAAGCGTTAGATGCATTCAAAATGATGGTCACACAATTCAAAAATTTGAAGAAAAAATTACGGCAAAAAAAAGGCAAAATGTGACTCCAAAGAGGAACTCTCAAGTTACCACTCACAATTTAGAGCAGAGAGGGCATTTTGACGAAAATGGTGACTCCACAAGGCTCTCGGAGAATGTTATGAAGAGAAGTAAATCAGCATACAAAATGGCTGCCACAGCATGAGAGAGAGAAGTAAAGGTAAAGGCAAGCCATTACAGACATCTTAGTTGTGTGGAGCCTTGTTGTACTTATTAAAAATAAGGAATTTAGTGAACAACAAGAAACAAGCATTTGCAATGCAATAGGTCTCGCATTAGGAAAGTTTGAGCTATTGGTATTGTAAATGACAATTTTTGTATTTATGTTTTGTTTTTGAAAATAATGAAATGAATAGCTTTGTCTTTTACAATGCCAATAGTTATAACTTTCGCAAATGTGACACCTATAGCATTTGTAATGCAGCATGTTTTGTATTTACGTGACTTAGATGTATTGATATTACAAATAACAATGGCTTTTTAAAAAAAATAATTAATACTTAAATAAAAGTTATTGTAATTTATAATGGCAATAGCTTAAACTTTTGTAAATAATGTTTGTGAAGATTATGTTCAGTGTATTTTATTGTGACAAAAATCCAAGAACAGAAGTGAAATATTAACATCTTTTTGTGACATTTGTAATAAAGCTTGAAACATTGAGAGAACATATTTGAACCAGTTGTTGTTGAATGGTTGCGCAGATTGATGCTGTGGTGGTGCTGAGTGATGCTGTGGTGGCGCTGAGTGATGTTGTGGTGGCGACGAGTGATGCTGCGGTGTTCAGTGATGCGAAAGAAAACAACAAGCATTTACAATGCAATAGTTCCGCCTTTGGAAAAGTTAGAGCTATTGGCATTGTAAATGACAACATTTGTATTTATGTGTTGGTTTTGAAAACAGATAAACAAATGGCATTGTCATTTACATTGCCATTAGCTTAATCTCTGCAGTCACTCTGCAGTCCCTAGCACTCCATAGCACTCCCTAGTCACTTTGCACTCCCTAGCACTCCCTAGTCACTCTGCACTCCCTAGCACTCCCTAGCCCTCCCTAGTCACTCTGCACTCCCTAGCACTCAGCACTCCCTTGCACTCTGCACTCCCTAGCACTCCCTAGTCACTCTGCACTCCCTAGCACTCCCTAGTCACTCTGCACTCCCTAGCACTCCCTAGCACTCTGCAGTCACTCTGCACTCCCTAGCACTCCCTAGCACATCCAAGCACTCTGCAGTCACTCTGCAGTCCCTAGCACTCCCTAGCACTCCCTAGTCACTCTGCACTCCCTAGCTCTCCCTAGTCACTCTGCACTCCCTAGCACTCCCTAGTCACTCTGCACTCCCTAGTCACTCTGCACTCCCTAGCTCTCCCTAGCACTCTGCAGTCACTCTGCACTCCCTAGCACTCCCTAGCACTCCCTAGTCACTCTGCACTCCCTAGCACTGCCTAGTCACTCTGCACTCCCTAGCACTCCCTAGTCACTCTGCACTCCCTAGCACTCCCTAGTCACTCTGCACTCTGCAATCACTACTCTGCACTCTGCACTCACCACTCTGCACTCACCACTCTGCACTCTGCACTCTGCACTCACAACTCTGCACTCACTACTCTGCACTCACTACTCTGCACTCCCTAGCACTCCCTAGTCATTCTGCACTCCCTAGTCACTCTGCACTCCGTAGTCACTCTGCACTCCCTAGCACTCCCTTGCACTCCCTTGCACTCTGCACTCCCTTGCACTCTGCACTCCCTTGCACTCTGCACTCCCTAGCACTCCCTAGTCACTCTGCACTCCGTAGCACTCCCTAGTCACTCTGCACTCCCTAGCACTCCCTAGTCACTCTGCACTCCCTAGCACTCCCTAGTCACTCTGCACTCCCTAGCACTCCCTAGTCACTCTGCACTCCCTAGCACTCCCTAGTCACTCTGCACTCCCTAGCACTCTGCATTCACACTGCAACATTCTCCCCCCGTGAACACCCTTAACGTCTGGAACCCAATCTCCACTGAGGACACAATCCGCCTGATGAATTCCATCCACTCAGGATCCCCCACAGACCCTTGCCCTCACCACATCTTCAACAAAGCAGACTCCGTCATAGCACCGCACCTCCGAGACGTCATCAACTGCTCCTTCAACTCCGCCACCTTCCCGGAAGACTGGAAACACGCTGAACTCACCGCCCTGCTGAAAAAACCCACAGCGGACCCCACCGAACTCAAAAATTACCGCCCCATTTCGCTCCTTCCATTCCCGGCCAAAGTCATTGAGAAAGCTGTCAACAACCAGCTCGCCGCTTTCCTCAAAGCCAACAAATCCCTCGACTCCTCACAATCTGGCTTCCGAGCAAAACACAGCACTGAGACCGCCCTCATCGCAGCAACAGACGACATTCGAACTCTACTGGACAATGGAGACACAGTCGCCCTCATCCTCCTCGACCTCTCTGCAGCATTCGACACAGTCTGCCACAGCACCCTTCTACAACGCCTCAACAACACCGGAATACAAGGAAAAGCACTTGAATGGATCACCTCGTTCCTCACCGGAAGAACCCAGAGAGTCCGCCTTCCACCATTCAAGTCCGAGGCTACTGAAGTCATCTGTGGTGTACCACAAGGATCCTCACTCAGCCCCACCCTCTTCAACGTATACATGAGCCCCCTCGCGGCCATCGCCCGCCAACACAACCTCAACATCATCTCTTACGCGGATGACACTCAACTAATCCTTTCTCTCACCAATGACCCCAGCACCGCCAAAACTAACCTACACGAAGGAATGAAAGAAGTTGCCGAATGGATGAAACAAAGCCGTCTGAAACTGAACTCAGACAAAACAGAAGTCCTCATCCTAGGTACATCCCCCTCTGCATGGGACGACTCTTGGTGGCCGGAAGCCCTTGGAAAAGCACCCATCCCGACAGACCAAGCACGGAACCTAGGCGTCATCCTGGATTCTTCACTCTCAATGAACAGACAAGTCAGCGCCGTATCCTCATCCTGCTTCAACATTCTTCGCATGCTCAAAAAAACATTTCGCTGGATCGCCACCGAAACAAGGAAAACAGTCACCCATGCTCTGGTCACGAGCCGACTGGACTACGGAAACACCCTCTACGCAGGTACTACTGCTAAACTCCAGAAGAAACTCCAACGAATCCAAAACGCCTCAGCCAGGATCATATTGGACATCCCGCGCAACGAACACATCTCTGGTCACCTGAAAGACCTCCACTGGCTACCCGTCAATAAGAGAATCACTTTCCGACTGCTAACCCACGCACACAAGTCACTCTACGACATCGGACCAGAATGCCTCAACTCACGACTGTCCTTCTACACCCCCTCCCGCCAACTACGTTCTTCCAGCCAAGCCCTCGCCACTGTACCTCGCATCAACAAGACCACCATGGGAGGCAGATCCTTCTCATACCTGGCTGCTAAAACATGGAACTCACTCCCCGCTTACCTTCGCCTTACCCAGAACCACCTAGCATTCAGAAAGCAACTTAAAACGTGGATATTTGACAAGTAATCCTCCTCCCCTCTCCAAGCGCCTTGAGACCCTCTGGGTATGTAGTGCACTATATAAATTCTCTGACTTGACTTGACTTGACTCCCTAGCACTCCCTAGTCACTCTGCACTCCCTAGCACTCCCTAGCACTCTGCAGTCACTCTGCACTCCCTAGCACTCCCTAGCACTCTGCAATCACTCTGCACTCCCTAGCACTCTGCAGTCACTCTACACTCCCTAGCTACTCTGCAGTCACTCTGCACTCCCTAGCACTCCCTAGTCACTCTGCACTCCCTAGCCCTCCCTAGCACTCCCTAGTCACTCTGCACTCCCTAGCACTCTGCACTCCCTAGCACTCCCTAGTCACTCTGCACTCCCTAGTCACTCAGCACTCTGCACTCTGCACTCCCTAGCACTCTGCACTCCCTAGCACTCCCTAGTCACTCTGCACTCCCTAGTCACTCTGCACTCCCTAGCACTCCCTCGCACTCCCTAGCACTCCCTAGCACTCCCTAGTACGCAGCACTCTGCACTCCCTAGTCACTCTGCACTCCCTAGCACTCCCTAGTCACTCTGCACTCCCTAGCACTCCCTAGTTACTCTGCACTCCCTAGCACTCTGCAGTCACTCTGCCCTCTCTAGCCCTCCCATCACTCTGCACTCCCTAGCACTCCCTAGCACTCTGCAGTCACTCTGCACTCCCTAGCACTCTGCAGTCACTCTGCACTCCCTAGCACTCCCTAGCACTCTGCAGTCACTCTGCGCTCCCTAGCACTCCCTAGCACTCTGCAGTCACTCTGCAGTCCCTAGCACTCCCTAGCACTCCCTAGCACTCCCTAGTCACTCTGCACTCCCTAGCACTCCCTAGCACTCAGCACTCCCTAGCACTCCCTAGTCACTCTGCACTCCCTAGCACTCTGCAGTCACTCTGCAGTCCGTAGCACTCCCTAGTCACTCTGCACTCCCTAGCACTCCCTAGTCACTCTGCACTCCCTAGCACTCCCTAGTCACTCTGCACTCCCTAGCACTCTGCACTCCCTAGCACTCCCTAGTCACTCTGCACTCCCTAGCACTCCCTAGCTCTCCCTAGCACTCTGCAGTCACTCTGCACTCCCTAGCCCAGGCACCACTGGTCACTAAACCGGACTCCTGTCCGACACCAGGACATGTTCCCTCCGATCTCTCGCAGGCTTCCCAGACCGGCAGCCGGTGTCTCCAAGTTACATCTGAGCCGTTCATCCTTCAGAGGTCGAGATAATCAATACAGTTAAAATTGGTAAATATTAATGCTCATGATTTACAGCGCAAGCGCTTGATTTGCGCCGGGATTAACATGTGCTTCGATTGTTGCTGTCCTTTGCTCGATAAAACACCTCCCATTGAGAGAGGGGGTGCAGCTGGGGCTCTGTGTGAGGCATAGCTTTATTTGTGCTACTGAGGACTGTTCGAGGGGGGGGACATTCCTGACCGATCCTCAACATGTATTTGGAGGCGCTAATTGGAAACGGTGAAACCGTAACTGCAAGCCAAAATCCACACAGCCCAGGCACCGCTGGTCACTAAACCGGACTCCTGTCCTACGCCAGGACATGTCCCCTCCGATCTCTCGCAGGCTTCCCAGACCGGCAGCGGGTGTCCCCAAGTTACATCGGCGCATATAGCTCACAAGAACATCTGAGCCGTTTATCCTTCAGAGGTCGAGATAATCAATACCGTTAAACTGGGTAAATATTAATGCCCATGGTTTACAGCGCTTAGAAACTGACAAACTGTGATAACTGGTGCTGTTTGTATCATAGTGTGTGCATTTCGACAGAGGTTTTGAAACCAGAGTATGTGAAATCACGTGTCTAACTTCCACACCCTACTTACGGTATAAAAAAAACAGCTTCCTGTCAGTCACGCAGTTTCTACGCGCTGCGGTCACTACTAATACTAATTTCAGGTCTTACTATGTTTATTTCAACTGGGCCTGACTGGCAGGGGCTCGAACCCTGAGTGACCGTTATCTCTCACTGGATTGTCCCTCCTCCCCACATCCATCCAGACACATGAATTTGTGTCTCTTTTCTCGTCGTGCGCCATTTAAGTGTATTGTAGAGTGCCGAGTTAACCGGTCACCAGGCGCAGGTCACGATATAGTGAAAAACAAACAATCAAAAAAGATGTCCGGTGTCCATTTGCAGTTCATGCCAGATTAAAAACCATACAGCGCCCAGACAACCGGTCTCCAGGCGCAGTTCATGCTGTAAACAAAAATAAGTGCTCACCATGCGCAGTTCATGCTCGAAAAAAATAAAATCGTGCAGCGCCTGGAAGGCCGATGACCTGGCGCAGTTCACACTAGAGTAAAAAGCAGTGATGAGTACATCTTGTTCAGTGTGAGTCAGAGGGGCGCGTCTCGAGGTGTACCAAGTCCAGTGGTGGGTGAAAGTCCATGATGCTGATGCTCCTGTCCCAGGAGGGCTGCGTCCCTTTACTTATCCAGGGCTGAAGGCAGGTTTGTGAGTGCTGAGGGAAGGTGAGACCTGTTTTATCACAGGCTAATGAGGGGGGAGGAGCGACCCGCCCCCTAGTCCCAATCTACTCGCCCTCAATGCCCCCGGCCCTTTGATGTCTGCACAGGACAAAGGCCCATTCAGGGCTGGGATGAGGCGCATTAAAAAAATTAAAACAGCATTGTCACACAGGAAACTCCACGGGGGCAGGGTGCTGCGGCCTAGCCAGCAGACACTTTCAAATTCACAGAGGCCGGGCACAGCCGGGCATGGGCAAGAGGAGCTCGGGCGCAGCCTGGCACGCAGTGTAAATGGGCAAGTGGTACACCAGAGCTACCCGGGCACAGCAGAGGGCACATCCAATATTGGCAAGTGAAATGGGGAGGTGATGATGCATGGGGCTTGGTGTGTCCCTCGCAGTATGTTCATCTGGGCCCCTGAGATGAAGCCCGACCTCCTTGCTGCCTATTCATGTTTTAGTTCAACGCTCTTAAGCTACAGGCCTCTGGTGCATCAGCGGGAGGGGGGACGGGCTCACGGACAGCGGGAGGGTGGGACGGGCACACTGACAGCGGGAGGGGGGGCGGGAACGGGCTCACGGACAGCGGGAGGGGGGCGGGATTCTAGACACACAAAGACGTAAAAATATACCGTGGAACAGCAACAAAACACGCAAAAACGTAAAACAAACAGGGAGACGACATGAAACGGGCTACACGTACAAAGGGAAAACAAAATTATAAACAAAATGCTGCTTACCTGATCGCAAATGAAAACAACTTCCTGGCAACTTAAATCTCGCAAACCACTCCGGCTAAAGGCACTTCAAAAAAGACAAAAACATCACGGTGGAAAAAAAAAAAAACACCCGCCCACCGCCGCAATGACGTGCTAAAACGGGCAGGATGAGAAAAAATCCCCGGAACGCCCACGAATCGCCTCGCACAATGACGGACCCCTCTCTCTTCCAATGGCTAGCCTCCATTTATGGAGCTAGCCAATGGAAGACAGAGGCGGGACAAAGCCCACATACTATTCTCATAAGATTTTGCCTGCGCGAAACGCTGCTGCGCAGCTTTCGACAGGGGAAACCCAAAAATGAGGCAGAGGAAACAAGAAGAAGCAATAAACGAAAAAGAGGAAATAAACCGCAAATTGGCAAATGAAAGCATAATAGGACAGCAAACTAATCCGAGAGGGGGAAGTGGAAAAGATTGTACGAGACAAAGAAGAAATGAAAACGAAAAAGGGTGGTACTGATAAAATACGGAAGAATGATAGAGGAAAAATAAAGGAAAACCGGAGTTGAGGCTGGGTAAAGTGTAAAGGAAACTGCAAACGTGGGACTGGTGGAGATAAAAGAAGTGGGAAGACAAGGCCGAGTAAGCAGTGTGACAGGGAACTGTGGGAAAACCCCCCTTGGGACGTGCTCATAAAACTGTGTGTGCCTGGTGAGCACTGGCGCAGCTGTGTGCACTTATGCACGAGCACGGGTGAATTGTGCCCAGGTGTTCCTATCCTGAGCACACCTGGGGCTCACACTGCTCGTGCACCATGCTTTAGACGGTGCACACGCTGCTCGTGCACCAAATACCTCACTACAGATGTTGTGCACACTTCTCAAATACTGACTACGGCGCTTTATATGTACGTATGCATTTATTTCTTCAGTTGTTGTTTCTTTATTTATTTGGTTTTTTTCACTCATTGAGCCCTGAAGCTCACATTTTTCTTAGGTGGGCAATTAAAACCAATGCATCATGAAATAATAAAACAGGACGTCAAGTATTCGTCAATTCGTCCGGACATGTTTTACAATCATATTGATGAGAAAAAACAAGGGGGCATATTATCAAGGGGGTTTATCTCTGCTTTTTTGGCTTTAAAAGCCAAGAAAGCAGAGATAAATTATCTCCCTATTACCTAGCTGTCGCTAACACCAGTTAGCGACAGCTAGTAGGAGATAGCGACCATCTTGGGCCCCACTTTGCATGTCAGTGATATTTATCACTAATGACATGCAAAGTGGGCGTGCCAAGATGTTAGCGACTGAAAACAGTCGCAAACATCGCTATCTCCTATTACCAACTTTTGGAGATATTCGCGCTAAGGGCGAATATCTCCAAAAGCTAACACCTGCCCTGAGCAGTTCTTAGCCATGCTATCCAATGGGAGGTGGATAACAAGGCTAAGAGCATTAGCTCGGTAATGCATGAATATCGCTGACTTTTCAGCGATGTTCATTCATTTGCGGCGATTTTTATCGCATTTGCGATAAACCTTGGTAATACCAAGGTTTATTTGTGGTAAAAATCGCCGCAGCTCAGCGGTAAATATTTGTCTCTCACCAAGCAATAGCGATAATTATCGCTATTGCTTGGTAATATGCCCCAAGAAGTGTAAAGCGCAAAACATCAAGGGGGAAATGTTTTCTAACTATAAGGTAAAGTACAATTTAACACCAATTTCCGAGCACTGAGCCCTACGCTGGCTGCGTTGGACCGCGCCCCACGCCAAGTTAAGAATAAACGTCAACCAAATATCACACATCAGGTGGTGCACACGCTGCTTTGACAGTAAATACCTCACTTTAGATCATGTGCACGCTGCTCAAATGCCGACTACCGCACTTTTCATGGTGCAGACACTCTCGGGCTTATTTAGAATAAAATGGCACAGCGGGGTGCCGAAAGAAATTTAGCTGCACCGAGCTACATCATTTAAAACAAGGACAGTGCGGCGAAAAGTGAGGGGTGAATGCCAACAGGCAGGGAGGGGGTCTCAAAGCAGCTGGGGTGTCAAAGGATTTTAAGACTGCATCGGGAGTTAGCGCAATAGCATTTACAAACCGCTTTTCTGAGGCGAAGTTTCGAGCTCTCGGCATTGCTGTAAATGCGTGGTGAAAAAACGTGAAAGATATGAGGTCTGAACACGGAGTAAGGCTGTGTGCCCAGAGCGCATGTGGGCATGCAGGCAGTAGACAACGAGTGAGGCTGTGTGTTCATAGCACATGGGGGTACGGCAGCCTGATTATCTACCGGAACATGCAGTTAATTCTATATATTATTATTATTGCTAGCAAATGGATTGCCTCGCAGGGAAATCTTCAATTTCAATGGACTTTGAGTGAAAAAAAGAAGTGTTTAATATGTCACTTAATCTCGCCTCAGTAGCAAATAATTTCTAATAATGCTTCTGTCAGTTCAAAGCTTAGGAGCATAATCTTGTTAAAAACATGGCGCATTTGTGAGCTCTGATCCAGTGGACTCGCATTCGATGACTGGAAACATATATGAACTCATAAATATAAAAAATAAAAATTACAATTGATCGATCATGTATTCATGATTTGATGTGACCAAATAAGTAATTGTTATCAGAAGTAAAAAATAATGTATACTTGTATCATATGACTATTGATCAGCCTTGGTTGGAGAGAGGGGTTTGGTTCTCTAGGGTATTTCTGTTCAAGTCAGAGAAATGAGTAAGTTAAATGTGTGTTCTGCGACTTTGGTAGAGATGTTGAGGTAGAATCATGCAGGAGAGACCTGTGTGAGGCAGTGTAGCAATTCGGCTTATGGTTTCAATATATTGTGATCAGGGTCTTGGGAATGGGTGTTGGGGTCAGTTGTAAGGTTTACGAGATTGTGGTATAGTCCTCCTGATTTGTTGTTGTAATTGTTGGGAGATATCGATGGGTTTTTACACATCTGAAGCACGGACGAGCTTTTCAAACCTTTACATTGGGTATTATTAATACCTTTAATTTCCAGCGCTGTAAAACTCAAGATGTAAGGACTGTATAACCCAAGTTATTGTGCATTGCAAATGCAGGAGTACACTTTCTAGAGCGCAACTTAAAATAGATCTGCATGTGTATATCTAAACACTCATCTAATAGAGCTGGAAGGGTTAGTATTGTAACACGATCGCATTAGAAATGGGCATTGCAGTCACAAAGCTTGCAGATTGGTTAAGCAGCTTTTATTTTGTATTGTCTGCATCTTGGCAGGAGGATATACTGGGAGTCTAGATGCATGTAATTCCTGTAATACACCCTTGAGCGAATGTTGTACTCAGTCATAGAATTCCTTACTTAAGTGTGGATAAAGGAGTCACTGTTCTTTTTCCAAGATAGTTGCGTCTATTTCGAGGCTGTACCCTTCGTTCAAGCCACTGACAGACCCATGTTAAAGCTGGTAAGGGGGATGTATGTGTGAGGTGCCTCATCTAGTATATTAGACTGACCAGAACATTGTTGTTCATCCTGCAGTAGGCAAAACATGCAAACTAAAACAGCGCTTGAATATTTTATCAGTACTTCTTAGTGACTCCAGCCAATGGTTGCTTATCGATTTTGAAGGGTGGAGTGCAAATCTTTGAGGAATCCATGCTCTTCAGAATAATAATAATGGTATAGGTCACCCTTTACCTGAAGCCAAGTATTGCCTTTCCCAACATGGTGGACACTTCCTGTGCTTGTTCTTGCAAAAGCTCGACTGTGTTGAACGCAACACCTGCTCCAATTAAGTGTTAGCCACAGACTGCCACATTTTCGGGTCCCATTCAGATGAGCGTTTAATGTCTATCAGCAGCATTTTATTCCTGTGGATGTGGACAAAGCGGATCTCGCATTGGCGCCGGTCATGCAGCCCTTGCTTCTCTTGAGTGTTCCGAAAAAGCTGTTTGCAGACAGCAGGCTGCATTGCTGCACTCATGAGCCGATCAGAAGGTTTGAGAAAGCTAGACCACCGGCAGGATCTGCTACAAGGAGGTTTCATTTTCTGGTTTAAAGCACATGACTGACCATTAGCATTTCATAAACCTGGAGGCCTGCATCTTTATAAGAAGAGCCTGTGGTGATTGCTGTGAATCTGCGGGGTAACAGTGGCAGTCACAACCTTCGTGATAATAGCACAGCAGGCATCCGACTATGAAGTAGGCCTCGAGCTACGATACTGATTGGAGTCGAGAGTCAGTTGTGTTTATGTGTCTACTATCAATAGATGCAATTGCGTATTTGCAGTATTTCCCTGTTATTAACATTACAAGACCTACATTCACAACAACATTGCAGGCATGAACATTAACTGTATTTTGATATTAATAGACTATTGAAGCATTTATCGTTTCAGTAAATCGCTGTCTATAC
The DNA here is from genome assembly GCF_964263255.1 of Lissotriton vulgaris. Lineage (NCBI taxonomy): Eukaryota > Metazoa > Chordata > Amphibia > Caudata > Salamandridae > Lissotriton > Lissotriton vulgaris. Next base: position 445,825,104 of record NC_141689.1, read on the forward strand.
ATAACAAGCATCGCGCTTCAAAAGGGGCGGGGGAGATGAGGCGGGGAAATGCCTGAGGCCAAGCTGCCTGTGGGTGGGAGGCTGATGATGTGATGACGGGCAGAAATGAGAAGTGGCCGTGAAGCAGGGTGCGGGGCAGCGGAACCCTTTGATGTAGCTCACGGCCTGGCGGCCGTGAAAGTGCAAGCAATTAGGGGGGAAGAGAAGTGAGGCCAGCGCGCACTGCGCACGCTGGGGAAGCCTGTGGGAGGGAGGCTGATGGCTTTGATGTGGGGAAATGCGTGTGCTTGTGTTCACATGATTTCACGTGAACTGTTTGAAATCCGCCAAATCCGCCCGATGGTTTGAGAACTTTTTTGCCCACTAAAATTCTCCCCTATCCATTCCTGTGGAATGGGATAGGCTCGACATAAAAAGATGGTTTCCCCTGCTCGAGGGGTATCATTACCTTCCTCTGGTGCTTAAATGCGGTAAAAACATTGCGCCCAAGATGGCGGTCGCGGCATCTGCTTGTGAGGCGTCAAAACAGCAAATATTTTGCCGGAAGAGCTCCGAAATTGAGCCCCAGGTATCAGGACATCTTCCTGCTCAAGATTATCCATGTCACAAGGAGGTCGGAGGCTTGAAAAGCGGCTGTTTGGCTCCGTCCCGAGGAGCTCTACATCGGCGCTGCCGTCCACCACAGGCGCCAAGCCACGCCCCCTAAAGTACACCTTTAAACACGAATTTAAGCCGGTAACAGAATAAAGACCATCAATCACATAGAAAAGATTTAAATGTTGTGACCTCGCACTCAAACTGATCAATGGACTGACATGTATAATTTGAGTTTTGCATTCCATTGATACATCTCTTCGGAAATACAGTTCTGTGGCTGCGAAGACACAACCAAGAAGCTTTTCAGGTCATGCAATGTGGGGTTAAAGGTCGAATATCATAACCGTCACACTAATAGAAGAATAAACAAACACCACAATGCTACCCGTAAATATCAGAAAATACCTTATACATGGGTCAAGATTTTTAGTAATCAATTTCACATGAAAGATAATAAATAATATAATGATAAAAAGCAGGTTGACAATTACTGCTGGGTGTTTTCAATTAAGTTAAAAAATTCCCTGTAGAATTTTATGGACTCTTATATTGTGATGTAGTTCTACGAGATGAAAGTAGTGTCTGATTTCAGTCACTTCAGTTAGGATCATTTGGCCGGCAACTCATGACCATTAAGAGGATATATTTCCCCAAAATTCCATTATGAAACACATTCCGTGACAATCCTATGTGGCCAAATATTGGATATTGTAGTAATTCTTTCCAGAACCTTTGTGTACTCACGATGGAAGGAAATATTAAATGTTTAATATTAAGATCTACTGATGATGCTTCCCGTAGCTGGAATAATAACTGGACATTATGTTTGTGATAACTAAGGCTCTCATTTAGAATTTCTATTAACTAGCCCACATTAGCCAGTGTGCTAAAACTATAATTCCATTTGTTGGGCTCATTGTGCACTTTTTAGGTTGAGCCTAGGCACTGCATGCACTGTCTGGAAGACCTCTTGTAGTAGAAAAAAACTGGAAAGGACTTATGGCCCTCCTGCTTCTTTCCTATTGGTTTAATGCCTTGTTGCTCCTCTTTGCTGCCTCCTTAACCACATCCGCGCTAGTGGAATTCTCCTTCTATGCTGGGATTTACTAAATCCCATGCTTCATGACGAGCTGGGCTCGTCATCAGTGTGCGAGGAGGCTACACCATGACCAGCCCAGCTCGTCATGAGCCTGGAAGGGGTTCATGGTTAAACGGAGCGATACCTCACTTCCATTTAAGGAAGAGCAGCACCGACCAACTCCGCCTTCATTATTCATCTGTTCCTCAGAAGTACTATTTTTCCTGTTTTTGGTGTGCCACAATCATGACGCTCTTCACGGATCATCATGCGCAGAAGTTTAATAAGCACGTTATGCCATGCTATGTGCTCATTTTAGTCTGCACGTTTTTGGGTGTACAATCTCACTCCATGTCGTCACAGCACTATGTCCCCAAGTTTGGTCTTTCTATGTACTAAGGGTGCATTCTGGGAGTCGTAGTTTTGGTCTGCTTTCATTGAACCAATCAAACAAGCATGCAGGATGGCATGTATTAAGGCAGAGCATAGGGTGCGAAATTGTGACATTGAGAGTGACACATGGCATACCATACCCCCACACAGGTTATACAACGTAGTATTAGGTTACCCATAGCTTACGGCAGACGTTTTGTTATGTTCTGCTGTGTAGGCAATGGTCTCTTTTTCGTGGGTATTTAAACTGTTTGCATATTGAAATTAGGAATCTGTCACAGTTACAAACTGAGCTGTCAGTACCACGTGTGTTCAGAGTTGCACATTAGAAGCAGAGGCGAGGCTTTAAACTTTCAATGTGCTCTGTGTGTCAGACAATGCCATCGAGGCGTTAACAGCAAAAAGTAGCAGTTTAACCTGTATCTGCAGCTGCTCGTGCACGTTTTATTCCCCCCTCCCTGCCCTCCCTCCCCCCTCTTCCCCCCAGCACTCTCACCGAAGCACAGGGCCCCCAGAAGCTCTTTCCGCTTACAGAGAAAAGTACAGCGGTGTATGTTGTAGTAATCCAGAATCACGGTCAGCAGTCTAGTGCTCTGTAAGCCTGCACACTGAACATCCACCCACCACTGATGTCACTGGTCAGGTGACACAGCTTTAATAAAAGGGGCCGAGCGCACGTGCTCTGGGCCAGTTGCTTCTATGTAGCTGTTGGTGTCTGCGTCAGTCATTCTTTAGCATGAGGGCCCAGGGCCCCCAACATTACATTGGCGACGAGGCGGTAACGAAATACCACGCGTGCCGCTGCTGAAGATCCCCAGAAAGAAGAAGGAAAGTGCCCATGTACAGGGCACCCCTCTGGGGTAGCAGCGCCGGCTGCCGAGAGGCCTGAGGGGCGTGTGCCGTGCCCCGGGGCCTAGATATCCAGCAGAGGTGACCGGGAGCTCACCCCGCACCTCCATGCCCAGCGTGAGCCTCCCGGCATGAAGAGAAGTTACAGCGGACCGACCAGAGCCCACCTGTGCCGGCCGCAACTGAGCGCCACGTGGAGGCGCAGCCCGATGTGCCCGGGAGTAAGGGTAGCCGTGCAGAGCCCACCTGCATCGGCCGCCACTGCCTGGTGAAACCTCCGCGGAGCCCACCCGCGTGGATCAAGAGAGGCCCGTCGGCCGAAGGTGAGCCCGTGACCTGCACGCAAGCGGAGCCCACCCGCAACAGTCAAAATGCCATAATGGCGGCTGCCAGCCGGCGCCGCCGAAAACACGAAGCGGAGCTCACCCGCTCTAAACACCAACTGTGTCCGTAATTAAAGCAAGGCTCGCGGAGCCCACCCGCGTCTGCTGTCCCCCGCCGCGCCGCGTGTGACGAGGCGGCTGCGGCGAGGGTGAAGGACATTTATGTGAAAGCAGGACCAGCGGAGCCCACCCGCGGCCTGCCTGTGATGCCTCCTGTCCCCCGTCGCGAGGGTGAATAAACTTTAACAAAGCCAGGCTCGCGGAGCCCACCCGCGGCCTGCCTGCAGTGCCCCTCCCCCCGCCGCGTGTGTGAAGTGCGGCGGAGTGGTGAAAGACTACCGGAATGCGCCCGCAGCGTGAGGGGAGCTGCCAGGCGCCTAAATCATGAAGCGGAGCCCACCCGCGAATGGCCGAAGCAGCGCCAGCACCCCTACACTGACCTGGCAAGCAGGAGAGAAGACTGCGACCTGTGAGCCGCCAGCGAGCACCCCTCCCCCCCCTCCACGCAGCCGAGAGACTGTAAGAGGCAGCGGCGGCAGGGGAGAGTGATAAGGAGACAGCGAGTGGTCCGTGGCTGTGTGGAGCGGCCACCGCAAACTGAAGCAAGCCCCCCAAGCACTACTAGCACATGATACTCTCCTGCCCGGCCCACATGAAAAGAAAAGCCGAGACTCCCTCACCGGCTATCACACGGTGCAGCCGTTTTGATCAGGGAGCGAGGCGCTGCAAACAATCCTGCTGCGAGGGGCCGGGAGCGGGAAAAGTAAGAGACACTCACCGAGAGGAGAGGCTCTGCGACTCGGTGTCCAGTAAAGCCGAGGCCCTGCACCGGCAATAAACAGGAAAGCCTGCCATCAGGGAGAGACTGCCGGAGCCTGTTCCAAAGTGCTGCAACTGCCATCTAGTGGCCATCCAGCGCCATTGCACACACACCACAAGGAACTGCAACAAGCATTGCACAAAGCAGTCACATCAGGACTATAGCTACGCAGTGTCAAGAGCCACCAGCATTCTGCCACAGAAGCGATCTCAGGCTGCTGTGACTTACAACAAGGAAATCAAGGCACCTCCACTGAAGCACAGAAGTGCACAAAGACAAGCAAAGCACGAGGTGACTGCGCATCAACACAAACCACAGTGTTCACCAGCCCACTGTCACTGTCCAGTGACACAGGACAGCATAGAACGGCGCAGGAACGCGCCAGAAGAACAAGAACACTGCCTCACCAGCGCAGGAGCGTGCCAAAACCCTCAGGGACGCGCCAGGCGACATCGCCGGAAACTCCAGGAAGGCGCAAGGAGTGAAGGAACTCCACACAACAGGACAGCGCAGCACTGCGCCAGGAGCGCCAGAAGTCAGGAGCGCCCGAGTGACACTGCCCAGCGACACGCCAACGCCACAGAACAACACTGCGCAGAACGCGCAAGGAGTGAAGGAACTCCACACCTCAGGACCGAACAGCATTGCGCAGGACCGCGCAAGGAGTGAAGGAACTCCACGCCACCACGACTGAGTGACGCAGGGATCGCGTCCTCGGAGACCTGTCAGTAGGTCACAACGAAGATGACTTGCCAAAAAAGTCACCGCCAGATGCGGACCAGTCAGTTGGTCACCCCGAAAGAAAAGGAGAAGATGACCAGTCAGATGGTCGCCCGGAAAGAAAAGGAGAAGATGACCAGTCAGTTGGTCACCCGGAAAGAAAAGGAGAAGATGACCAGTCACATGGTCGCCCGGAAAGAAAAGGAGAAGATGACCAGTCAGTTAGTCGCCCGGAAAGAAAAGGAGATGACCAGTCAGTTGGTCACCCCGAAAGAAAAGGAGAAGCTGACAGTCAGAAGATCACGACTGCGAAGACATGCCAGAAGATCAAAGGCATAGTAACTGAATAGATCAAGAGGAGGTCCATGGACAGGACCCAGAAGAGGTCCGATGACACCGACCCGAAGTGAAGAAGGAGCGACAGGAAGAAAGGTGCGATGCCTGGTTTGGCCATCGGAAGAAGAGAAGGTGTGTCCTAAGGGTAGGACGCAACCAGGGAGATTTGTGTGGAGTGCACGCCACACGGAGATGGCCTGGGTGGTTGAAGAAAAGGAAAGGGACCGACCACGTCGTGAAAGGAATGGAGGAGAAGAAGGGTAGTGAGTGCCATGGTGCCACTAGAAGATCACAAGAAGAGAAGAGAAGAGATGTGACCAGCCAACTCACACAAACATCAGGAGAAGATGGCGACATGCACCAGAACACCGGAGTGCAGCGGAGAACAAGGCCTGGCATGAACACCGGCGGCACAAGTCAAAGACATCCATCTACAAGCCATCCATCCATGTGGCAATCGCAGAAGAGGGCAAGTTTGGACTGTTGACAACAATCTACCTTTGGGGTTGAGCGGAAGATTGGATGGCGAGAGTGCTCCCACATCCGGCTGAGGAACTGACCACTCCACACCAACCCGTGGCAGCCCAAGAAGCAAAGGCCTCAAGGGACTCTGGTGGCAGCAAGTCCCGCAAGAGAGACGGATCCACGACGGTGCGTCTGCAAGACCCACTGAGAGGGAAGCTTCGAGCGCAAGAAAAGAGTCAACAGCGTAACCTTCAGGTGGAACTAGGACACAAAGGTGAAGATCGTGGAGCGCCCCGCTCACGGCCCGAAGGCTATGGTGGAGCAACATGACCGACAACACCAGTCCAGTGGAAGCCTGGCAAAGAGGTCCTCCCGGACATCTTGTGAGAGAAGAACACCGGCGAAGAGGGGCATCCTAGTGAGAGGGATGTATGCACCTACTCCTTTCATCTGCCCAGAAATCATTTGCAGTCTGCCCGAGACATCACCAAGGACCAGGACTGAAGAAGAGAACCGAGAAGACAAACAATACTCTGTTCACGTCACCCTTCTATCTAGATACCAACAATCACCAGTGGTATGAAGCAAAGACGAAATAATGAACAACGTCCAGGCGGCGCAGACAGAAGATAGGACCCGCCAAACAATGGCAAACCATGCCACAGTGACTCATGAGTCCTGGATGCAGCAACTACATCATCTGCGACCTGCAATCCACCAAAGAGACTCACTTCAAATTATAGAGTCCAGTGTTATATTGTATATCCATTTTCTTCCCTCACATGTTGAACTTTGTCGTGGGGTTTGCAAACTGCACTGTTTCTCCCACAGGTTGGACTTTCTTTTAGTTTCAATTTTCCCCGAACTTTGGGAGGGATGTAGTAATCCAGAATCACGGTCAGCAGTCTAGTGCTCTGTAAGCCTGCACACTGAACACCCACCCACCACTGATGTCACTGGTCAGGTGACACAGCTTTAGTAAAAGGGGCCGAGCGCACGTGCTCTGGGCCAGTTGCTTCTATGTAGCTGTTGGTGTCTGCGTCAGTCATTCTTTAGCATGAGGGCCCAGGGCCCCCAACATTACATATGTCAATACTTCATGTGGCGATTAACATATTCCATGTACAGAAATGGAATGCACAATGTGGCAAATGCTGTTCTATTGAAATGTGCACTCCATGGTTAAAAGGACCCTTTCCACCCTTGGGCGCCTCGGTCCGTCCACATATACCTGTCTATCTACCTATCTTACGGTATATTCATCTGTCAGTCTATCGATCTGCCTAACTATTAATGTACCTGCCTATAGGTCTCTGCCTTTCTGTTGGTCAATGTATTTATCTAGGTATTATTTCATTCCCGCTCTCTCCTGCACCAAATATTAGATTAACATTGCAACAACAACTTGACAAAAAATACAGTCGAACAATTTTGACGCTTTAAATCCCTGATGCCAAAGTTCACCTTCATCAACACTTTGACAAAGGGAAGCCTGTAAACAGTGCGTTATTGAGTTTTTAACGACCTTTTACACTGGTGGATATCACAGCTGCACAGCAGGATACCCGTCATTGCTTTGTCATGCACATTCTGGGGTGCGTGGGCTGCTCATCTGAGTTTGTACATGGACGGAACAGTAACCAAGAAGGTGAAGGGGTGACTGGGGCTGGGAGGGAAATGAAATATGCTGGTTGATTGTCTGCTGATGGGAGTACAGACAGACACACTCCGTGGAAAGCATTCGGAAATTGGTACCTGCTAATAACATTTCATATACTGTACTTTCAATTCGTACTTGCCATTACCTCGGGCCTTCCCATTAGGGTACGGATATATCCTCTTCCCCAAAAATAAAATACAGAAAAACAACTGTGAATCACTCTAGTAATAATGCTGACTGTGCACATAGGCCAATTATGTGCGTTATTGTTTTCTCTGAACCTAAATAAAATGTCTCAGAGGTTTGACCATTACCATGAAAATCCGCTGTCTCTCATATACAAGAGTTTGAGCTATTGGCATTGTAAATGACAATGCCTTTTATTTATGTGTTAATTATCAAAACAGATAAATAAAAGACATTGTCATTTACAATGCAATTAGCTTAAACTTTAGAAAATGCGAGACCTATTGCATTGTACCTACAGTCCTCTTTAGATCTCCTCTCTAAACTGAAATCTGGTTCACCGCTCGACTCGTTTCCTGCTAAATTCCTCGCGCAAATGGCCCCCACCCTTAACCACCTCATTAACCCAATACTCAACCTCTCGCTCAACACGGGTGAAGTCCCCCAGCCTTGGAAACAGGCACTCATTCTGCCACTGCTTAAGAAAAACAACCTGAACCCCGAATCCCATGCCAACTACAGACCAATTTCCCTCTTGCCAGCACTTGCGAAAGTGGTCGAGAAACACGTCCATACTACCCTGTCCCACTTTCTAGAGGCGGATGATATACTACACAAATCACAGTCTAGTTTCCGCTCTAATCTGAGCACTGAAACAGCTTTGCTTGAGGTCACCGAAGCGATTAAAGAAACCTTGGACAGGGAAGGAAAAGCTATGCTGGTGATGCTCGACCTGTCCGGAGCCTTCGACACCGTCCCCCACGACCGCCTCCTTTCTAGACTCTGGGAGGTGGGTCTAAGGGGCACGGTGTTCAGATGGATTTGGTCTTTCCTCTCCAAACGCCAGCAAACTATCTGGGCCCCACCTTTTTCTGCTGCGATGCCGCCTCTGGAGGTCAGAGTTCCGCAGGGGGTCAATTTTGAGCCCTTCGCTCTTCAACATCTATATGACCCCTCTGGCGGCACTAGTGGAGGATTTTGGGCCCCAGATCGTGTCGTATGTGGACGACACACAACTCCTGTTCACCTGCGACAGGGGTCACGCCTTCGACGGGGCATCTATTCGGGGCTGCCTTGGGACCATGTTTGACTGGTTCAGTCGTAACAGCCTCAAGTGCAACTCCGAAAAGTCCGAAGTGCTTTTTTTCGGCTGCCCCGCAGACCCCAGATGGAAAGAGTGGTGGCCTGCCGCCATGTTCCCTCCTGCCAGCGATTCAGGGGCTGCTAAAAATCTGGGTATCCAGGTTGACAACAGCCCCTCTTTCAGGGCCCAGGTGTCGGGCCTGGCCGGCAGGTGTTTTGCGATCCTGAAAATGTTGAGGAAGTTCTTGCCGCTCTTATCCTTAGAGCATAGAAAGACCACGGTGCAGGCCTTGATTGGCTCGCGCCTGGACTACTCCAACGTACTGTACCTAGGCCTTCCGGACTACCTCCTCGCGCGTCTCCAGGTTGCGCAAAACTCTGCGGCCCGGGCCATTTTTGGCCTCACTAGGAGAGCCAGGGCCAGTGAACTCCTTAGAACTCTTCACTGGCTGCCCATTAAGAAGCCGATCACTTTCAAGGCCCTGACCATTGCCTTCAAAGCCCTTCATGGTACAGGTGCCCGTTATCTCCAGAAATGGATCAGCTTCTATCTTCCTTCTAGGTCCCTGCGCTCCTCGACCCAGGCCAGGGCAGTCACTCCTGTGATCCGACGTGCTCGCTGTGGGGGGCGCTCTTTCAAACATCTTGCCCCCCGGCTGTGGAACGCTCTTCCTCTTTCTCTCAGATCTAGCACCAATCTGCTCGCATTTAGGAAAGATCTGAAGACCCTGCTTTTCATGCAATAAACTGCTCCTTCTGAGCTACGCTCTCTCGCTCGTCCCTTCCTCCACCCTGGATCTGTGAGGTTCTTTCAGCGCCGGGACACTCCTCGGAGTAGCCGTGCGCTATAAAAGTACCCCCTTAACATTAACATTAACATTAAAATTGTAAATGCTTGTTAGAGTCTGGCAACAGAATAGAAACAAACAGTTTTATCTTATGCATGGAAGCATACATTTCATCCCATGCACTAAAATGAATGCGGTACCTACGTATGTTATATTAGAGCATTCAAGTTTAGGAAAGACACGTCATTTGCCATGCTCAGAAAGTGCAGAAGATTACAGAGGCAACCTTCTAATTAGGAGCACAGCTTACATTTGCCACCCACCACTATGCCCTTGAAGGGCTAAATCCTCCAACAGAAAATAAATGGAAAGCCAACAAAAGGAAGTAACCTAGGAAGGTGAGAGAGGGGATGGACACCAACTTGCCCCAGGCCCTTGTCCTCCTTGATTTGTCCGCCGCCTCTGACACGGTTGACCATTCCATCCTTCTTACCCGTGTCAAGGCGGCGGGCATCGGGGGGCCGGCCTTGGCTCGACTCCTTTCTTAGCGATCGTACTCAGGCTGTCCATCTCGGTGACTTCTCTGCTCCCTTACGCAAGGTGCAGTGTGGTGTCCCTCAAGGTTCTTCTCTCTCCCCTCTTTTGTTTAATTTGTACATCTTCCCTCTGATTTTTGCTTTACAGCATATGGAGGTCATGGTCTTCAACTATGCTGATGACCTCCAACTTATCTTCAATCTTTCACACTCCCCTAGTTCTATTCACAATTTCCAATCAGTCATGACCTTCATCAGGGACTGGATGAACTACAACCATCTCAAATTGAACCCGGATAAAACCGAGCTAGTACTCACCGGAGGTCATCGCAGTCCCTGGACCTCCACTTTTTGACCTAAATAAAATGTCTCAGAGGTTTGACCATTACCATGAAAATCCGCTGTCTCTCATATACAAGAGTTTGAGCTATTGGCATTGTAAATGACAATGCCTTTTATTTATGTGTTAATTATCAAAACAGATAAATAAAAGACATTGTCATTTACAATGCAATTAGCTTAAACTTTAGAAAATGCGAGACCTATTGCATTGTACCTACAGTCCTCTTTAGATCTCCTCTCTAAACTGAAATCTGGTTCACCGCTCGACTCGTTTCCTGCTAAATTCCTCGCGCAAATGGCCCCCACCCTTAACCACCTCATTAACCCAATACTCAACCTCTCGCTCAACACGGGTGAAGTCCCCCAGCCTTGGAAACAGGCACTCATTCTGCCACTGCTTAAGAAAAACAACCTGAACCCCGAATCCCATGCCAACTACAGACCAATTTCCCTCTTGCCAGCACTTGCGAAAGTGGTCGAGAAACACGTCCATACTACCCTGTCCCACTTTCTAGAGGCGAATGATATACTACACAAATCACAGTCTAGTTTCCGCTCTAATCTGAGCACTGAAACAGCTTTGCTTGAGGTCACCGAAGCGATTAAAGAAACCTTGGACAGGGAAGGAAAAGCTATGCTGGTGATGCTCGACCTGTCCGGAGCCTTCGACACCGTCCCCCACGACCGCCTCCTTTCTAGACTCTGGGAGGTGGGTCTAAGGGGCACGGTGTTCAGATGGATTTGGTCTTTCCTCTCCAAACGCCAGCAAACTATCTGGGCCCCACCTTTTTCTGCTGCGATGCCGCCTCTGGAGGTCAGAGTTCCGCAGGGGGTCAATTTTGAGCCCTTCGCTCTTCAACATCTATATGACCCCTCTGGCGGCACTAGTGGAGGATTTTGGGCCCCAGATCGTGTCGTATGTGGACGACACACAACTCCTGTTCACCTGCGACAGGGGTCACGCCTTCGACGGGGCATCTATTCGGGGCTGCCTTGGGACCATGTTTGACTGGTTCAGTCGTAACAGCCTCAAGTGCAACTCCGAAAAGTCCGAAGTGCTTTTTTTCGGCTGCCCCGCAGACCCCAGATGGAAAGAGTGGTGGCCTGCCGCCATGTTCCCTCCTGCCAGCGATTCAGGGGCTGCTAAAAATCTGGGTATCCAGGTTGACAACAGCCCCTCTTTCAGGGCCCAGGTGTCGGGCCTGGCCGGCAGGTGTTTTGCGATCCTGAAAATGTTGAGGAAGTTCTTGCCGCTCTTATCCTTAGAGCATAGAAAGACCACGGTGCAGGCCTTGATTGGCTCGCGCCTGGACTACTCCAACGTACTGTACCTAGGCCTTCCGGACTACCTCCTCGCGCGTCTCCAGGTTGCGCAAAACTCTGCGGCCCGGGCCATTTTTGGCCTCACTAGGAGAGCCAGGGCCAGTGAACTCCTTAGAACTCTTCACTGGCTGCCCATTAAGAAGCCGATCACTTTCAAGGCCCTGACCATTGCCTTCAAAGCCCTTCATGGTACAGGTGCCCGTTATCTCCAGAAATGGATCAGCTTCTATCTTCCTTCTAGGTCCCTGCGCTCCTCGACCCAGGCCAGGGCAGTCACTCCTGTGATCCGACGTGCTCGCTGTGGGGGGCGCTCTTTCAAACATCTTGCCCCCCGGCTGTGGAACGCTCTTCCTCTTTCTCTCAGATCTAGCACCAATCTGCTCGCATTTAGGAAAGATCTGAAGACCCTGCTTTTCATGCAATAAACTGCTCCTTCTGAGCTACGCTCTCTCGCTCGTCCCTTCCTCCACCCTGGATCTGTGAGGTTCTTTCAGCGCCGGGACACTCCTCGGAGTAGCCGTGCGCTATAAAAGTACCCCCTTAACATTAACATTAACATTAAAATTGTAAATGCTTGTTAGAGTCTGGCAACAGAATAGAAACAAACAGTTTTATCTTATGCATGGAAGCATACATTTCATCCCATGCACTAAAATGAATGCGGTACCTACGTATGTTATATTAGAGCATTCAAGTTTAGGAAAGACACGTCATTTGCCATGCTCAGAAAGTGCAGAAGATTACAGAGGCAACCTTCTAATTAGGAGCACAGCTTACATTTGCCACCCACCACTATGCCCTTGAAGGGCTAAATCCTCCAACAGAAAATAAATGGAAAGCCAACAAAAGGAAGTAGCCTAGGAAGGTGAGAGAGGGGATGGACACCAACTTGCCCCAGGCCCTTGTCCTCCTTGATTTGTCCGCCGCCTCTGACACGGTTGACCATTCCATCCTTCTTACCCGTGTCAAGGCGGCGGGCATCGGGGGGCCGGCCTTGGCTCGACTCCTTTCTTAGCGATCGTACTCAGGCTGTCCATCTCGGTGACTTCTCTGCTCCCTTACGCAAGGTGCAGTGTGGTGTCCCTCAAGGTTCTTCTCTCTCCCCTCTTTTGTTTAATTTGTACATCTTCCCTCTGATTTTTGCTTTACAGCATATGGAGGTCATGGTCTTCAACTATGCTGATGACCTCCAACTTATCTTCAATCTTTCACACTCCCCTAGTTCTATTCACAATTTCCAATCAGTCATGACCTTCATCAGGGACTGGATGAACTACAACCATCTCAAATTGAACCCGGATAAAACCGAGCTAGTACTCACCGGAGGTCATCGCAGTCCCTGGACCTCCACTTTTTGGCCCCCTTCTCTTGGTTCCCCCGTCACCCTCCCCTTCAGCTAAGACATTAGGGATTACGCTGAACCAACACCTCACACTGCACTCCCATATTAGCACTGTACTTTCTTCTCGCTTTTTCACCCTCCGTACTATTCGGAAGATCTCCCATTTTTTTTCTTTCCCGGCCCTGAAACTTATTCTCATGTCGCTGGTTCTATCGCGCCTGGACTACGGCAACATCCTGTACAATAGCATTCCTGCCTATGCCCTCCGACGACTCCAACTAGTCCAAAATCAGGCTGCCCGCCTTGTCTATGTTCTTTCCAAATCTTATCATGTGACCCCTCTGCTTAAGGCCCTGCACTGGCTCCCCATCAAAGAACGCGCCCTTTTTAAGCTGGGTTGCACTACCTTTCAAGCCCGTGCTGGGACTGCCCCCGCCTTTATTATTTCCGAAATCAAGGCGTATACTCTCTGCAGAGAACTACGCTCATCATCTCACTCCCTTCTCTCTGTGCCACGGTTCAAGAAGAACAAACTGGGGGGGATGAAATTTGCTGTTCTTGCCCCTACCTTTAGGAACACCCTCCCCCCCACATAAGATCTGCAGTCTGCTATCTCAAGTTCCACGGGGCACTAAAAACGTTTCTCTTCTTTCAAGCCTTCTCCCCCTAGCATCAGCTTCTCTGCCTCCTAGGGTCTGCGTCCTTCAGCGCCAAGAAACCGCCTGGTAATCGTGCGCTTAATAAATACTTTTAAATTCAAATTCAAATTCAAATTCAAGGTGGGAGATACCAAGTCAATATGGCTGAGCAGTAGGACATGCCTGTCGCTCCTCTGCACGGACCTCCATGGAAAAGTGCTCTTGTTCCCTGTGTCCTATGCTCATCAACAACCTGCCAGAGTCAAAAGGCAGAGTCAAAAGGCTCTTAGAACCAAGATTAGACCAAGAGAAAAGGTGTCCTAGCCGTCACTTTCAAATGCTGCTAAAACAATTTAACAGTCAATGCCATCAATTCAATTGATAAAGGCTTGAAGCATTTATTTGCAACTTCATTCTATGCACTTTACTCCACATATAATCATAGGTCAGGTAAGTTTGGATACGTTTTAGTAAAGAACAAATTACACATATTAAGGCAAAAAATAAAACAAAAACATACAGATTTTGTGATGAGGTAATGTGATGTAACAAACAATACAGGATGAGTGATACATAACAACAATTAGCTAAACATTATATCACCAGTCTTAGTTCACAAAAGGAGCAGCTACAAGGACATCCTTTACCATCCACATTGTGTAACCAATTTAAGAAGCGGCTACCCATGGGGAAAAGAAACATTAGACCCATTAGTGAGACCATTTGAAGAGAAACTGGGAAGGAGACACCATTGGAAGACTGGCACAGCCGATTACAAAGAGAAATGATGCGGTCCGTTTCTGTGTGAACTTTAAAGATAGCAAACTTCGATTATATGTAGAAGAAGCCCGTCACACGGACAGTAATACCTACAATGGTGGTGGTGCCTGCTCAGGCACCGGCGTAGGGATTACAATATCAGTTTCTGCCGGTTGTTTAATGGCGGTTAATCCGCTATGTAAAGGCAGGCAGAAAGTGATTTCTCCCTGGACCACCGCCGTGGGCCCTGAGGGTTACCTATGGTGCCCCCTAAACATCCTGCACCATGTGGCAGGGCACCGCATGGTGCCTGCCACAAACTGCAGGCATGTTTGAAACATGTTTTTTTGTATTGTGGCATGTGCTGCAGTCCACAACACACACTGCAATACAAAAGATACAAATTGCAATCACCTTGAAATACCAATGGCCAGACCTCCGACAGCTAGTCGAGCTGTCCCGTTTCCGACAGGATGGCGATCAGACTAAAGTCTGACTGCCATCATAATGAGTCCCTAAATGAGGTCTTTAACAATAAGTGTCTATGAGGTACTTATTTATGTGTAGTTTACATTTTTACATAATGTCTAGTATCTGATTATTATTTGTTTATGGTGACACAATACAATATTAAACCAAAGCATGTTTCATAAAAGTATGATAAAGCTTTTGTCTCCAATAGTGAACTGAGGGGCACATTTACAAGCCCCTATCGCCATCACAATGTCACTTTTACTCGACATTGTGGCGGCGATAGGGCCTTCGCCTTATTCACATGGCAATGTTACCACTTAACATGGCTTAACACCACCTTGTAAATAAGGCACCCTTTCACGCTATACTTAGTGTAAAGGGGTGGGTAATGGGTGTTGTGGTGGGCATTCCACCACAACACCCGTTGATTTTGATGCTGCCCCATATTTACAAGGGTGGCATAAATATGGAGCAGTGCCAAAATTAAGACCAGGGAAAACCTTGTCTTATCCTGACACAAAGAGGAGAAATGTTTAATTTCTCCTTGTTTTTGCTGTTTCCATGTGTGCTACGTTGTTCAGCACACATAGAAACAGCAAAATGTAATTGATTTGTTATGTGCGGGAAGGAGTGCCTTCCTGAAAATAAACAATCATTAAAAAAAATTACATTATGCAACTTCTATGTGTGCTGCATTAAGCAGCACACATAAAAGTTTCAAAACGCAATTTCAGATTGTTTATGTGCAGGAAGGAACACCTTCCTGCACATAAACAATAATTTCCCTCAATGTAGGCACCCTTGCACTATGGTGCAAGGGTTCCTCTGTTGGCACTAGGCAGCTAAATTAGCACCAGAGCAGGGGAAAATCCAAGGTTAAACCATATTCTTGTAAATATGGTGTAGCCCTGCGTTTCAGACGTGGTGGAGTGCTGTGTTAAGCAAAGGAGGCTAATGCTGTGCTCCGCCACTTCCTTGTAAATAAGCCTCTAAGTCTCTATTGTAAAGTTGAGATTGAGGGCAGGATCACTCCCTGCAGATAACCCGTTTTTCTTGACAAAAGAGGGCTCTGATGTGACCACCTTTAATAAAGCGGATGGAGGTGGAGAAGGGTGAATAGGCAGAGGAACCTTGCCCTTCACAAGATGGTGGTTGCGATCCGATGTGCCTTAGAGTGTAATGCATGGAGTGCCCAGAAGCTAGAAATCTGGTGACATTGAGGGTTTTGGGGCCCAAGGATCCTTGATGTGATCGAACCCTCTGATTCTCACTCAGGCGGAGGCGACACACATAAGTGCTTAAAGCAATGTAGGAGGAGGGGCCACAGTGCTGAACGGCAACTCCAGGGCAGCAGCCTCTATCAGCTGACAAAGCAGGAGGTCTGACAGACATGTTCGGCAGGGCTTAGAGCAGGAAGGCTATGATAGCTGTAGTGTCCTCCCTAGCCTGGGAGCATATAACAGACCACGCAACACATGCAGCTCTGGTTTGCACGTACATCTATATTCTTTAGCGTGAAACCATTAACTGAACACGCTGCATCAACAAACTTTATTTACCACACCCAGCCACACCCCTCAGATTATGTAATACTTGTAAGGGGTCTGCCAAGGACAACTAGAGTTTTCATACACATGAACACAGGACACAACATCTCCTGCTTTGTTAAATAAAAAGTACGAGCAAATGTACCCACATAAACATGTTACAACTCCTCGATGAGTCATTGATAGCTCGCACAAGTCTTCCAGATCTAGCTGTACACAATAGAGAAGGGGTGTGTTGTAGTGTTTACTGGGCCCTTATGACATTTTCACCCATCTTACGGTACTCATATATTCAATTGGTCCTGTGATGGATCTTGCTTAGTGCTGAAGGGGTTGGATATTCGGAAATAGACAGTTACCCAATAAGGGCCCGGAACAAGATAGCTGTATCTAACCCAATTTCAACAGCTCATAGATTAATTTTTCCCAATATATAGATAACCCAATTAATGTTCACTCCCAAGGAATGATGAGACAGAACAGCAGAATCAGGTTAAAATTTAAGTTAAAGGTTAAAGAACATTTGCATTTTATAAAAATGGCATATAACTCTTGATCAATTAGTAAAGGATTTAATGAAATATACCAAGTCTCTGAGATTCAGGGAGCATAAGATGGGGAAATCTTCATCAGCATACAGCATATGTATCGATAGGGATAGGCAGCCAGGAAGAGCCTGTGTAAAGACTCTAAGGAGAGTTCAGCAGAGTTCCAAGTAGCCAGTCCAGTTAGTCAAGATAGGTATCTGTCTCGGTTTGCAGCAGTAAAAGCAAGACTCACAGCATTTTTGTTGAAGGGGTGGGTCTAGGCTGTCAGACAGCAGAGTGAGGAGTTGTATATACACTTAAGTAGGCATGATGATTTGGCCAGCCTACTTGGGCTGGCCAAGCCATCATGCACACTTTGTGTGCTCTCCGCCATGCTGTGTTACAGCCTGGGTGGAGAACATGCCCAGGCTCACACTCCCTCTCTCAGTGCAGAACCGCGGTGCTCATACAAATCAATACGCTGCTATCAGCAACTTTGTGTTTGGCTAGAGTAGTCTGGGAGCCTCTGTGCTTCCTGTTCCTGCATCGTCTACAGTAAAAGACCAGTGGAAAGGCAGTGGCTTTGTAAGTGCAATTTCTTTCTTTTTTTAAACACCTCCCTCCCAGCCTGCCCCCCTTGCCTAGCCTACCAAAATGGCCCCATAGCAGCTGTATCTGGGTAAGTCATCACTTGTCAATAAAGGCAACAAACTTTCAGTTTCAGCTCTTTGTTTAGGTAGTTTAAATACAGCATCCTTATATTGGTATGAAATTAAATTCTCTTCGGTGTACAATAAATGGAACAGTTGCTTTTATTTCCTAGTAAATTTACTGGACTAGAATTACACACTACAAACTTGTGCAAATCTTCAAATGACCTAATCTTTACACAGATTGGTTTGGTTACTGGATTTGACATCAATTGATTTGAAACCCCTATAATTCTTTCTCCCGAGAGGGGCAGGTTGGGAACTTCCTTTTTTCTTACAGTGGAACGGGTTGCACCAGTCTGAACAAGGAACAAACCAGTATTTCCATTTACCTTGCATTCCACATAAGGACTACTCTGGTCTGCCTCTAGGGACGTACCTCTAGAGATGCGCAAATGTGCATTCCTCCTCCCCCCTCAGGAACCGTCATTGTGTCGAATCAGAATCGGTGTCGTCAACCTGAATTAAAAATATTGCTGAGTTACATTTGGGTTTGAATCAATTTGAGCATTTGATTGGAATCCTTTGTTTAAATTATATTTTTGAACCTGAACATTCATGTGAGGCATCAGGGCTTGCGGCATATTTAGGTTTCATTTTTCTGTCTTTGAGTGTGCTGATTCTGCATCATATCATTCACTTGAGACTGTACATTCCTACCTGGTGATACCTGTTCATTCATCTGATTTAATGGATTAAATCGACACTTGTGCTTCCAATGCCCGAACCTGCGGCAAATGTGGCATGAATTTGCCTTTTTCCACATTTCGATAGAAACACCTCAACCTCTGCCTTGAGTCAGTGCACCCTTTTGGTATCCACCCCTAACTCCTCGCATTCCAGAATTCACTTGGCCATTTCCTTTTCCTACATTTGTGCAACCTCCACCAGCACCCATGTAACCTTTCTTTGCTGCTTTCATTTGCGCTAACATCAATTTCTCCTTCAATCTTTTATGCTTTTGATTCCAGCACATCTCCACAATATTTGGCATATTGGAAAATTTCATCTATCGGTTTGCACTGCCAACAAATCAAAAGTTGTATCATGGCACTTATTTCTGGTCTTAAGCTATACACAAACTGATACACAAAATGTCCCATATCCTTTTCGGTCACATTTTACCTTCCACTTCACTGTTTGAATTCTTGTAGAAGTCATTTATAATACACATGCACTGTCTCCTAAATGCTGTGTTGTCATGTCAGTCTTTACCCAATCTATTTCCTTCAGAGAAATGTTCCCTTTCAAATATGTAATAACTTGAATATATTTTGTGATTCCCCCCGGTTGATGGTGTACCAGTTGGTTGATGCTTAGCAGGTTCCATCTCAGGCCAATCAATAGCAATTTTACATTTGGTCCATAAATCACTTGTGACTACAATGTCAAATAATGTATCCAAATTGTTCAATAAAAGCTTCAAAACCTTAACAAACCTCTCAACTTGCTTGTCCCACTCAACAAGTTTCTCTTTCAGTTTTGGGAAATCATTTGTAAAAGACAATATGACCGGCCTTTTCCATGAAACATGAACATAACCTCCTCCAGGCACCTCTCTCATAGGAAGTATTTTTATTCCTGATTTTAATTCCTCTTCCTCAAACACTGGATTAATTGGCATTGCCATTTTCCCTGTTTCCTTTTATTTTAGCCCATCTACCTTCCCACTTTTCGAGCTCACACCATTTTCTTAAATGATTAACAATTCCTTAATCTGCAAGGTATTTCCTTATGGTTTTAAGTTTTCGAGGTCTTTATCACTAAAATCTAATGGGTACGTTTTCTGTAGTGACTTTGATTTTTGTTTGTCTACCCCATTTGTCTATGCTTTTTCAGTCAATTTATCATGAGTAATTCTAGCTTGGTGAGTAATGTCCTTACATATGAATAACAAATAATTATCTTGGTATTAAATAACTCTAGCGGGACTAATAGCACCCAGGATAATTTATTCCAATTGTACCTTATGTTTAGCTAAATTGAGTGATTTTCATTCAAAGTTCTCTGAATAGCAGTTCCTGAACAATCTGTACTTTTATCAAGTATAGATGGAGCTATCTCTCTTACACAAATATCAAGTTCTTGTGGTGTGGGACCTATCTGTTTATCTGAAATATCTCCAGTCGACCCTCCACTTGCTCCATCCAAACATGTGGTAGTAGGTAATTCAAGATCTTGTGTACCTAATTGTAAAGTTCTCTCTATCATAGCTTTAGTTCCTCTACTTGGTGTATCCATATTTCTTTCAGCAAAATCTGGAAATGGAGTCGGTCTCATTTGGTTATTTAATACATTTGGGTGAACCAAATCTGCACTGGATCCTAATTCAATTCCTCTAAGGGAATTATAAGAATTTGAAAATATCTGTGTTGGGTTCAATTGCTCTAAAACTCTGTCACCTAGGGACAGTGGGGCATATTACCAAGCAATAGCGATAATTATCGCTATTGCTTGGTTAGAGACAAAAATTTACAGCTAAGCTGCGGTGATTTTTAACGCAAATAAACCTTGGTATTACCAAGGTTTATCGCAAATGCGATAAAAATCGGCCGCAATGCATGAATATCGCTGAAAAGTCAGCGATATTCATGCATTACCGAGCTAATGCTCTTAGCCATGTTATCCACCTCCCATTGGATAACATGGCTAAGAACTGCTCAGGGCAGGTGTTAGCTTTTGGAGATATTCGCGCTTAGCGCGCATATCTCCAAAAGTTGGTAGTAGGAGATAGCGATGTTAGCGACTGTTTCCAGTTGCTAACATCTTGGTACGCCCACTTTGCATGTCATTAGTGATAAATATCACTGACATGCAAAGTGGGGCCCAAGATGATCGCTATCTCCTACTAGCTGTCGGTAACTGGTGTTAGCGACAGCTAGGTAATAGGGAGATAAATTTATCTCCGCTTTCTTGGCTTTTAAAGCCAAATAAGCGGAGATAAACCCCCTTGATAATATGCCCCAGTATTTTTTCCTCCCATCCTAGTTGAGATAGTCAATGAATGTACCCGTTGCCCTTTATTACCTGATTGATAGAATAAACCTACAGGTCCTATTGTCACTGGAACTGAAACAACATTTGAAGCATTCAGTGTCATGGGATTGTAGGACTCCGCTCCTCTAGGTGTCTCTACTCCTGTTAAGAAATGATTGCATGAATTAGAATTTATGGGCATCGTAGGCGCAGCTGGTAAGATTCCAGTAAAGGAATATGGCATGCTTTGAGGTTGATTCTCATTGTAAGGTGGGGGATTATTTAACAATAACTCATTTAAAAATGCATCATCTATTTCATTCACTCATCAGTCAATGGAAATGTCTGAGATTCCTCAAGATGTTTTTTCTTCTCCTTACATTTCATTTCTTCACTCCTCTCTGCAACTAATATAGGATACATTAGTGTTCCTTCTGCAATATCTGTTCTCCAAGCTTTTTGTTATGCATCCCATCTAGTCTCAATATACTGATTTAAGGTGTTTTTATATTTTCCTTGATAGTTCAGTTTTCCTTTCTCCAAGAGCTTCAAATTGCATAGGTCTGTGGATGTCTAATATCATATAACTGTCTCCTCACATTTTCAGTTCCATAATGTGGGAAAGCTAAAGGTCCATCCTTTTCTGTATACTTCATCCAATTCTTTAACCATGTATATGTATGATAACCTCTCTCTTGAGTCCAATACAAAGCAGATGTACCCTTGGGTGGTATCAGAACCCCATCTCTAGTGGGCACCGGCACATCTTCCTGTATTGATGCCTTTATATTCTACAGAATTTTCATTGCTCCTTATTTATATTTCAATTGTCTTTTACAAATAATTCTCTCAGTGAATTCTAGGAAATACTTCCTTGTTTTTGTTCCAACAATCAATACCAGCACGGCTCTCTATGACATTGTCAACCTATCCCAGCTCGACTTCACACCAACCAACCAATCACAGCGCAACACTGTCATTCAACTCCTCGCAATTCTGAAAAGGGGGTGGTGATGAACAGAGTGTCTGAATTAAGCAGACCACTCTTACCCAGTCCAAAGATCAGGGCTTGATCCATCACCGTTATTTATCTCACTGCCCCATCCCAGCTCAGAACCTGGCTATATGCAAATCAGTCTGTCCCTGGCCCAGTGCATCATGGGAACAGGGCAGACTAAACTACCAAGCCAATTCTTAACCAGAAAGGAGACAAGCTACCGGGGACCGGTTTCTGGCATTTCAGCCGTCTTCGGCCCGGCTTGCTTGAATCCTGATGGAGCAGTGAGAAAGGGACTCATGTCTGAGTATACCCTGCCACACCTATAGTGGCCAAAAACAATTCTGAAAAGGGGGTGGTGATGAACAGAGTGTCTGAATTAAGCAGACCACTCTTACCCACCCTAAGCGTGGAAGGGTATTCTCAGATGTGAGACCCTTGCTCATTGCACCATCAGGATTCAAGCAAACCGGGCCGAAGACGGCTGTAATGCCAGAAACCGGTCCCCGGGAGCTTGTTTCCTTCCCAGTGTAAGAATTGGCTTTTGTAGTTTGGTTTGCCCTGTTCCCATCATGCACTGGGACATGCACTGGGACAGGAACAGACTAATTTGCATACAGCCAGGTTCTGAAACTGGGATGGTGCAGTGAGCTAAAAAACGGTGTTGGATCTAGCCCTGATCTCTTGACTGGGTGAGAGCTTTCTGCTTAATTCAGAGACTCTGTCCCTCACCACCCCTTGTTGTAAATATTCAACTCCTCGCAGCGGCTCCCCCTCCTTTAAAATTCAATGCATACTTCTCCCAACAGAGCGTCATCAAAACAAAAATGTTTCCACAGATGTTA
Organism: Lissotriton vulgaris; assembly: GCF_964263255.1. Classification (NCBI taxonomy): domain Eukaryota; kingdom Metazoa; phylum Chordata; class Amphibia; order Caudata; family Salamandridae; genus Lissotriton; species Lissotriton vulgaris. Next base: position 445,847,478 of record NC_141689.1, read on the forward strand.
CAAGCAGTGATATATGAAAACGCTCTCCAATAAAATCCTGTATTCTCCACTAAATGAAATTTGTAGACTTTCACTCACTCAAAGAATAACATTTTTTATCACACATTCCAAGCAAAATCTCGACCTGTGTGACCTCACTTAAATACTTTCCATTATTCTCCATGCACGAGAAAAACCCTAGCAATTGTAATTCCTCACCCTCACAAAAGTTCTTTTCTCTGGTGGTACTGCCAATGATGTCCCCCACTCAGCATATGTCACACTGAGACCATCCCTAGGTGTATATCTATGGATCTTAGGCCACTTTGGACCCGATAACAACTTCAATTTAGCAACAGAAAAAAAATCTTGTTGCTCATGCATAAGCACTAAAATATTCAAATTTCCTCAATCTAGATTTCAAGCAGCAGCAACGCTCAAACCCTATTGATACTCACACAAGGGTTTACGTCAATCTGTCGTTTTTCTTCAAGACTGGCACTTGATCACTTGGGCTTTGGGTGAAATCTATAGGAACCTCAAATACATACCCCATATATCCTAACTTAGTCAGATAGTAAACCATTCGACACGCTACTAGAATAACTGTTGCAGTGTTTACAAGGCTCTTACAACATTTTTGCTCATCTTACACTACTCCTATATTAAATTGGTCCTCTGATGGATCTTGCTTTGTGCTGAAAGGTATTTGATAGGATTGGGGAATAGACAGTTACCAATGTGGATGAGGAATAGGATAACTGTATCTAAACCGAATTTCAAAAACTCATAGATACATTTTTCCCAATATATAGATAACCCAATTAATGTTCACTCTCAAGGAATGAGGAGACAGAACAGCAGAATCAGGTTAAAATTAAAGTTATGTTATAAAGTCTAAAGGTTAAAGAACATTTGCATTTGATAATAATGGTATACAACTCTATGATTAAATAGCAAAATATTTAAAGAAATTTACGAAGCCTCAGAGATTCAACAAGAATAAGATGGGGAAATCTTACTCAGCCTAGGCGCAATCTGATCACATACAGCATATGTTTCGATAAGGATAGGTAGCCAGGAAGAGCCTGTGTAAAGACTCTCAGGAGAGTTCATCAAGGTTCCATGTAGCCAGTCCAGTTCATCAAGACAGCGAATCTTCTCAGTTTGCGGCTGTAACAGCAAGAGTCACAGTGACATGACCTGAACACTTCATCCAAAAAGGTTCAATCTGCAAACAGGACACCGTCAGCAGTAACAAGTACAAGTTCCCAAAGTCTCAGAAGAGTATTTGCCCAAAGAAGCTCAAGAAATCTCTCAGAAGCTTCAAAACAGTTCAAAGGTTCATAGCTCAATACCTCTCACATTCTTCCAGAAATGAGCCATTATCCTGGAACAGTTCTGGGGTGACACCCTTGACATCACCTCAAATCTGTTAGACCATTCAGTCAATTGGTTAATCCGCAATAGGGTGATTATGATGAGGCAAAAAGAAGACAAAAATCTGAAAACATTAGGTGAATCAATTATGCAGTTCCTTAGGTCATGTAAGCATAAGACACATTGAACAGCAGGCCATTAAAAATAAAGCATAAGGGTTCAAAAGGTCTCTATCCCAAGCAGCTGTTCCAGAGTGACTGTTCAGTCCAGGAGATGTCAAAGGAAACAGTTATCATTTCAATACAACTTCCAATATTGAAAGAAATTCTCATATGCTTGGAAATGTTCAGTCCATGACTTCACTGGAAAAGGAAATGAGGCCTAAATGAAATTTGGGTCAATATACGACAAGATCATGTTAATTTGTGAATTCTACATTAAAAGGAAGCTAGCATGTGAATTCAAAATATAACAGAAATACATTAAGAAACATTTCATTGTTATAATAATGAATACAGGTCAGTATAATGTACTCATAAAAATGTTTTTGTTGTCAACATTAATCTTATAAGAACATGCGTATAAATCGTTGTTGTTATTCGACTAATACATATGTGAAATACATGCTATAGGAATTTCATGATGGGTGCCAACTTCCTTCTTCACAGTCTGTATGTATGTTGAATGTGTTCTTCACCATTCTCGACTTAATGCATAATACCTGGCTGTCGCTGCCTTTAGCATTTTTGTTACCCTGGTCGTATCTGCCTCTTGCGCTTCTTTGTACCTGTTTGTCACTGTCTTTAGCATTTCTGCTTTGTATCGATTATGTGTTATGCTGTGGCACTGTATCTCTTCTTTCGGCATTACCAGTAGATTTTTTGGCAGACTCACTGACTTTGCTCCTCTATAGGACCTTCACCTTCATCTACGTCCTCTCAAAAGATGGAGTTGCCTGTTGACTCCACATATGCCAACTGTAGACCACTTCTTGAAGCACATGTGGCATGCACAAGCAGTTTGCTTGACCATGACAAACTCTCAGGGAGAGCTGTCTTGTAACTTTGGGGGGCATGTATCCCTTACCTCGTCACCACCTGTAGTGTCCTCCCCAGCCTGGTAGCATATAACAGGCCATGCCACACACGAAGCTTCGGTTTGAACGTCTTTATTCTTTAGCATGCAACCGTTAACTGAATGTGTTGCATCCCGAACTTTATAAACCACACCCAGGCACACCCATCAGATTAAGCAATACTTGTAAGGAGCCTGCTGAGGACAATTCAAGTCTTCATGCACATAAACACCGGACACGAAAATCATAGCTGATAAGGTTTCAGATTGCTATGTGTGGCATCTTCTTATTCTCCGCGTTCTTAGTAGTCACATTCAACAACTATTGAGTGACACTTTCTTCCGGGTAAAATCAAGCAACGAACCGCAGGGAAACATATAAATATCAGAGATTACACTCATTTGAGCAACCAGAAATTCCTAGAAGATCTTAAAACTGCTGCTGATAAGCACCAGAAATGGAGGGGCAGTAGTAGCATTGCTGTTATGAGAGAGGGGTGCCTTTTAAAGATGCTCAGCACCACCAGGTCAGCTGCCCTGGACTCAGAGCTCTTATCGAGAGGTCGGACACCTGTTAAAGTTCTGTTACCAGAGCAGCAACAATTCGAGGAGGCCAGGGCTGGGGCACAGGTAGGAAGTTGAACAACCTGCCACAGCCTGGGTCAGACACTTGTAACAGGATGGCAGAAACAGTAATAGGCTTAGGAAGCCTGTGCTGACCGGGCCTCCTGGCTCCTCCCTGTAAATTATTCAAACGAATGCAGCACCAATTGAGTCCCTAGGCTCTCGAACTCAATGCCTCTTAAATTAAAAATCACTGAAAATCTGCTTATCTTTCGTAAGGCTCTCAAAACATGGTTGTTTAATAATTAGTACCATATTTACATTGTTTTCTTCAGGCCTACTTGTGACGCTCTGGTTTTAATCACAACATTTCCTACCCACTGTGAGTTTAGCGCCTAGACACCTTCGGCTAGTAGTGTGCTTTATAAATCTCAATTTCATTTCATTTCCTACGTGGGGCCCAATCAAACCTGCTGAGAGGCCCCAGCTTGGATCTCAGCAGCTATCATTTTTATGTACTCGGTGTGTCACTGTCAGCTGACTCACAGAGCACTGCACAACCCGCAGCCTTAGCAGTCAGTTTAATCAGTTTTTTACTTGGTTTCAGGAGCTTTATAGGAGATAATGTGCTTTTAGTTTGGAACTTGTCTCATCTGACAGTAAGGCCGTTGGTGCCGCCTTTCCCTCTTAAATAATTATTTCATTAACGCTGATGGGGAGGGTTTAAACAGCATGTTTTATAGAGAATCGCTTTGGGTGGGCGGTATCCGGCTGGCACGGGTTCCTCCCCCACCACCACTGCTCCCCTCCATGATCCCAAGGAGGCCTGGTGAAGGGCTGTTGATTACCTTTCTGCCTGGGAGTCCTGCCTCGGACCAAACTGATGGGGCACTAGGCACTGATGCAGGGCCTAGTCAGGTGTACTATACCCAATTACAACAGAGAATAAAAAAGCCAAGCAATGAGCCCTGTAACAGGCTCAGCACAGAGATGACTGACGTTCAAAAAGTAGAATTTAAATTACCGGATTTAGGGGCATATTATGAAGGGATTTATCTCCGCTTTTTTGGCTTTAAAAGCCAAGAAAGCGAAAATAAAATGATCTCCCTATTACCTAGCTGTCGCTAACACCAGTTAGCGACAGCTAGTAGTAGATAGCGACCATCTTGGGCCCCACTTTGCATGTCAGAAAAATGTATCACTAATGACATGCAAAGTGGGCGTGCCAAGATGTCAGCGACTGGAAACAGTCGTTAACATCGCTATCTCCTATTACCAACTTTTGGAGATATTCGCGCTAAGCGCGAATATCTCCAAAAGCTAACACCTGCCCAGGAGCAGTTCTTAGCCATGTTATCCAATGGGAGTTGGATAACATGGCTAAGAGCATTAGCTCGGTAATGCATGAAGATCGCTGATTTTTCAGCGATATTCATGCATTATTGCCGATTTTTATCGCATTTGCGATAAACCTTGGTAATACCAAGGTTTATCTGCGATAAAAATCGCCGCAGCTCGGCGATCATTTGTTCTCGCTAACCAAGCAATAGCGATAATTATCGCTATTGCTTGGTAATATGCCCCTTAGACTTTTGATAGTCTGGCTCTGGCAGATCGAGCTATGGAGTACCGATGGGGTAAGCTTTATGAGAGAGTCTGCAGGCACTAAATTCTCTCTGGCAGCCGCGTCTGTTCTGGACTCATAATAGGCTGCAAGCACCAAACTCAGTCTGTCTGGCAGCCTCTGTGGCAGTACTCACTCATGAAGCATCTTGTGAAAGGCTGCAGGCATACACTAAGTACTCTGCAGGCATGCACCAAGTACTATCTGCAGTACAAGCAGCAGAGAGCTCACTCCAGCCAGAAACGTTAAGAATTTGTGATAACTGGTGCCGGCGCCGTGGACGGCCCACCCTAATTATACGTGGCGCCTCACATCTAGGACAGGATTGGGCAAATGAAACATGGACATATTCTTGCATTGAGCCTCCCTGACTCCGTGTCATGTGAATGGCGAATTAAGCCAGAGAGCATCAGCCCCCAGTTCCGGCAGCAGTCAGAGTCTGTCAGAGCAGCCTGGATCGTGCGCTGCTTTGCTCAGTTATAGCGCTCTGAGCTTCACAGCACCAGGAGGCACTATAAATGAGTTAGTTTGCATTTTAGTGTGGTGATGCAGACCGCCATACTAAAATGCGTTAGTCTAACACCTGATGCGTGGTACTTGGCAGGGCTGGAAAAGGCACCTGTGGAGTTTTTTCATCGGTGCCCCATGAGGATTGTGAGGGTCTCTTGCGTCCTCAGCATATTCAACACTTGGATAGAGCAGCCAAACTCCCCCTGCAACCCACTAAGGGAACAACATGCACTTGACAATTCATTCATCAGACCCTAAGCCTCTCCAGAAGGCACACAGATCACTGGGGAAGACAACTAAGACATAGAGTAGAAGTCTCGAGTTTCTGGCCAAAGTATCTAAGCAAGCTAATTGCAGAGGTCAGGTCTGGACTCATTGTGGCACCCTGTAGGCGACTGCTAGCAGTCCAGCAACCTAAGTTAGGTTCCTCCAAAGACTACGGGCGCATATACTCCTTTGCAAAAGCACAACATACTCCAAAGCCATAAATATCTGTAGAGCTTGAGAGCATTGTCTTTTTAGCATATTAGAGACAGACCCATCCCCAACATATGATTTCGAAGACAGCTTACACTTTTTTTTGTCGCTTTTTTTTTGTATTGTTCTCTCCTAGAGCGGCATATAGTCGACATTAATTGTCTTGCATATCATTGAGTTCTTTAAAGCAGGAGTCCCACAAGGCTCGCATGGTTCACGATTTACTATCTGCTGCTGGATTACTGCGACAAAGATGGATCCCTGCAGATCAAGAGTGTAATGCTTCTCATTCACTTGCCAGAACCTCACTCTTGAAGCAAAAGCAGTGAGATAAAATGTGCCAGCTCCTAATTTCCTCCAATGGTTTTCCAAAGACATATATGTGCATTATTACAGACGTGGTTTCTTTCCATGCGAGTTCCTCACAATGCAATTGCCTACCATGTCAGGTGTAAATGCTCACCTCAGACAGAGCCCATAAGATGAAAGGTGACCTGACTTGACAGTCACTGTGTGAGGAGTTTGCTATTGATTAGCAGGTCTGGCTCTAATTAGCACTTTCACCCATCTGTGTTGTAGTAATATATCTGCCACTGTAGGCTTTGCTCCATATATTCTACATGGTCAAGTCCCTTTTTATCACTTCCAAATAATTTAGAGGGGGCTAATCACAGCCCTTTGTTATCCCAAGGCATCTTTACACCTCTTTATTGTCATAATCACCTGAAGGAAGGAGAGTATCACTTCCCGCTGCCCACCGAAAAATATAAAGTGTCAGAAACCTTCACATTGGCTGAACACTGCTTTATTAATCAAAAAATACATGTGGACGCTAATACTTATTCTAACATTACCTGTAAACCGAGTTACAGAAGCGTTTTGTTTTCATTCAGTTGCAAACACGGATATTGATATTTTATAATGACTGAATTTTGTTCAAACAATTTAATCACTAATATTAATTGAATAAAATCTACTTAGAGCAACATTACTTTGGAGCAACTGGTTTTTCAGCTTTCTTTGTTGTACAGAATCAAAATCTCCTTTTCTCCACAGAAACCATTGCACATGTTCGACCTCATCTCCAAGAAATATTTATTTCACAATACATTATTTGGGTCTGACTGAGAGACAGCATTAGCTGTATTTTTAGCATCATGTTTCCATAAAAACAAATATATGAGTATATGTACGCAGACACAAGGGCAAAGCTTCCATTTGTGCAGCAGGCGCAGTGGCACAGGGTCCAAAGGCTTGAGGAGTCCACTGATCTTTGATTGTTGCTGTATTTCACAGTTCGGACAGCGGACAGGAGGCCCATTTCCTTTTTTGCACTAGGTCCCATAACACACTGACTATGCAGCTGTATAAAAAATGCAAATACACACACACACATACTAGTTGCGCAAACTGGGATTTAATTTAATATTTTTATTTTCAATTTATTTCTGCAATATGACATTTTTTACACAATTTTAAAACATATGCATGTCACCTTTATTCTGCAGACTTTTTTTATTTTTAATACTTGTACATTTTGTAATGCCTACTGCACAGGGATGCCCCAACAAATAGTATAGTAAAAAACAAGTTTGCCAAGGCCAGGCCTATTGACTTTACCAATGCTTGTTCTCTTTAGCATCTTTGCACCTTTTTGCTCTTTGATTTTTTGCCTCTATTCATACTTTCAAGATTTTTATTTAGGGTGATCGGTCTTTTAAAAAACAAAAACCATTACACCAAACAACATTTTTTTTAAAATAGTACTACTACATACTTATATAAACACATAAAATCATTAATAGAATTTTACACAGTTAATCTATAAGGTACTTTTGTGCAACAGATGTTTAAAATTTCATTTAAAACGAAGGTTTAAGAAGTTCATGTCTTTCTAACATTCTTGTTTTTATAGGGCATTTAACTCTTCGAAATTTTTCTGATTGTCCAATAGTATTTAAAAATCTATTTCGCTCTCCACAGAGTTTCAACTGGTTTCTTTTAAATACACATTTAAAAGTTTCACACCCCCCCAATACAGGGGGATTGAGTACCCGCTGAGCCAAGTGATTACAGCTTCTCTACTTGATCGTATATTCAAACTATTCAATAGTGTTTTTAATAGTAACTTCTGTTCTTTTAATAATTTTGGGCATACACAAAAAATCGCTTGAATATTTATTTATAAAGTTTTATATAGCGCGAGATTCGTCTTTGTATCCGCATAATCTGCAGTCTCAATTTTCCCTTTTATTCTTCCATGCTGGGCTAAGTCATTTGTTTCCCACATGCCAAGACGCAGCCTCATAAATTGATGTTTTAGGGTGAGTGAGAAAAAGGCTGATAAATATCCCTTAGGCTTCCTATTCCCATATGAGCTGATAACCGTCCAGGCATGCTGTCTTTGCAGTAAGGTTTTCTCGTCCGTTGAGTGAAACAAGGATTTCATTGTTGTGTTGATTAGTTTATTGAAATTTTTTTTCCCTATACTGAGATTCCAAATGTCTTGGGCAGAGAGGTCCTCTATCACCTGGTTTAAATAACTTCCCAAGGATCCTTGCTTTTTCTTTACATTTTGTTTGTCTATTTCTTTCTAGCATAGATGGTCTATGGTCCCGTTTTCAGAAGCACGCAACCTCCAGCATAATTTCATGAGGCGCCTTTGCTGCGAAATTCCTGATTTAGTAAGCCAAACTCTAGCCGCACCTGGTCTGGCGATGCACTTTTTTGGAACTGAAAAACTTTTTTGTAGACTTTTGTTTGTATTTTATTCAATGTGAATATAAGGGGGTTATACCCATATAAGTCACTAGGGACCTGGGTGCAATGCGGTACAATTAAAGGGGTCCAAGTGAACTAATAAAAGCTGTACATACAACTATTACTTGCACTAAATCAAAAACCACAATACAAGAAATAAGGCTCACTGTTATTTAATCCAATTCCAATTCCAAAAATTCTTTATTTCGGTCGTATAGACCATAAAAGATGCAGTGCAACATTACAGACATTAAAATACATTATTTATAAAATACATTTGAATAAAATCCGCTCTCCCTGCGAGGGGTAATTTAAAATTACATAAAACAAAGTTCAGGGGGCTTCAGTGGATCTTTTCTTTCTGATCAACCATATGGCCATAAGAAATTTTGAAACAGCAAATACAATGTGACCCAGGGTGCTAGTTTTCAAAATCCTGTATGCCTGTGCATACTCTCTGAACCCCAAGTTCTTACATAGCGGCGCTATCCAATATTTTCTGGGCCTTTGGTATGCAGGGCACACAAACAAGATGTGGGGGTCATCTTCCACATGGTTGTTACAGCAGGGACATAATTTATTGCCCCCATTTGTCCACTTGCACGTGTATGAGTTAATAGGGAGCGTGCCAAGCCTCCATTGAACGTACAGTTTCCTTGCCAGGATGGGAAAGATAAAATCCATAAAAGGTTCAAAAACATATGAATTTTTGGATTCTAAGAAACGCAAAGTTAAGGTGCCGCTATTTTGAGCGTCCATCAGGTGAGCAAGGGACCTGGCTTTATAGATTTGTGCCAGGGCTTTGCGCGAGATTGATTGACAGCCTCGCGCGGGGTCCTCCCACAGGTCACGGAGATTGATGGCAGACAGTTCATTTTCCACAAAAGTGAGCCAGGGGATTTTGCCACTGCGGTTTAGGCTCATGACATGGGTAAGATCCTCCCTATAATGATGAAGTTCGTCCGTAGACCAGAGCCTGTGCCAGAACTTCACTGGTTTTGACACAAGCTCCTCTGCAATAGGGGGAAGACCCATGTCCATTCTCAGAGGCTGGAGTGGCGTGGAGCTTGGAAGGGCTAGAAGGCGCCGTAGAAAACTGTTTTCAACCATTGATAAGTCCTTCACCGCTTTATGCCCCCATAGTTCGCTGCCATACATGGCCGCAGCCTTGGCCTGGGTCTTGTAAGTTTCGAGGGCCGGGCTTATAGGCTTGAAGGAAGAAGAATTAGCCACTTTCAGGATTGCACCCGACAGTTGGGACAATTTGGCCCTGGATCGTACTATCTGGCGGTCCCATGACAGATTTTCCTGCAATGTTACCCCCAGATATACGAAGGTAGACACCCTCTCAAGGGTGGCGGTCCCCAAGGTGGGATTGGGCCTGGTTTTGGTTGGGGGGTTGAAGATCATGAACTTGGTCTTTTCTGTGTTCACTTCCAACCCATGCTGGTGACAGAAAAGACCAAATCCATCCAAGATCCTCTGAATCCCCATGGGGGATTTTGAAAGGAGGAGGGTGTCGTCGGCAAACATAATTGCCGGTACACTCCTACCTGCCAGACAGGGGGCATCGTTATCCTTAACGTTTTCCAGGTGTGAGATGACGTTATTGATGAATAAACAAAACAGGGTCGGAGCCAGGACACAACCCTGCCTCACGCCTCGACGGACTGGAAACCTGGATGAAAGTTTGCCATCTCTCCCACACCTGACTTGTGCATAGTTGTTTTCATGCAGCCTGGCTAGGATGTTAAGTAACTGGGGGGGAATTCCTAGCTTTTCCAACACCTCCCACAGTTTCCTGCGCGGGACTAGGTCAAAGGCTGACCTCAGATCCACGAAGACCATGTACAATCTCCCCCCCTCGATCCTCACCGTCTTCCAGTAGAGGAGAACGAGGCGGAAGATCTGGTCCATGGTCGACGTGTTTTTCCTGAAGCCAGCCTGCAGGGGACTCATGATGTCTTTTTCCTCCACCCAGTCCAACAGGTGGTAATCACAATGGGCTTTGATCATTACGTTATAAGCAATAACAACATAGTCATCATAGTGCCCCAGGGTAGAAAGGGGAATGGGGTGAAATGGAGTGTTAGTGTAAAGGAGAAAGGATGTGCAGTGGAACAAAGTGCAATTACAATGTATCAAAATTTGCAATTCAACAATTCAGCTGGCTTCAGATCCCTGAGCCAGTAGATAGAATAATTAATATCCAAAAATTGAATATAACATCATGCACATGACGCTGCTAATTCATAGTCAATATAATGGTGGCGTTAGCTGGTATAAGGTAGTAGCCGTCGCCATTTTTTTGAAGACCCCAGTGTAAGGTGTGATTTGCACCTACTGTTTTAGTCTTGGGGTCGAAACGTCGACGGCTACTACCTTATACCAGCTGACACCACCATTCCCCTTTCTACCCTGGGGCACTATGATGACTATGTTGTTATTGCTTATAACGTAATGACCATTAGTGCAAGTAATAGTTGTATGTACAGCTTTTATTAGTTCACTGGGACCCCTTTAATTGTACTGTATTTTATTCAAGGCGGGGATGTAACATCCTTTCAATATTTCAGTGTCATAGGTTACTGTTGGCATTAACTGTGCCTGCATGACTGTTAATAAATTGCTGTATGATGGACAGTTTTGTTTCTTTTTTAATACGTTAAAACCATGTATCAGGTTTTGAGATTTTGACCTCATTGAGATGAGCTGTGATTTATAACTTATTTTGTGTTCTACCGAGAATCCAAAATATTTGTAGGAGGCAACTGCATCGACTTTTTTCCCCTCTATATGCCATATGAATTTCTTGTTTTTATTTTTGGCATCCACTGGCCATACAACCTTTGTTTTTAATAAATTCAATTCTAGCCCTTGTGCTGTCAAATATTTTGATTCACACTTTTACCTCTTTGCTGCGTTGTTGGTTGGAGTTCAGCCAGCGTGTGATCAACATTTTGTACCTTATCCGCTAACTTACGTTGAAAGGAAGTAACAGATTAAAGTCTGCCGTAACTTTATCAATTCTGCTTTCAAGTGATGGGCGTATCTGCTCAAGGTCTCTCTCAATCCTTTCCACAGCTTGTAGTTCAGTGTCAAGTCTGGCGCCAAGGGGACTCAGTTGGATCAGGGTGTCCTGCTGCTGCATGGTTCCCCAGTTTGTCACTTCCGGACTGATGGTGTTGCATTATCACTTGCTGGGTTCATGATCGTAGGCGGCCCTTGGCTAAGTGGCGCACGTTGAGCATTAGGGGGGTCCAAGTCGGGCAACACACATTTGGGATGTCTCACTTCCAACCTGTGCAGAGGTTTCAGTTAAGAGATGTACTTTGCCCGCAGGGTGCCGGGTCGGCATCGGTTGCAATTCCACTGGGATTTGAAATATTAGTAGCTGCACCAACGAGATGGGCCTGCTTGCTTTTGTCTTAGAGATGAGCATGCCCAGAGATGCTCCAGAAGGGTTCAATCACAAGAAGTCGCAGGGGGAACTGTACAGCTATGGCCCTGCTTGCGCGCACCAGACGGGTCAATGGTGCCACAGCACTAGCAGCCCCAGTCTCATGATAGAGTGCACCTGTGCAGCATGGATCCTGGGGACCATACCTGTGTCTGTTGGACACGTCGGCCATGTTCCTGCAATTCTTCAGGCCCCACCCATAAGGCACCCAGCAGCATTGCAGCATGGGTATCCGGCTGTTGTTCTGCCACCACCACCAGTAGGTCCCGCAGAACCGTGATCCACACTGCATGCAGCCAGCAGTGACCGTGCAGCAGATTCCTCCACCTCGCAGGCCAGCGACCTCCCCACGTGTCTCGTCACTCTCCTCCCCCAGATGACCCATAGGTCCTGCAGCAGCACAATGGCGAGGTCTAGACCCGATCCAGTCCCCACCAATTGTCCAGGCTCCACCATGCAATCAGGGGGCCAATCAAGGGAAAAGGATCTTGCAATGGTTCCTAGGGGGAACTAGTGGTCATCATGGTTGGTGCGGGGTGGCCCAGTTGTGTCACCAGGGCCCAGTGCTACCAGGGCCACTCACAGGTGTGTAACTGACTGCTCTTCCCACGGGTCATTTTAAGCCTCTGAAACTGACCTATCCCATGCTCTAGCAGTTGGCCCCTGCCTCAACGCATAAACGGTCGGTGGAACTAGGGACAGGCACCAGGTTGAGCAGGTGCATAGCTCGGTGGTTGGGGAAATGAGAAGCACAGTGGTGTTTCTGTCCAGGCCCAACACAATAATCAGGCCCCAGAAGGGCAACAGAGATCCACAGCAGGGGTGCGGGTGCCACGCCTGCAACCGGGAGATCTCTTGCCGCAATATTTGTCCCCCACATGCACCCACGCAGCATTCTCCCATGTCCGCAATATTGAAGAAGTCGTCCTCGGATGGCGCACAATGAAGAGAGGGGGCTGATAATGCAGCAGCACAGCAAGTTCCGGTGCCCTACCAGAGTGCTGCACCAGGAAGCCATTGCTGCCCCCAGGGGAAGTAAGGTCGGCAGACCAGTCTTCCCCCAGGGTGATTGCGTGAGGCTAGGACAAGGTGCTGTGTTAGGGGGTTAGGGGTTAAGGGGTGGACTTAGGGGTTAGGTTAGGTTTGAGGTTATAAGGGGCAGGAGAGGAAGTTCCATCCTCTTCCTGCCCCCAGCGCCCTTAGGAAAGGGTGCAGTTAAATTGGACCACCCTCCCACCCTACATGTTTCAGGAGTGGGGGGCTGGTATTTACCCGGAGTAGCGTGCCAGTTTAGGACAGGTTGATAGTGGTGTTAGCAGTACTTTGGAGGGGTGGGGAGTCCATGACGGGCATACTCACCCTTTCGGGGAGGGGGATACAGGTGCATGATGGGGTTATGGCATGCAAGAGTGCGATGGCTGGAGATGCTGGAGGAGGTTGAAAGATAAGTGGGGAAGCAAATGGAAGTATGGAAGTGGTCGCTGAGTGAAATGGGAGAGAGTAACTGAAGTGTGTAAATGGCTGATGGATGAAAGATCTGAGTTTGGGGATGGGTATATGTTTATTGATGTTTGGTTATAGCATTGTTGTCAACCTTATCCTAATAATGATGGCCTTTTATGCAAAGACACAGCTTGGAGTGGTTATTGTGCAATGGGAACGAGCGGTGCAGCCCGTGCTTGCCCTGCAAGGTAGGCGCATTAGTGGGAAGGAGTCTCTACCAGGTCCTGTAGCGTCCTTCACTCACCACACCATCACTCTGTGTGGTCAGTGCCAGTGTCTCAGAGCTTGGGCCATAGCCAGTGGCCAGTCAGGGTCCATGAGGCACCATGTTCGCCCAGGCTCAGCAGCCGCTCTCGGTTAACTACTCATGGCAGTGGGCCACAGTTGGGACCTCGGCAGTGTCTTGTTCTTTGTCAGCAAATGGCATGGAGAAGATGGCAGCAGCTGTGGGGTTGGTTTGGAAGCAGGATGGGGTACACAGGTGGTGTTGATGAGCAGTGGTATGCAGGATTAAAGACAGATAAGGGGCAGCAGTGCAGAGCCTCCTAAAATGTGTCCGCCATCTTGGCCCCGCTAGCCACGCACCCATGACCTGCAATACATCATGACCTTAATCATAATTAAGACTCCCAGTTTTCCATTTTTACTGATTTCTACAGATACAAGCAGACAGAAAACACATTGTGTGCTGTCTGATTTTATTTTTGAAAGAGGAAAAATACACACACATATATATATATATATATATATATAGAGAGAGAGAGAGAGAGAGAGAGAGAGAGAGCATGCAAAGCTAAAAAACACAGGTTGAAATGTCTTCATTTCATTTCATTTCATTAATCTTTATTTCGATCACAGATCATAAAAGATAAGGAACAATACATACATTTAAAAAGTTATTAAACAAGATGTGATCTGATTGATTAAAATAGGGATAAAACATTTGCAGAGCGCCCTGGACATGACCCTTTATACCAGACTTCTCATCATTCGGCTACGGGTAAACCACAATGAAGTTAAAAATTTTGACAATGCAAAAACGGTAGGAGGGGAGAGATCAGATTTTAGGACTCTATAAGCAGTTTGATGAGATCTGAACCCCAGGTTCCTGAGCATCGGAACAAGCCAATATTTCCTGCTCCGCTCGTAGCCCTTACAAAAGAGGACCGCATGCATGTCGTCCTCCTTCGGATGTGCGCACATTGGGCAGATTGATGTAGTGGAGCAAAGTGACCAGGATGCTGTAAACGCAGCTAAAGGAAGGCATCCATAGCGCCATTGTAAAAACAGTTTCCTGGTTAATGCAGGAGAGATCTCATCTAGGGTTTTTTCAAGAAAATAGGTATCTTTTATATTCAAGAAGAGGTTTGTCAAGGACCCCTCACGAGTGTCATTGGAGGCTCTAGCGAGCATCATGGCATAGTAAATGTTCGCGAGTGCCTTTTTTGAGATCTTAGTGCAAGAAATGAGCGGATCAGTCCATAATTCCGGAAATCCCAATTCCTCGCACATTCCTCTGACGTAAGTCAACCAGGGAATCTTCTTGGTGCTCCATAGTTCCAGGAATTCTTGTAATTCTTCTCTATAGCTTACGAGGTCAGGACTGGTCCACAAACGCCTCCAAAATTTTAGGGGTTTTAGTCCTAGCTCCTCTGTAATGGGTCTAATTCCCAAGTCCAACCTTAATGGTAGTAGAGGGGTACTCTGGGGGAGGGCAGCTACCTGTCTCAAAAACTTATTCTCCGTGGTCTGTAACTTGGGGTTCGGCATGTATCCCCACAACTCTCCCCCGTAGGTGACCCCTGCCCTAGCTTGTGTTTTGTATATATGAATGACTGGGGTGAATGGTCGATAACTAGATTTATTTGCCAGACGCAAAGTGCCACCCGCCAACTGTGCTAGTTTGATGGTCACTTTGGCCTGGTGGGTTGACCAAGTTAGACGTTCATTTATAGTAATTCCCAGGTATTCAATATTATGCACCCGTTCTAATTGAACCGTGCCGAGCTTGGGGGGGGTTCTATTTCGGGAGGTAGGATTTAAAATCATAAATTTTGTTTTTTGGGGATTGACTTCCAGTCCCCGATCAGAACAGAAATTAAGGAAGCCGTCCAAGATGCGTTGAATCCCCATAGGGGATTTAGACAGCAACAGGGTGTCGTCTGCAAACATAATTGCAGGCACCCTGTTGCCTGTCAACTTGGGGGCGTCCGTGTTGGCAATCCCGTTGAGGTGGGCAATTACCCCGTTCACAAAGATGCAAAACAGGGTAGGTGCAAGTACACAACCCTGTCTTACACCTCTGCGAACGGGGAACCGCTCAGTTAGTTTTCCACCTTTGCCACATCTAACGCGGGCATAGTTGTTTGTATGGAGTCTTATCAGGATTGCCAGAATGTCTGCGGGGACCCCAAGATCTTTCATGACATTCCACAGCCTCGCTCTGGGCACCAAATCGAAGGCGGCACGTAGGTCTACAAAGATGGTATAGAGACTGCCGCCCTCGATTATTGCTGTTCTCCAGTAGAGCAGTTGTAGCCTGAATATTTGGTCTGTGGTAGAAACACCCTCCCGGAATCCTGCCTGATATGGGGATAGGATATCCATTTCTTGGATCCATGCTTGCAAACGATTTAAAATCAGTCTGCCAAAAAGTTTTTGAGAAATATCTATCAGACTGATAGGTCGATAGTTGGACGGGAGCAGGGGAGATCCCTTTTTATAAATTGGGACTACCTCTGCTCCCGTCCAAGTATCGGGCACAGTCATTCCCTCCAATATGGCATTAAATATTAGCGTGAGGTACGGAGCCCAGATCCCTGGTTCCTGTTTGAACAGGTCCCCCGGGACCCCGTCCAACCCCGGGGCTTTTCCAGCAGCTAAGCCTTTGATCGCCTCCCTTACTTCTTTTTCAGTAAATGCAGCCCCCAAAGGGCTGGGTGCGGGCAGATTGCTCCCGATACGAGAATCCTGCCCGCTCTCAGCATATAATGCTTCAAAGTGGGCCTGCCATGCCGTGGCGGCTATGTTGGGTTCTATTGCTGATGGTAACTCACCCGTGCCATTCGCTACTACACGCCAAAATTTACGTGAGTCTCTGATAGATAATGCCTTCACGAGATTCTCCCAATAATCGTGGTCCCATTCTATCCTAGCATTCACCAGGAGGGCCTTATACTTGGTTCTTCTTTCACAAATTACCTCCCTACTGAGGCGTCCCTTTATGGCCGATATCAAGAGAGCTTTAGCCTTCCTACATGAGGCATTATACCAAGATGTCTTTGGCTTATTGCCACTCCTTTTCGTGGAAGTAGTGAACAGGTCTTGTTTGAGGGAATCTGTGATGTTTTGATGTATTATTGCTAGTTCCCTTCTGGTGTCATCGTCTGGGTTCTTACTACCCAGGTCGAAGGCACTCTCTAGTAAGGGAATTAATCTTTCATAGAGGCGGGGTAGTTTATCTATGCTGCTAGCCAGCTTCTCCCACTTCACTTTCCTACGGTTAGTTTCAAGTAGGAGACCCGACTTGTCAGTCCCAAATCCCTGCGAAGTGTCCTTACTACCAGGAAGCAAGTAAGTCAATTCAAGAGAATTATGGTCACTATCGTGTCTTGAGCACACTTTGAAGTCAACTATTGCTGGCCACATAGAGGTTTTGACCATAATATAGTCAAGTCTAGATTCACTACCCGGTTTGTTGTAGGTCGGGTTACTCGGTATGTCCGAGCTACAACGGCCATTACATGCCCTTAGACCAAAGTTAAGGGTGAGGGCATTTATTTGTAGGGCTAGGGGAGTCCAGGCCCTTGGCGGTGGCGCCACCGTCTCAGGTATGAACCAGCATGAATCTTCCTCAAAAGAGGGGCCGTCGCGTAATCCGGGCAGGGGTTCATAGTGAGAATTAAAGTCGCCCCCGACCAAACAAGCAAGGTCACGCGGAATGCCCTCCAGGAATCTAGCTAATTCCTCTATGGTAGGCGACTCTTTATGCATTTGGGTCGGTCTGGAGTAGATGTTAATGATTAGTAGCTTTGCTGAGTCCGGCCATTCTAGTAGGACAGCTAGGAGGTCGTCGGAAGCAGTCTCTACATCAGAGGCTTGACAACCTAGATCCGTTGCTACCCCTATCATTAACCCCCCAGATGGTCTCCCCTTGCCCCCCCATTTGGCTCTTTTAGAGAAGGAGGCAAAGCCAGTTATGTCTATATTTTCTCGCGCCCAGGTTTCTTGCAGAAGTATTAGGTTCTTGGATTTAATGTAAGAGGTCCATTCTATGCAGTCTAGTTTGCTGGGGAGCCCCGCTACATTCCACGAAATTACTGTTATATGTAGCGGTTGGGTACACGGCGGACTCACAACAGTTTTGGTAGGCTCTTGGTGGGCACTATAAGTTAAGGGTGGATGTATAATGTCTGGTGGACTGGTGGCAATAACTGGGGAAGGGTTCACCCTGACTGGGGTCTGGATCAATTCACCTGAGCCTATTAGTGATGTACCCGGCAGTGTATGCGAATTTATATCACATACAGAAATTGCCGATATATTAATGCTAATTGAATAATTAGCAGGGGCATCACTCCCTTCTCCAGCCATCTGTCAATCTATCATATCTAGATTGCTGTAGCGATTCTGTGTTGGTAGGTAGGCAGGGTAGTGCGTTCTATATGGGCCAGGTATTCCCCTCCTATGCCCACCTCCCCCCCTCCTCCTCCTGGTGACAGTTTCCCAACCTACCTCCTCCCCGTGGCCAGGTGTATACTCATTTAGTCTCTCCCTATAAGGAGGATAAGTATTGGCGTTTCTGCGACAAGTTTCCCAACCCTCCAATAGCTCTTGATGGTGCCCCCACCTATAATCCTCGGAATCATAAAGATCAGAGGGGTAGAAAAAGGAGAGGGGAAGTGTTTGGATGATGTTACCAAAGTCTTTATCAGAGGCACAGGAGCAAATATATGCAGCTGTGTTGGGATCTCTAAAGGAGACCAAAATGCAATCCCCTCTGATGGACTTCCTAGTGTGCCCCACCCATGCTACTCTCTTTGTTGTAGATATATCACTCACAGTACCTCTCGGTAGTGGTCTATTAACCGAGAGCCAGTTTATTACTTTATTCTTGAGTGAGGTGTATGATTCAAATGTGGGGGGGTCGAGTTCTGGTACCCCAACCAAAACTACTGTGTAGGGGGCTGCTTCTGGAGGGAGGTTTACAAACTGTAATTTTCGTTTGATGGGTGGCTTCTCTCCCTCGAGTGGGGGGTTGTCCTTGGTTTTAATCAGAGAAGTTGGGTTTGATTTCAATGGAGAGGCCGGTTTGGGGGTGGTGGTCTTGGATTGCTGTGAGGGTATCGGGACTGTAGGTGTAACAGTAGGCTTAGATGAGTTGTTTTTTACAGATTGTGTGGATCTAGGTTTTGGATCTGATGGTTTAGGGTTTGATACAACCTGCAAGCTGCTGTTTTTAACCAAATTGGAGCCTGTACCTTCTCTTGGTGTCTTACTAGTGCTACTGTCGGTTTTCCTAGCATCAGCAAGTTGCACCGTTGCTTTTTCGATGCTCACTAGTCTTGCTTCGATCTTGATCAATCTTGCCTCTAATGGACTTAATAAAGACCTAAGTAATGAACCTATATCCTCCAATGTGATGTCATCCGAGGAGGTATCTAGAGGGGGGTTGTCATTAGATTGTGGAAGTGGGGTTAGCTTTGGTGTTCTAGAGGTGGAAGGAATTCCTGGTCTATCCCCCAATGGGGCAAGGGCATTTAATTTCCTCCCTTTACCTCTAGTTTGTTTGGATTTAGGGGTTTTAGACCTGGGTTCTTCATGGTTTTGTAACCCTTGCTTTTTCTTTGGGATCGCTCCCTCTCTTGCTCCCTTGTTGTTAACGCTATTGGAATCTAGGGTAGGAGCTACCTCGGTACTCTGTGGTGGTATAGGTTGGGTGTTTTGAGTATTAGGTAACACCATTAGGCTCATGTCCTCTAGATCACTTGTGGCGTCGAGAGTGATTTCTGGGCTGTTTGTTATGATATCTGTAGGTTGAGTTGATGTCTGACCAATACTATGCATGATGGGCCTGCCCGAACTATTTTCAGGCGTTCTAGCTAGTGCCATTGGACCCATAGACGATCTCCTTACCCAGTCAATTTCTTGCGAAATTCTTCGCTCCAGAACTTGAATCTCCTCAATCAAGAGTGAGCCCGCCTTGGCAAAGTAGGTGTCGATGGGTCCTTTGACAGTTCCCGCTGCAGCAAGGGAAGATGTTTTACTTCTTGTTTCCCGTGTGCACATTATTCAGGGTGGCAATCGGCTTTAGGGAGGGGGGCAAAGAGAGAGGGCCCGGACCGGACTCTCCGTCCTCGAACGGCCTCAAACGGCCCGCTCTTTGCCCGGTCTTCGCCCCGGCCTGCGTCCCGCGTGCGTCCCGCGGTGCGGAAGTGGGCTAGTCAGGATATACGAGGAGGCTGGGGGCGTGGCCGCAGGGGGAAGAGGCACCAGCTGTGTAGAGCAGAGGCTGCTGGACCTCGCAGTCCCCCTGCAGGCTCAACGCGTTGCTGGCGCTTGGGAAATGCTCACCCGGCCTCTCCTCAACTGGGAGCGCGTGTGCTCTCTGCCGACCGCAGAGCCGCTCACACCAGCGGGAGACCGAGGGAACAGCTGAGCGGCACCCGCGCAGCGGGTGTCGCGAAAGGTAGTTGCAAGGGTGAAGGGCTATGAGGCAGGAATCACCGTCTCAGGCAGTCTTAGGCTCTGTGGAAAATCCGCTGGAAAGCACCCACCACAGCCGATGTGAGCAGCGATTTAAATGCTGGAGGCTGGGGGCGTGGCCGCAGGGGGAAGAGGCACCAGCTGTGTAGAGCAGAGGCTGCTGGACCTCGCAGTCCCCCTGCAGGCTCAACGCGTTGCTGGCGCTTGGGAAATGCTCACCCGGCCTCTCCTCAACTGGGAGCGCGTGTGCTCTCTGCCGACCGCAGAGCCGCTCACACCAGCGGGAGACCGAGGGAACAGCTGAGCGGCACCCGCGCAGCGGGTGTCGCGAAAGGTAGTTGCAAGGGTGAAGGGCTATGAGGCAGGAATCACCGTCTCAGGCAGTCTTAGGCTCTGTGGAAAATCCGCTGGAAAGCACCCACCACAGCCGATGTGAGCAGCGATTTAAATGCTGGAGGCTGGGGGCGTGGCCGCAGGGGGAAGAGGCACCAGCTGTGTAGAGCAGAGGCTGCTGGACCTCGCAGTCCCCCTGCAGGCTCAACGCGTTGCTGGGGCTTGGGAAATGCTCACCCGGCCTCTCCTCAACTGGGAGCGCGTGTGCTCTCTGCCGACCGCAGAGCCGCTCACACCAGCGGGAGACCGAGGGAACAGCTGAGCGGCACCCGCGCAGCGGGTGTCGCGAAAGGTAGTTGCAAGGGTGAAGGGCTATGAGGCAGGAATCACCGTCTCAGGCAGTCTTAGGCTCTGTGGAAAATCCGCTGGAAAGCACCCACCACAGCCGATGTGAGCAGCGATTTAAATGCTGGAGGCTGGGGGCGTGGCCGCAGGGGGAAGAGGCACCAGCTGTGTAGAGCAGAGGCTGCTGGACCTCGCAGTCCCCCTGCAGGCTCAACGCGTTGCTGGCGCTTGGGAAATGCTCACCCGGCCTCTCCTCAACTGGGAGCGCGTGTGCTCTCTGCCGACCGCAGAGCCGCTCACACCAGCGGGAGACCGAGGGAACAGCTGAGCGGCACCCGCGCAGCGGGTGTCGCGAAAGGTAGTTGCAAGGGTGAAGGGCTATGAGGCAGGAATCACCGTCTCAGGCAGTCTTAGGCTCTGTGGAAAATCCGCTGGAAAGCACCCAAATAAAAATAATGTCATATGTTAGCATGCATTTGTAGTATAATGCTAATATTTTCCTGGGGGTGTATTTTTAGGCTATATTTGGCTGCCTAATTTGCTAAAAAACGAAAGGTATCAAAGTATGAATGCACGTTTATCAGTTAAATAAATGTTGAAATATACAATTTTGCATCTTCCTTTATTCACAAAATACAAAATAAAGTTGGATACATAAAAATAATATGACTAGAAAAGAAATATGGATAAACACAGATGGAAATGTTACAAAAATTAATTCCCTAAACCGGGAGCACTGATACATAGTGACCGCTTAAATAGTGGATTTCATGATAATATTTCTACTAAAATGCTGAATGAATATGTAAAGATAATGAGGGTCAAAGAATACTTTGTTTCTTTGTTGGCTCTTCTGCAGGTGAAGGGGCTACCTACTTGCAACTACTAATATCTTATTGTCTCTACTATAAAATGTTCATTAGTATTTTTCAACAAAGATGAGTTTGTGTCTCCTTATTTGTCAGATTTCAACGACTCGCTGGGAGATTTACCTATCTCTGAAGATGAAGATGTAAGTAAGGGTCCTAAATATGGTACATTTCGAAATGCATTTCCACATATTAGGCAGAAAATGAAAAAAAGACTATATAGCGTATGTGTGCAGTTTAAGTAATAAAGAGTGTGAGTTTATTAAAGAATATAATGAGAGAAGAGTTAAAACTGTGAGAGATTGGAAAGAGGAGAAGAGAACAAATTAAAACCGAAGAAGAATTCAGATTGTCAAATTTGCATCCAAGGTTGAGAATGAAGAATAAAAGAAAGGGAGAATTATGTATGATTTGTTCTGAACCTACAGGAGTCAGATCATTCAATATGTGGGTGAAAGTTAATCACCATGCAGCAGGATCACAGCACTAAAGCTTCCCCCGCAGCTTCTTCCTCACGCAAGGATCCTGCAACAACAGGCAAGCGTCTCAAGACAGATCCTCCGTCTCCTTCTAAATCTCCGTCTCCAGTTACCCTTGAGGACCTCATGGAGGAACTTCGTCTAATTCGTCCCTTTATTGCGGATACTACTAATACCCTGCAGAGGTTAGACGACAAGTGGTCCAGCCTAGATAAAAGGGTCACCAACGTTGAACAAAAAATCAGCGACGCTCAAGATGTTGTCGCTAAAGTGGATATCCTCACCAAGGAAGTTCAAGTCCTCAAGAAAACGACGAGGACTTGGAAAACAGGAATAGACGCAATAACCTGCGTATTTACGGCGTTCCGGAGAATTCAGAGGGGTCCAACATCATCCTCTTTTTGAAGTCACAAGTCCTACCAATAGTCGGCTTGCCTAAACATGTGGACCTGAATATTCAAAGGGCGCATCGTCTTGAACCAAAAAATTCCTCTTCTTATTCAAAACCTAGAGGCATTATTGCTTATTTTCTTCTATATTCTGACCTCATGTCTGTTTTGCATTCAGCCAAGCAACAAAAGCAACTTGGTCTGGACATAAACTTTTTTTCTCTCAGGATGTCTCCAAACAGACTGCCACGCGTCGAAAGGAATTTCTGGATATGCGGCCTACACTACGCTCCATGAACGCTAGATATGGACTTATTCATCCCTGTTTCTTCAAGGTCACATACAAAGAAAGGTCTTATAGCTTCGAGGATCCGGCAGATCTCCGCAGATTCATCCACTCCCATAGAGAAGACTCCATGGAACAAAGCGACCCTTAATTTCCTCATGTCTTCCTCTCTGTACTTCGATTATTGTCCATACTTGTGCTGTTTATTTGTTTTATTTCATATGATCTAATTGGT
The DNA here is from genome assembly GCF_964263255.1 of Lissotriton vulgaris. Classification (NCBI taxonomy): domain Eukaryota; kingdom Metazoa; phylum Chordata; class Amphibia; order Caudata; family Salamandridae; genus Lissotriton; species Lissotriton vulgaris. Next base: position 445,870,450 of record NC_141689.1, read on the forward strand.
TTTTGTCTCCGCTGTTTTCTAGGTTCGTCGCTCTATGTTTTTGTTGTATGCCTCTCCATCGTACTGTCCTGTCTTCGTCTCCATTATTCCAATTCGCTGTTGTCCTTGCTTAACTGTTCGGTAAGTCTCCTCCATTTGTTTATATTGTCGTGCTCGGTCTTGGGTTCTATTTCCTTTATTCCCTGTTCTTATTCTTGTCTCTCTTCTTTCATGTTCCTCGGACCGGGTTTTTTGACATTTTCCCTTTTGTGCGGTCGTCTTTTCCTGTTGCTCCCGCTCTCACTTTATTGTCTTTTTTCTCCGTTAATTGTTCTGTATGGCTGGAACCGTTTTGGTTTCCCTTGCCATCCTTCTTCCTACTGTCTTTTTTCGGGTAGCGTTTAGCTCCCACTTCCTTTTTCCTCATTATCCTCTCCTTTCCCTTTCTTTTCCTTTTTGGTTTTTCTCATGCTTTCCCGTCTCCTTCATCCTTTCCCTGTCATTATTCCTTTCTCTCATTTTGTACAATGGTTTTGGCTCCTCTTCTCTTCTCTCTTTTTTCAATTCCTCTCTCCCTCTGCATCTTAAAGTGGCAGTATTGCATTGTTTCTTCCTACTCTCTTTCATTAATTTCCCTAGCTGTTTTTTTCTTCTCTCTTTTCATTTCACTGGGCTTGTTACTATATGCCTTCCTTTATATTCTCTCCTCTATTTCTTCATAGCTGCTGTATTTTGTTTTCTCTCCTCCTTCTCCACTCTCTTCCTATGAAAGGTTTCAGACTCATTTCTTGGAATGTTACGGGTCTCCGCAACCCTATTAAGAAACAACGTATTGTGTCTCATCTTGCTCGTTTACAATGCCAAATTGCCTTTTTGCAGGAGACACATCTTACTGCAGATGAGTTGTCTAAGTTACGCAGACAATGGGTTGGGGAAGTCTTCTGCTCTCCGGCTGTAAATCGTAAAAATGGTGTTGTTATTTTATTTCATAAATCTCTATCTGTTCAAATACACAAAGAAACTGCTGATTCTAATGGTAGGTGGTTGCTCTTAGATTGCAATGTTAATGATGTTCATCTTTCCCTTTGTAATGTTTATGGTCCCACTGGGGTTGATAAGTCTTTCTGGAATGTTTTTTCTTCCCTTCTTTCCTCCATTGCCTCTGAAGATTTGATTGTAGGGGGGGATTGTAATCAATTGATGGACCCTTTCCTGGATCGTAAATCCCACGCACGTTATGTTCCTACCATGATGCAAAAATCCTTTCACAGATCCATCTCTTCTAGAGGACTAATAGATTCCTGGAGAATCTCTCACCCCGACTCTCTGGAATTTTCTTTTTTTTCTCCTGTGCATGCCTCCCATTCCCATATTGATTACATTTTTCTTGCTCACCATGCTTTCCAATTCATGACTAACTCTGATATAGGCTCCATCCTGATCTCCGATCATGCCCCTATTATACTGGATATGGACTACCCCTCCCCTACTCCTAAGACCCGCCGATGGCACTTTAACAATTCACTTTTACTTACTCCTTCCTTCACCGATCATTACACACACTTTATGGATGATTTCTTTACTAACAACTTGAACACCTCCTCTGATTTCCACTTGATTTGGGATGCCTTCAAGGCTGCTGCTCGTGGTTGCATTATTGAGTTTGTTGCTCGCAAAAAGAAGAAAGCGCGTGATCAAGCATCCTCTTATCTTAATCGCATTAAAGAACTCGAACATCTTTATTTCACCACCAACTCTCCTGATTCTCTGTCTTCCCTTATTAAAGCGAAAATTGAATTCAACAAACATTCTTGGGATTCTGCTTCTAATCAGCTTCTCCAATTTAACGCTAAAATCTATGGTGGTCGTAATAAGGCTGGTAGGGCTTTAACGAATTATCTCAAAATCAAAAAACAAAAATCTAAAATTGTTACGATCAAGGATTCGCAAGGCTCCCTTCATTCCTCAGACGCTAAAATTCTTGATTGTTTTGTCCAATATTATTCTACCCTTTACACGCCTGAGTTCAATCCCTCTGCTACACAAATTGATTCTTTCTTTCACTCTCTCCCTAAACCTTCTGCCCCTCTTGTAGATTTCTCTTTCCTTGATGCCCCGATCTCCGAAACAGAAATTCTTACTGCTCTTTCTCTTCTCCCTAAAGATAAGACGCCTGGCCCAGATGGCTTTACGGTACGATTCTTTCTCCACTTCAAAACCGTTTTGGTTCCTTATTTGCTCAAATTGATTAATTATTTCCTTACTACCGGTGAATCTAAAGGCTCTTTTACGCAAGCCATGCTTGTCCTTCTCCCCAAAAAAGATAAAGATCCTTCCCTGTGTAAAAACTATAGGCCCATCTCCCTCATCAACACCGATTGTAAGATATATGCCAAACTATTAGCTCTACGCATCAACTCCATTGTTCCTGACTTAGTCAATATTTATCAGTCCGGTTTTGTCAAGGGTAGGTCCATCACTGATAACTCGAGGACCCTTCTCAATATTATGCACCTTTCTGCCAAAATGGATACCCCAATAGCGGCTATTACCCTTGACACTGAGAAAGCATTCGATCGTGTTAATTGGGATTTTATGTTTGGTGCACTCCGTTGGCACGGTTTTAGCCCCACTATCCTTAAATACATTAAATTACTCCATTCTGGTCCCTCTACTTCCATTTGGGTCAACGGTTCTCAATCTTCTTATTTTCCCCTCCACAGAGGCACTAGACAAGGTTGTCCGCTATCCCCTCTCCTTTTTATTTTGGCATTGGAACCTTTTTTGGAGAAAATTCGGCAATCTCCCGCTTATTCCGGTTTCATTTATAAGGATGTAGAAATCAAATTCACGGCTTACGCAGATGATATTTTGCTTTACATCTCAAATCCTGTTGTTGCCCTTCCTGCTTTTTTTCTTTACTACGGGATTACTCTTCTGTCTCCGGTTATAAGTTAAATATCGATAAGTCAGAGGTCCTTCCTCTTAACAAATACTGTCTTCCTCACATGTTTCATGGCTCAGGCTTTGAATGGACTCACGGCTCTATTAAAAGTCTTGGTGTCTAATACGCTAGAACCATTAGAGAAACCATTAAACTTAAGCATTCTGATGTCCTTAAGAAACTCCCCTCACTCATTGACCGTTGGTCCCCTCTCTTCCTTTCCTGGTGGGGTCGTCTTTCCACCATCAAAATGAGGCTCCTTCCTATAGTTAACTTCTGTCTTTCCATGCTTCCTGTCTCCCTCCCCCATTTCTTCTTTAAATCTATCAATGGCCTCTTTTCTAAATTCCTCTGGAACAAGCGTAAAGCTAGGGTATCACTACTTCGCCTCCAACAACCCAAACATCTTGGGGGTGTTAACTTCTCCAATATCTCCCGCTTTCATTCTGCCTTTTCCCTCAAACAGATTTGGCCCTTTCTCCAGGACTCTTCTCCCCCACCAATCACGGCTTGGAGCTCTTTAGAATTGGCTCAACTTCTCCCCTTCTCATTTTTTACTGCTACCAATCTTACCCAGCCACCTCAGAAGCTTGTCTCTCCTATCTTTAAACACTCTAAAGCTTTGACACTTGCTCTTTTTCGTTCTTTCTCTTCATCTTCTGACCTTCATTTCAACACTCCACTCTGGTATAATAAATCTCTTAAACTCCGCAATCGGGCACTTTTCTGGAAGGAATGGATCGATAAAGGAATTCTTACTTATAGGCATCTCTTTTCTAATGGCTCTTTACTAACCTTTCAGGAACTTCAGGACTCCTTTGGTATTTCCACTAGATATCTCTCGCTCTTTCTTACACTTCTCCCCACATTATCCTCTCTTATTCTTCAGGATGTCCCTTCCTTCCCTTCTCCCCCTTTACTTACCTCTCCACCAAACTTCCATATCCCTTTTAAAGCCTCGGCTATCTACAAGTTATTATCTCCCGTTCCCACAGATAGGCCCAAAACCAACCTTGAACTTAGGTGGGAATCAGACCTCGGCCACGCCTTTTCCCCGCTCACCTCGGATTCTATTTGGTCTAAAATCCACTCTGTATCTTATCTCGCTCTGCCAGCACCACACAGACCTTTTACTTTTTTTACAATCGACTCTGTTATACCCCTAATGACCTGTACAAATTTAAATTAATTGACTCCAGAAAATGTTGGTCTTGTTCTTGTTCCATCAGTGATTTGTTTCACATGTTTTTTCTCTGCCCTAGAGTTAAATTACTATGATCCAGGGTTTGGTCCACACTTAACAAAGTTTTGTCCACTGTTGTTCCTTTCGATATTGTTACCATTTTCTTGGGTGGCTTAGCCCCAGTTTGGAATGTTCCGCAGCATACACGCAAATTCATCGACCTTTCTATTGCTATTTCTCTTCAAGTTATCACTGCTAATTGGAAAGATACTACTAATGTTGCTTATAATGCTTGGTGGAATCTACTCTGTCACCATCATAGATTGGACTGTGCATGTGCTTTGTCAATTCCTCTATTGATAAAACGTGATTTATTATGGCCCCCTTTAACAGAATTTTTGTCTAGACACTCCTCATGATCATCCATGGTTGTTATTTACTTTTTTTTGCTACTTTTTTTGCCTAAATTTTGCTATGTGATATTGTTTTCCCTTATGCACCTCTCTCCCTTCTCTTCCCCCTTCTCTCCTCTCCCTCCCCCTTCATCCCTCTCTTCTTTTTGTTCTTCTCCCTCCTCCCTAAAATTGAAAAGTTATAAAAGCATTTCTCATTGGTATATTTTTTAACCCTTATTGGAGTTTACCTTTCCATTTGCAATGTTTCCGATCATTTTTTATTTATTTTTTGTTGTTTTCTTCTTTGCTATTGTACTCATGTTTTACATTGTTTTATTCCAATCAATAAAGCTTTTCAAACTCAAAAAAAAAGAGGGGGGGTCTGTTGAAGAGCCAGGTTTTAAGGTTTCTTGTGAAGATGGGGAGCGATGTTATCTGTCTGAGGTGGAGCGGAAGGTCGTTCCAGGCTCTGGCCGCTCGGAAGGAGAAGGAGCGGCCTCCCAATCTGGTCTTTCTGGTGCAGGAGACCACAGATTAGGAGAGCTGGGCTGATTGTAGGGTCCTTTGGGGTGCGTGGAATTTGAATCGGCTGTTCAGGTATGCTGGTCCGGTGTCGTGGAGGGCCTTGTGATCGTGGGTTAGCATCTTGAAGTTGACTCGAGCTTTGATGGGAGCCAGTGGAGTGTGCACAGGTGCTGGGAGATGCGGCCGTGTCTTGACAGGTTGAGGACCAGTTTTGCAGCAGAGTTTTGGATGTTCTGTAGCTTGCAGATGAGGTTTTAGTTTATTTCGGTATAGTGTGCGTTGCCGTAGTAGAGCCTGCTGGTGATCACGGCGTGAGTGACGGTCTTTCGGTGTTCGAGGGCGATCCATTTGAAGGTCTTACGTAGTAGGCGGAGAGTGTGTAAGCAGGAGGACGAGACGCAGTTGATCTGGCGGTCCATTTTGAGCTGTGAGTCCAGGATGATTCCCAGGTTGCGTGAGTGGTCCGTAGGGGTGGGCGGGCGGGCGTACTTCAGAGGGTGGGGGGACACCAGATGTCGTTCCAGGCATCGGGGTTTGGGCCCATGATGGGTACTTCAGTTTAGTTGGTGTTTAGTTGTAGGCAGCTGATTTTCATCTATTTGGCGACGGCTTCCATGCCTTCTCGAAAGTTGTGTCTGGTGGTGTTGGGTTTGTTGGATCGGTAGAGGATGAGTTGGGTGTCGTCTGCGTATGACACAATGTAGAGTCCGAAGGTTCCGACGATGGGGGCGAGCGGAGCCATGTAGACGTTAAAGAGCGTAGGGCTGAGGGAGGACCCCTGGGCGACTATGCAGGTGGTAGGTGTAGGGTTCGAGAGTAAAGGGGGTGTCTGACCCACCGCGTTCTGCAGGAGAGGAAGAAGCGGATAAAGTCGAGGGTCTTGTCTTGGATCCCTGCGTCGTAGAGTCTGCGTATCGTGGTGAGGTGAGAGACTGTGTTGATCGGCTTGTTAAGGGGGATTTGGTCTGATTCTTTTAGAGAGGGAGGTTTATGTTTCTGAGGTAATTTCGGCATTTGTAATGTTAGGCTGTTGTTATAGTAGATTATGTAGAATGTTTTCCTCACTGTATTCTATCTCTATGACTTCCATTACTGTGCCCTGTATGTATATGTTTAAATGCTTCTTGTTGTTCCACGTTCTGAAGAGCAGTACATTTTCAGTTACACAGCTGCTCTTCAGGGGGTGGATGCTTCAATAAACGATTCTACTTATCTACAAGAAAGCTTCAGTGGAAGTTCTTTTATTACAGCTGTCCTTCCAGGAGACACCTGTGTTTTCCTTTAAATCAACAATACAAGGTACAGAGAAACTGCATATTTACCTTATTTCTTTAAAAAGTTTGTACCATATGCAAAGCTTAAAATATTGACTTATTGAGTGTGGTTTTAGCAGGACACTGAAAAGCTAAAAATCTTATAATGTATTTACACTGTAAATGTACAGATAAATCATACATGGTTACAATAGGTATTAAAAGTAGCTGAAAAACGTCGGTTGCTTTCTGGGCGGGAGAGCAGCTTTGTGTTCAAAATCTTCAAGGGAACAACTAGCAAACCTGTGCTCTCTGTACACTACAATAGTTGGTTAAACTCTTTGTGGATGGTGACTCAAAGTTTTTGTAGCAAATGATATAATGAATGAACTTGCGCAATTTAAAAAAGCACAGTGTTGATTTAGCAGCGTTGATAGCTGTCACATTTCAATGTTTCTTTAAATCGTCTTCCTTTGTTTTTTGTTGTGCATTGTCCCGTGATTCAGACAACCCTTTGAGAGACTCCCTTGCGCCTCTCGCTCCTATTGGTTGAGAGCAGACACTAGTGAATGGGCGTTTGATAATTTTTCTTTTTAAATAGAAACTTAGAATTGTGCTCAGTAAAAAAAGAAGAACACAGAGTCCCAAATCTCTGATGGAGAATGTATCGATTCTTCCACTGTGTACAAAAGAACATGCAATTATGACTTACAGCATCTAGGGATTTGGAGAGTCATTAGAGATAATAATACTGTAATTTGCATCTATATTACACCTTTCACCTCAAAGGATCCCAACATGCTTTGCAATTATAGCACTGCGTGATCATGGTGCCGAGGCAGCCCACCTGCTAGCTGGTGGCCAGGCAACCGATGTTGGTGCTTGGGCACTCGGTGGTATCTTCGAACGCAGAGAGGATCTCGGGTCCAATCAGGGGGGGTGCTTGTTGTCTCGTGCCAGCAGGGATTTGTGACGTTTCCTCTAGCTGCGGAAGAAGCGAAACACGGAGACAACAGGGTCCCCGCTGGTTCATGTGACGCTCCATTGTCATTCGTGCAAGTCCCTCCTGGTCGGGCTGGGTAGCTGGATTGCAGGTATGCCACAGAAGACTGGAAAACGGGGGAAAGCAGCTTTTGTTTCCCAAATCCTCCATTGTCACAAAAAGCACACTAGCAGATAGCTTCAGATAATAATGGGCTTACTGAATGTATTTAGATACAATGAGACATTTCAAGCTTGTGAAGAAACGAGTCACAATACACTAAAGGCTTATTATTTTGAACTCTGGGGCGTTTTTCAGCTTTTAAATAAACGTCGTAATCCGTCCCTGAGATGTACATCTGGCTCGGCGCAGACACGGCTGCATTGTAGGTCCATTAAACGATAAAGTTGCAGTGCGTGGCAAGTCAACCACAACGAAATACTCTTCTGTTCCAAAAACACAGCACATCATATTGTATAATTTTACAGGTTTTTTAATTCTAAGTTTGATTTTAGTACGAAAGTAATAAGCTAGATGTATTGGAAAGAAATCAACATTAATTGAGATGGGTGGTGCTTTTACAAAAACAAGTGTACTGCGCAAGTGTAAATGGTACGGGTCTGATGTGTATCCCAGTGTCATGCATCCATTACAGGACATTGGCAGTAGTGGGTTGCAGAGACGAACACTTTAGGTATGTTCTGCCGAGCTGTCTGCACACAGCTATGGTGTCAGGCAGGTAAGGCCTCTCCAGCGGGCTCCTTCCGCGGGGCCCCACTGAATACAAGTCCTCTGAATATTTGTGAGATATGGGGGTGCAAAGGCCACTCACAGCATTCTATAGGGGGTCCCATCAATTTTGCTTTAAGCCACTGTTTGGGGTAGAGTAGTGTTTCTTAACCTCTTGACTTCTGTGAACCCCTGCTTAATCATTACTGAACCCAGAACCCACACTGAATAATGGAATCCGGGGACCCTCACTGAGTCATTATTGGAAGCCGGTGATGCTGGCCAAAGTAATTTTGATTATATGAACCACAAAAAAAATATTAAAAATATAGAAGCACACATTCATCAAATACACAAATGGTGAAATATTCCCAAACAAATAAATACAAAGATTACAAATAATATTAATGAGAAGGTTGGAGCTTTTCTAAATTCAGCTGATAACCCTCATTCTCCGTACTATAATCTGTTTGAGTTTGATGCGCTTGCATTGCTCGCTTGCATAAATCTGAGGATACTAACTTATCTTTTAGCCTCAGATTTTAAATTGCTTCACATTTCCAGAAAGTTTTAAATGTTTCATTTTTACTTTTGTCTTCTTTATTTATAAACACTTTATAGATTTGCTAATATTATTTAACTTTCTGAGCAGTTATGGACCCCCTGAGTAGGTTGAGAACCACTGGGGTAGAGGTTTTAACCTTATAGGTAGGCACATGCTGCCCTATTAGAAGCTGCTGGGGGCTGACTTGCTTTGAGCAGGAATTACCCTCAACAAAATAATATGTGTGTTGTGTTGTTTACATTTTAACTTATCTGTTAGGCTGCATTGGTTATCTAGGTGCACGCTCTTATGCACGTTACAGATGTTCGGGTGCACGCTCTGTGATTCGCGTTTCATAGAACATGGAACGCGAAGCTAGAGCGGTTGGCCAGTTCCTTCATGAACATCGTGCTGTCCGGTTGGGCAGAATGCACCTGCTTGTTTAATTTACAATAAATAAGATTTATACTACTTTGAACCTCTACGAGTGCTGATATTACAATTGGCGACGATCGGATGCGAACATTTCAAGCGTGTAGAATCAGGCAGAGACGACGTGACACAGAAAGAAGTTTACCACTAACGCCGGATTCTCGGTTATTGAGAGGAGGAGCGTGTTGATTGTCTTGCTGGTGAGCGTTACGACAATTAAAAAAAAAATGTTAACATTAATTTTGGGTCTTTAACGCTGTAAAGGTGTGGTTTTGGCCTTACCGTTTAAACCACAAATTCAACGGTAGTCCTTGGCAACCGAGCCCCACCAGCATTCTTTCTTCGAACTCTCCGCCAATCTGGTGAACTTAGAGGCATATTACCGAGGTGTGCGTTGCAAAACGCACAACACACATCTCCGTATCGCCGGCTATCGCCGGATCTCATCGCCTAATTAGCGCGCAATTATCAATGCGCATCAGGCTGGCGATATGGCACATTAGCGCATGAAAACAAACGTTGTTTTCATGCGCTAATGTGGGCCTTGATAATATAGGGGGGTGGATTCAGCTTTATGATCCACACCCCCATGTTAACAATGCCTAACGCCTGGTCGGAGCAGGCGTTGGGAGACCTGCGATAAATGAGTTTATCGCAGATTTTTGTCTCCCAACGCCTGCCTTGGTAATAGGGTGTTCCCACCTCCAACCACATTTTACATGTGGTTGGAGGTGGGAACGCCCACTTTGCATGTCATTAGCGATGTTTATCGCCGACATGCAAAGTGGGCTCGGCCCAGGCTTTAAAGTGCCCTTGGTAATAAGGCTCTAGCTGTATCGCCGCTTTCTCGGCACAATTCGGAGAAAGCGGCGATACTAGCCCTTGGTAATATGCCCCTTACTGTCTGCGTCAGACGTTCGTAGAGAATGTGAAATAAGGTTCCTTCTATGTATGACTTTGATGATTTCCTTAGTAATAATTCTTCAACTGTGAATTCTTCCACTGGCCTAGATGTTCGAGATAAATCTGTTGTCATTTCTCATGAGGTTCAAAATCATGCTGTTTCTGATTCACATGTTTGTGATGCAAATCCAACTACTTCTGATGTTACTTATCATGATGAATCCAACATGATCTCCAGGAATCCTAAACGGGAAAAAAGGCCCCCGGTTTGGCTTGCAGATTATATTTCTGAGAATTTTCCTTTGTAAATTCTTAGTAGTACTTTAGGAAAGTTTGCATTCAATTTTTAAAAAAAAATTTTTAGCTAGCAAAAGGAAGGGGATGACGCTATTCCCTTTACTGTAAATTTTTTTCATTGTATTCCGAAGGGGATGTGTTGTGTTGTTTACATTTTAACTTATCTGTTAGGCTGCATTGGTTATCTATGTGCACGCTCTTATGCACGTTACACATGTTCGGGTGCACGCTCTGTGATTCGCGTTTCATAGAACATGGAACGCGAAGCTAGAGCGGTTGGCCAGTTCCTTCATGAACATCGTGCTGTCCAGTTGGGCAGAATGTACCTGCTTGTTTAATTTACAATAAATAAGATTTATACTACTTTGAACCTCTACTAGTGCTGATATTACAATGTGTTGCTTCGTAAGCAAATCCAGTCACGCTGTATGTGTCTGTACATGTACCCTCCTGGTCTGGCTGTACAACAGTCTATCAGTTTCTCAGTGTAAGAGAGTGGCCCTAGGAGCCTCAGACAATTAGTCAGGCATATCCCACGTCTGGAGGCTCTCTGCAACAACCACATTTAAAGCTTGCTGTGCCAAATAGTATTCCATCTAAATTAGTCTGTCATTGGTTTTGTTCCTTATACCTTTGGCATGTCAATTTGGTATTCCTGCTCTTTTGGGAGGTGTTAAATCTGATTTGCACATGGTTTTTCTCTCTCTAAAAGCAGAGATAGTCCAAAATTAATGGAATGGGCACGTCTAGGTCACAAAAGATCCCTATCACCTGTGGAGCTTCCCCAATTCTCCATACTGTCTCATGTCATCTTCAACCTATATATGGAGCTTCTTGGTGCTCCACTAACAGATAATCAAATAGGGATTCGAAACGCGTCGGCCCGGCCCAATAAGAAATCCATGAGGGAACTTGTCAAAGTAGTGCCAAGAAGTCACAAAAAGGGATAGTTGGTAAGGCTCTCATCCCCATTTTCTTAGAGCTTTATCCCCATGGCCAGTACATCTCTTAAAAGTTTAATGAAATAGTTTTGTCATGAGAAGTACTGTGAGGTTATCTCTCAGAAACTAAAGACTGGTGTAATAAGTTTATTGATTAATGAGATTGCGTTTGTACTGGTATTCATTTTTCCACTTTTGTTATTGATTTTTATTCACTGTTACAATTTATGAGCATATCATCACTTGTGTTATTCAACGTGATTTGTTCTTCACTTGTGTTATTCAATGCAAAATGTATTGTATATAATTTTTTGTACTTGCTCACATGATAATAATGAAAACATGATTGTAAGTTTATGAATAATGGCAAAGTAATTTAGCCAGAACCAAGAAAATACATTTTTATTGGTCCATATGCCTGCTTGAATAAACAGCAGGGCATAAAAACAAGTTGGCTGGATTCCTCTTCCTTTTTTGAGACCACTAACAGATAACAGCATCAAGATTTACCAATATGCAGATGATACACAACTCTTCTTGCAAGTCTCCTATGCTTCATCTATCCATTGCCTCCAACACTGTTTGCATCAAAACCTGGATGTCTAGTGCCTGCTTAAGCTCAGCATAACCAAGACAGAATTCCTGTTATTTGCCAAGAATAATAAACAAGAGGCGGTATATACCTGCATCAACGACAGGAACTTTGACAGATTCATATCCCAAATTTAACTGAATGACTAGTCACTTGGATTGATCCTGGATGCCAACTTCACGTCACCCTCAAGGAATGAAGTGCCATGAACACAAAGATGGCCTTGTATCAGCTTTCTCTTCCAAAGAAAGTGAAACCATTTGTTTTAGAAAGAGACTTCAAAACTGCTGTACTAGCCCTCATACTCTCATATGTATGATGGTAATGCTCTACCCCATGGCCTCCCAGATGACAGACTGACACCCCTCAGGCAATCCTACTCACCGCACCGCGTCTCACGCAGGGCCTGAAGAAATATGATCACATTACACTCTTCCTTATTGAACTCAATTGGCTCCCTTTGCCAGTCTGCACTATCTTCAAATCAGCTGCATCATTTACAAAACTATCATAACCAGTAACCCAGCATATCTTGCAGACAAACTCACCATCTCTGGTGGATCTCAGCACACCCACAACTAATGCACAATCAGAATACAGAGTAAGAAGTGTAAAAACGTAAAAGCTGGACAGCAGGCCTTTTCCATCTATGCACCCAGAATCTGGAACAATATCCCACTATGCTTCAGGACTGCCCCAATGCTACTCGAATTTAGAAAAGAGTTGAGGCCTCACCTCTTAAAAGGAGACAATATCGCAATGCATTAACAATCCTCAAATCAACTCCATTTCATCTCACTCATTTTATACACAAACACACCTCGCTGCCTTTTGGTTAGGCTCAATATACGTATAAACATACATAGATACATACATACATGCATTCATGCATACATACATACATATATACAGTGGTATGCTACACCATGGGATTTTTAGTGGGTACAAAGCGTTGGCCACAATTTTTAACCAACACTTTTTGCTATCTCAGTCTGAGCTCAAAAGATCATAAGCCCCCATCAATGGCCAACATTCATCTGAGCTTGCTTGTGTTTCCTTTCAGATTGGACATGACTTGATGTTCGATAATGATTTGAATATGATCGTTCTACCTCTGAGAGGAAACTTTCAAGATAAAATATGATGGGATTTAATGTTATCCAGAGAAATTCCCTTCAGTTGAGAAGTGATGGCTCAAACAGTTTTACCCATCACTGTTTTTGTAATCTTAATAAGCAGACCAATGAATGAATGAACTAATGAACCAGTTTTGTGAAGTGTTCAACTAATCCTATACGTGTTCCACTTCTACAAGGATCAAAGTAAACCTTTAGCACTGCTAGTAAGGTTAAGGAGAATAGCCACGTTTTTAGACATTTACGAAAAAAAAAGATGCTCCGAAAATTATCCGGCAGCGTATTCCACACTTACATGTCCAAGAAGGAAACAGAATAACCTCCTCGACTTGAGAGCCTGAAGGAAGCTATCACCACAAGAAGAGCATACACTAAGCATAGCGTTCTGGAAGGATAGTAATGGATGATCCTCTCCAATAAGGTAATTTGGGCTCGTAGGATAGAAGGCTCTGTGGGCCAGATCAGTAGCATTAAAAAGACTCATTTTCTTGATTGGCACCAATGGATGTTCCTAAAATGAAGCAAGATGGAGAGCCAATGAGGAATCTTGTAGGATCAAGCACGCAGTTGGGTTCTGGATGATATGCAAGCATTTGACCAATTTATTTGGAAGATACAGTACATTCGCATAGTCCAGCAAAGAATTAATAAACACATAGAGTACTGTCATCTAGTCTTAAGTGGTAGCAAGAAGAGACATCTTTTAAGGGGCCGGAACAAAGCAAAACATGTACCAACTATGGATGAAATCTGAGGCTGAAAAGAGAGTTGATTATCAAATGTATAAATTTATACCCAGGTTTCTGGTTATCACAGCTGGCCTGGGCCAGAAGTGGTATAAAGCAGCTGGCCACCACTTTTCCAACCCAATATCTTGCAAGGAGCCAAATACCAGAATTTAGGTTACTTTGCTGCATCCAGCCCTGAACTCAGATAAACAGGCTTTCAAAGATTACTACACTGTCACAGAACTATTGCCAATCAACAGGAGCAGTGGAGCTTTGTCTGCAGTGAGGTTTTGTCTGCATAAGAGACCACCTTAAACCCAAAAGAGTCATCCTAGGGGCCCAAAGGGGTCATGTAGATATTAAATAATGTGGGACTCAGAGTGAAGCCCATTGGGTCCCCACGGGTAAGAGATATGGTGCCTGAAGAAGGGAGTGCTATCCAAACTGCTTGCTCTCTGTTTAAAAAAAAAGACTGCATCCACTACAATGCCACACACATCGATCTCAGCTAGACGTTGCAAGAGCGTTAAGTGAGAGACCATATCAAACGCCACTCGCAGATCTAATGATATTAGCGTGGTGCTTCTTCCTTGGTCGTGTGTTAGCAAGATGGAGTCATACACCCTGATTGACTGGGATGTAACAAACAATACTGGTCCAGATAGCTCGATAGCTGATTGTTAATCAGCTTCCCAAGCATCTTTGCCACCACAGGCAGCAGTGAAATGAGTCTAAAGTTGGATTGTATGGCAATGTCTGTGTACCTTTTTTCAAGCAAGTGGGCAACATTAGCTCCTTTGCAAACATGAGTAACCTTAGAGCAAAGAAGGAAATCATTAAATAACATAAACGGCTAACTACATTAACCGTGACGGCCAGGTACGAAGGTGGACACAAAACATGGAACACAGATTGACAAGCCAAAACAGCCTTTTTCGTATCTTTTAGGGATATAGGATTGAAATGAGTGATGACAACTCTGGGCGCTAGCGCTGTTTTGCTGAGACGTTCAGATTTGTTCTGAGTTGACCTGGATTTTTTATTTGAACAAATCCGAAAAGTTCAGACAAAGCTCAAGAGAGGACATGATTTCGAAGTCACAGTAGTTGGAATGTAGAAAAGCTTTTGGGATTTAAAACATTTCTTGAGGACCGCTCCTGGCCATGTTGAAATTTTGTTTAAACAATGTGGGTTGCGCAGCTTTTTTGATATTGTTTCAAGGTAACTTAAATTGCTTTGTCTTCAGGTGGGTAATGGCTCCACCATTGTCTTTCAAGTTTTTCACAGACCCTTTTTTCTGTGGCTAAAGATTATGAGAGCCAAGGAGCAGAAGGATTGCATTGGTGCTTTTTATGTTTCACAGGAGCACAAGAGCCAAGAAACATCGTGATTTTCAAAATTGTACATTACGCATAATTGATAAATTGAAATATACATATACGTATAATATCTGTACGTGAATGAGACTTGGGTGTGAAATATTTATATAAAATATGTTCACATAAATGTAGCATGGAAAGTATGGATGTTACCATGGAAATGGCCAGGGGAAAGCAATGCAAATAAGGGACCCAAACCCAAGAGAATTGTTAGTATTCACAAACACGTAGATGTGCACTTTACCACATTAATCAGTGCACCTAATGTATACAGAAATGGTTCACAGTAAGTGCTGCAGAAAGGATGGAATAGCACATATTTCTGCACAGTTATTGCATGTAGATTTCTAACGTATAGGATAAAATACTGTAATAAACATTTAAGTCATTTCACACTTTTCCTAACCCTATGCCCATATGGTGCAGAAAAAAATAGGAGCCAGTCTCAATGTATGTAGCTACCTACCACGTGCATCATAATGTGCAAACAGGGTCAAGTTCACAGCAAGGTAATATATGTAAATACTCAAAGAGGCTTAAACAATGCATATATTTGAACATTCATGCAAGGGCATACAATAGTCAGCGAGGTTCGGTGGTGTGAATCTCAAATTTTACAACTACATAAGTAGTGAGCTGCAGGGTGAACGGCTGAAATTATCGAGGTTCGGGATCGACTGTTCCCATGAGAAGAAGGGTCAGTAGTGTTTTGCATTAGATGGGCCTCTAGGGTTGATTTAGAGTTTGGCAGAAGATATACTATTGCAAGTGACGAAGTACCCTGACCACCAACCTCAAGGTCCACCCATCCCATTTTGAGTCGAGCAGGCGGTAAGTTTTACGTTGATGGACTAAAATGTACACCATCAACGTAAAATTTCTCTGTTGGGCTGTCAGAGGTAAGCCATCCAACCGTCTGCACAATGGAGAGCGGGCAGTCATATGGCTTTTTTTTTTAAATCTGTGAACTGGTAGTGGCGGACTGTAAAATAATTACCTCCACATCATGGCAGAAAACTCCCATTGTGTGGTTGTGAGGATTTTTTTTTCTATTTAAAAAAAAACCACCTGCTTTGGGAGATTGTTTTTTGTAAAATAAAAAACGTTATAAAAGTTTAATGGCCGACCGTCATGTTTGACAAAGCTGCCCGTCACACTTTTTCTACATTGACAGGAACAGCCATGACTGCGGTTTCTGCCAATTGATAGACATGTCCGCAGGGCCTGCAAACATCTCTTAATTTGGCAGGCAGAGTAAAGTCAGGGTGGGAGATGTAAAATCCTCTGTCACCTTGTCTTCCGACTTTCAAATCAGGCTTTCTGTCTAGTGTAGCACAATGTTTTAGAATGCCATGCCAAATGATTGCAGTGGTTAGAATATTTGCACGCATTTGCCCCTTCACTTCTTTGGTGTCTGACTGCCAGTGGTATGCCTGGAAACCTGATATTGGTGGAGCTTTCCAAACCTACTTATGCAAATGATTGTGAATTCTAAAAAGTGGTACATTTGCATCCATTCATCTATGGGTGCTGTTTTGCTACTTTTTCATTAAACTAGTCACTATATATATTTAAGTTCCTGATACAAAAAATGAACAAGATAAAGCCTCTTGGTGGAATTCGGACAATGAAGAAACGAAGACTGGCATAGCAGACCCAACTTAGAGCCCCCAGATCCCACTACCAAGCCACGAAAATATTTATTTTGCGGGGTGTCACCCTGAAGCTGTACCCCTGCATATATCACAAAAAGCTAAGGTTAAATTGTAAATCCCAACCTTAGTGAGCCTATCCTGTATCGTAGCTAGGACTGGCGGTCAGTGGGCAAAAAAAAGTCCACTGCACAGCTCTGGGTTTGACCCTATTTGTCACCCATTCCATCCAATTGATCAAATTCATTTTAAAGTCAATAAAATGAGTACCTCTGTGTAGCATAAAAATAAGCACCAAAACACCCCTCGATATGAAAGTGCACTTTATAAGTACGTATGTTATTCTTTAAAGCATTATGTGCTGAGCCGCAATATAGACTCGTCTGAACATTTATTGATGCACAGGCATGCTTTTTTGCTGCATCGGGTGTGTGATTTTTTTACAGCACAAATGATGAATAATAGTTTTTTCTCCACAAAATAAATCATGAAAAAATAGACTCTTTATGATGGATTTTCGATAGGTATGAATTAGTTTGCACCTTCTTTCTGTAGGCAGAAGCTATCATGTGACACAAGCACTTTCACAGCTGAGTCCGAGGGTCTGAGTGTTAAGGCACAATATAGTTTACCTTGCACTGAGAGATCATACTGCATGTGAAACTGGTATCCTGATTTCTCCTTCTCCCAGCTAACAAGTTAATATAGTTCGTATGCTGAGGACTAGGCCAGTCCACCATGATTCAGAGGTCCGGTATCTTCAAGCATGCCCTCTGTATTGACGTGGGACTACTGTTCATGCCCTGGATTGTTGACCTAAGGTGCTGGTGGCACCATATCGGTTTTTGTGGATTAGAGGTTTGGAAAGACCTTTTTCCTATTTCCGGTGGAGTGTGGCTCCTACTGGCCCCCCTCCTGTAAATTGTCACCTACATGTGGCACTCCAACCCTTGAGCAGAGATCCTGTGCGCATGTTGTGTGCGTGTGGAAGGAATTAATCATTGCAAGATTCCAGGCTGTTGTGAGATTATGGTTGCTGGGACCAGTGGGGCCCATTTGGGATTGCCATGGCGCAAGAAGGAAACGGATGACTAGTCTCTTCGGATTGTGGAAGTGTATTTCCTGCAGTCCTGGAGCTAAAGGGAAGAGTAGCAAAACATACAAGATGATGGACGGAATGTTGCACCACCCCCAGCCACAGATCTGGGTTTAATCCATCGTTATTTTGCTCACCAAGCTACCCCAGTTCAGACATGGCCATATGCAAATCAGTATTGACCCTGTGCCTCATGGAACAGTCCAGCCCGAACTGCCAAGCCATGTTTTTCCTGGACCGGAATCAAGCTTCCTAGGACCAGTTTCTGGCAATCAGCCATCTTTAGTCAGGATAGCTTGACTCCAGTGGCTTAGTGAGCACGGGACCCACGTCTGGGCATACCCTTCCCACATAGGGTGAATAGCAAAACATACAAGATGATGGATGGAATGTTGCACAATGGCAAAACATTCACCCCCAGTCACAGATCTGGGTTTAATCCATAGTTATTTTGCTCACCAAGCCACCCCAGTTCAGACATGGCCATATGCAAATCAGTCTTGACCCTATGCCTCATGGGAACAGTCCAGCCCGAACTCCCAAGCCATGTCTTCCCTGGACCGGAATCACGCATCCTAGGACCAGTTTCTGGCTATCAGCCGTCTTCAGGACTGTTCCCATGAGGCACAGGGTCAAGACTGATTTGCATATGGCCATGTCTGAACTGGGGTGGCTTGGTGAGCAAAATAACGATGGATTAAACCCAGATCTGTGACTGGGGGTGAATGGTTTGCCATTGTGCAACATTCCGTCCATCATCTTGTGTGTTTTGCTAAAGGGGAGAGTCCCAGTCTCTGAAGCATGGGAGGATGAAAACAGGACTACCTTTTTGAAATTCAATGTCCTATGCTTTACAAATTGTTAACATTCTCAAATTGAGAAACTGTCATGCACAGGCACAGAAAATGATAGCATGTAACTTTCTATTGTGAACCCCCTCTGCCCCTCAGCCCCAACAAACAGCATTATTCCACCACCTCTCATCCTCTTGGATGAACAAACTGGACCCATCTGTCTTGGAAAATCAAAAACTGAATGGCTTCACCTCCTCTCTTTCACGCTCCATAAAATATCTGAGATTCTTATTTTGTCTGGCCTTTAGACTCCCTCATCATAAAAACAAGCTAACAAAAGTGGCAACATCCCACCTCCACACTCTTAAACAAACATGTTACCCCATTCTCCCGGAATACCTTGAAACAGCCATTCATTGAGAAATATCAGTCTAGCAAGAGCCCTTCAAAACATCTTTAGCCACACTTACAGCAGTTTTACAATGGAAGGACAGGCTTGCTACCATTGACAGAAGTTGGTATCACCACTTGCATATTATCTGACCTCACCTGGCTCACCATCTTGTCAAGAATTCAATTCAAACGATGCTGTCCGGCCTACACAGCTATTCTCAAAATCAGCCACTGCTCTTCATCTTGATGGCTTAAGAGATCTCTGAAGCATGACCACCATCAATCACTCAGGACTGCATCTGCAGTGATAAAGTCCTTCAGGGAGGCCGCCACTATGGCAAGAACATCTCTGCTTTCACCTTTAAAAGGTTTCTTATAACAGGTCGATTTAGATAAGTCTTTCACTAACTTGTATAAAGTTAACTGAAAATATCTCAGGTCCCTTGGGTGTGGGTGATAGAATTCATGATGTAACGGATTCAGTTAACGGTTACTCACTGAGGAATAAAGGCATGTAATTACAAGCTCCATGTATTATGTGATCCTTTACATTTACTCGGGCTGGGTAGGCCGCTACAACTGACAGCGAGATAGGGGATTACGTAAAGCCTGTGACCCGAAGAACTGAGAGTACTCTCCCAGAGAGTTTGCCGTGGTCCAGTAAACTGCTCATATGGGGCTCAGTCAAAGTAAAAATCCATGGTTGGCGTATGTGGATTAAAAGTTCCACTCCATCCAGTGCAAGGCCTGTGATGAAAGTGAAGGCCTTACAGAAAGTTTGTTTGTCGTCACCCTAACACAGAGCCGCCATTCATACAGTACAACAATGCTAAAGGTATCAACAAACAGATGCAGAAAATGATAAAGGCAGAGATATCCGATTGCAAGAAAGTGTTAAAAGTGAAAACATTTATGATGCATAGAAACACTAAAGCCAGTAGAAACCAGGTATCATGAAAAGAGGGGAGAAGTGTGAAGAACCCGTGCAAAAATAAGTCTTGTAGTGTCGGTTCGGGCTTGAAACAAATATAAAGAGCACTAATTTGTCTTTTCCTATGTTGAAAGCCTTAAAGGTATTGCTTTAAAACATTGAATAGTAGTCTAAAGTATACTTTGAGTATGGGATTTTGGGCAACCTCTGTGTTTTATAGAATTATAGGCCATCTATCTTTGTTTGCAGGATTTCAAAAGAAAGGATGGATATATTGTACACAA
Source organism: Lissotriton vulgaris (assembly GCF_964263255.1). NCBI lineage: Eukaryota > Metazoa > Chordata > Amphibia > Caudata > Salamandridae > Lissotriton > Lissotriton vulgaris. Next base: position 445,890,542 of record NC_141689.1, read on the forward strand.
GGTTGTGCCTGCTATGACTTTTAGGGGGTGATCACTGGTTTGTTGTCAACTGTACAACAGGCCATCAACAGAAGTAAGGTAGAAAGGCCTAAAGGACAAGACAACCCACATGAACATTGTTTGGGGTGTGTAACAGAGTAACTAACTAACAAAACAGATTATAACTCCCTTACGGCCTATGCCAAGGTTAGATTACAAAAAACAAGAATTCATTGAACAAAATACTTGGAAAATGCTAAGGGAATATTCGGATCACAATTTATAGCAAACACGTATCTAAGAAATTATAAGAACGCTAATTGGGATTTGATAAGAAAAAATAAAGCAGGAGAAAATAGCCTTATCTAAAATGCTCCCTATAAATCAGCACAGTGTGCGATTGTTCATATAAATATAAGAATGCCTCAAATGAACCAGAGAGCCTGGTGCAGACAGGGTTAACTTGATGTGCGGTATGCCGCTCCTGTAATGGGGAAATGTTTCCAAAAATCTTTTCAAATTGTAGCAACCTTCCAATACTTCTGGGTGGGTGGTTGGGGGCACACCATATAGGTATGTTACATGCTTGTAAGCAATTAATAAATCAGGACTTCTTCCAGGGCAGGACTCCTTATCTTTTAGAATCTTTCAGAGCTGGATTTGCCATGGGTACTTTCTTGATTCATAGTTCCCAACCGTCAGCCCCTTACCCTATTCTGGTTCCATGACTGTCATAAATTCCCAACACATACCTCTTTGAAGATTTTGTATCAAACAGTACCAAATAACATATAAATCTGTACATCAGGTCAGAAAATTATTTTCCATAGCTCTGGCACAGAATCCTGGAAACAGAAAGTAAGTCATGCAGTATTGCAGGGGGGTGTCTTCTTCATTCGTTATGTAGGGTCTTAACAGGAGTGCAAGAAATTAAAATGTTAGACTATCGGAGAGACCATAATCAGTAGTGTAACATAAAATGAAGGAACCCCTGAAGAATATAATGATGGCCACTCAGGCATCCATACCTCACATGTATTCAGAGGTGTAAGAAATTGGGTTATTAGTTGAGGGCAGTGAGAACCCCACTCAAATAATAAACCGAATCCCTGTCTGTGTGACCGACAAAAGTAATTAAAAGTAATGAAATCAATCTGTGTGCTTAACCCTCTTTTAGCTTGAAACAAAAGCAGTTAAGCTTAACATAAAGGAAATGTGTAAAGTATTTATGCAGCACTCAAACAGAAATAAAGTGAAAACACAAAAAAACGAATTATACAATTCATTTTAATAAATAAAAAACACCTAAACAACACAAATCCAATCAGTAGAACCAGAGTTATGAATTTTTAAATTTTCTCATGAAACTAGCACCAAAAAGCACAAAGAGCCAACTGCAGTTATCTGGTCACGCTGAACTGAGTAGTTACAAGTTCAGACCAACTGATATGGAGCACAAGTTGTATACAGGGACCAGGTCCACCCCGCTGAAGATTTGACATTCTCGCAGTCCAAATCCACACAGAGAGCTGCAGCAGAGCTTTGCCGGTCAACATGAGGAGCCAGTCAGGTGTCGCGGATGGTTGCTGTTTGGTATGAAGAGTTTGTCATCACTGGAGCTTCATTTTGGTGGAAAACATTGATTGTCGCGTTGGCGCTGGATCTCAGAGTTGACACAAAGAGCAGGTCTTTGCTGGAGATTTGCATTGGTGGGCATCGCGTAAGATCGTTGGGTGAAGCGAAGACTCCATTTACGGTCGTGGATAGCCAAAAAAAACTCTGGAACTTCACCTCGAACTCAGAACACTCAGATGCCAACCAACAGTTTAAGACATGAAGGAGCAGCTTTTGGGGATCAGAACTTACTCCAGCAGAGGCCAGCAGCAAAGCTCAAGCAGGTCCATTTGGTGATGATCAGCTGGGCCATTTGCAGGAGAGGTCTCTTGAAACTTGTTGTGTCCCTGTAGCTGAAACAGAAGACAGTCAAACTGACCCTGCAGTCATTTCAAGGGAACCTGGGTTCAAGGTAAGGAGTTCCAATCTCCCTTCTTCAAACTGCAGGGCAGTCTTTTTCCTGAATCTTCCACATCTCCAGGAGTATTCTGATGCAAGTTTCAGAAGGTGCCCATCTTCCTGATTGTAAGAAGTTGGGTTACGGGTTGAGGGGGTTGAAACCCTTCTCAAGCAGCAACTGCAATTCTTCTCTGGATGAAGTCACAGGCAAACTCTAAATTTACCTGTGCTTAACCCTCGTGTAGCTTGGCGCAGAGCAGTCAGTCTTAACTCAGAGGCAATGTGTAAAGTAAATGTGCAACACTTCAAAAAGTAACACAGTAAAAGTACACCACAAAAACTCCCCACAACATATTTAGGAAAACAGAGTAATTGTTTTCATAAATAAAACGAGACTAAACTCACAAATATCCAATCAGTAGAAATGGAGATATTCAATGTTAAATGTTTTAGTGAAAATAGCCAAAGAAACAAAAAGTGGCAACTGTGATATCTGGTCACATAGGACCAGGACAAAGTCACAAGTTCAGGCAAGGCTGCAAAGCGAGGGACTGCATTGGCATCAAGGATCCTATCAGCAAGGGCTGGTGATGCAAAGGGCGGCATCAAGGATGCGATGCACAGTCGAGGTAGCTGTTCTGAGGAGCTGCAAAGCTGTGATGTGGTGTCCGGCGACAATGTCAAGACTGCTTTTGATGAGGGATGCATGGGCCTGCACCAAGGATGTGTTGACCCGACAGATCAACTCCGTCACCTCTGGCTGTTTCAACACCCTCCACATCCTCCGAAAGACCTTCAAATGGATCCCCCGTAAAAAAGAAAGACTGTCACCCGCGCACTCATAACCAGCAGACTCGACTTCAGAATGCCGGGATCAACAAGTCTCCACTCCGCAAACTCCAGACCATACAGAACACTGCAGCCAGACTCGTACTCGGCATCCCTCGACACAAACACATCACCCAACATCTTCGGAACCTCCACTGGCTCCCTGATAAGAAGAGAGTACTTTCAAGATACTCACCCACGCCTACAAATGCCTCCACAACACCGGACCCCGAAACCTCAATGTAAGAATCTTCTTCAACCTATCCAAAAGAAACCTCAGATCTGACGACCTCGCCCTCACCAAAATCCCCCACATCCACAGAGCCAGAACAGGTGGAAGATCCTTCTTCTACATCACAGCCAAGACCTGGAACGAGCTGCCAATTGGCATCAGATGCACCTCCTCCCTGAACATCCTCAGGAAGACACTAAAGACCTGCTCTTCGACTGAATGGAGCTGCTTGCCCCCTCCTCCAGTGCGTTGAGACCCTCATGGATGAGTAGTGCACTTACAATTCCCTGATTGATTGTGCAGCAGTGGTTCCAAAGAGGCTGAGGGTCTTGGCTACGGTCCTGATCCATGAAGCAGCGATGAAGCGTTGGTTCTGCTTAGGGTTGCACCAAACAGCAGAGGAGGGATATAGGTTCGGATCACAGAGACTGGTGGAGCACGTAAGCCCAATTCCAAGGGTCTAGGACTGGGGTGCAGTGCATAGTATGAGCCAGTGGTTTCCGGAGCTCGACACTGGCACTTAATTGGCAATACCAGTGCTTGTGACAGTCTGCCGCATGGTGGCAATGTATGGTTAATTTAGAGATGACCACAACAACAGTTAATTAATAATTCAACATACGTTAAAAATGACTATTATCTGCCGCCCAAGCCATTCTTATAGCTTTGGGAGCTGAAATAGTCTGAATTGTCACACTTGTAGAAGTGTGATGGTTAGTAGTTGTGCTGTTACTATCATTGGCAGCATAACAGGAGCAATGTGTGGTGCAAGATGCAGTAACCTCCTTATGAGAACCCCAGCACGTATTTGTTTTTACAAATTAAGCACTGCTGGGATGATACCAGTTGGAAGGATAGACTCACAGATGGAAGAATCCAAGTGCAGTTTCAAGATTGTTGGAAGACTATTGTGCCCCTGAGGCTTTAGATAAGGAGGAGACCACCCTGAGAGAAATGTGTAAGCTGTTCAAATTCACTTCAGCAAGGCAACAGAGTACCCTCTCCACCAAACTGGAGTCATCTGCATCATTTAGAGTCGGGCAGACCTTAAGCATATCAATGACAGCTACTACTCCGTCTCTACTGCGAACATACACCTTCAACGGCCCGACAGAGTAAGGGCTGCCAGAGGTTGACCCATTAGCCCACCCACTCTATTTAGAGAGGGAAAAAAATGGGCAGTGTTTGCAGTTCATCACTGCCAGGTTCACCTGACAGTAAGGGACAGTAAAACCCGTAAACATTTTTTAATGTTCCTTGCACAGATCCATCATGTTGAAGTAGCCCTCCATCAAATTTTCAACTTATTTACAGGAACTGCTGAGAAGGCAGTTCCTCTAAATACAATAGAAGTCTGCTGGGCCGGCATACATCTCAAAGGTTGGTGGGCAGGTACTCTCTCAGGGCAACGGAGTACTTTGCTCCATTGCCTCCAATGAGCAAACACCCATTCGACAAGCTCTAAATCAGAGCATCAGATTACCAACTCTGGTCAGATTGCTTGGCGTGACTAGGTGAAGCAAACCAAGACCATGATCACTATGTTATCTGGACTAAGGTTTTTCCAGAGATCAGAAGAAGCTTGTTCAACTCTCTTATTTAGGTGCATGAGTACATTGAGCAAAGCCACATAGCATGGAAAGGTCGGAGACCAGGTTCAGGAGCCTTCTTAAAACCCATCTGTTTACTAACTAGTTCCTGTGGAAAGTTGAAAGTATGTCTTCTCTTCTGACAGGTTTCTGTCTCCACAGTGCGGGGACATGCTGGAAAGGCATAACCAGGCGCTCTATAAATATCCTTCTTATAGCAGAGGCAGTCAAGGGAGCACCGCACGTCTTTGGAATGTGGGAAAGAAAGTTGTGCTGAGAAAGCTTTTTGTAATGTGAACAGTTTAAAAATGAAGGGGCATATCAGCAAGGGCTTTATCTCCGCTTTTTTGGCTTTAAAAGCCAGAAAAGCTGCGATAAAACCATTGCCCTATCAGCAAGAGGGGGCTAACATGCATATTCGCATGTTAGCACCCTTTTGCACTACGCCTATCTTTGCATCTCTAATGAGATGCAAAGTGGGCGTTCCTGACATACACTACATGTCAGGACATCAATAGCCCAGCTTCGCTCTATCAGCAAGGATGCCCTAGCATTTTAGCAGACGTTAGTTTTTGAAGACGCCTGCTAAATTCTTGACTTAGCCACCCCTAACATAGGTGGCGAATTCTGCTGATACGACCACAGGGTTGTATCAGCATGGTTATCGCCGTTTCGAAGGGAACATTGCTGAAAAACCAGCGTTATTCCCTGCAAAACAGCGATTTCCCCGCTATTGCAGGAATTTTTATCGCCTTGGAGATACGCGTTGCTAATAACGCATTATCTCCACGATAAAAACCTGCGATAGCGGGCGTTAGGGAAAAGAGAGCTAAGCACGCTTTGCGATAGTTATCGCAAAGCGTTGCTGATATGCCACGAACAGTCTTTTGTCTCCCCAAGTAGCCCGATTTGGGAATGTCATGTGGGGGAATTAACCCCTTCGCTGCGGGGGATATTCCCCCGCTGTGCTGGGTGAGGGGGGCACGCACATCGCTCACATGCTCGTCATGAGGCACGGCACTCCTGTGTTTATGACGAGCTCAGCTCGTCACGGCCACACCCGTTCCCGTGGAACGCTCAGCACAGCAGGGGAATTATCCCTGCATGCGAGCGTTCCACGGCTCAGGACGAGCTGAGCTCGTCATGAGCACCGGAGCGCCGTGGCTCATGACGAGCTAGGCTCGTCATGAGCATTCAAGGGGTTAAAAGCACTACCGGTCAGCATCAGGCAGCATGGTTTGGCCCAAGGCATAAATACCGGGGGAGGTAAAAATGCTACGTGTCAGCCGGTGTCAGGAATCATAGTTTGGCCCAGCCGCAGCACATACGGGAGAGTTAAAAAAACACACCTGTCAGAATCAGGAAGCATAGTTTGGCACAGCGCGTACGCTGTACGCACACATGTGCTGCATATAGCCTCCGCTTAGGCAGGGCCAGGCATAATCAGGGCACACAGCGATGCCGAGCGTTATTGCTGCCCTTGTTCTGCCGCAAATCTGGTGGCCCTCTTCATTACAAGTAGGTTCAGTGAACTCTACCCCACACCTTTATTATATTCAGTTTTACACAATGCACAGCAACCTCTTTGTAGCATAGTACTCAAAATGAAAGTAAAATATTAAATCACCCATTAGCAGGCTGCAGTTGTGTGTGTGATATCTGTGTAAGTGATCGTGGGTGCCATCCTTGCGCCTGAGATATCTGTGTGTGATAATGTCTACTATATTGTAAGATATCTGTGCTGCTATGCTTATGAATGAGAAATCTGTGCACATGACCATGGCTGCCATCCTTGCGAGTAAGATATCTGTGCGTGTGATCATGGCAGCTATCCTTGTGGGGGTGACAGTCTAGTTCTGGGGGGAAGGGAGAGACCTTTATCATCTTGCTGAATTCCACAGCTGAGCTATTTTTCAAGTGTTTCAGAACCACCAGGAGCCTCACACATGAGAGCAACACCTCAGGCCAGGGGCTCAGAACTTACAGGCACAGGTCGCAAACAGCAAACCTGTCCGGCGAATCAGAAATTCAGACACGGGTTTCACACAACAAAGCTATCCCTGACCTCATAGGACTTGTGTACTGTCACCCTTGTTCCTGATTGAGGAGATCCACGGGGCGAGATCTCATCAAACTGGGCCATTTGCCGCAATCATTTCTGAGCTTTGTCCCTTTAAAGTTGCAAAGTCACCAAATCTTCCAGATTTAGGAAACACCAGCTCACACACAAACACTGCAGCTCTAGCATGGACGCCTCCCAGCAGGCACTAATGAGCACTGAATGAGTGGGAAGAGTACACCACTCTCAGTGTTCATTCAATGAATAATGCGACAATTTCCTTCCTTTGCACAGCCAAAGAGGTTCATTAGTCCTCTGAAAGCTGTGGGAATATACACTGCACTGTGTCAAAATTCAGCGCCACAATAAATCCTTTCAAATGACATACAGGTACAGGCATAATACATGGGAATTTCAGATGATCTGAAGCAGAGTTGAGGGCTTATTAACGTCCAGCCATGTAATGTAATTGTTGTGATATCTTCCCATGCTAGTACTACTGTCTTGTGCATATTGTTCCTTGTATGTTTTTTATTTCTATTCTTGTACCTGCCTGGCATATTGTCCTTTTGCTATGTTTTTCATTTCTATCCTAGCACCTACCAAGTATTTTTTATAATATTTTCATTTGATTCCTGAAGTCAGCTGCAGGTGTATAAACTGTGTGTCTGTCCAATGAACTACATTTCGGTGATTCTCGTAGGCTTGTGAAGGTGCCTTTTCCACATTCATTGTGGCTGAAATTATAGGCCGGGCCACTGGTGAAGGCCCGAACGGTCGCCCACTCCCTGGTGGATTTGCTCAGCAGCAACTCAAGGAGCAGGGTAGTTTATAACGTTTTAAGGAAGCAATCCACTAAAGCTGGCCACACAGCAAAATTGATAGTGAGTGAAATAAAATAAAATAAACATACCCCCAGCTTGCAGCATCTGGTAGCAGGCAAAGTAAAGGACATTAAGTGGTTTTGGTCTAACCTGCTATTATCGTTGATAATGCATGTGTACATTAGGCCATATGTGCAGCTTTTACTTTGTTTTGACTTGCAATGTTTTAGGCAGGAAGAAGAACTCAAGCGGTGAGTTAGTCTAGAAAGGACTGGGACGAGGAAGTAATGAGCACACAGTCAGCATAATTTCTGAATCAACAAAGAAAATCTTCATCCAAGACAGAATCCTCTCCAATGCCCACAACTCCAAGGAACTCTTCGCCATCATACAGGAATTTGCCAAACCCAACAGCGAAACAACCAACGTCCCTCCCTCCAAAGACCCTTGCAACAAACTCTGACCTCAAGATCAAGAAGCTCTATGACAACTTCAACGACCAAGACCACTGCACGGCCCCAACCTCCACTCCCAGCGATGCTACCCAACAGACCCTTCTCACGTGGACCCCTCTCACCACAGAAGACACTTTAAAGACAATGAAGAGCATCCACTCCGGAGCATCTTCTGACCTCTGCCCACTGCATATCTTCCACAGGGCCGCCACTGCCATTGTACCTGAGCTACGCTGAACTACCAACTTCTCCGTCAAGACAGTCACATTCCCCGACAACTGGGAGCGCGCCAAAGTCAACCCCCTATTAAAGAAGCCCTCTGCAGACCCAACGGACCCCTAGAACTTCAGGCCCATCTAGCTGCTTCCTTTTGCAGCCACTCATCAAAAAGGCCACCCACAACCAGCCGCACACCTCATAGAAAACAACAAAATCCTAGACACCTCTCAATCTGGATTCCGTAGCAACCACAGCACCGAGACCACCCTCCTCACCGCCACCGAAGACATCCGTGCCCTCCTCGACCAAGGCCAAAACGGCAGCCCTCATCCTCCTGGATACATTAGCAGCTTTAACTCCATCTCCCACCGCACACTAGCCAGCAGGCTCCACGACGCTGGCATCCAAGGAAAAGCATCAGACTGGATATGATCATTCCTCTGAGGCAGAAAACAGAGAATAAGACTGCTGCACTTCCTCTCAGAACAAATAGAGATCAAATGCGGAGTACCCCACAGATCGTCCCTCAGTCCTACAATCTTCAAAGTCTACATGACCCCCCTTGCAAACATCGTCTGAAACCACGGGCTCAACATCGTCTCCTACGCTGATGACACCCAGCTCATCCTCTCCCTCACCAACGAACCTGACATCACCAGGCACAACTTCCAAGAAGAGATGAAAGCTGTTGCGACCTGGATGTGGAAACAGCTGCCTGAAGCTCAACTCAGAGAAAAGAGAAGTCCTTATCCTCAGGTCCACCCCCTCTCCAAGGGACGACACCTGGTGGCCCCCTGCCTTCGGACACCCACCCACCCTAACAGACCATGCACTTACTCTCTGCATCATACTCGACTCATCACTCACCATGAATCGCAAGATCAACACTGTATCCGCTGCATGCTTCAACACCCTCTGCATACTTCGCAAGACGTTCAAGTGGATCCCCTCAGACTCCAGGAAAAAAGTCACACATGCACTCATCACCAGCAGACTGGACTACAGCAATGCCTTTTACGCTGGAATCGGCAAAAAACTCTTCCTCAAATTCCAGACTGTCGAGAACGCCGCAGCTAGACTTATCCTTGATATCCCGTTGCACAACCATATCCTCCAACACCTCCGCAACCTCCACTGGATCCCTGTCGAAAGAAGAATAACATTCAAGCCGCTCATGCACGCCTACAAGGCCCTCCACAACACTGGACCCCAATACCTCAATGACCGAATCATCTTCCACGCCCCCAAGAGAAACCTCCACTCAGCAGACCTCTCCCTAGCCACTGTCCCACGTTTTTACAGAGCAGGTGGAAGATCCTTCTCCTACCTTGCAGCCAAGACCTGGAACAAACTCCCCCTTCACCTTACTGCACTAATTCAGGAAGGACCTCAAGCCCTGGCTCTACGAGTGACCCCAACGGAGCTGCTCACACCCCCCTCCAGCACCTTGAAACCCTCACGGGACAGTAGTGCGCTTCACAAATTACTGAATGATTGATTGAACGCCTTTCTGAGTATCTTAGCAGGCTCACCCGCTCAATGCCATCACCAAGAGATGAAGAGGACAAAAAAATAAGCATTCAATTGCGAGCCTGATTGGGACCATTTCGGGTCCTTAATGGCAGGGTAGAGTCAGTGGCGCTAGAAGACCTAGAGGTGCAGGAGGCACTACAGCATGCCCACATATCCTGGAGGAAGCAGATGGAAAATGAATAAAGGATATTGATTGTATTCTCTTGTAGGCTCTGTCTACTCTAAGGAATATTCAGCATCCAGAAAAAAAGAACCTACTGTGGACTGGGGGTTGAAAAACTGCTCATACTGAGTTAGAGGAGGGAGTGAGTTGGTGCCCCGGTCAAGACCTCCCCATTCTCCCTTCTTCACTAGCTGCAGCACTTTGCATGATGGGCTTACTTCAATTATTACTCAAGTGGCATGGAGGGCAAAAAAACTGATGGATTGGGATGCTTACTGAGCGATTACCAGTGGTTGAGATTAATTCAAGCATTCCAACCATCACCTTGTCTTTTGCACTTTACTTATTAGGCAAGGATAATTAATGAGGCTCTAGAACACATTTAAAAGTAATTTCAAATTATATTTACCTTTTGATGCATGTACAGATCATTATGTATATTGGACTGTGTGCTGTATTAAAAACATTGACGCCTTTGGTTGGTAAAAGAAAACTAGAGCAATAATTTGTCTCATTGCTTTTAAATCCTTGTTGTAGGGAAGAAGCACAATGCTGAGGAAAAGCCGATCTGACCAGCTGAACCCAGTGAGCCAATTCTTCCAGGCAGTCCGGCCATCTTTGACGTTTCGCTTTCTGCTTCCAAAGCTGGACCCATCATTCAAAGAACACCTTTTGTACATGCAGATCGCTTTCGTTGAAGTACGGGCAGGTACGTGAAGTGGTTTCTACCCAGGTTTTATATGAATGGAGTCAGAGTTGCACATTGTTGGTTGCAACCACAGCGCTAAAATGCAGCAAACTTGCCATTTGCCATTTTATTATTCTGCATTTCTACTCCTAGTCCTGTGGGCCTAGGAGTAAAATGGGCATGCTCCTTTTTCTGCACCTTTTGTACTGCCTTTCATTGCTGTCACGTTTAAGCCAGAAAACTGACCCAAAACCATCCAGATGAACACAAACAAGCAAATGGCATGCCATCTTACATTTTTCGTTTGTCTTGATTAAAAAGACACAACAGCTATTGGTTGGTTCTGCAGGGAGTGATAGCCAAAACCCCTGCCATGACAATTGTTGATTTTGATGAAAAAAGATATGTCCTTGGATGGACCCAGGAATGGTTGAAGTGTGATATTTGCCATTACAAATGACAGTCTGGTGTACACTTTAGCTCCTATTTAGCTCCCTTCATAGCTTGAACTAGCTGATCTTAGATTTCGTTACAAAAAGGAACGTTCTTTTTGTGTGGGAGACCAATGAAGTCACAATGGTCGCCAGCATTATGTGCTACTATTGTAAAAGAACAGTAGAATAGATCAATAGAAAGAGAATAACTTTATTACTTCTTATACTTACTGGAATGCGTTGGTTTATTATTCCATGGGGACTGTGGATGGGACCCAGAAGAAACCTGGAGTTACCCTGAGCAAAGGAAAATAAAAGAAGACAAAACACCTAACAGATAGAAAGATCTTTATTAAATATTTTTGTTGATTAATTTCCTCATATTCTTCTCTTCTCTTTCTGAATAATTAAGACGAGAGGAACCTGGCATGTTTATGGTTGACAATTAAGAGATTTCTAATACAGAGTTCAAGTTCGTCTGAGCAAAGTGAAGTTGCAGGTTCTTATGACAAAAACGAGGACGGGAAATGAAAAACCAAGTACAGAAAGTATGACAACAGGTATCTGCATTATGGTTTCACATATGTATAGGTTAATAGTGAGGAGAGTTGTCAATGTGTAATCTGTTTAAAAGTTTTGGCTGTAGAATCCATGCTTCCAAGTAAACTTAAGCGGCATCTTGAAAGTCTTCACCCAAATATGGTTGGAAAGCCAAGGATTTTTTTTTAAAGAAAACTTACAGAATCCAAACTACAAAAGTCCACTTTCTCAAAATAAGCCAAAGTTAATAGTAACGCTCTCCTGTCTTCTTATAAAGTGGCCTATCGAGTTGCAAAAACAGGCATGGCGAAGATGCGGGTAAACAGCTTCTCAAAGTGCCTCTTTCTAATAATACTATCAGCTGGGGGTAAATGATATGACTGAAGATATTAATGATCAGCTCATCTGTAATTTAAAACGCAAAGACTTTGCACTCCTGGGGCCATGTTATTGAAGTGCCCCGGGTGCGCAATGGCATTTGTAGCAGCTTTGCTCGCCCACGGCGCACTTTGGTAATACAGAAGGGGCCGCAGATGATTGTGCATCCCCTTCTGTAATACTGCAAGCACTGGCACACATTCAGTGCCAGCGCTTCCTCAAGAGGGCCAGCCCTCATTTGCATGGGGGCATAGCCTCATTCAAATGGGGAAGACCTCTGCCTCTGTACCTGTGCCGTATTATAGATGCGATAACAGAAAAACAATGTTCCTTAGGCAAATTATTTCGACTTGACTTCACAGTTAAAGAATTGTCACAATAGTGAGCATCAATTTTGTTTTTTCAAGAGAAAATACAAATAGTATATCATTTGTTTTTATTCAATCATATTCATCTTAAATCATAAGAATATGTATATACATCATATTTCAATCCACTCCGCAACACAGTGGTGTACTGTTTACTCAGTTTTTTTCAAAATATACTGTACCATAAGACACTTTTGTAAAGAATATGGACAGTATTTACATATCTTCCATATATACAATAATTTTGCACAAACTATATACAAAATTACAATTCAGTCAATGCTGATACTATTTACAAAAAAGTGTTGTTGCGTCGACGTTTCGGTCTCATACAATACAATATAGCGAGACCATCATCAGGACATAAGTTGCACCATGGACCTATAGTAAAACAATGTAAATAGAATCATAACTCTGTCTGTACATACTCTTGAAAACAAAGTCTAGATTGTCTGCCCACACCAAACCGAATGGTGAACATATAAATAAAATAAAAAGTGCCAACAAACTGTGACAAGGAACTAAAAATGTCCTATTTACAAATATATATATATATTTACAAAGTGGCCATGTCCCAAAACGACATGCACCCACACCTTTAGTATCACCGTGAAAGGGAATATAAATCAGAAAAATACTCACAACAGATCAATAGCAATGACGCTAATCCTATTGGGAATAGAGCAAAACAACAATAAATCTTAGATGTCCCAATTGTCTATAACAGGTGTACATAGCAGTGACCACAGAATAGGCTATCTTAGAACTGCTAGTGGAGAAAGCAACCAATTTGTACCGTAAGTAAGTTTGAAGAAAGCACTAGGTTCAGAGGCAGTTCGTAATGCACTTCAATCTGCTCCGGCTTATCTGTACAAAGACAGAACCACAAGGAACAGGAAGGCACAAGTTGTAACGGTAAATAATTCAGAAGTGAATAAAAAAAACCGGGGTAGGACTTACTTGTGTGCGAGTAAATCGCCACTCGTATTCAAGCAGTTGTCGGTAAAACGCGAACAGATTACAGCGTTTTTCCAGAATACCTAGCTGAGGCCCGCGATCACGTGGTAGAACGTGCAGCATCTAGGCGGCCATATTGGGTCGGCGAATGATGCCTGACTCTGCATAGGGATATTATTGAGAGTCAGGCAAGTTGTCAGCAAGTCAGAGTGTATAGACGACTTTTGACAGCAGGAAACCTTTGTTAAGAAAGTACTTCAATTCAGGCGAAATATTAACAGGAATAAGTGTTTTTGGTTAGAAGAAACCTTAGTTGGCAAAAGGAACAAAATACTAATGTCTGTTAGACCAAAGATAAATGGGAGTAAATCAGTGAAGGGTCGTCGGAACTAGCCATCCAGCAAAAAATGCACCTCACAGCCCATATAGCTGCTAGGAATAATGACACCATAGCAGAACTTTAACGGAAAGTTGCCAAGACTTGCCATTCCACAAAATAATGTAGTCCCTTGGCCACAGTGTTAGCTGACCAAATCCACCTGTTTTCTTTCTGTGTGAGCAGACGGTCAATGTCACATCTACATTTTGTCTGTTTAACACTTTCCAGAACAAACCATTGCATATCACATGGAGAGTGTTGTTTGTGTAAATAGTGTTCAACCAGAGGTGCGGTTTCTATTTTACATCTGATTCTTAATTGATGTTGTGTGATTCTCTTCCTTACCTCTTGTGTGGTTTTTCCTATATAAAACAGGGAACACAGACATTTGATGCAGTATATGACATTTTTTGTTAGACAGTTAGTGTGATTTCTTAAAGTCCAGTTTTTACCATTTATGCAACAGGTCTTAGTTATTGTTGTTTGGCATGCAACACATAAACCACAGGGATAGTGTCCCACTAAAGGTGACAGACCCCAGATGTTTTGAATGGTATTTACAGTTGGTTCTTTGTAGGCTTTTACTAAGTGGTCCCTTAGGTTACGTGCCCTTTTGAACGCAAACCATGGTAGTGGTAGTTGTGTTTCGATCTTTTGGATGAGATGCCAATTTTTGGTTATGATTTTCTTGTTGCGGTTGGATTCTGATCCAAAAGTGGTGACACATGTTACAATTTCATTCACAGGGTCTTGTTTGGTGTATTCTTCTAGTTTTGACTGTCTGTCATAGTACCAAGCTCTTTTCATTGAGCGTTTTACTAGTCTATAAGAGTAGCCTCTCAGTGATAGTTTGGTTTGTAGCACCTTGGCTTCTGTAAAGTAATCATTACGTTTGGTTCAATTCCGTTTTATCCTTAAAAACTGTCCAAACGGCAGATTATCACGTAAGTTACGTGGGTGGTGACTAGTATATTTTAACAACGTATTACGTGCTGTAGGTTTAGTAAAGAGACTAGTTAATAGTTGTCCCTCATCATCCCATATTTTAAGATCCAGAAAATGAATTGATTCCTTATCATATTCTATGGTGAATTGTAAATTACTGTTTTGTAAATTCAACGATACATGAAAATCCTGTAGCTTAGATACTGGACCATCCCAAATTAAGCAGACGTCATCTATATATCGTAAATACTCTAGAATGTGGTTCTCAAATGGGTTATTATTGTAAATAACCTTTTCCTCGAATGCAGCGACATATAGATTGGCTATATCTGGGGCAAAAATTGCCCCCATTGCGACACCCTTTATTTGTCCATAAAAAGTGCCATTGAAGATGTAATAATTATCATTTAGAGCAATTTTGGCACATTCAGTTATGAATTCGGTCGGGACTTGGTGTGGCCGTGGTCTGTTATTCAGCATGTCTGTGATTACATTAAGAGCCTCTGTTTGTTGTATGTTGAGATACAGACTCTCAATGTCCATGGTAACTAGGACATTGGTCTATCTGTCATATTTTTTGCCCTCTAGACGATTGATAACACTTGTACTGTCTCTAGTGTAGGATTTGGTGAGTAATACGTCAGATTTTATAAAATGGTCCACGTATTCAGCTAAAGGTTGCAGTATCGATTGGCAACCTGCTACAATGGGTCTACCAGGTGGTTTTTTATCGTCTTTATGCACTTTGGGTAAAGTGTAAAAGGCTGGGATGGAATAGTCGTTTTTGTTTAGATAGTCGAATTCCTTCGAGTCTAACCATCCACCATCTGTTCCCTGTTTGGTGAGACTTAGGATCCGTGATCTGATATCATCAGTAGGATCTGATAATAGTTTTTTATAGTGAAAAATATTGTGTAATTGTCTCAGGGCTTCGTCATCATAGGCTGTTTTATCCTGAACAATAATGTGAGTATTTTTCTGATATATATTCCCTTTCACGGTGATACTAAAGGTGTGGGTGCATGTCGTTTTGGGACATGGCCACTTTGTAAATATATATATATTTGTAAATAGGACATTTTTAGTCCCTTGGCACAGTTTGTTGGCACTTTTTATTTTATTTATATGTTCACCATTCGGTTTGGTGTGGGCAGACAATCTAGACTTTGTTTTCAAGGGTATGTACAGGCAGAGCTATGATTCTATTTACATTGTTTTACTATAGGTCCATGGTGCAACTTATTTCCTGATGATGGTCTCGCTATATTGTTTTGTATGAGACCGAAACGTCGACGCAACGACACTTTTTTGTAAATAGTATCAGCATTGACTGAATTGTAATTTTGTATATAGTTTGTGCAGAATTATTGTATATATGGAAGATATGTAAATACTGTCCATATTCTTTACAAAAGTGTCTTATGGTACTGTATATTTTGAAAAAACTGAGTAAACAGTACACCACTGTGTTGCCGAAAGTGGATTGAAATATGATGTATATACATATTCTTATGATTTAAGATGAATATGATTGAATAAAAACAAATGATATACTATTTGTATTTTCTCTTGAAAAAACAAAATTGATGCTCACTATTGTGACAATTCTTTAACTGTGAAGTCAAGTCGAAATAATTTGCCTAAGGAACATTGTTTTTCTGTTATTGAATATACCCAGTTCCTTGGGAATATTGGGTCGCCCTATTGAATTTTGACATATATGCGCAGGCGCTGTCTGCAAGGGCCCTTTTCTCTGAAAAAGTGGTTTATATAAATATATCTGTTGATTAGTCTGTCCTAATATGTTAATATATTACATTGTCTTGTAAATAGGTGTCAACTATCTATGCTCACGTCTCTTCATTTATGTTTGTATATACACATTTATAATTTACTGTAATCAATGTCTGAACTCAAAACTTTAACGTATGCAGATGAATACATTGCTAGGATAGCAGGAGGCCCTTCTTTATTAGGACACCATCCTGGTAGTACGGGGTTAAACACCCAACAGACGACACTGAGGAATAACTTAGAAAGATTACATAAAAAGCTTATAAGAACCGAATTGCATGCAAAATTTCTTACAGATTGTCTGAACAATAATATTATACCTGTAGGCTTACAGGTACGCAATATTCCAGTGATATTTGTGGAGGACGAAGATTTCAAAGTTGGTTTTAGTTACGTATCGAATAAATGCTCAAGGAGCTGATGGTCCTCAGTATCGAGACTGCCCTTAAACACATAGAGAGATTGAAAAAAGAAATAGCGGAACTAGAAAAACAAGTGTTAGAGGACAGTAATTCTACAGACAACCAAGAATTCCTAAAAAAAACTAGAAACCACAATTGCAGATTTCCAATGAACAAACATTTTGAAAAAGACAGAGAAGTTACAAAAAGATATAAAGAATTACTCCAGAGATCGCACATACCCAAATTTAAAAAAAATACTTCTTTGCTCCCAATCAAACTTCTTGGGCTCCAAATCACACCAATTTCTCGGATACAGGGTCTGGATTTAGATTTGGTAGAAGCCAAAATCCTGCCGCTTTTTTAGGGAGAGGCCTTACCCCACAGAGAGGTCGTGCTCGCAATACACGATGGGGATGGTACAGGAACCAATACACACCAGGCTTCCGACAGACAAGGAACAACTACTACGAGTGGTAGACAACCCACTGGATACTGACTTAACAATGGCTACTATACCAAGAATTATGAATTACAACAACTGTAATCTGGAAGTAGTCCCAATTTTCAATCTGTCTAAACACATATTGAGTAAAAAAGAGATAGATGTACTAAGCCATGGGCTCTCATTTGTACCTACATGTAGGAATGACCGTTTAACACACAAGTAGAAATGTTCAGATTATTTAGAACAATACGTCTAAAATGCTTCTTCAATAATGCGCCTCCACCTGAAAAAACAATCACTGGATAACGTTGCCCTTCAACATTCTATCCGGCAACTAATTTAATGCCCAAAGATTTAATCACCTTTGAAAATGTGGTACTCAACGAGATTGACCAAATGTTCGATGACAGAAGATATATTAAATATAACTTCTCAAAGGACGAACATGAGACCTTAAAAAACCTTGCCAGCCGTGATGATATTATTATCAAACCGGCTGACAAGGGTGGGAGTATTATTGTTCAGGATAAAACAGCCTATGATGACAAAGCCCTGAGACAATTACACAATATTTTACACTATAAAAAAATATTATCGGATCCTACTGATTATATCAGATCACGGATCCTAAGTCTCACCAAACAGGGAACAGATGGTGGATGGTTTGACTCGAAGGAATTCGACTATCTAAACAAAAACGACTATTCCATCCCAGCCTTTTACACTTTACCCAAAGTGCATAAAGACGATAAAAAAACACCTGGTAGACCCATTGTAGCAGGTTGCCAATCGATACTGCAACCTTTAGCTGAATACGTTGACCATTTTATAAAATCTGACGTATTACTCACCAAATCCTGCACTAGAGACAGCACAAGTGTAATCAATCGTCTAGAGGGCAAAAAATATGACAGACAGACCAATGTCCTAGTTACCATGGACATTAAGAGTCTGTATCTCAACATACCACAAACAGAGGCTCTTAATGTAATCACAGACATGCTGAATAACAGACCACACCCACACCAAGTCCCGAACGAATTCATAACTGAATGTGCCAAAATTGCTCTAAATGATAATTATTTCATCTTCAATGGCACTTTTTATGGACAAATAAAGGGCGTCGCAATGGGGGCAATTTTTGCCCCAGATATAGCCCAATCTATATGTTGCTGCATTCGAGGAAAAGGTTATTTACAATAATAACCCATTTGAGAACCACATTCTAGAGTATTTACGATATATAGATGACGTCTGCTTAATTTAGGATGGTCCAGTATCTAAGCTACAGGGTTTTCATGTATGGTTGAATTTACAAAACAGTAATTTACATATCTGAAAGAGACACGTTAGTGATAGATTCCTTACCTTAGAATATCCCCAGGCGTCAGACTGGATCCGGAAATTTTAGCGTAGCAATACCCCTGCGCGTCGGTAGGCGTCGTCTGCGGCTCCGCATCCGTCGTCGGCGTCGTTAGTGCCGGAATGACGTCGTCGGAGTACTTAGACGCCGCCCATGCGCGCTGACGTCAGTTCTTCTTTTTTCCGCGCCAGCTAGAGCAGATCCGGAGAAGCTCCACCCTTAGTCATTTTTTGACTGAACTTTTGATCTTTTGATCATTCTTTTTCTTCGAGTCTTCGACTCTATCGGTGCCGGTAGGGATGCCCGGGTTCAAACCCTACTCGAAGTGTGACCGACTGAAGTCAGTCACGGACCCCCATCGCCGGTGCCTGAAGGGCTTAGGCCTCGATCACGACGACCGCACCTGCTCCGACTGCCGGGCCCTGACGTCGAAGGCTAGGCGGGAGCGGTCCCTTAAGCGGCTCGAGCTACGGCAGTCGGCCCCGCGCCACTCCAGGTCCCGGTCCCGGTCTCACGGGAGGTCGAGGGACAGGTCGCGGGGTCGGAGTCATCGCAGCTCTGGGAGTGGACACCGGTCGTCAGGCTCCAAGTCCTCAGGTAAGAGGCATGAGAGGTCGGAGCGACGTCATTGTTCCTCCGACCCACCCCGACACTTGCACAATGCGGCCGGGGGCGCGGGCGACACCGCCCACGCGGCTCCGCTGGAGTCGCAAGCATCGCCGCCTGCCCACACCTTCGGGTCCCTGGGCACGGCGCGACGCTGGAGGAGATCTAGCAGTACCTCATGGCCATGAGGTCACTCCCTCCTCAGTCGGGTTCCGTGGCGCCTTCGGGCCCAACGGTTCCGACTGGAGGCCCTAGCGGGTTGGGTGCTTCGGTCCAGACGCCGTCGGGTGCTTCGGCCCCGACGCCGCTGGCGACTTCGGTCCCGGCGCCGCAGGACCTCACTGGATCCGCTTCCGGATCCGGGTCATCGCCGGTCGACCTCACGACCTCACCGGCGCCGGCCCCACGGGTGTCGCCCCCGGTACCCGCTGTGGACGCCTTCCCCAATGTTCCCTACGGTCCGACTCTTGCACTGGAACGGCGCCGCTGGGCGCCACTTCCGACGGCCTTTGGTGATTTTTATTTCCACGAGGAGGCCCCGTCTACTAATCCTGTTTTACAGGAAACGGGTGACGAGGAGGATTGGGAGGGGTCTGAGGACCCTCTGGCACTGGAGTGCCAGTCCCAACAGGACTGGACATATGAGCTTGGGGAGGCCAGCGGTATTGACACATCGCCAGACACTGGATTTGTCTCCCCTCCGACTGTGGCTTCGGAGGAGGGGTCTAGATATAGTGTAGTGTTGACGAAGGCGGCCAAGGCCTTACACCTTGAGCTTCCCGTCGTGGCCGTGAGGACTAACCTCCTCACTGAGGTCCTCAAACCGCAGTCAAGCTCCAGCGAGCCACTGCTGCCATTCAATGAGGCCTTGTGTGACGTTCTTGTGGGCACTTGGTCCAAGCCCACCACAGGCCCGCCTGTGGATAGGAACGTGGCCAGACGCTACCGCCCGGCCCCGGGCGACCCATGCTTTTTGTCCACCCACCCCACCCCTGAGAGCCTGGTCATCCAGGCCTCCAATTCCCGGACCGCATTCCCGTCGGCCCCGCCCGACCGGGAATCCAAGAGATACGAGCAGTTCGGGAAGAAGGTGTTCTCGTCTGTAAGCTTAGGGCTGCGGTCTGTTAATAACGCCTGTCTCTTGGGCCACTACACCCACACTCTGTGGGACGTGATTGCGGATGTGCTGCCACAATGTCCGGAGGAGGTCCGGGCTAAACTCGCCCAAACCCTTGTGGATGACTGAGATGCGGTTCGATGCCACGCCTGGTTGAGGTCTGCCAACTTCTCGGCCGATGTTCAGGCCACACTTCTGGACATGCCGTTCGATGGCCGTCGCCTCTTCGCCGACAAGGCAGACCATGCGCTGGAACGTTTTAAGGACTCCAGGGCTACGGCCAAGCAAACGGGTGCCTTTCGCTCCTTTTGTGGCCACGGAAGGGGCGCCCCCACACGTGCTGCCAGCCACGCACCACAGAATGTTCAACAGCGCGGTGGCGGCCGTGGAAACCGCCGTGGTGGCGGTCGGGGACAATGGCGAGGCCAGTCCACACCTCCCTGCACAGCACCCGCCTCAAAACCTTCCTAGTCCGAGTTTTCAGGCCCATGTGACGCCTGTGGGAGGCAGGGTTCACCATCACCTCTCCCACTGGTGCACTAAAACGTCGGACAGGTGGGTGCTGCAGATCGTCCGAAGGGGCTACTCCCTCCCCTTTGAGGCGACCCCTCCATCCATGCCACCGCCATGCCACCGCTTGTCGGGGATCACTTGCAACTTCTGCAAGAGGAAGTCACAGCCCTCTTGGCCAAGGGGGCCATTGAGCGCGTTCCTGGGCCAGAAGTAGGGTGTGGATGTTACTCCCACTACTTTCTGGTACCCAAGAAGGGCAAAGGGGGCCTACGCCCTATCTTGGACCTGCGGAACATCAACGGCTTCCTCCGGAAGGAGAAGTTCAAGATGCTGACTTTGGCTTAGGTCCTAGCTGCCCTGGACCCGGAAGACTGGCTGGTAGCATTGGACTTGCAGGACGCTTATTTCCACATCCCCGTCCTGCCGGCCCACCGGCGTTACCTGCGGTTCATGGTAGGCCAAGAGCACTTTCAGTTTACCGTGCTCCCCTTCGGCCTTACCAGCGCCCCACGGGTGTTCACGAAGGTGATAGCGGTGGTCGTAACTCATCTGCGCAGGTTAGGGGTGTCAGTCTTCCCCTACCTAGACGACTGGTTGTTGAAGGCGGGCTCGCCCCAGCCAGTCGTCAGCCACCTCCAGACTACGGCCGACCTCCTGCGTTTGCTGGGGTTCTCCATCAATGTGCCGAAGTCGCACCTGTGTCCCTCTCGACTCGGCGCAGTTTCGGGTTTACCCTCCCGAACAGCGGGTTCGGGATATACAGGCTCTGATTCCCATCTTTCAGCCGTTATCCCGAGTCTCGGTCAGGTTGACGCTGCGGCTTCTGGGACTGATGGCCTCCTGCATCCTTCTGGTGCATCACGCCAGGTGGCGGATGCGGGCTCTGCAGTGGGACCTGAAGTTTCAGTGGGCCCAGAATCAGGGCAACCTGTCCGATCATGTCTGGATATCGGAGGGCACTGCGAGACAACTGCAGTGGTGGCTCACGGACCGCGACTGGGTCAGTGGCAGATCCTTCTCCCTACCCCACCAGGAGCACGTGGTTGTGACGGAAGCGTCCCTCTAGGGCTGGGGAGGCCACATGGGAGAGGCGGACATCAGAGGCCTCTGGTCTCCGGCGGAGTCCCGGCTCCATATCAACCTTTTGGAGCTGCGGCCGATTCGTCTAGCACTAACAGGATTCCCCCTCTGTCCGGGGGAGTGTAGTGCAGGTGTTCACGGACAACACCACCGCCATGTGGTACTGCAACAAACAAGGCGGGGTGGGGTCGTGGACCCTATGCCAGGAGCTCTGTGCCTCTGGCAGTGGCTGGAACATCAGGGCGTGACTCTGGTGGTTCAACACCTGGCAGGCTCTCTGAACGCCAGGGCGGACGAACTCAGCCGTCGGTGCATGATGGATCACGAATGGCATCTGAACTCGGATGTGGCGCAAGGCATCTTTCAGCATTGGGGAGAGCCTTGGTTAGATCTATTCACCACAGAAGAGAACGTGCAATGTTATCAGTTCTGCGCGTTGGAATTTCCAAGGCGGCACTCGCTCGGAGACGCTTTTCATCGCGAGTGGAGTTGCAGTCTATTGTACGCCTTTCCGCCTATACCACTTCTGCCCAGAGTGCTGAAGAAGATCAGGCGCGACCGGGCCCAGGTTATCCTTGTGGCTCCGGACTGGGCATGAAGATACTGGTATCCCGAGCTACTCAGCATGTCGTCTGCCTCTTCGGGAGGACCTTCTGTCGCAGCAGCAGGGGACGGTCCTGCACCCAAACCTGTCCAGTCTCCACCTACAAGCTTGGAGATTGAGCGGCGGCAGTTAAGGCCATTTAATTTGCCTCCCGAAGTCTGTGATATCATACTGGCAGCCAGGCGTCCCTCCACAAAGTCGGTATACGCCTGCAGGTGGAACATATTTGTGGCATGGTGCACAGCAAAGGCTGTGGACCCTCTCTCTGCACCCCTTTCTGAAGTTCTACTCTTCCTTCTTTCCCTTACCCAGCAGGGCTCTGCTCTGGGCACTCTTAAGGGGTACCTTTCTGCTCTTTCCGCCTTCTTACGGCTACCTGATCAGCCTTCCTTATTCAAGTCCCCCATTGTAAATAGATTTCTGAAGGGCATCACACACATGTTCCTTCCTGTTCCCTTCGTGAAGCCCCAGTGGGACTTGAATCTTGTACTCACTTATCTAATGTGTGCTCCCTTTGAGCCGCTTCATAACTGTCCTCCCCGTCTTCTTACCCTGAAGACTGCTTTCCTGGTTGCCATCACCTCTGCCAGGAGAGTGAGTGAGCTCCAGGCGCTTTCTTCTACTCCACCTTTCCTCTCTGTTCATCCGGACAAGGTGGTGTTGCGTACACGACCTTCCTTTCTGCCCAAGGTTGTCACGGCTTTACACATCGGGCAGTCCATTACTTTGCCCACCTTCTTTCCGCCTCCGCATCCCTCGAAAGAGGAAGAGAGGCTCCACCGTCTGGACCAAAATGTGCGCTCTCTTATTACCTATATCGCACATGCCAGTTCCGGGTGGATGACCAACTCTTTGTTGGTTACGTGTGCGCGAAGAAGGGAAAAGCGGTACACAAGTGGACCATTTCGCGGTGGATCATCTTGTGTATTCAGGCATGTTACTCCATGGCCAAAAAGGAGCCCCCTGCTGGATTGCGGGCTCATTCCACTCAAGCCACGGCAAAAACTGCCTTGGGCAGAGGAGTCCCCTTACAGGACATTTGTCAGGCAGCTACGTGGGCCTCGCTGCACACGTTCGCAAGACACTACTGCCTGGACAGTCAAGTCCGGAGGGATGGCTTCTTTGGCCGTTCCGTCCTCCAGGACTTTCTGGTGTGATTATTGGTTTGCAGACGCACCACCGGGGTTGGTATTGCTGGGGTATCTATTCTAAGGTAAGGAATCTATCACTAACGTGTCTCTTTCAGATGCACAAGTTACTACTTGTGTAATGATATATCTGTAAGAGACATTAGTTAGTGATAGATTCCTTACCGACCCACCCATCCTCCCCGTTCTGCGACGACGTCATTCCGGCGCTAACGACGCTGACGACGGACGCAGAGCCGCAGACGACGCCTACCGACGCGCCGGGGTATTGCTACGCAAAAATTTCCAGATACAGTCTGACGCCTGGGGATATTCTAAGGTAAGGAATCTATCACTAACTAATGTCTCTTACAGATATATCGTTACACAAGTAGTAACTTGTGCTTCACCATAGAATATGATAAGGAATCAATTCATTTTCTGGATCTTAAAATATGGGATGATGAGGGACAACTATCATCTAGTCTCTTTACTAAACCTACAGCGCATAATACGTTGTTAAAATATACTAGTCACCACCCACGTAACTTACGTGATAATCTGCCGTTTGGACAGTTTTTAAGGATAAAACGGAATTGCACCAAACGCAATGATTACTTTACAGAAGCCAAGGTGCTACAAACCAAACTATCACTGAGAGGCTACCCCTCTAGACTAGTAAAATGCTCAATGAAAAGAGCTTGGTACTACGACAGACAGGTATTACTAGAAGAAAACACCAAACAAGACCCTGTGAATGAAATAGTAACATGTGTCACCACTTTTGGATCAGAATCCAACCGCATCAAGAAAATCATAACCAAAAATTGGCATCTCATCCAAAAGATCGAACCACAACTACCACTACCACGGTTTGCGTTCAAAAGGGCACGTAACCTAAGGGACCACTTAGTAAAAGCCTACAAAGAACCAACTGTAAATACCATTCAAAACACCTGGGGTCTGTCACCTATAGTGGGACACTATCCCTGTGGTTCATGTGTTGCATACCAAACAACAACAATAACTAAGACCTGTTGCATAAATGGTAAAAACTGGACTTTGAGAAATCACACTAACTGTCTAACAAAAAATGTCATATACTGCATCAAATGTCCGTGTTCCCTGTTTTATATAGGAAAAACCACACAAGAGGTAAGGAAGAGAATCACACAACATCAATCAAGAATCAGATGTAAAATAGAAACAGCACCTCTGGTTGAACACTATTTACACAAACAACACTCTCCATGTGATATGCAATGGTTTGTTCTGGAAAGTGTTAAACAGACAAAACGTAGATGTGACATTGACCGTCTGCTCACACAGAAAGAAAACAGGTGGATTTGGTCAGCTAACACTGTGGCCAAGGGACTAAATTCTTTTGTGGAATGGCAAGTCTTGGCAACTTTCGGTTAAAGTTATGCTATGGTGTCATTATTCCTAGCAGCTATATGGGCTGTGAGGTGCATTTTTTGCTGGATGGTTAGTTCCGACGACCCTTCACTGATTTACTCCCATTTATCCTTGGTCTAACAGACATTGGTATTGTTCCTTTTACCAACTAAGGTTTCTTCTAACCTAAAACACCTATTCCTGTTAATATTTAGCCTGACCTGAAGTACTTTCTTAACAAAGGTTTCCTGCTGTCAAAAGTCGTCTATATACTCTGACTTGCTGACAACTTGCCTGACTCTCAATAATATCCCTATGCAGAGTCAGGCATCATTCGCGACCCAATATGGCCGCCTCGACGCTGCACGTTCTACCACGTGATCGCGGGCCTCAGCTAGGTATTCTGGGAAAACGCTGTAATCTGTTCGCGTTTTACCGACAACTGCTTGAATACGAGTGGCGATTTACTCGCACACAAGTAAGTCCTACCCCGTTTTTTTTTATTCACTTCTGAATTATTTACCGTTACAACTTGTGCCTTACTGTTCCTCGTGGTGCTGTCTTTGTACAGATAAGCCGGAGCAGATTGAAGTGCATTACAAACTGCCTCTGAACCTAGTGCTTTCTTCAAACTTACTTAAGGTACGAATTGGTTGTTTTCTCCACTGCCAGTTCTAAGATAGCCTATTCTGTGGTCACTGCTATGTACACCTGTTATAGACAATTGGGACATCTAAGAATTATTGTTGTTTTGCTCTATTCCCAATAGGATTAGCGTCATTGCTATTGATCTGTTGTGAGTATTTTTCTGATATATATTCCCTTTCACGGTGATACTAAATAGTGTGGGTGCATGTCGTTTTGGGACATGGCCACTTTGTACATATATATATATTTGTAAATAGGACATTTTTAGTCCCTTGGCACAGTTTGTTGGCACTTTTTATTTTATTTATATGTTCACCATTCGGTTTGGTGTGGGCAGACAATCTAGACTTTGTATGTACAGACAGAGTTATGATTCTATTTACATTGTTTTACTATAGGTCCATGGTGCAACTTATGTCCTGATGATGGTCTCGCTATATTGTATTGTATGAGACCGAAACGTCGACGCAACAACACTTTTTTGTAAATAGTATCAGCATTGACTGAATTGTAATTTTGTATATAGTTTGTGCAAAATTATTGTATATATGGAAGATATGTAAATACTGTCCATATTCTTTACAAAAGTGTCTTATGGTACTGTATATTTTGAAAAAACTGAGTAAACAGTACACCACTGTGTTGCCGAAAGTGGATTGAAATATGATGTATATATATATTCTTATGATTTAAGATGAATATGATTGAATAAAAACAAATGATATACTATTTGTATTTTCTCTTGAAAAACAAAATTGATGCTCACTATTGTGACAATTCTTTAACTGTGAAGTCAAGTCAAAATAATTTGCCTAAGGAACATTGTTTTTCTGTTATTGAATATACCCAGTTCCTTGGGAATATTGGGTCGCCCTATTGAATTTTGACGTATTATAGATGCAGGCGCAGAGGCAAAGAAGCTCTGAGGAGGTGCACTGTCAGTGCGCCCCCTGATTGCAGCGCTCTGGCGGGGTCAGGGGGTCCCATGGACGCCCAAGACATCCCCTTGGAGGCAGATGCAATCACTCACTGCACCTGCCTGCAGAGGGATCTCTAATCCCCTTTCAAAGTGCAGGTGGGATGCGGCCTGCACTGTGAGAACACAGAGAGGCTTCAAAGCAGCTGCTCTGTTTTATCATGTGAATGCCAGTGCAGAAGAGAGAATTGCCGCATAAGGCCCCACAGTGCGGGATAGGCGGTGGGGGGCAGGTCACCTAGCCCCTCTCAGCCTGTTTTGTGCATGGCAAAATGATACAATTTGCATCCGCTGCTGCTGGGCTGGATCCTGTATTTTCAGGAACTGATATGTATCTATTTCGTGAGGCAGGAGGCCCAGGCTTTTCTTTCAGAAGTGGATGTGGCCTGGCCTCCCTAGTGTGTGGATGAACTGAAGCTACAACTTAGTTTCACGTACAGCTCAGTGTACCAGTCTCCACTCCAAACTGACGAGCTGTGCTTGTAAAGCATATGGCCTGACCTTTAGGCGCTCTTTCCATCGGCAATGCACTCAGAAGTGCTGCAAGAGCCTGTGTTCTGCCTTCCTGCTTTTAAATCAGGTAAATCAAAGTAGCGATAACTCATTCTGCTGGCCTCATTTTTTTAATTTCATGTTTCTTGACTCTGCATTGCCAACCTTATTTTAATTTCATGTTTCTTGACTCTACATTGCCAACCTTATCAGAGAAAAGTACTGATTGTCTCTTCATGTTTTAACATTCTGCAAGGGCCTGGACAGGATTCTTACGAAAAACCTCATATAAAAAGGTCTCTACTAATTCTAACATGGGCTTTTTGTCTTTGTTTACATTAATTACTAGTCTGGGTCAGTAGAACACATTTCTGCATCTGGAGAAGTATGTTCAGGCCACACTATTGTTTCCACTTTTGGTGATATTTGGTTTCCAGCTCACTAGTACTCACGTTGAATTCAATGAAAGCTTGACATAGTACCTCAAAGATTAAACTTTATGTCTTGTGTTATGAAAGCTATGCATGAATCACAGCAGCAAGAACATGGTTTGCTAAATTAAGATACTTGGATGATGGCGCGTGGCATTTTCTTACTCACTGCTCATCTGCAGCAAGGGCATTAGGAAGAGCATTAGCCACCCTAGCTATCTTACCAGAAGAGCAAAGACCTGCTTCATACAAACCAGTTGCTGCAATGGGAACATTAACCCTTTGAGGTAGTCATCTACAGATTTATTTATGTACCGCATTGTGATGCTTGAAGAGGACAGCTGAAAGGTCGCACGTTTGAATCTCGTTGTGAGAGCACAGCCTTTCATGCTTCTAGGATCGATATATGTGATTTTGGCTGTTGGATAATAATTTTAAAAAACTATAATTTACACTGCCACTCAACTGTGGTACTGATTGCTACATAAAAGAAAAAGTCGTGCCAGTGTGTGACTAACCTATGAATATTTGTATTATGATTGTTTGTTTTAGCCCATTCACAGGTTTGAAATTTATGAACCTGGAAACTGATGCTGGCTCTTGATCCAACTTTATTAAATTCTGTTTTCCTGCACTGGTCAGCTATGTCATTGTATCTCTGATCTAATATCTAACAAAGGTTGCAGTACCAGAAACTGGCTAGCCTCAGAAGTACTATATTAATTCACATTGTGTTGCCAATAGTTTAGGCTTTTTTATATTGCCAGCTTATAACAGATAGCAGCACATGAGTGTTAGTAATAGATGCTTTTGTTCTTCATATAATGCAGCACCACTGATGCCCATTGAATGGCTGAATTATCAGTTAGTGAAGCCTTGTAAATATATCATCACAATACAAAGGGTAATTCACTGCCACATTCAGTGTGAGGACTGGGGTCTGGAGTGGGGTCGACTTGGGAGCAGTTCAGGGTGTGGGGAGGACGGACCTGTGCCGGGTCTAAAGGAGGTGAAAGGTGAAGCAGCTCAGGCTCAAAGATGCAGCACAGGAGAGGAGCAGAGAGGGCAGAGAGCGGTAGAGAAGAGCAGAGAGGGTGGCACAGAGCGCAGAGAGAATGAGGGGCAGAGCAGAGAGTGACATAGAGGAGCAGAGAGCAGTGCAGAGGGGCAGAGAGAAGTAAACAGGAGCAGAAAGCGGCAGAGAGAAGCAAAGAAGGCAGCGAGGAGTAGAGAGAGGCAGAGAGCTGCAGGGTGCAAGAGAGCTCAGAGGGCAGACACTAGCATGCTGCAAAGATAAGCACAGGGTCTAAAGGGGATAGCGAACACTGCCAGGTCAAGGGTGGTGGAGGGGAGAGAATACTGCATTGTCCAGTGGGGTGGGAGAGCAGCACAGGTAAAAAGGGAGATAGTGGACAGTGCCTGGCCTAAGACAGTGGAGGGGCGAGACCACCGAAGGGTTCTAAGGGGTGGGAGACCAGCACAGGCCGGATATGTGGTCAAAGAGCAACGCAGGATATAGGAGGGTTGGAGAGCAGTACGTTTAAAAGACAGGTGTGATAGTGCTTACCATGTGTGCTCATGATGGGCCTTTGTAACTCTACTTTGAGCTTAGGGTCATAAATCTAAATCTTGGTGTGGCCACCCAGTCTTTCGTCTTTCTGAGGTCGCTAAGATTAGTGCCATTGAGTTGGATTACAAAAATTTTTATGTGGTGTCAACACCCTCTCTGGTGAATATGTGCTTTACAACATACATAGTGTGGTAAGGACACATAAATGTATTGTACTATTTTGTTTAACAAAGTCTTTGCAATATTAAACTGTCATTATTCCCTCTGTCCCTCTTTGAGCCAGTACCATTCGTACCCATATCCATTCCCTGGACCTCCTTTCTGTCCTTCGTACCGTCTTTTTCCTTTCTTTTTTCTCTTCCTCAGCACCTCCAGCCATGCCTCCATTCTACTTTCCATTCTTGCTTTCTTACACCCTCATTCTTTCCACATTCTTCATCCCTTGGTGCATTATTTCCTCCTTCCTTCATTCGTTCCTTACTTTCTTGTTTCCTGCTCCTTCATTAATCCCTTCTTTAATTTCTTCATTTCATATCCTCACCCTTCCTTCTGATTTTCTTCCTCCTTTCTTCTTTCAATTCATCCATCACACGTCGTTGACTTCCTTTCTCCCTCTATCCCTTAATTTCTTCCTTACACATTCTTTTCTTAGTTTTTCCTTTTTTAATCCATAACAATTTTCTCACTCAAGTACTCGATGCACTGCCCCCAGGGCAGCACGAGTTTGCGGCTGCCCTGTGGGCAGAGCATTCACCCTAATACAGCACCTTTTCCTTGATTGCGCAGGGCTCACTTTTTAAAAGGTGCGTCCGGTGCAATGAAGGAAAATGCGCCATATGTATAAAATGGCCCCAGTTGGACGAGGTAACAGACAACCACAAAGACACTAGTCAGGTTTGTTAACAGAAAGCAAATTGTTGTTGTTCTGTAAAGAAATCAAAGGTGGAACTACAAGGGAAGGCTTGTTTGTGGTTGTGGATAATTTTATGGAGCAGGGAGAAATGTGTTGGAGTTTGTACAGATGGGGTCGTTCAATGGTAGGATGCTACAAAGGACTTCAAGCTCGCATACGATCTAAATCGCCTAATGCTGTTTGGACACACTGTATATTACACAGATGAGCACTGGCAGCAGGAAACCTCAGTGAAGAATTGCATGGTATTCTGAAAATAGTTATAAAAGTGGTAAATGTTAATAAAACAAGGCCAGTGAAAGCAAGATCTTTTTCTAAGCTGTGTGATGACATGGGTGCCAAACACTCATGCCTCTTGTACTACAGCAGTTTTCAGTGGCTGTCTCTCAGTAACTTCCTGCTATGAGTGTATGAGCTGAGGATTTAAATATATTCATATCTACACAATGATGAACATTGTTTCACTGACAAATTTATTGAAGAAGACTTTCTAATACAAATGTATTTTCTTTCTGATCTATTTGAAATACTAAACGCACTGAACAGGTCCTTGCAAGGCAATATTACTAACATCGTTCAACTCTCAGGCAAAGTTTCAGGCTTTAAGAAGAAAGTGATCCTTTGGAAAAGCAGTGTGAGCAATGGTGACTATAAATGTTTTCCTTCATTGGACCAGTTTCTGCAAGACAATGAGATGGCATTAAAGAGGTACTGAGGATAGTTTTTGTTCTGAATTTGTCACAACAGCGTTTTACCTGGAAACATTTTTCCAGAGGATGAAGTGGAGCCATTAAAATGGGTGCAACACCTCGTCAATGCTGAGCTACCTCAGCATTTCAACAGCAGAACAGCTCACTGATGTGTCAAGGGACTAAGCATTGAAAGTAAGGTTCCAGTCTCAGTCACTGCTTGAGTTCTGGTGCCAAACTGAAGATGAAAGCCGAGTGATAAGCAGGAGAGCTCTGCGTGTTTTGATCTCATTTGCTACTTCTTACCTTTGTGAAGCTGGTTTCTCAGCAGTTGTAGTGAGAAAGTCAAAGTATAGGGCCACATATTTACCTCGAAAAAGAAATGCATGTTGCGATCTCAAAAATAACGCTAAAATTTGAGGAGCTATGTAAGGAAAAACAACCACATCCATCTCACTAGGGTTTTAAAGATATATTCGGACTCTGTGGTTTTTCTTGTTAATTAAGAAACATATTTTCTACAGAAGATTTTTAGCTATTGCTGTGTGGTTAAAAAAGGTTGTTAAGTCATGGAAACATTTTGGTAATTAATATTGTGTTGTTTGTCAATTAACCAATTAATTTTTTTTTATTAAACAACTGTTATATTTATATTTTGTAACAAATATGATTATAATGCCTACATCGCCTTAATCCCATTTAATTTTTGGGAGAAAACTGGAAGTACTCCTGAGGTCGGGCTTACATCCCCCACCCAAACAAATAAGTGACATGATGGGATGAAGCAGCCAATGGCCAATTAGATCAAGGGAGCCGCGGGTCAAAAAAGTTTGGGAATCACTGCTCTACAACCAAATAGATTATATACCAGCAACACTGTTATTTGCTCAAGTGAAGATAGTCGAGAAGGAAGCCAGGACTCATGTAAAGGATTTATTATATCTTTGTGGTCTAGATATTAATTTGATTGTATTGCTTTTATCTGTTTTTACTGAAAAAATGTTTCACATCTCACCTTTAATCTTTATGTCTCTTGTGATTTAGTTCCTATCAGGCTCTATAATATGTGCCACTCCTCCCCTGTCACTCTAAATTCCAAAGTTACCATGCACCAGGGAATTCATTATGTGATAAGATGAGGTGGCAATCAATGTTCCGTAATTACACCAGTGGCATGGACTGAAGGAGGAATATCCTTCCACTGCAACCGCTGGAGCAGGCTTCTGGAGGGGACTTCATGGAGCTGCTGTGCCAGCCAGCTGACTACGAAGAGGAGGTATGGTTGCCCGAATGAGCCTCAGTGAATGAGACAACTCACCATGTGCCCTGTCCACCATCACACACGTACTTGGCAACCCCAAGTGCGCATCACGTCAGGTATTTCCTTACCTCTGAGAGACATTGACTTTGAACTTTTGGATAACAAAATGTGGTAGGGCAATTTATTGAATATTGTCATCCCAGCACTAGACCTAACTAGTCATTTGGTCTTTCCTGCAGGCTGGCCATGGATCACTGAATGCTAGCAACTGGCTCTATTGCAATATAGTTAGCCTGCCCCTGAGCTTTAATCTGAATTACCTTCATAGTTGCATCATTCTGAAGAGAACCTTGTAGACTCTGTGGTGCATATCTTTAGATTTGCTTAATCTGTATGTACCGTAGTAGTTAGTTCTGCTGTGATTACAATACTTATCTTTTTCTAAAAAGATGAACATTTAGTTGCACACTTTATTATCGTATTTATTATGTGACTGCTTGAAAATGTGTGTTTCTACCCCCACAATACCTCTCTGGGAAGCTTTGCACCACTTGCCCTCACTACCTCGAGAATAAGGTGTGGGAAGGGTGTATTTGGCACACTTTGCACAACCATATTAGAATGGGTTCCAGAGCATCAGTTTTAAACAACATCAACCCCCACAGTTGGGGCCCAGTAGCCTGTCTGCCCCATGACCCCATAACAGAGTCTGACAGTAGCATATAGATATTGTATAGGCTTTGTTCTCAGTCATGAGAACTATCTCTCAGAATACACATGTTGTACAGGCATCAGCAACATGACTAGCCCTAATACTAAACAGGTCTTAATGGCTGAAAGCATTCCAATGACTTTTCCTAGCTCAATGCTTCCGGTGTTAAGAATAATGGGGCATATTACCAACAACTAGCGATAATTATCGCTATGTTGGTTTAGCAGCGATATTTCTATCGCCGAGCTGCGGTGATTTTTATCGCTTAGGAACCTTGCTATTATCAAGGTTTCTCTCCTAAGTGATAAAAATCAGTCGAAATGCATGAATATCGCTGAAAAGTCAGCGATATTCATGCATTACCGAGCTAATGCTCTTAGCCATGTTATCCACCTACCATTGGATAACATGGCTAAGAACTGCTCAGGGGCAGGTGTTAGCTTTTGGAGATATTTGCGCTTAGCGCGAATATCTCCAAAAGTTGGTAATAGGAGATAGCGATGTTAGTGACTGTTTCCAGTCGCTAACATCTTGGCACACCTACTTTGCATGTCATTAGTGATAAATATCACTGACATGCAAAGCGGGGCCCAATATGGTCGCTATCTCCTACTAGCTGTCGCTAACTGGTGTTAGTGACAGCTAGGTAATAGGGAGATAATTTTATCTCCGCTTTCTTGGCTTTTAAAGCCAAAAAAGCGGAGATAAACCCCCTTGATAATATGCCCCAATGCTTTTTCCTTTAGTACTTGGATGTCATGCCCATCACTAAAGAGACCTTAATGGCTAGGGTGTCCAACTGCTGAATCATTTCATGAGCTACACTCGCAAAGTAAAACTATTCCTCAGAAAACATAAATCTAATAGGGTCAGACATCAGACAGCTTCAGGCCACAGTTATGCCTCATGATATACAAAATGTATATGGAAAAATCTCATATAGCATTGCTGTGGTACAGAATACATAGTTTGCATAGCCCAAAAAACTCAGACAGGACCACAAAGACTGGGTGTCAGGAATCAGCAAAGTGTGTGGAGTTTGAGGAATGCTATAAGAAGACCTGTGAGGAGTATTCCTTTAAGGCCGAGATATTTCCCTGCCCCACATCACCGCTTCTCAGAAAAGTCCTGATCCGTCATCTGATTCTTCGCCTTACCGCCCTCTCATATGGGTTTGTTTTACTGTGGCCCTCCATTCTGAAGCTGGCGAGTATGCTTGTTTTTCGATCAATGACTATGTTTTGTTCCTTTCACAAATACTAAAGCCCTGTGTGCACTCACTTTGATTAGTGAGTAATTCTGTTACCTGAAAGTCTCTGTGACTCGCCATATTGCATCCAGGGACGTGACACCTGAGAGAGATGTGCTAAAGAACCTCTGGGGATGCTGCGTTAGAAAAACCTTCTAAGGGCCTGATTTACATACCGGTGGACGGAATATCTATCACAACGCTGACAGATATCCCCTCCACCAAAAATATAAATCCCTTAGGATATAATGGGATTTATATTTCGGGGATGGGATGCCTGTCACTGTTGTGACGGATATTCCAGTGACGTAACATAGGCCCCCGAAGCACCCGCAGTGCGGGGGAGAAGAGCTCCAGGGGCCCCCCTCAAGACAGTACCCTGGCCTGAGAGCTCCTAACTGAGGGGGTCCTCCATGTAATTTCCAAGGGGGCCCCCGAGTTTTCGTTACGCTAGTGGGATATTTTGTCCGCCGATATCTAATTCAGACCCAGAGGGCCACATGCATCATCGGACATTTTGCGAATCCTTATTTGCGAAAAATAGGGAATCGCAAATAAGGAATCGCAAAATGGGATGCATTAATTTATTCGCATAATTTTTGCGATTCTGTGAAAATCGCAATTTTTACCGAATCACAAGGATTATGCGAATTCTAAATTGTGAATTTGCAATTCCCATTGATTCCTATGGGCCAAAAGGCCCATAGGAATCAATGGGAAGGCATTGACATTTTGCGAATTTCTATTTGCGATTCGCAAAATGTTCATGCATTACATGGGTGCAGGGGGGGGGGTCCAAATGACCCCCCCCCCTGCACCCCTGAAATGCATTTTTAAGTGCATGTTTCACACACACATGTCCTAAGGACACGTGTGTCTGTAACATTACAGTGTTTAAAATGCAATTTTGAGCATTTTTAAACTTTTTCGCAAATTACCACGAGGTTTAAAATGCAATTATGCATTGCTTTTAAGGAATCGCAAATTTGTGATTCCTTAAAAGCAATCGCATTTTTGGAATTCGCTAAAAATAGCGATTTTCCAAACAATGTTTGATGCATCCAAAAAAGATATTTAGGAATCGCAAACGGCCGAATTTACTGATTCGCACCGTTTGCGACTCCTAAATGCCTTGATGCATGTGGGCCTAAGTCTCATTGAGAATAGACAGCTTTCAATTCCCCCATTCTAGTACATCAGGCTAAAGTTCTCAAGTTATAAACATGGAAAAGCAGGCTCCAGGTAATAAAAAACAAACTTGTAGTTCTCGTTTTTATATTACAGCAAACAAAATATCTATACAGTTCATTTTCGTTGAGGTGGCAAACAATAACAAGGAGTTGCTAGGCTGACTTATTTGATACATTGGATAGATAACTATTTTGCTAACAATATATTAATATTTATAGATTTTCGGTGGACTTCATCAGTTCACAGTTCACTCTGTTGTTAAAAAAAAAAATAGAATCACCAACCCAGATTACATCATATAAGGCGGCCATAGTGCTTCACAAAGACCAAAGCACAGATTTATTAGGTGGAAGCAAACTGTGAATGACACCTAATATACCAATGCATGAAGAAGACTGAAACCCCCCAACCCATGTATGCATAAATGTACGCATTAGTTTTGATATCATTTTTTTATCACATGAGGATAGTAAGGCAGCTAAAGCTTCGTCCACGCGAGGCCTCCAAAAAAAAGTTGAAACGCAAGAGTTCGGTGCATTTCTTCATGTTGTTGAAAGAATTGCTTTAAAAGAGCCCTAATTCCAAGTAAATAAGCTTATGCATAAAAAGTAAGAAAATTAAATAAAAAGATTCCGAAATTCACCCTCCAAAAAATCGCAGTAATTTATGACACATCCAGAGGAAATGTGCCCCTAGGTTGACGTCTCTATGATCTATCTTTCTATCTTTATTTGTCACCTTGATATGTTTTCTTCCAAATTATTCAACATGTCTGAATTCTAGCAATTAAAATGAGTTGTACTGATCGAGCAATATCCACGTGCCTCCAAAAACTGCGATCAATGGTCTAAAGGGGAGTGCTGTTTTATTCTTTGTATTACAGCTTATACTGGCAGGTCCGTCAGAAAGGGAGGCCAGGGGATTGGTTATTCGCCAGGCCCAGGCTTTAGCTGTGCCCGCTGTACAAAAATACTCTGTAAATAACGAGGAGCCAATATGATTTCGACCAGTAGAGGGTGCCAGATGCTGCGTGTTTGCTGACCGAGGCAACGGGAAAACTTCTCACATACCTGAAGGCTGCTAGGAGTACTGAGTATTGAGAGAGTGCACCTTACACATTATTCCCGCAGGCGTTATAGGAGAGCGCAGTAGTAAATCATGCGGTGAACGGAGCACCTCAACAGGCCGTGTGATCTTTATCTGACAAGCCTCTGTGCATCTCTTTCTTTTTCTTTGTACTGATCACATTCTCACTGAATTTCTGACACCAGGGACTTGTCTTTTTTTCCTGCTTACACAGGTGGTCAGTCATACCCTGCTGGTAGTGCATTAGTGCAAACAAAAAGCACGGCATTTCTTTTTCCGGATATTTTCTGTGATATGCAAGATCACAATAATTGCTGGCATTGTCACTAGACCTGATGTTAATACAGCATATCTCCTGGTGATTTTCGCAAATGTCTTCAACATATTTTTTCTGTCAAAGTAAGGATGTGCAAAGCACACGTAATAAGACTGTTTTGTCAATTTGTCCTACCACCTTTTAAATATGGTAATATTGGTTATCAATAAAGCTATTCCTGATCATGACCTTACTCTTCATTTGGGTCAGTACACTCAGTTTGGGTAAATGGGTCCTGAATTTCAGATTTGGCGCTTGAGATTTAGAATTGTCAATTAGTTTCGTGTTTTTAGGTCTACCGTTAGATATACCGTTTGATATGCATGTCTGGTGTTAGCCAAAACCTTTAGATTTTTCGAAAATATGTATAATGCACATATATAGGAGCTTTCAGCCCCCTCTTTCCTTCCATTAGTCTGTTGGTGTGTCATTCACATTTTGCTTCCTCCCACTACAGCACATAGCATGGGACAGTCTAAGCCACTGGTTAACTTCACTTTGAGTAACTGCAGTTTGTTCTCTCATAAGGAACACATCCGCACACAAGCTAGTTCCCTTGGGAGACAGTTTTTTTTGTTTTTACAGCCTGATGTGATAGCAGGACGCTTCCGAAGCACATCCCATATTCTGCCAGTACCGCTGTAAATTCCTTATTCGGGGCTTTTCTGACTGTTGCTATTTCCCCGCATACCATATATTATCCATTTGAAACTGTTCTATACCACGTTATCCCCTTCCTTTCCCTTGCCTTCCCTTTTTAAGCCTGTGTTAGCCAAGTCCTTATGATTTTACTGCAATCGTGTGTATAACATAGGTACTTAGAGGTAGCATTGATTAAATGGCAATGTATCAGTCCATTTCAGCCATTGCCTGACTTCACAACGGGTCACTGCATACTGCTCTTACAAAAGGAACACATCCACAAACAAAGTGGCTCCCTTCAGTTCTGGGAACTACTATGGTAATGTACGGTTGTTTTAGCTTAAATCTGTTTTATTGGTTTTTAGACAAATGTTAATACATTTCCCCCACCTACACATCCAGAGGCCAGCGGGGAACCAGAAAAGTCACAATAACTAGGAGGTTGGGAGATGGGGAGGGGAAAGGAAAGGAGGAAAGGAGGGTAAACAGAGAAATAGGATGAAGGAAAAGAGAAGGTGGGCAATAGGGACAGGAGGAGAATATTCGCAACAGCAAACTGTAGATGAAACTGTAGAATAACTAGCGCTGAAAATGGTGGGACAAATGGGAATGACGACCTCTAGCACCTCAATAAGAATAATGGTCTAAGCGGGTAAGGCTAAGGATTCGTAAATCGGTTGGGCAAGTTAGCTCCCTGAACTCATCGGACAAAAAGCTCATGCAAGGCTCCCAGGTTTTGCCAAAGCACAGTAGTGCATTGGATATGGCTGCTGTTGATTTCTCCATCCCTAGAAAGTCCCACAGCTTATGGATTCGGCATGAGAAAAAATTGAGACACTGGTTAGTCGTAGGACGGACGGTCGACGGTATGAGGTATACATGAGAGCATGATGCCTCACGCCTATATGCTGAAAACAAGCAGATGTAGAAAATTTAACAAGAGACACTGAATTGCTCTGGACATTAACTTCTGTATTTTTAAAACTATGAAGGATTTCCTATCAAGTTTCAGAAGAGAAAATGATAATAAATCAATCAAGGTCCTGCATCTTCCTTAGACCTTAGGAAGAGTACTATGTCATTAGTAGTAAAACCCAAAACACATTAGATACCACCTATTTGATCCACAAGTTCGAAGTCAGTATCTACGGTGGTCTTGAAGAAGGTTGTTTTAATACATTCTCCACCGAAACGTACATAGACTGAAGAGTTCAGGATCCTAACCTACTACACAACAACGGTTGAAAACAAGCATTTACAATGCAATAGGTCTCGCAGTTGTTAGAGTTTGAGCTATTGGCATTGTAAATGGCAATGTCTTTTATTTATGTGTTGGTTTTTAAAACATAAATAAAAGGCATTGTCATTTACAATGCCAATAGGTTAAACTCTCGCAAATGCGAGACCTATTGCATTGCAAATGCTTTTTTTTATGTAGTTGTCTGTGAACTTCCACTTGCAAGTCATGGAGCACGCCCAGGTCAAGTAGAATCTGTGGTGTTTCTAGACAACTGAAACAGCCAATTGTTTTATGGCCATTTCTTGCAGGGGCTTCACAAAAAACAACCACGAGGACTGACAGGGGAGGCCCCTCAGCAATCCTGCATATTAATGTTTTAGGAGAAAAGATAGTTGCAAAAAAATACTAGGCGTGACCGTATGGACAAGATTGGACAAAACCAAAGAAAAACAGCAGTCTTTTCCACGTTTGGGGTGTCTTTAAAGCCCTAGCCTAGCAACATTTTAACTGCACTCTGCACTCTGCACTCTGCACTCTGCACTCTGAATCTGCACTCTGATTCTGCACTCTGAATCTGCACTCTGAATCTGCATTCTGCGCTCACAATCTGCACTCACAATCTGCACTCTGCACTCACAATCTGCACTCTGCACTCTGAATCTGCACTCTGCACTCTGAATCTGCACTCTGAATCTGCACTCTGAATCTGCACTCACAATCTGCACTCTGAATCTGCACTCACAATCTGCACTCACAATCTGCACTCACAATCTGCACTCACAATCTGCACTCACAATCTGCACTCTGAATCTGCACTCTGAATCTGCACTCTGAATCTGCACTCTGAATCTGCACTCTGCACCCTGCACTCTGTACTCACAATCTGCACTTTGCACTCACAATCTGCACTCTGCACTCACAATCTGCACTGAATCTGCACTGAATCTGCACTCTGAATCTGCACTCTGCACTCTGAATCTGCACTCTGAATCTGCACTCTGCACTCTTGTTAGACGGACCGGGAGGGTCGGCCGAGACTACGGGGAGAGGTCTCCGGGGAGAGCCGTCTCCAACGACTGTACAGACGAGTAACTTCCCCCCCACAGACGGACACCACACAAGGTTGAAGGTTAACGAGACTTTATATGCAATTCTTAGGTTACGATGATATGATACAAGGAGGTCTGGACTCAGGGGTCCCCTCGATTCTAGTCTCTGGTTTGGGGAAAGGGTAGCGGGACAGTCTTGTTACCAATGAGTGAAAAATAGCTCTCAATCCTCGAGCTCGGCGTTCTAGATGATCGGGCCGCGGCGGAGCCAGGCAGGTCCCGAGATGGACGAAGGAAAACGACGGTCCGCGGCGGAGCCTGCAGGTCCCGGTGAAGATGACGGTTACAACGGTCCGCGGCCACGCCAGCAGGTCCCGACGACGATGAAGGTGATGAAGGTTGCGAAGGCTGTGGCAGCGCCAACAGGCAGGACGATGGTGCACAGGACAGAGCTATGGCAGCGCCAGTAGTCCGTCTAGGATGAGTTCCTCTTTACGTCTCTCGACTCCAAGATACAACTGCCTTCCTGCTCTGGAGCTGCCCCAGTTATAGGGCTGGAGTGCTTTGATGTCCGGACCTTCGCACTTGGAGGTCGGGAGGTCCGGGATGAGGGGGTCCAGACACCCAGCAGGGGGGTGGAGCCAGTGCCCGGGGAGGCGATGGGCGAGCGGCACTTGGCGGGGGAGAGCCATCGACACCTCTTTCTCCCATTGACTTGCCAAGTAGCCCGCTCACCTCCTGGGTGGATGGTGGTGCCGGGATGTCTGAGGCCTGGCCAGGCCCAGGGTTGAGGTCGGCCGGGGGCCAGGTGGCCACGTGGTGGAGTGTCCAAGATGGCGCCCCAGGATGGGCGCGTAGGCTGGCAGTGGATCGGACCCACGAGGTTGACAGGCTCGAGGGCAGGGGTCCCTGAGGGGACGGAGGACGTGCAAGGGTGGTGTGTGGTACCTGCGGGACCGGGCTCAGGCCGGGTCGGGCCGGGGGAGAGCATTCTTAGGTTACGATGATATGATACAAGGAGGTCTGGACTCAGGGGTCCCCTCGATTCTAGTCTCTGGTTTGGGGAAAGGGTAGCGGGACAGTCTTGTTACCAATGAGTGAAAAATAGCTCTCAATCCTCGAGCTCGGCGTTCTAGATGATCGGGCCGCGGCGGAGCCAGGCAGGTCCCGAGATGGATGAAGGAAAACGACGGTCCGCGGCGGAGCCTGCAGGTCCCGGTGAAGATGACGGTTACAACGGTCCGCGGCCACGCCAGCAGGTCCCGACGACGATGAAGGTGATGAAGGTTGCGAAGGCTGTGGCAGCGCCAACAGGCAGGACGATGGTGCACAGGACAGAGCTATGGCAGCGCCAGTAGTCCGTCTAGGATGAGTTCCTCTTTACGTCTCTCGACTCCAAGATACAACTGCCTTCCTGCTCTGGAGCTGCCCCAGTTATAGGGCTGGAGTGCTTTGATGTCCGGACCTTCGCACTTGGAGGTCGGGAGGTCCGGGATGAGGGGGTCCAGACACCCAGCAGGGGGGTGGAGCCAGTGCCCGGGGAGGCGATGGGCGAGCGGCACTTGGCGGGGGAGAGCCATCGACACCTCTTTCTCCCATTGACTTGCCAAGTAGCCCGCTCACCTCCTGGGTGGATGGTGGTGCCGGGATGTCTGAGGCCTGGCCAGGCCCAGGGTTGAGGTCGGCCGGGGGCCAGGTGGCCACGTGGTGGAGTGTCCAAGATGGCGCCCCAGGATGCGCGCGTAGGCTGGCAGTGGATCGGACCCACGAGGTTGACAGGCTCGAGGGCAGGGGTCCCTGAGGGGACGGAGGACGTGCAAGGGTGGTGTGTGGTACCTGCGGGACCGGGCTCAGGCCGGGTCGGGCCGGGGGAGAGCGGCCTTTCATGTGGCCTGTCCAACAACTCTGAATCTGCACTCTGCACTCTGAATCTGCACTCTGCACTCTGAATCTGCACTCTGAATCTGCACTCTGAATCTGCACTCTGCACCCTGCACTCTGAATCTGCACTCTGAATCTGCACTCTAAATCTGTACTCTGAATCTGCACTCACAATCTGCACTCTGAATCTGCACTCTGAATCTGCACTCTGAATCTGCACTCTGAATCTGCACTCTGAATCTGCACTCTGAATCTGCACTCTGCACTCTGAATCTGCACTCTGCACTCTGAATCTGCACTCTGAATCTGCACTCTGAATCTGCACTCTGCACCCTGCACTCTGAATCTGCACTCTGAATCTGCACTCTAAATCTGTACTCTGAATCTGCACTCACAATCTGCACTCTGAATCTGAACTCTGAATCTGCACTCTGAATCTGCACTCTGAATCTGCACTCTGAATCTGCACTCTAAATCTGTACTCTGAATCTGCACTCACAATCTGCACTCTGAATCTGCACTCTGAATCTGCACTCTGAATCTGCACTCTGAATCTGCACTCTGAATCTGCACTCTGAATCTGCACTCTGCACCCTGCACTCTGCACCCTGCACTCTGTACTCACAATCTGCACTTTGCACACACAATCTGCACTCTGCACTCACAATCTGCACTGAATCTGCACTGAATCTGCACTCTGAATCTGCACTCTGCACTCTGAATCTGCACTCTGAATCTGCACTCTGAATCTGCACTCTGCACTCTGAATCTGCACTCTGCACTCTGAATCTGCACTCTGCACTCTGAATCTGCACTCTGAATCTGCACTCTGCACTCACAATCTGCACTCTGCACTCTGAATCTGCACTCTGAATCTGCACTCTGAATCTGCACTCTGAATCTGCACTCTGAATCTGCACTCTGAATCTGCACTCTGAATCTGCACTCTGCGCTCACAATCTGCACTCACAATCTGCACTCTGCACTCACAATCTGCACTCTGCACTCACAATCTGCACTCTGCATCTGCACTCTGCACTCACAATCTGCACTCTGCACTCACAATCTGCACTCTGCACTCACAATCTGCACTCTGAATCTGCACTCTGAATCTGCACTCTGAATCTGCACTTTGCACTCTGAATCTGCACTCTGAATCTGCACTCTGCACTCTGAATCTGCACTCTGAATCTGCACTCTGAATCTGCACTCTGCACTCTGAATCTGCACTCGCACTCTGAATCTGCACTCTGAATCTGCACTCTGAATCTGCACTCTGAATCTGCACTCTGAATCTGCACTCTGAATCTGCACTCTGCACTCTGAATCTGCACTCTGCACTCTGAATCTGCACTCGCACTCTGCACTCTGAATCTGCACTCTGAATCTGCACTCTGAATCTGCACTCTGAATCTGCACTCTGAATCTGCACTTTGCACTCTGAATCTGCACTCTGAATCTGCACTCTGCACTCTGAATCTGCACTCTGAATCTGCACTCTGAATCTGCACTCTGCGCTCTGAATCTGCACTCGCACTCTGAATCTGCACTCTGAATCTGCACTCTGAATCTGCACTCTGAATCTGCACTCTGAATCTGCACTCTGCACTCTGAATCTGCACTCTGCACTCTGAATCTGCACTCGCACTCTGCACTCTGAATCTGCACTCTGAATCTGCACTCTGAATCTGCACTCTGAATCTGTACTCTGAATCTGCACTCTGAATCTGCACTCTGAATCTGCACTCCGAATCTGCACTCTGCACTCTGAATCTGCACTCTGCACTCTGAATCTGCACTCTGCACTCTGAATCTGCACTCTGCACTCTGAATCTGCACTCTGCTCTCTGCACTCTGAATCTGCACTCTGCACTCTGAATCTGCACTCTGCACTCTGAATCTGCACTCTGAATCTGCACTCTGAATCTGCACTCTGAATCTGCACTTTGCACTCTGAATCTGCACTCTGAATCTGCACTCTGCACTCTGAATCTGCACTCTGAATCTGCACTCTGAAGCTCCACTCTGAATCTGCACTCTGAATCTGCACTCTGAATCTGCACTCTGAATCTGCACTCTGAATCTGCACTCTGCACTCTGAAGCTCCACTCTGAATCTGCACTCTGCACTCTGAAGCTCCACTCTGAATCTGCACTCTGAAGCTCCACTCTGAATCTGCACTCTGAATCTGCACTCTGAATCTGC
Source organism: Lissotriton vulgaris (assembly GCF_964263255.1). Classification (NCBI taxonomy): domain Eukaryota; kingdom Metazoa; phylum Chordata; class Amphibia; order Caudata; family Salamandridae; genus Lissotriton; species Lissotriton vulgaris. The sequence goes on from NC_141689.1 coordinate 445,934,124, forward strand.
ACTCTGAATCTGCACTCTGCACTCTGAATCTGCACTCTGAATCTGCACTCTGCACTCTGAATCTGCACTCTGAATCTGCACTCTGAATCTGCACTCTGCACTCTGAATCTGCACTCTGAATCTGCACTCTGAATCTGCACTCTGCACTCTGAATCTGCACTCTGAATCTGCACTCTGCACTCTGAATCTGCACTCTGAATCTGCACTCTGCACTCTGAATCTGCACTCTGAATCTGCACTCTGAATCTGCACTCTGAATCTGCACTCTGAATCTGCACTCTGAATCTGCACTCTGCACTCTGAATCTGCACTCTGAATCTGCACTCTGCACTCTGAATCTGCACTCTGAATCTGCACTCTGAATCTGCACTCTGAATCTGCACTCTGAATCTGCACTCTGCACTCTGAATCTGCACTCTGAATCTGCACTCTGCATCTGCACTCTGCACTCTGAATCTGCACTCTGAATCTGCACTCTGAATCTGCACTCTGAATCTGCACTCTGATTCTGCACTCTGAATCTGCACTCTGCACTCTGAATCTGCACTCTGAATCTGCACTCTGCACTCTGAATCTGCACTCTGAATCTGCACTCTGCACTCTGAATCTGCACTCTGAATCTGCACTCTGAATCTGCACTCTGAATCTGCACTCTGAATCTGCACTCTGAATCTGCACTCTGCACTCTGAATCTGCACTCTGAATCTGCACTCTGCACTCTGAATCTGCACTCTGAATCTGCACTCTGAATCTGCACTCTGAATCTGCACTCTGAATCTGCACTCTGAATCTACACTCTGAATCTGCACTCTGAATCTGCACTCTGAATCTGCACTCTGAATCTGCACTCTGAATCTGCACTCTGCACCCTGCACTCTGAATCTGCAATCTGCACTCTGAATCTGTACTCTGAATCTGCACTCTGAATCTGCACTCTGAATCTTTACTCTGAATCTGCACTCTGAATCTGCACTCTGAATCTGCACTCTGAATCTGCACTCTGAATCTGCACTCTGCACTCTGAATCTGCACTCTGCACTCTGAATCTGCACTCTGCACTCTGAATCCGCACTCTGCACTCTGAATCTGCACTCTGCACTCTGAATCTGCACTCTAAATCTGCACTCTGAATCTGCACTCTGAATCTGCACTCTGAATCTGCACTTTGCACTCTGAATCTGCACTCTGAATCTGCACTCTGCACTCTGAATCTGCACTCTGAATCTGCACTCTGAAGCTCCACTCTGAATCTGCACTCTGAATCTGCACTCTGAATCTGCACTCTGAATCTGCACTCTGAATCTGCACTCTGAAGCTCCACTCTGAATCTGCACTCTGAATCTGCACTCTGCACTCTGAATCTGCACTCTGAATCTGCACTCTGAATCTGCACTCTGCACTCTGAATCTGCACTCTGAATCTGCACTCTGCACTCTGAATCTGCACTCTGAATCTGCACTCTGAATCTGCACTCTGAATCTGCACTCTGAATCTGCACTCTGCACTCTGAATCTGCACTCTGAATCTGCACTCTGCACTCTGAATCTGCACTCTGCACTCTGAATCTGCACTCGCACTCTGCACTCTGAATCTGCACTCTGAATCTGCACTCTGAATCTGCACTCTGAATCTGCACTCTGAATCTGCACTCTGAATCTGCACTTTGCACTCTGAATCTGCACTCTGAATCTGCACTCTGCACTCTGAATCTGCACTCTGAATCTGCACTCTGAATCTGCACTCTGCACTCTGAATCTGCACTCGCACTCTGAATCTGCACTCTGAATCTGCACTCTGAATCTGCACTCTGAATCTGCACTCTGCACTCTGAATCTGCACTCTGCACTCTGAATCTGCACTCGCACTCTGCACTCTGAATCTGCACTCTGAATCTGCACTCTGAATCTGCACTCTGAATCTGCACTCTGAATCTGCACTCTGAATCTGCACTCTGAATCTGCACTCTGCACTCTGAATCTGCACTCTGCACTCTGAATCTGCACTCTGCACTCTGAATCTGCACTCTGCACTCTGCACTCTGAATCTGCACTCTGCACTCTGAATCTGCACTCTGCACTCTGAATCTGCACTCTGAATCTGCACTCTGAATCTGCACTCTGAATCTGCACTTTGCACTCTGAATCTGCACTCTGAATCTGCACTCTGCACTCTGAATCTGCACTCTGAATCTGCACTCTGAAGCTCCACTCTGAATCTGCACTCTGAATCTGCACTCTGAATCTGCACTCTGAATCTGCACTCTGAATCTGCACTCTGCACTCTGAAGCTCCACTCTGAATCTGCACTCTGCACTCTGAAGCTCCACTCTGAATCTGCACTCTGAAGCTCCACTCTGAATCTGCACTCTGAATCTGCACTCTGAATCTGCACTCTGAATCTGCACTCTGCACTCTGAATCTGCACTCTGAATCTGCACTCTGCACTCTGAATCTGCACTCTGAATCTGCACTCTGAATCTGCACTCTGAATCTGCACTCTGAATCTGCACTCTGAATCTGCACTCTGCACTCTGAATCTGCACTCTGAATCTGCACTCTGCACTCTGAATCTGCACTCTGAATCTGCACTCTGCACTCTGAATCTGCACTCTGAATCTGCACTCTGAATCTGCACTCTGAATCTGCACTCTGAATCTGCACTCTGAATCTGCACTCTGCACTCTGAATCTGCACTCTGAATCTGCACTCTGCACTCTGAATCTGCACTCTGAATCTGCACTCTGCACTCTGAATCTGCACTCTGAATCTGCACTCTGAATCTGCACTCTGAATCTGCACTCTGAATCTGCACTCTGAATCTGCACTCTGCACTCTGAATCTGCACTCTGAATCTGCACTCTGCACTCTGAATCTGCACTCTGAATCTGCACTCTGCACTCTGAATCTGCACTCTGAATCTGCACTCTGCACTCTGAATCTGCACTCTGAATCTGCACTCTGCACTCTGAATCTGCACTCTGAATCTGCACTCTGAATCTGCACTCTGAATCTACACTCTGAATCTGCACTCTGAATCTGCACTCTGAATCTGCACTCTGCACCCTGCACTCTGAATCTGCAATCTGCACTCTGAATCTGTACTCTGAATCTGCACTCTGAATCTGCACTCTGAATCTTTACTCTGAATCTGCACTCTGAATCTGCACTCTGAATCTGCACTCTGAATCTGCACTCTGAATCTGCACTCTGCACTCTGAATCTGCACTCTGCACTCTGAATCTGCACTCTGCACTCTGAATCTGCACTCTGCACTCTGAATCTGCACTCTGCACTCTGAATCTGCACTCTAAATCTGCACTCTGAATCTGCACTCTGAATCTGCACTCTGAATCTGCACTTTGCACTCTGAATCTGCACTCTGAATCTGCACTCTGCACTCTGAATCTGCACTCTGAATCTGCACTCTGAAGCTCCACTCTGAATCTGCACTCTGAATCTGCACTCTGAATCTGCACTCTGAATCTGCACTCTGAATCTGCACTCTGAAGCTCCACTCTGAATCTGCACTCTGCACTCTGAATCTGCACTCTGAATCTGCACTCTGAATCTGCACTCTGAATCTGCACTCTGAATCTGCACTCTGCACTCTGAATCTGCACTCTGAATCTGCACTCTGCACTCTGAATCTGCACTCTGAATCTGCACTCTGAATCTGCACTCTGAATCTGCACTCTGAATCTGCACTCTGCACTCTGAATCTGCACTCTGAATCTGCACTCTGCACTCTGAATCTGCACTCTGAATCTGCACTCTGCACTCTGAATCTGCACTCTGAATCTGCACTCTGAATCTGCACTCTGAATCTGCACTCTGAATCTGCACTCACAATCTGCAATCTGCACTCACAATCTGCACTCTGCACTCACAATCTGCACTCTGCACTCTGAATCTGCACTCTGCACTCTGAATCTGCACTCTGAATCTGCACTCTGAATCTGCACTCTGAATCTGCACTCTGAATCTGCACTCTGCGCTCACAATCTGCACTCACAATCTGCACTCTGCACTCACAATCTGCACTCTGCACTCACAATCTGCACTCTGCACTCTGAATCTGCACTCTGAATCTGCACCCTGAATCTGCACTCTGAATCTGCACTCTGAATCTGCACTCTGAATCTGCACTCACAATCTGCACTCACAATCTGCACTCACAATCTGCACTCACAATCTGCACTCTGAATCTGCACTCTGAATCTGCACTCTGAATCTGCACTCTGCACCCTGCACTCTGAATCTGCAATCTGCACTCTGAATCTGCACTCACAATCTGCACTCACAATCTGCACTCACAATCTGCACTCACAATCTGCACTCTGAATCTGCACTCTGAATCTGCACTCTGAATCTGCACTCTGAATCTGCACTCTGAATCTGCACTCACAATCTGCACTCACAATCTGCACTCACAATCTGCACTCTGAACCTGCACTCGGCACCTGCACTCGGCACTCTGAATCTGCACTCTGCACTCTGAATCTGCACTCTGCACTCTGTACTCACAATCTGCACTCTGCACTCACAATCTGCACTCTGCACTCACAATCTGCACTCTGCACTCACAATCTGCACTCTGCATCTGCACTCTGAATCTGCACTCTGAATCTGCAACTGCAAAGCTGTGGGGCGGATGTTCAACCAATGTCAAGACACGCACCTGGTTCCCAAAATTCTAAATCGGCAGCTCTCTGAGCTCCGGCCATTAAGCTACATCTCCTCCCAATGTATAAGGCTGTTAATCCTATGCCGTTTCCCATTACTTAGATGTGTGTGACACTGTGTCATCTAGTGTCAACCGATCTGCCCATTTCATGTCTGTTCAAGACTCCCACACACCAGTGTCAGTTTCAACTGACAGATTCGGTTGTTTGTTTTGGGGCAGGTGCCTTGGGCATTGCTTCTTCCTCTGCTTCATTAGTTCTCCAATTTGGTTGCTGTATAATGCCAATATTCATTAAAAATGTCACGTGTGATTGCAGCTCCCTGTGTCATTATTTCCTTTTGGCCGGACCTGGCTGTAATGCTTCCAAAATCCTGACTTGTAAGACTGTAACAAGAAAGAGGGGTGAAGAACAGAAGTAATGGGTTTCTGGTTGTCAGTGTTAGATCTTCACATTCTCAGGGGAAAAAATACCGACCTTTCCAGGTCTTTAGTTTGTAAAAAGGCAAGGCATAGGTACCTGGTTAAGAATGGCTTTAAAATCGCAGGGGATTGCTTGGTTAGCTTGGCAATTCTGCCCCTGTCCGCTTTATTAAACATTCTGGGAAAGCTCTTAAACACTTCTGAAGTGTTTTCTTCTCGACTTTGATGTTTTTTTAAAAGGGATCGTATTCTGCCTTTTTACTTGCTTTCTGCTTTCACATAAAAATATAACCGCCCTGGTCATATAACAATAGTGGCGGCCCCAGGAATACGCGATTGCGGAAGCCCAGGGTTAAAGGAGCATTTCCAAGTATGGGGGCCAAGAAGAGTTCTCTGTAAATTGACATGTTTCGGTAAAACAACATGACCCACGCACGAGTGGCTTATCTTTTTTTTTTTTTACTTTGGATTCTGGGATCTGTATTCCAGTTTATTTAATTATAGAATCGTCCCAGAATCCAACGAATAATAGGACTGGGAAATGTTAGAGTTCTGAATCTGGAACATAACTTGGGCAGGATGTGGAGAGGTAGGTGTCAGGCTGGGGCGACAACAGGAGGTACGGAATAGTACAGAACTCCTCCAATCGGAATTTTTTGTTCGCAATCGTTCAGAAAATCGTAAACCTCATAACTAACCTCGTCTCCATGATGCACAGATATTATTCTCCGCTGAACAGGGAAGATGGCTTTCCTAATCAAAGACTCCTTGCAGTGATGTCTTCTGAAATTCTGGTTCTAATAAACTCCCAGGCAGAAGGGAAGCGATTGTGACGTATAGGCTAGAAAAGTATGCAGCTTGCTCTATGTACACAATGCACTATAAACAATCCTTTTTGTAGAACTAAGAGTATATTCATGCACAGAACGGGAAATACTCATCTCCAGGAGAAGCGCAGATACAGCACTCACGTGACGCAGCGTAAGGTCACGTCAGAGACACTAATCACCAGAATAGCATTTGAACAGACCGACCCTAAACCCCCCTCCCCCTAGCTACGCGGGTGCACGGAACACGCTAAAAGAGCCCGGTGAGTTTGGGGGGGGGGGTGTGGGGGGTGCGTGCGTGCGTCTGTCTGTGTGTGTGCCTGCCTGTGCCTGCGTGTGTGCCTGCCTGCGTGTGTGCCTGCGTGTGTGCCTGTCTGTGTGTGTCTGCCTGTGCCTGCGTGTGTGCCTGCCTGCGTGTGTGCTTGTCTGTGTGTGTGCCTGCCTGTGCCTGCGTGTGCATGTGTGCATGTGTTGTGAACAGCCGGCCGGGATCGGAGCGCGTGACCTTATCCGATTCCGGCCGGCTGCGTGCGCGTGACAGTCTGTTGTCTCCTCTGCCTACTCCTTGAAAGGGAAATGACTGAAATGATCACAATAGATCGCTTTGCGACAACAGGGGCTTTCGCCCCTGCATTCGCAGGCGCGACCTAAAAAGAGTATTTTTACTTGTTGTCCATTGACAGTGATTGTTATGAGAGGTTGAGAACATTATGAATGCAAATAGTGGATAAAGGAATGTGATTGCATGTTTAGGAGAGAGTGGTGTTTGTTATATATGGGGGAAAGACAGTGGTATAAGGTATTAATTTTTGTTTAGAAAAATTGTCTCTGCTTAGAGATATGTCTCTGTGTCTTTACTATGTTTATTTCAGCACAAGGGTTCTCAGTACTATCTCTGAATGTGAAATGAAAAGAATTGACCAGAGAAGCATAATTTATTTGATACAGTTGTTCTGTGTTGTATATATTGTATGTATTTTTATGTATAAGCTAACTGAGATTTGCAAAATGAATTAAAAAAATGAATTTAAGAAATGAAAATAAAGAAAAAAAGGTTTGACGCAAAGGCTAAATGTATTATCCTCAAGTGTTAAGCATATAGGGCCAGCTGTGTGAGCCACTCGTAGGCCCTAAGGAAGCAATACAGGTCTAGTGGGATGTGGTATTATTATATTTTGCTTTGTTTTCCCCCCTTGTCCCAGAACTTGAACAGTGTATTTTCATAGGGCACCTTCTCGTATTATAGACCCACAGCTTATGGAGCCATTCTAATCACCAAAACACACAAGATGATGGAAGGAATGTTGCACAATGGCAAAAAAATTCACCGCCAGTCACAGATCTGGGTTTAATCCATCTTTATTTTGCTCACCAAGCCACCCCAGTTCAGACATGGCCATATGCAAATCAGTCTTGCCATTGTGCAACATTCCATCCATCATCTTGTGTGTTTTGCCATTCTAATCACGACAGCACCAAGTCCGAGCCCCACCGGGCCAAAAGGACCTGCTTTGCCACCCCGAGCGCTAAGGTGCCCCTTCAATCACTGTTCCCCAACTTTCAAAGGGAGAGGCTGCTCCTCTTTTATAGACTTTATTGTAGTATCCAGTTTTGCAAAAAACTGGATCACTGGGGTGAGGATTGATTGGAGCACTTTTAGTGACCATAACCCGTTAATTCTGGAGCTCATGTATAGAGGCTGTCCCAAGAGGAGTAAACATGTAGATACCGTCCTGAGGGCAACCGATCAGGGGAGGGGGCTGAGGTGGTCCAAAATCGATGCTCAGGCATTCTATAAATCATTGATAGTAAAGAGGAAAAGTCAGATTGAGGAATGCCTAGATCCACTGATAGAGGTGTTCTCCTTGGTCAGGGCGTTTGGGTCTATAACCAACTTGGTTGACGAGTTAATGAAGGCAAAAGACCCCAGGAAAAACATAACTCAGCCAAGATGGTTTGATACTAACTGCTCTCGTGCCTTAAGAGATTTAAAATCTAGTATTAAGGGCATTCCTAGGGACAGATCGAAAGTGGCCCATCTTAGACAGACCTACAAAACTGTGTTAAAACAGAGAAAGGTTGCCCTTCAAGCGGAAGTGTGGGCCGACCTGAGGGAGGCTCGGGAGAAAAGGGATGTGACAGAATTCTGGAGGATAGTCAATAGACCAAGCTTCCAGGATAGCAGTGCCCCGGTGATTGGAACTAACATACTCCCTGAACAATGGGTGACACACTTTGAGGGACTTTACAATCATGCCCACGATACTGACACAGATGGCACACGGAGTTCGGAAGTAGAATTTTCTCTCACAGACATAACTAAGGCAATTCAAGGTCTTTTCCATTATAAAGCCCCAGGTCCTGACGGCACCCCGCCAGATTTGTTTCTGAGCAATGTGGCCCTATGGGCGCCAATCTTGACGAGGGTCCTAAATGATAAAACTGGGCTGCCCCCCTCTTGGTCTACAGCTATAATTGTCCCTATATTAAAGATTCTATCTCCCCCATCTGGACCAAGATCGTCAATGCTTCTCTCTCACAGGGTACAATCCCAAACTGTCTAAAAGAGGCCCAGGTAAAACTTATTTTTAAAAAAACTAAAGCAGACAGTACAGATCTTAACAACTTCAGCCCCATCTCCAGCATCCCCACACTAGCCAAACTCTTGGAAAAATGCGTCCAATCCCAAATATGTGCACACATCGAAAACTTCCATCTCCTGGACCAACACCAGTCGGGCTTTCGTAGTGGTCACAGCACTGAATCTGCTCTCATGTCATGGATGACATCCTAATAATGCTTGACAGAAATGAATCTTGCCTCCTTATCCTTCTCCACCTTTCCTCTGCCTTTGACACTGTCAATCACGTCAATCTCCTAGATATTCTGGAGCAAAGGATGGGGCTCTAAAATCCTTGGACATTCGATTCCATATGTATGCAGACGACACCCAACTCTACCTGAAAATCTCCTCCCCAGACAACATCACTTCACTCAACTACACCCTACTGACTACTCAAACTTGGCTAACGAGAACCACCTCCTGCTAAACACCACCAAAACAGAATTCCTCCTCATCTCTCCCCCGAAGCACACTTCCAATATTGACCTCTGGATGAACCAACTCACAGCTTTCAACTGCTCCCCCCACATTATTGACTCAGCTAAATCGCTAGGAATTACATTGGACGAACACCTGAATATGAAGACCATATTAACAACGTAAGCCAAGGGAGCTAACCACTTTCTGAAAACTCTCAGGAACCTCAAACCTTTCTTACCTCAAGCCGACTTCAAGCAAGTGGTCCAAACGCTTGTTCTACTGAGGCTTGACTATGGCAGTGCTACTTTATGCGGCCTCCCCAAATACATTTTGGCTCCGCTAAAGGCTTCATTGAACGCTGTGGCCAGACTGATTACGGGCACCAAGCGAAATGCCCACATCTCCGCGGTCCTAAAATCTCTAAACTGGCTGCCCTACGAAGCTAGAATTCAACAAAAGATTGCATGCTTATCGCACAAAGCCCTCCACTTCAAACCCCCCAATTACCTGGTGCAAAAGTTAAAACTATCTGGAGGGGGGAGACCGTCAAGGAGAGCTAATTCCTTCCTCCTGAAATCCCAGATCTTCTGCAAAAAGAGAACTTCTCAACGAGCGTTCTCAGGATCTGCTCCAAAAATTTGGAACTCTCTTCCACCGGAAATCCGGAGAATCTCCTCCAAGGTTGCTTTCAAACTGGAAGCAAAAAGATTCCTCATGAACAAATTCCTACCTTCATAAGAAGAGCGATTGTCAGCTCTTAGTGCTTCGGACACACTTCAAGAATGGATGTCACTCTGGTATTTTTCTATTGTATTTGCTCCCCTTGCCGTTATGTTTTCAATGCCTAGCACATTATACGCCTAGCCAAGGCCTATATTGGTCTTTTCTTGTGCACAATTCTTGCATTGCCTATGAATATTCCCTATTTGACTCTCGTACTGATGTTCTCATTCCCTCAATTAGTTAAGCGCTCTGATATCCTTTGGGATCAAGTTTGCGCTATATAAAACTTTATAAATAAATAAATAAATAAATAAATAAATAAATAAATACATTTAAGAAGGGAAGCAGGGACAATCCTCAATGCTACAGACCGATATCGTTCATCGATATTTCTGCCAAAATCCTGGGCCGGGTAGTATTGAACTGACTTATGGATTGGACTGAAGAGCACCACACTATAGCAGACACCCAGTATGGCTTCAGATCAGGAAAATCAACTAGCGACCAGTGTCTTAACCTTTACTTGCTGGTCGCTAAATACACAAAAGCCAGTAGTGAAACTATTTACATGGGATTTATGGATTTGGCTGCGGCTTTTGATAATGTAAACAGGAACAAGCTATGGGCTATGATGAACAACCTGGGAATTGACCCTGGACTGATTAACATTCTTAGAGAACTACACTGGAATACCACTGCCAGGGTCCGCTACAGTACGGAGGGGGGGGAGTACTGAACCCTTTCCGTGCACCAGCGGAGTGAGGCAAGGTTGTATCCTTGCTCCCTTCCTGTTTTCACTTTACATTAACGACCTTGAGAGAACTTTGATTGCCCTGAACACAGACTGTCCAAAAGCCGGAACACGTCACATTCCGGTACTTTTGTACGCGGATGACGCGGTCCTGCTTGCCCGTACCCCGTGGAGTTTACAGTGTCTGATTGATGGATTTGTTAAATTCATGGACAGCTTAGACCTGTCTGTGAACTTAAGCAAGTCCTTTGTGATGTTGGCAGGTAAAAAGCCTTGCAGGAACTTTGCATACATAATAGGTACCCACACTTTAGAAACGGTGAAGACTTTCTCCTATTTGGGACTGTTATTTGATGGGGCATTAAAATTTAAAACCCTGATAGAGGAACGCTTTTCAAAATTGGTTTCCTCAAATGGTGCGATCTTAACTTTGCCCGAAGTTTGGGTCGCTGGTCCCCAGAACAGGTGATGAATTTATACGGCTCCATAAGTACCGCAAAATCTCTGTATAGAGCAGATGTTTGGGGCTTTGAGGATGCAAAACTATTGCAGCTGGAGGAAGACAAATGTCTTCGCAGGATTTTAAAAATTCTGCAGAGTACCCCAGCTGCAATCGCGCACAGCGAACTGGGAAGCCCTTACATCGCAGATCAGGTAAAGTTGAGCCCCACTAAAGCATGGCTAAGAATTTGGGTAAATCCTGAGGCAGTATTAAGTAGAGTGATTGTAGCAGACTGCTTTTGCAAATCCCGTGGCTAAACTATGTCAAGGTTACGCTAGAGGATATAGACCGGAAGTATCTTTTTATTAATCCGGACATAATTTCTACCTCTTGTAAATCACAGATCAAAAAATTGTTGCTAGAAAAGTTCGCATTTCGCAGAACAGGTTTAGAATTGTCGAAGAGATTATTAACTGCTCATTGTCTTGTGAGTAATAGTGAGGGTATGGAATTCTATCTATTTTTGATGTATAACTCGCAGGACAGGTTTTTAATGTGTCGTTTTAGGCTCAATATGTTACCAAATATACTGTCTTACCCATCTGGTTTCACTCTAACAATTGAGCAGAAGGGTGCCTGCGGCTGCGACAATAGGTCTCCGCAGGACACCCTTCATTTTGTACTTTTATGCTCTTGTACTTCTCAATCTTACTGCCACTTTAAAAAAATTCATGATAGAACATAATGTTCGCATATCGTTTGCTCTTTGTAAAAAGAGTAAGGCAGTTTTGGCATGACGAAACTTTGCCTCTTTCAAAATAGAGGCAAATTTTTGCTTGTACCATTTTTTTTATATTGATGAGGGTTCGGCATATTCCAAAACAATAAAGTTTTGTAAAAACCTTGACAAAACAAAGCAAGAAATGCCAGGAAGAAGGAGACAATTGCCAGACCTATTGGCATTGCCAATGCTTGTTGCCATGTGTGGACGAAATATTATTTCGGCCCAAACCATTTCAATGGAGAGGTGGAACCTGTTGTCTATTGATTCCAATGTGTACCTCTAATGCGTATGACTTGACGCACACTGTCCCTTCACAAAGCTAAAAGAAAGATCAATGTAATGTGCCAGTCTTCCACATGCTATGATTTATTAGTTTAAAGGGACACTTTACCACTGTGCAATGGTCTGTGACTGTTTTTAGCCAAAAGCCACAGTGAAGAGGACTAAGAGCTGGGTGGCAATCTTCTGATTGGTTCAGAACGTGCTAAACCAGAAAGAGAATCCAGTGGCATATCCTCCCTCCTTAGGGACAAAATTCATAAATCGATTGTATTCTGATGGATTGTACACATTTCTAGCTGTGTGCCTAGATCTGTAGTGAATATTTTCCCACTCCTACAATGTAAGTTCTCTACCCAGTTCGGTTTCCCATCGCCTCTGGCCAGAGGATTTAGTATTTGGGAGAGGGGGGCCTTAATTTATTGTATAGCTCTGTGATAAGGTGAGAGTCAGATGACTTGGACAGGAGCCACTTCTCAAATGATGTCAGGTGGCGTTGTGTTTGAGAGCGAATTGTTGGCTGCTTCACCCAGTGCCTAATTTGGTGGTACCTAAATCTCTCAGATTCAGGCAGGTCTACACGCTGACGAAAGTCCTTGAATGTCAAGGGACCAGATTCGTCGAAGAAGTGCCCTTTGGATCGACTGCCCTCTCAAGTCCACCAGTGTAAAGTTCTAGTATCCAGCCCAGGGGTAAACTCTACATTTTCTGCTATGGGTGTCAGAGGAGATGGGAACGTTGTTAACCTCTTTTCCCCTGCTACTTTATTACAAGCCCCCAGAGCTGTCTGTGTGACCTGCGAAATACAGAGTTTTCTGGAACGGTTCAGTTTTGGGAGGAAGGGAATCTTCCATAGGGATATTTTGGCCAGGACCCTATCCATGAACAGCCAGTGTTTTTCAGATTCACCCCCCGGACCACAGCACCATGATCTGCACTGCCCAGTAGTAATTTTGGAGATTTGTAATCCCTAGTCCTCCCTCCCCTGGGGGTCTATAACTAAGCTCTCGGCGTAGGCGGGGTTTCTTATCTGCCAAAACAAAGTGCTCTAATTCTTGTTTCAAGGTAGCTATGGTACCGGGGGTATCCAACGGCAAGGTCTGGAAAAGAAATAATATTTGGGGTAAGATTGCCATTTTGATCACTGCTATTCGGCCCAGACAAGATAGGATATAAGATTTCAAATGGCTAAGGGAGGAGCATATTTTCGTGAGCAGAGCTTTGTAATTTAGTGAAACTGTTTGTTGTGAGGATGCGACCAGTTGACCCTAGATACAGGTTTGCGTCAAGTGCCCAGGGTATGCAGCTTGCAGGTTTACAAGTGTGGGTGTCTTAAGGGAGAGATTAAGAGCCTGGGATTCCTGAATATTAATTTTAAACCCTGAAGCCTGAGAGAACTCCTCCAGCTCATCCAAAACGGCCGGAAGTGAAACATCGGGGGTCTCCAGGGACGCTATAACATCATCTGCATATAGGCTTAGAGTGTGCCTTTCCCTCCCAAAACACCCCCCGCATCCTAGCATTATCATGCACTCTTTGAGCCATAGGCTCCATATATCGGTAAAAAGGAGAGGGGACAAGGGACAATCCTGTCTAGTCCCTCTCTGTATTGGGAAGGGAGAGGAGGCACATCCGTTCACTCTAACTGACGCTGTTGGATTAGTATAACCACTAAAGACCCATCGTATGAATCTGTCGCGAATCCCAAAATGTTCCAGGGTTGCTTTTAGATAGGGCCAGTGGACCCTATTGAGCGCTTTCTCATTGTCTATCATCAGGAGCATACGCTCTGTCTCAAACCTCTGCGCTTTATTGGTGGTATGGAGTAATATCTTAGTATTGTCAACGCATTGGCGGCCGGGGATGAATCACCCCTGGTCCGGATCTATTAAGCCCGGGAGGAGGGGGATAATCGGGCGGCTAGAAGACTTATAAATAATTTAAGATCCACAATAAGTAAAGAGCTCGGCCTGTAAGAGGCGCAGTATCGCTTGTCCTTACCAGGCTTGGGGATCACTACCACTGACGCTGCTCGCATAGTTTGGGGAATCTGCGATGTAGACCCAACAACATTGTACACTCTGGTAAGGATTGGGGCTAGAATATGACAAAATGATGTTTAAAAAAGCTGTAAACCCGTCTGGCCGGGGATTTTAGCATTTTCTGTTTGGAGATTGCTGTAATTACCTCTGCTAATTTTATGGGGGATTCAATGGTCTCCGCTTTGTCTGGTGTCAGTTTCGCTGTTGCTACCCCATGCAAATATTGAGCTGGTGCCTCTTCCGGTAGATCATGCTCCTTGTAAAGCTCTCAATAATATTGACAAAATGCCTCCGCTATTTGGTGATCAGCCTCCTGTACTTTCCCGGTCCGTGCTCTCTATTTGCTAGTAGTCTCCCAATCCTGTCTCTCCCAGTGTAGAAAGTGTGCTCCAGTCTCAGTGAAGCGCATTCAGCTCTATCTAAATCTATTGCCACCAACTGGACACATGCAGCCTCCAGCCCACGCCAACCCCTCGGGCCCCCATCCTTTGGTGGATGCGCTCTAATTCTTGTAGATGCGCTGTCAGGAGGTCCCTCCTCTCCTTCCGCCTTTTGTTGTGCTGGGATGCTATTGATAAAAATTCTCCCCTGACGCACATCTTTAAGGCATCCCATAGGGTTGCTATTGAGGTTTCGTGGGTGTCATTCACCTTTAGGTAATCCCTTATATTATTAGTTATTCGCTCGATCACCTCAGGGCATTGCAAAAGTGCATCTCTCAGGCGCCAAGTGCGTGAAGGGGGGTTAGCGGTTGGCATGGAGATGTCCATTAATACTGCTGCATGATCAGACAGAGTACACGGGTGAATTTCCACCATCATGACTTGTGTTTTGATAGCGTGAGTACCTGGCATGTAATCTATTCTAGCATATGTTTTATGTGGGTGCGAGTAGAATGTATACTCGCAGGCTGAGGGGTGTGCATCCCTCCGAATATCCAGCAGACCTGCATTTTTTAACCTTTGTGTCCTTCCTTAGAAAGCGTTCCAGATGGTCCCTGTCTTTGGGCTGACCTGTCAAGTGTGTTGTTACATGTCAAATTCAAGTCCCCCCCTACCACCAAGAGTTTATCAGTTGATGTGCTCACCTCTGCTATTGCTGAGTGGATAAAATGCTCCTGTTTTTCATTGAGGGCACATATAGAACTTACGGTTATGGACTGAGGTCCCACTCGGAAGGAATATGCCTGTAGACGACCCTTAATTTCGGCTATTTTGGGACCTAGCTTCCCCTTAAATGAGGCTGAGATGAGGATGGCCACTCCCACAGATTTGGTGGAGAGAGAGGAGAATAATTGCTGGGGGAATGCTCTAAAGCGGAGTCTATGTGTGTCCCCGAGAGGAGATGAGTCTCCTGCAGGAGACAAATGCGGGCACCAGACTTTTCTAAATAGGACAGTATGGTCTGTCTTTTCACTGGGTTGTTGAGCCCTGTAACATTTAGGGTGAGAATTTTAAGAGAATGTGACATCTAAATCTTTGTTAAATTTTGCTTAGTGAGTGCCCTAGGTGGACTATGATGGGTGGTTGTGTTTACAGCATCAACCCTAAGCTGTATGACGGTAAAAACCCAATACATCAGTGCAGGTGGTTGGGACTTAAGGGCACAGGAGGGAGAAACACCTAAAAAAACAACAACCCAAACAAATAACAGTATACTTAAGAATGTGTTGTAGTCCTGGGAGGTCAAGCCCATGGAAGGGGGGTGGAAGCGGCTTGGATCACCCTGCTGCTCCTCCTGCCCCGGGTCCGCTCCCTTCTTGAAACCAACATCTTGGGACCATAGGAGCTGGCCTCATCATGGGTGCATAGTGTTCCGACATATATATATCCACTTAAGTTGGATCGGTCGTGTCCCCCCCCCCAGTGACCCCAAAACCGCCTGTCGTTCTTTGCAACGGTCTCTGTGTCCGGCCGAAGCAAGCCCCGACCAGGACCCACTGCCCTCCATCTATTCCTTTCACTTATTTTATTTATTTATTTATTGAAAGAGTTTTATATAGCGCTGGCTAGACCAATAGGTATCAGAGCGCTTTACATGAGGTCAGCAAAGTTACAACAATAATACAAATTTTACGTTACATCAAAATATATGATACACATAAACGGGAGAGAAGGAGAGATCAGTAAAGAGGGAAGGGGGAGGGAAGGGGGAGAGGGGGAGTGAGAGGGAGAAGACGGGGAGGACGGAATAAGAGACAGACCGGTAGATAGAAAGGCGACATGGAAAAGACAGAACGGCATGAATTCAGTGAGGGGGATGGTGGGTGAGACAGGAAGAAGGGGAGAAACTGTGTCCAAGGTCTGGCTGGGCAGGTGACGGTCAGGGGGTGAACCAAGTCCGATCTCCTCATTAGCTGAACAGAACAACTCCACCGCTCGGATTCCGCTGTCAGGAAAGAGGTCATGTGTCCTTAGGAAAAGACAGAGTAGTGCGGGGTTTGGGGGTGAGGGGGAGGAAGGCCATGGTCCTAAGGAATTCAAGAAGTCCTCTTGAGGTCAGGCACTATCCAGGAAGGGTTGGGTAAGTAAAAGTTCAGCAAGGGGGAAGAAGTCACCAAAGTCAGCCATGTTGGGGTCAGGCATCCTTTTCCAGACCGAGAGTGAGTCGAGTAGGACGGAGCTTTGAGGGGAGGGAAGGGTCGAACTCCCATTGGTTATTACAAAGGACACACGATCAGGGCCAGACTCGGAACCACAACCGACCCTGGCAAAGTGCTCGGTGGGCCCCCCTCCCCACTCGGAGGGTTGTAGGTGCCGCCAAGCTCTTTGCCGGGACCGGTTTTCTGACGATTTTGGTACAGGGCCGATTTTGCAGCTATGCTGAAAAAACGGCCCTGTAACAAAACCGGCCTCCTGGGGCCCAAAACCATCCCTCACCCGTGCGGCACACCAGTGAATTGCCCGGTGCCCGCTATGGCCAGTCCGGCACTGCACAAGATCACTCCCGGTGTCCCTATGCTCCTGAAAGGGCGCTGGGGCACATCTCCCGTTTCGGTGGGCAGCGCGGTCGTAGCCACCATTTTGCTTCACGCAGGGAGGAGGGGGGACCGCTCACCTCGATCTTCCGTTTTATAGGGAATTCATTTAGGCTCCAGCAGGACCTCTGAATATATTTATTTAAAAAAGTTTTATATAGCGCTGCTGGACCCGGGAGTATCAGAGCGCTTTACATAGTGATGACAGATGAACAGAGCAAGTACATATTCAGTAAAATACACAAGTAGAAATGAACAGGAGAAATTAAAAGAAAAAGAAAATAAAATGTACAAGTGGTAAGTTAGTGAAAGGGGTCAGTAGAGCAGAGTAGAGGCAGAGCAGGGGGAGTTGAAGATAACGCTGAGGAAGAGGGTGAGGAGGGGGGTGGGTGGGATGGAAAGGGGAGAATGTTGGGTGACAGAGAGAGAGTGGTAGAAGGCCCCTTGTTCTGGTTATTCGACCTCGGCTGACTTGTTGCTGGATCTTCTGATATGCCAAGGACTTGGCACGCCTCTTTGAGTGAATGAATCTGGTGAGCCTTCCTCTCCCAGCGGCAAATGAGATGAAAAGGATGTCCCCATGAGTGTGGGGTCTTGTTAGTGCAGAGGTGTGCCGTAATAGGCCTGAAAGCTTTCCTCTTCAACAACGTGGATGCTGCCAAATTCTGAAATAGGGTAATATGTAGCCCTTGAAACTGACGCAGATGAGAGGCTCTAGCTTTTTGTAGTATCTACTCCTTCAGTGTAAAATCGGGAACTAATGCTAATATGTCTGCAGGGGTAGACGGGGCGGTCTTCTGGGCCCCACTTGATGCACCTGGTCTAATTTGATCTCCATGTCTTCCGGGCCCTCCAGCACTGATCTAAAGAGATTCTCCACGTATGCACTGATTGACTGACCCTCCATTCTGTGTGAAACCCCCCTCACACCAATGTTATTTCTTCTGAAACAGTTCTCAAGATCCTCAGTATGTTCACTCTGTCTCCTAGAGCATCTACATCCTTCCTGCCCTCTCCTAATTCAGCACCATGTCTGTTTTCAGCTACTTCAAATCCTACCGCAGTGCGGCAAATAAAGTTTCTATAAAGGCGCATGTTAGGGGGCCTCCGCATCTCCTGAGTTTGTTGTGCTTTGTCACTCAATCGAGCCCCCACTAACTGTTTTGAACAAGAGGTCTTTTACAGAGCAGTCCTTTTTCCCCTTTACTGTGGCCATCTTGCAGGAAGTGTTCAGACTCTGATTCGGCTTGGGAGAGGGTCCGCTCCCAGCAGTTCAAGCACTTGGTTTGGCTAGGTTGTTAATTCCTTGTCCTGGACCGTGAACCCCAACCGACCTCGGGGGGAGGGAACACCAGGGAATCAGCCTGGCCCGACCTCTAATCCATTAGATCTTCAATCTGCCTTAGGTCCACCTGCTTGAGCATTCACCAGCTCAGTGACTCCCTTCTTGATCAGGCCTGTTTCTCTTGGCATGGACCCGAATGTAAGTAGTGTTTACCAGGCCGGTATGCTTTAGTTCCAGTAGTATACTCTCTTTTGTTTAGGTATTCTCAGCCCCCTCACCTTTAGGCAATTCTCCAACTGTGCTGGCTGGTGTGGGGAACAGTGTTATTGTGTGCCGGTCCTCTATAGTCTATGTTTCCCTCTCCCCACTGTCTCCTATTCTTACTTAGGTCCTCCTCTAATTTCAGGGTCTGACTTCCGAAGGTACGGTCACTATGCCCCAGGTCGAATCCATCTCGTTGTCTGCTCTATGGATGTGTGGCCATCCAGCCTTACCCAGGACCGCCTGCGTCAGGCCCCCTGGAGCCTCTTACTGTATTCTTTCTAGGACGAGGATTCTCCGCACCCCCACCAATATTGATTCCCCGCCGGGTTATATATGGGCTTCTCACTCACATCTGCCTGCCTGTCTGGCCTCCTGGCCCGCTCTGGAACCATTTTTCAGGCAGCCGGTCGAAATTTAAATTGTTAGGGTGTGGCAAATCACTGTTTAGTCACTGCCCCCCCTGAGTCTCGGTCCACTACATTCAACAATCCCAGGGCCATTAAGCATCATGGGTCTTCTGCCCCCGCCAATGGTCTGTCTTTCAGGCCTCCCACAGGCACTCCGCCACAAGAACGAGTCTCGCAGGCCGTGCCCCGCTTGCCTGGTGCCAGGCTCCCAAAGACCGCTGATCATTCCTACCTCCACTGCCTCCTTCTAAGCTTGGTGTAGCTCCTCACCCCCTCGGAAGTTTGCTTTGAGCATAGCCCCCTCTTGAGACCAGGTCCACCGTTGCCCACGTTCCTAGGGGGTACCGAGGCTCCTGCCCACACTTTGCTGCAGCCGCTCAGGTCCTCTAGGCCTCCTGCAGGCCCTCCACTGCCACGATGGTTCCCACAGGTCACACCCTGCTCGTCCGGCATTAGGCTCCGCGAGACCACCAATCGGGTCTTCTCCAGTGTTTCGCCTAAAGGTCTGCAATTTTAGTAAGACAACAACGGTCCTTAACTTTTCTAGAAAACAAGCATCAATGAATTATAGTCAACAATGTGTACTATAAACAAAAAAGTGTCCAGCCGGACACATTATTTAATCAATGTAAGGAATAAAAAGATTTTGTGAACAAAAATATACAGTGGGATACAATCATGTATCCAATACACAAAGGACAGAAATGAAAGAGGACAAATAGAAATACTTTTAGACAAATAAGAAAAAGGACGCACGTATACAGTTAGGAATAAACAGGGCTGTCCTTAAATAGTAAGCACACAATTAGCAACACAATGGAGAACTTGTGTGTAACTATTTTACATGTCGACGGCGTTTCGATCCTTAAAGCAACAATGCAAGGAGCATCATCAGGACTAGAAAATGAATGCCTGAATATAAGATTACTTAACAAGCCTGTTGAAAAACGGTGGGAGAAAAGGCAAAAAGAACTTGTTTAAGAAAAGGTGGAATATATAAGAAAACACACAGCTATAATGTTACTTAGTATGTCTTCTGATCATGCATGTTAAGAGGGAGACCTGTGGTGGTTCCATGCACTATTTCATTTGAGGGACACGGACAGATGTTCCTCTTGACATCCAGGAGCAATACCCATATCAGGGGTTTGGGCACAGATGTTTATACTCCAAAAGTCTTTGTTCTCAAAAGTCTCTAGTCACTGAACCCAGCCAGAACCAGTTCTGCTCAGGCCTGGAGCACTTTGTTTACCAGCCTGCATCCTTCCTTTCAGATAGAGGGGGTCTGCCATCAGACTCACAGTAGGAGGTGGAGCCAGCATTCACCTTGCCAGGCAAAGTCCTATTCAGGTCAAGGAGCTACCCCTCCCCCCAGTACTCAGTCAGTCAGTCAAACAAAACTTTATCTGATTTGTTAAAACCTTAAAAGTACATTCCACATTCCGTGATAAGAGAAAGGACAACAGCAAAACATGGTAATATTCAACAAGAAAAAGAGCAGTACTCAATGCAGATCTCTCTATTCAACCCAGGTCTGACTCAGCCTGCCTCGTCCCTCTAAACCCAAACAGCCAATACACATAACAGCAGAGCAAACTGGAAGACCTAGGCAAGAAAATACCTACTTTTTAAAAGTGGTATTTTCAAACACAGAATGTTAAAACCAACTTCACTAAAAGATGTATTTTATCAGTCTGAGTTCAGGCATACTAAACTCTAATTTCTACCATGTTCTCTGAGTCAGATAGGACTATAAGATGTAATAGCCAGTCTGCCCATTCTAGTCAATGAAGAACCAGGTAGCCTTGCAGCAGTGAAAAACAAAATGGAGGGTAATTCACTACCAAGACATGCAACACATATCAAGCCATGTTCTACCTTACACACACAATGCACCTACCATAGGGGTGACTGACATGATGCTAAGGGAAGGTTCAGGGGCTGGGAAGTGGGGTCCCTTCACAGCCAAGATGGCAGTTCTGGAAGGCACGCAGACACTGCAGTGGCAGACCTGAGGAACACTTTACAAGCTGCTTCTGTGTGTGGCGCAAAACACCACTGCAGGTCCACCCGCAGCATTTGGGTTACCAGCCCTGGGCACACACAGGCCACACTACTAGGGACTAACAGGTAAACCAAATAGCCAATCAGGGATATACCAATTCACACAGTCATATTTACACAGAGAGAGCATATGCACTTTAGCACTGATCAGCAGTGGTAAAGTGTCCAGAGTCATAAAACCAACAAAAATAGGTCAGTAAGAATTTAGGAGGAAGGCAAAAGGTTTACAGATGACCCTGCAAGAAGGGCCATTTCCAACAGTATGCTACTTGCTGAAGCTTGAAAATAATATTGTTTGTCCTACAAAATCCATCATCTTTACGTAGGACACTGTGAGCCTGTATACAGGTGGGTCGTTAAATTGATATCAGAATCGCAATTACACGTTGTAGAATGTTCTTTGCATCCAGTAATTAATAGGTGCTTTCAAGTTTACTCCCTTCATTACAATTAAGCAGGTCAAACCTGTCAGAATTTTACATGGGGAAAAAGCCACGTACTGCAGATTTTGCTGTGGTACTAAACAAAATCTTCATGTTCTTCCAATAGCGCATTCTCATAATCAGGTGCTATATTTGGGTCCTAAAGAAGAAAAAAGGGGAGATTGTAAAGATAAATTTATCAACAGATAGATGGTGCTAACACACAACAATGCTTCTGTTGCCTTGAATTTTTAATATAGCAGGTTTTTGGGTCTTGCCACAAGGGCACTGTTTTCAGCTCCTTACAGAAAAGTAGTTCCGGTGAAACCTTTTCTGCTTCGTTGACTTGATGTCATGATTCTAAGCCTGAGTTTTCCAGGACCTTCTGCTATGTCATTCCAATCAAATGTTGGTGGTGCAATTTCATTTTCTGTTGTATCACAAAAGGTACCCCCTAACAGTACTTTCAGGTCCAAGAGTAAGGGCGAAGGAAACAACAACTATAGAAATTCCTATATCATTTTTTATGTTTTTCTAAATAATTTGACAATTTAAATCAATTGTACATGTCTGCACAGATGTAACTTCTAAGAAAAGTAACAAAATATATCTCCCCAATTTTTTTTTATTGGCACATGAAAAACCCTTTTAATAAAAAGTTATGAATTTTGTAGCACTTGTGTTGGAAAGACTCCATGTTGTGAAAATGCCCAGGTAAAGAGCCTCTTTCAGGCCATTAGAAAAACAATATAGGTCTAGCAAGAGTATTTCTATAGTTGCAGTTTCACTTTCTGATCAATGTATCAGGAGGTGACGATCTAGAATGGCTCCCAAGTTGCTTCGATATTTGGAGACTGGGGACTACCTGCTGTCCTAAAGTGAGATATTTTAAGTACATGGTATTATCTGATTTGTCCAGTGGTGTAACAAAATTTGAGGGGGCCCCCATGCAAAGTACATGCAGGGGGTAAATCCAGCCTGGAGCTCTCAGGCCAGGGACCTGTCAGTGCCAAAAGATTACATGTTTTGACACACAGAATGGTAAAACAAGCATTTACAATGCAATAGGTCTCGCAGCATTAAAGTTTGAGTTACTGGCATTGTAAATGACAATGCTTTGCATTAATTATTTTTTTTAATTTGCAATTGGTATATAAACATTGTTTGTGAATGGTTAGCTGTTGCTTACCCATTTTATCAGCAAAAATCAGCATGTTGCCTCTGAGAGCTGCCCAACTCCTTGGAAGGGAGGGGTGTCAATCAGAAGCAGATTTGTTACTGTTTCTGCATCGCTCTGTACATTTACCGAATTAAGTCTGCCTAAAGAAGCCATATGGTCGAATTTAGAAGGAAAGTAAAAAAAAATTCTCCATGTTAGTAGTCCTAATGCAAAATCCATCATATCGTAGGTGGTAAATGCATTCAGTCAGTACACAGTCCGCAGGTGTGCTCAATCCTCAGAGGAAAAGAAAAGTTTACATTAAACCAATGCTAGATCGTGTGACAACAATAGGGTCTGACGTCAGGACAGGTGCCATTAGGTGCTAAATTGAAAGAGAACAACAGGGGGAGGGGCGGGATACGGCAAGAGGCGCTTACACGGAATCTTAATGCGCTGCTTCAACGTCAGGTCTGACACAGCTTACGTAGATATTTATAACATGCAGACTAGGTTTTATACAATACTTCGCAGTCCCTGAGGCCCTGCTGAGATGCTCCTTGCTAATTTAATTTGTATCGTAATTGGGACTTGAGATTTTGTAATTTTATTTGAGGCACTGCATGGAGGGTGAAACTCTTGCATGCTCGGACACCACCAGACCCTGAAGAAAAGACACCCACCAATCTCAGACTGGTACAGTGGAGACTGAAACGATTCTACATTTTCTACTTCAGTTGCGGGTTCTTTTCTGTAAAGAAGGTACTGTGGGTTAAAAGGGTGTCTATATAAGGAAAAGCACCCCCATCAAAAGTTCTGTGTATTTGGACACACCTCAGGAATCCAGATGGTAGCCGTGTCCGTTAATTAAAACGTAAAGGACTGGGTCGATTCAGATTATATGTTAAGCATAAATAGTTTTTCATGTCAGTTTTCGGTTTAATACACAGAGCGGAATACACAAGGACGCCAAGGCCGTACAAAGATGTAGGCAATGGGGGGAGCTCCTACCGGATACAAGGGATACGAACCCCACTGTTTGCTTTCATACAGCACCTGCAGGTGTCGAGCTTTCTTGGTTTTCAGCTTCGGGATGGGATTATCTGTTCCATGTTTTAGGAAATATGCGCGTTGGCAGACTCAAATTTGCCTGGATTTTCTACCTGTAAAACGAACAAACAGCATGAGCGAAAACATGGAGGAGAGGGGTCATGGCAGCAAAACATGATGTCAATCAAATACAAATCATGTCCGCCCTTGTAATTGCAGGGTCACTGTTTGTTCAGGAGTGGGAGGAATGGGACGAGGGTAGGACGAGTGTGCGTTTCATTCTTCCTTTTATATGTTACTGTGTAAAAGCTACTGTTTTATTCTGTACAACTCTGAATAATTTCTGTCATAATAGATACGTTTGAGAATGCAATTCTTATTAAAATCAATAAAGAAATATTAAAGAAAAACTGCCAGGTAGCTGCCTTCCTTCTTTCTATAAGGTGTATGTATTTTGATGATACTAAATATCTATGGGTTATTTACTAAGCAGTGTGTGTTTGCTGTGCAGCTGTAAACTGTGCGAGGCTTGCATGAGGAGTTACTCGGGCCTAGTGATGGTGCAAGTTATCACCCGGTGGCCCCAGCGGGCACCCACAGAGCAGCAGTGGCAAAAGTCACCTTCAAAACAGACGCCTGGACCTAGAAGCCTCTCGGAAATAACTGACCACACGAATTTGATTGCGGCGCAGCATTTAAAAATAGCATTCATATACAAACGTCCCTTCACTCCCTCTCTACAGAATAATCATGGGCGGGTTTAGGCACCACTCCTTCCGACGGCAAGGTATACTTAATAATCTGGTATATCAATAAGAACTAGCTAGAGGTGCAAGACTCTGTTATGTACGCTTTTATCTGGGAAACCATTGGGTTTGTTTAAAAAGCCCTCACCCACCAACCTAGTTGGTGGCATGCTTCATCATCGGGCCCACCACAGTGACACCTAGCGTGCCCCGGGTGTGCTTCAACGCCAGTGTTACTGCGGAGCTGGTATAATTGCTGAGTGTGATGTGTAGTGAGTGAGAAAGTGCGATTAAAAGCTATACAGTGGGTCCCAGTACCCGAGCGTAAGATAGATACATTTTATTAACTGGGCCCCTGTTAGCGGATAAAAAGGCTGTCGGACGTGTTGGTGAATTTATGATTCCCTACGTCCAGTGCGGTCTACATGTTTCAGCCAGGCCTTAAAAACTGGCTTTCCTCAGGACCAATAAGTGAAAAAGTGCGATTAAATGATACTAAATTATAGTGTTGGTTGTTTAGAATGTGTCGCACTCCCTAAAGTGCGTCTATAAGTAGAGGGGGATTCCCTCTTGCTTTTACTACATATAACATATAGGACAAAGACAGACGTACAGGTAGAGTCAATTAGCATGGTGAGTTGGTAACACAGAACATTGCCGACTGGTAAGGTGTGTGCTCGTCCTATATCGGACTAGGGTGTGGTCATGTACGTGACATGACTTAGCGATTTTATCATGAGACCGTATTGGTGGTGGTGGGCTAAGACAGCGTAATTTTAGACATGGTGAGGAGCAGGTGGACTGTGATTGAACAATTCGAAACAAGGGAAATGAATGACAAATTTCTCCTTGCCAAAGAACAACGCTGGATATACCGCCTTTCCACCCACCTTGAGGGCCTGAACTACTCAATACCATGGAATTCCCTCACTCCATGAGTAATTTGACACCCCAGCTATACACAGGCTCTATGCTAGACGACCCGTGGTCATCTTAAACCCAGCCATGCAGAGTGACCCTTCCTCTACCCCGTTTCTTCGCAGCACAGTGCTCCCAGTACACCAAATTAATAAAGGAGTTATGTAAACCTAACGTACTCCCTCCGATACACCACACACATGGTCGTTAACAATAATGGGGCTACTCGCCCATCACCATAAGTGCATAATCGGCATCTCAACCCCGTGCGCACGCGTAATAAAATAGAGGATGCCCAACAACCATCCGAATCCAACCTACCCTTGCTTTCTCTCCATTCATTCAACTCTTTCTCAGTAGATTCAGCTTGAATGGATTTCACACTCTCAATCGTATCTTCACACATACTCTTCTCTGGAACCCATCTTGCCGGACCCGCAACATACATTCGACTCATCACATTCATCGCAGTTTCTTTCGCAACTTCATCCGCAAATGCATTTCCGCGACCAACATCATCCGTGACTTTCTTATGGGCACTGCATTTGACAATCACTACTTGCAATGGCAAGGTAAGAGATTCAAGAAGTTCATTCACCAACTGTCCATGCTGGATCTTTGTTCCATGTGAAGTCAAGAAGCCACGTTGACGCCATAAACACCCAGAACTATGAGCCACACCGAATTCATACTGGCTGTCAGTATACACATTCACTCATTTTCCTTTCGCCAACACACATGCTCTCGTTAATGCAATCAACTCCACTGCTTGTGCTGAATTATGTGGAATACGTGCAGCTTCAACAATCGTATGCAAAGTCGTAACAGCATATGCTGCAGTCGTATCACCATTCGGAAACTTAAAGCACGAACCATCAACCCACAAAGTACCATCACACTCAGGAAGAGGAGTGTCCCTAAGGTCTACTCTCCCTTTCGTTTCTTCTTCAGTTCTTAAACAACAATCATGTTGTTCTTCAACATCTGTCTCAACTGCAATTGGCAACAACGTAGCTGGATTCAACGTGTTGCATCGTTTAATGTGCACATGACTCGCTAACAACGTCAACTCGTAACCCGACAACCGAGCACTAGTTAAATGCTGTGTCTTCATACGGTTCAACAAGGTATCCACTTCATGTGGAACCATGACCACTAACGAGTTCTCCATAACTAAACCAGCAGATTGTCGAATTGAAACAGCTGCTGCCGCCGTAGCTCTCAAGCAACTCGGCGACGCTCTAGCTACAGGATCTAAAGTCGACTAAAAGTAAGCACACGGACGTTGCTTATCGCCAAACTGCTGAGTCAACACTGACAATGCACATCCCTCTCTCTCGTGGACATACAATGTGAAAGGCTTACTGTAGTCGGGAGTACCCAACACAGGAGCCAAACACAACGCATTGCGTAATTCAGAAAATCTCTTTTGACATTCATCAGTCCAAGGAATAGGATTTGGATTATCCTTAACAGTGAGTGCTATCAAAGGCTTGGCTAACAAAGAAAAAATAGGAATCCACTGTCAACAGTAGGACGTAATACCCAAAAACGCACGTACTTCTCTCTGTGTCGTAGGCACACTTATTTTCACAATAGCTTGAATTCTCTCTGGGGTCAGTTTCCTTCCCTCCTTTGATAAGAGGTGACCTAGGTAGGTTACTTCTTGTCGACAATATTGCAACTTGGAGAGAGAAACTTTGTGATGAAAATCAGACAAATGGCGTAGCAATGACAAAGTGGCATCTCTACAAATCTCTTCAGTATCCACGGCACCTTGCAAATCATCAACGTATTGAATAAGGGCTGCACCATCAGGTAAAACCAACAAATCAAGTTGTGTCTTCAAAGCTTGACTATAGATCGATGGACTCTCGCAATAGCCTTGAGGAGCGCGCTTAAAGCGGAAACTTCGTCCTCCTAATGAGATTCCAAAGATGTCCCTACTCTCTATGGCAATCGGGATGCTGAAGAAAGCATTCTTCAAGTCGATCACCGAAAACCACGTGGCTGTAGCCGGAATCAGAGTCAACAATGCGGTGATATTAGGTACAACAGGAAATTGTGGAACAACAATCTTGTTCACTTCGCGAAGATCGATGACAAACCGATATACAGGAGGCTGTGAAGAATCAGTTCTCTTCAGAACAGGCAAAACAGGACTATTGCACACATTACCTCTCGTTTCCTCAATGACACCCTTTTCGAGCAGATCATAAATGATCGCTAAAAGTGCACGCTCACCATCACTCGAGATACGATACTGTGGAATGCGCGGTAACTTAGCATTCGCCTTCAGCATCACAACATATGGGGGAATTTCTAATAGGCCCACATCATTCGGACCAGTAGCCCACAATGAATCTGGTAAAGAAGACAACTCAGCTGGAAGACTATCTTTCGACAGGTACATCGGAGAGATCACCCTCTCACCCAAGGTAAGATGTACTCCTGACGGAGAACAATACAGTGTCGCATACAATCTCTTCATTAAATCCAATCCCAACAGATTCTCATTACAACCTGTAGTCAAAAGAAGGGGTGCTTCGAACTTACAAGGACCAACAGAAAGAGATAATGGAGCAAAAATCGAATTTGTAACGGGGGCGCCAGAAAAACCTACAGAAACATTATCCAAGCCAGACAAAGGTGCGCCAGGGAATTTAGAATGCATAATAGAACTCTTTGTTGCACCAGTATCTAGCAGAAAAGGTTCTGACACACCTGATGCAATCACTTCAACATAGGGTCCACTCTGATCTACTGGAACTGAAACAACTCCCTCTCTTTGTCCATGGCTGTCCTAACAATCATTACCATTTGCTTCATCACCTTCAACATAATAATCATCCATATAGTACTGTGCGGTCCTACCAGACGAACCTTGCTGTTGATCAAAACTATTCATCGAATTCTGTGGAGGCAAAGAACGTACATTCTGTCCGCGACCTCTACCTCTAGGCACTTGTTGAGCACCTCGACCTCGTACACCAGAAGCACCATTCGTACGCTGCAACAAAACCGGATAACTATTCTTATAATGACCCTCTTCTTTGCAATACGCACACTGATTAGGCCCATACGGAAAACGCTGTTGAGAAGACTCGTTCCTTCGCGAGTTTCTCGAATATTGCTGAGGTTGCTGATAATCGCGCTGACTATTAGTACGAGGTGGATAAGCTTGTTGTAGAAGAACTTTAGTCTTCAATTCCTTAGTCTTCTTATCCGCCTTCTCTAACTCGTCTTTGCGCCTATTTTCATAGTACTGAGCCGTAACTAAAATCTGTGCCGATGTAGAAACTGCCCAAGCACTCTCGGAATCCTTCAACTTAGTGCACAACTCGGGAAGCAAATTATGCACAAACTTGTCAACGAACAATCTCTGGCCACCCTTGGTAGCCATATCCTGACCACTATGGTCTACAAAAGTCTCTTCAAACCGCGTGAAAAAGTCAGACACAGTCTCGTCTTTCTTCTGCTTACATGCAGATAACTTGGCCCAATTAACACGCACTTCGGGCATCAAAGTCTTCATGAAATTAATAATTCTACCAGGAAGTTGAGCAATCAAATCTTCAGGCTTAGCACCTCCAACTTGTCTATCCTTCGCAGCAACAATATTAACGCATGTATCACCCAATTAATTATCATGATCCGTATGTCGAATCACATTCCAGATAGGCTGTGGAACAACGTTGCCAAACAACATGTCTATATCTGCTAAATTCATGATGCACGAACCCACAGTTTGAGTGAGCTCTTTATAATATCTCGCCGGATTTTTGCGCGGATCAGGTAAAGTCTGCTTAATCGCTAAATCTTCAACACGTTTCCAAGGAACATGTACCCATACTTGCTGAAAATGCGCAGGCGCAGCTACAATATTCTGCGCAGCATTAGCCTGAACTGCTTCCTTCCACACCGGAGGAACCTCACGCATCGGATACTGACACGCTTTTCTTCTAACTGACGAATCAGGCTCAAACAATCGCTCAGAAGAAGCATTATCATGGAACGACAACAACGTCGCGATTGCTCTCTCAATGTCGAGAAGCGTCACAATGGTCCCTTTCGCAAACTCGGAACGCACTCGATACAATTCTTCGGGGGCTTTACCCACTTCGTCAATCCATTGTTCATGAAGGAACACACACATCATCTCAAAGACGTACCGTTGATTTGGTGCTTTCCATTGCCGGAAAACATCCATAATACCCTCAAGATCATACTGGGAGGTATACGTAACCCATCTGCGTGCCATGTGATCCAAAACTGCACGGTCATCTGTATCAGGCAATTGACTACGTGACTGTCTATGCTCATTCGCTGGAGACATACCCAATTGTCCCAACAAAGGAGAAAAGAAACCAGAAACAGCAGCAGTCATTCGCTGTCTAGTAGAAGGAGAAGATGGAAGAATAAGGGAAGACGGAACAATAGTAGAGGAATCCAAAGTCGGAACAGGAGGAGTATTATAGACAGGCGTAGGAGTAACAGACAAAGGGGGAGGCAAAGTTGGCGGCCCCTGAGGAGGCTGCTCCAAAGGAACAGTAGGCTGTGGAGGAATTACGGGTGGCACAACAACTGGATGTTGCACGGCCACAACTGGTGGCGTTGGTGCCGTAGCACTCTGTGCATAAGGGGGTGGCGAACTCAATAGATGCGACATTAGAGGATCTTTCGCAAAATCTTTCTTCTCTTCCTGCTCTTTAGGTGGCAAAACTGGGTAGCATCTATCTACCGCTAACTTCTTCACTCTAAGCATCTGTTCGCTCTCCTGCTCTTCCTCATTATCCCTATACGCAATAGCAGCTTGCACCATTGACATACCTCGTTCTCGTTTATTCTTCTTCGCTAATTTAATTTCTTTCTGTTTGGCTCCTTTGCACCATATGCAGAAAGAGTCAAACATCGCCGGCCGGGCTTTCTTCTTGAACAACTTCACTTCGAGATTGTCTAAAATCTCAGCTTCAAAACTACTGTAATGGGGCCACTGTAGGACACCGTCTTTTCTCATATACTTTACCCAGATCTCATTATAGCTAATGGGGCCCACACCATGTTTCACGTACAATTCATATGTAGGAGTTCCAATTGGAGGAACCGGACACAAATCCTCTAACCGGGAATCCTTAGAACAACCACAACCAAATATCTTTCCAAGTCTGCTAAGACCAGGCATCTTGCTCACTAGTCTAGCTTCAAACTACAAGGGAAATCTCAAAACGATAGTCTCGCGAATACACGAGTCCCTTGGCTTTGGGGCCTGCAGGTAACAAATCAAAGCGATCCACTAAAGGATACCAAAAACAAACTAAGGACTAGGAGATGCTCCACTCATACTAAACTGAAATGTCGATGGCGTCACCAGAAGACCCGTCAATCGTCTCCCTCTACAAACGTCTAAGGCTCCAAGACAAGGCGACAGTCAGGGCAGCAGTCCTTCGTAGCCGTCGGAAAGCGGCGAACCTCGCAGCAAAGACTTTCGGACCACGACGACATACAGGGGTCGATGAAGTGGTTGGCCTTCCCTTAAAATTTCCACACGAAGCTCTCCACGATCTTCGGGCTTGGACCGGTACCGCTGAAGTCGCCCTACGTTGGGCGCCAACTGAAGGACCGGTTTTTAGAACCCAGCAGCATCAGGGAAAACGCCCGATGCCTTCGAGTTCCCTTGCCTTGGCAAACAGAGACATGGGATACTTCTTGATGACGTCAAAGACCAAAGTTTATTGGCTGCAACCAGGAACAGAGGTCTACGAAGCACACAGGGGTGGTTCGCTAGAGACTGCACACATTCAATGAGCGGAGCATGGTCTTTTATGCCAAAAATCAAGCCTCAGGCAACATTTCAAATTAGTATTGGGTTCATATAAACTGGCCAATAGAAATGTGACAATTCAAGAGTAGCGTATGACGACAATCCCACTTTCTGTTGTTCAGCCCACCAGAAATGACCAAGCACATTCCAATATTCTTGTTCGCTCAGGCCGGACAAACCCATCATAAAACCCTCAATCCAAATCAGTGATTATGTCGTAAAGGAAGGAACAGAAACAGATTGGAAGTGAGATAGAAAGGTGGGAGCAGTGTACCATAAACTCTGGTATGCCCTACTCTTTGATCTTTATCTGACCAGCTGCTTAACAAGGAACTGGCTCAGTGAGGTCAGCCTCGGGCAAGGAGTCAGTTCGGCCAGGTCACTCAGAAGTCAGCTAGGGCATACGTGTCTCAAGGACTCGTTCGGCCGTAGTCATCGGCCTATGTGAGGGCAACCACACAAAATGGCTGCCGTACACAAAATGGAACCCGAAATTTCAAACTAAATCCTTGAATACGGAGTGTTCTCATTGATCAATTCATGCGAAAACACTCATACACGCTACACTCGTGATTTGCGGTCTTCTGACACCAAAATCGTCTATTTCCGACGACTTTTATTGAACGGGTTCGGAACACCCGAACCAGACCCAAAAACTCACAGAACTACAGCTCTCTGAGTGTTTCTGTGTGCACGTGCGTGTGAGAAAGCATGGGGAGGCTGGGGGGGGCGGTCTTAGTGGCGCGATAAACTGGAGGCTTCCAACAAGCGAAAGTGAAAATGGGAGAAGGGCACAGCAAGCGCGTGTTCAAGCGCGTGACCAAATCCTGCTGCGCGTGCCCATCTCTTGTCTCCACTTTCGTTCGTTGGAAGCTGAGGCGTCGACTATAGTTCTCGGCGAGAACGTGCTTTGCGCGCTTCTAGCCGAGACCTAAAAAGGAGGGATCGGTGTTTGCGTGCCGATTTTCACAAATGCCTCACTGATTATATGCTTTTTTTTATTCATGCCTGTTCTGGCAGGTGAAAAATTTGGCAATGTATGCAGGGAAAACATTATAGTATTGTGATTTAAATGCACAAATTGTTATTCCTATGTAGGTACATTTGATTGTCCACCCTCTTCCTGATCAAACGACAAACCGTATTTTACCTGTAAGCAGGGTGAGGCAACAGTTTGCAAGTTTTTTTATTTAGATTAAAGACATAACACCATTAATTTTCCTGCTTTTCCATTTGATCGTGATGGGTATAGGGTAAAAAAATGAAAGCAGTTACCATCAAAGTCGTTCACATTAATTTAATCCACAGCCTCTCCTTAAAATCCAACCTCGCCAAGAAATCTCAAAGTTCCAAGTACAACTCTCCTTCTGTGTAGAATATGTCTCTTTATTCCAGACACGGGCACTAGATTGGCCATCCAGTCACTGGACCGCTCTTCTCCAGTTGGCAACAGTTTGTTTCATACTGACATCCATGACTCCTCTCTGGCTCCAATGAACAGCCTCTTGCATGCTGCTGCCTGCAGCATCTAAGGACTAAAGTACAACCACATCACTCCCAACTGGTGGAGCATCACTAGTCGCCACTCCAGGTCCAGATCACATTCAAGACCTTCTGCAACACTTAGAAAGAAGAAACCACTTGTAAGCCTCCCTAAAGAAAAAAAGACATCAAAGGAGGCCAGATCACCACAGGAAGCAATGTTATAAATTAAAAAAACAAAAAGAAAAGAGACACTTTCTCAAAGTATGCACCACAGATTTGGAACATCAACACTTCACACACCAGGATGGTTCTTTCACCCCTTCACTTAAAAAGGGCACTGAGAACACATCTCTTATTGAGCATCTCGTCCACTATTTATAGCCGTAGCGTTCTTCCCTGTCACCCCGGGATCAAGCTCCAACAATAGCACTTAACCTCCCACTCTTGCTAAATGTTTTTGAATTGCTCCTGTTTGATCACAATTGTGAGACTTTTGTTTTTTACAAAGTATTGTGGGCACTTTAAGCTCTACTTCGATGAGCACAATGTTGAATCCATGAGCATTAATCAAATATCCTGATACACAGAACTGGAAGCAAGAGCAAGATGGTGGCGGGCACGAGTTATGAAGGCCCCGCTCCGGCAGCCAGTGGGCTGGCTGCAGCTCGGGCCCCGTGACCTGGAAATAAAGCCTGCTGCCGCCCCACGGTGAGCAAAGAACACGGAGGGGGTGAGAAGGCGAGAACAAGGACAGCCGTCCGGGGTGATGCATCGGCTTGAAGGCCCGGAGGAGGGACGTGGGCCCAGCATAGTCGAAGGAAGTCCCAAGGGGTGCCCTCTGCTCCTGGGGAACAGGATGTAGATGTGTGGAAATTAGCAATATTAATGTACATAAGCGGCGTTCATTTGCCTTCTCCCATCCCCTTCCCTGTAGGCACCATGAATACCGTGAAACGTTGACCGCATCATTCCGCCAGTAAAAGCCCGTGCCCATATGTACATGACAGCCATTTTAGGCACCATGGCCTTTTTGCCCGCTCATTGGAATCCCCGGCTTCCCTCCTGTGCGTATTTGAACACCCCCCCCCCCACTCTCACATGCATAGACCATAAAACCCTCTCCCTCTGCGCGACCCTGCTCTGAAAAGTAACTCTCCTGCTTGACCCACGCAACCCCCCCATTTCCTCTCGAAGAAGCATCCTTCGCCTCAGCTGACATAACCCCCCCCAGCTGTACCTGACTGCCCCCGCTCTCTCATGTACGGGTCATAAGACCTCTCTCTCTGTGCGACTCTGTCCCTGGGCATCACACCTCGTGCCTGACCATCACCTCCCTTCTTCCTATGAATACCCCTCCCTTGATGACCCCTCCACTGAGCCCGATTGTCCGCACGGACCACTGGTCATCTCTTTCGCCTGAGGATACAGTTCATTGCCCACCACTGTATGCGCTCGTCCCTCTTCAAAAGAGCTACTATTGATCATGACCTCCCCACCCCTCCGAGAATCGATCAGGCGCACACATTCCAAAGGAATCAGCGGAACACTCAGCTGAGCAATAGCCCCCTCCCATTGTATGGTGTGAGGACCTGTACTGTAGCCACGTGTTGGAATGCGCCAGAGCGGGGAGGGGTCGGGATGTCTTTTCCTTGCCTCACAATGTCGTTATTGTAATAAGGAATGTATGTGATGTATAAAAGGCGATGCCTCAGAGAACTTGTTAGAGCACCTCCCGAAAGACACTGTGTTTCGTGTCCGAAATGACAGGCTCTCCTCATGAGAAATAAAACTCTATTCTTATGATCCTGCTTCCAGCGTCCGTCTCTTTATTTGGTAAACTATTCAGAATGGGAACTAAGAGGCGGCTTGCGCCAGCAGCCTGGGCATTGGTTGTAAATTGGGCTGACTTTCCACAGATGAATGAATGAAAAGCTTTATTCGATTACTATAAACAAGCATCATAAAAGCACATAACAATAATATGTTAATATACATAGTTTGTGCAGTTAAAAAAGAAATCACTTTATACAATTAAAAATGAAAGCTTTTCAATTTTTTTTTAAAGTCTTTAATCATCATATTATTATAGATTTCCTACAATTTACCACATTTTCCAGAAAGTTTACCAAGAACCATATAACAAATTCATTATTTAAAAATTGTAATGCTAAACATGCTGGTTGACATTTTTTTAAATCTAATTTCTTTAAAATTGGTAACAGCCATTTTTTTCTTAGCAAGGTATAAAATTGACAGAAAAATACAGTGTGGATTGTGGACTGTTCTGAAATGTCGTCACATGGACATAGTTGCATCTCTCACGTCCATGCCTTCGCTTTTGGGAAACTTATCAGACGATGGAAGATATCTAATCTAAATCTCGCTAATAGTAATCTTTCGTATTGGTGGGTACTAGTATGTGCTAGGGTTGCATTCTGTATGTGATGATTGTCAATTGATGTTGCACTATTGTCGTCTTTACTAGTTCCTTCGATAGCCGACGTGATTCGAGTAGTGCAATACAGTTTCTTTTCAGCTCTTTCCTAGATATCGTTCTCATGGTGCAAGGGGCATTATAAAAATTAGGATAACCTAAATCGTTCAGAAAATCCCGAACATATCTTAACCACTTCAAATTCATTACATCCGCCATTCCCATTACACCCTTAAAAACATCTTGATTTACATGGATTTCCTCATTTATCCACAACCTGTGCCACAGCATCACTGGCTCTGTTTTAATTATGTCTGTTAGAAATGGGACACCCAATTCTGCATGGCAGACATACGTTGATGTACTGCTGGGGAGTGTCAGTATATATACATATCTCAAAAATTGATTTTCTATCAACTGAAGCGTTTGGACATTACAGTGCCCCCATAGTCCAGAGCCATAGATGCCATAGATATACATTTAGCTCTGTAAATTTGTAACAATATTTGCGGAGGCCTTGTACCTAATTTCTTCGAGAAGTTATATAAAGCAGCAATTGTTTTTAAAAAGGCGAGTCTTCTCATTTGGACCGCTTGGACCCATGTAGAATTGTGGTCAAATAAGATACCAAGGTATCTAAAAGTGTTAACACAATTGATTTTGTGGTTATCTATAAAGATATCGCTGCATTTTTTGCTCCCTCTACCACACCTCATAAAAAAGTTTTTGATGTATTAACCCTTAAACCCAGCCCACGCATAAATGCCACATAACCGTCTAATAGTCTTTGTAGCCCCACTTGAGTTCGGCACATTAAGACTGCATCATCCGCGTACATTAAGGATGGAATGGCCCGACCATTAATTACTGGGAAGTCTTGACATGATTGGAGCAAAGCTTTTTCTAAACCGTTTGTGTAGAGGTTAAAAAGATAGGGGGCCAGGATGCAACCTTGCCTGACCCCCTTCCTTATTGGAAAAATCTTGAACACTCTCCGTCGTTGCCATAACGTACTTTAGCCTTTGCATTCTGGTACATTTCTTTCAGAAAGTCTATGATGTTATCATCCACTCCTATTTCACGGAGGATCCCCCACAGCCTCTCATGCACCACAAAGTCAAAGTCTGCGCTAAGGTCTACGAATAGCCTTCCTTTCTTTAGGATAACATACTTCCCAATTAAAATACTCAGGTTTAGGCTTTGTTCTACGGTTCCCAAGCCTTTACGGAAACCGTATTGCAGATCAGACAGGATTCAATTTTCCTCACCCCACCCTTGTAGTCTTCCCAGTATAATACGCCCTATAATCTTCATGGAGGAATCTAATAAAGATATTGGGCAATGACATGCTGGGTCATTTCTATTACCCTTTTTAAATATTGGGACTAAGATTGATTCGGTCCAGGTCTCAATATGCTTTGAGGAGCAGCTAGCCCTTAGTATTTGTGTCAGTATAAGGCCCCATAACTCTACATTAGCCTTATACAGGTCTAGGGGGATCCCATCAGGGCCTGGTGCCTCGCACCCCTTGCTTACCAGAATGACCATGATAACTTCTTCTAGAGTAATTTGAAGGTTACTTATAGGTGCACGCTGTAAGGGGTTGTGCTTGTGCCCTTCTTTGTCTATAGTTTCTATCAAATTACCAGAAACATAGTTATTAAAGATTGTGGCAAAGTGATCTACCCTTTGATCTTCTGTTATGGCTATTTCTATTTTGGGAGTGTCCACTGGGTCCAAAAAGGATGCCCGGACTGCCTTCCAGAAAGCCGCCCCTTCCTTAGATTTAGCCGCTTCCTGTAGGGTCTGCCAGTGCTCCTCCATGAGTTCCCTTTTGCGTTCTTTTAAAGCATTTGAATAGACCTTCCTTGCCTCCCTCAATGTAATTGGATTCCTCTGGAAATTTTGGGTCTCTTTTTTCAATATAGAATATGCTTTGGAGCACTTTGAGTCAAACCAGCCGTTGGCTTTTTTCTCAGAGTTATTGCTAGTTCTCCATAACACTTATTACTCTGGTAACCTCTTGGAATGATGCCAAGACTGACTCATTCGTTGCATTTTCCTTTAATATGGCTTCTACAGGTGAAATGCTTTTTACCACTACTTTTTGTGTTATTTCTAGTGGATCTACCAGCTGCCATTTTAATGCATATCCATTTTTTCTGATCATTGCCAGTTGTTCAGAGGGGGTAGACGTTATTAAGATCTTGGTTATCTTTACTGGTCCACAAGTTCAGCGATAAGCTCAAAGGGCAATGATCACTCAAAGTAACATCATGAGTAGCAAATTGATTTGTTTTTGACGCCAAATTAGAAGAGAGTAAAATATAGTCTATCACAGTAGAACACCCTCTCCCGTGGAATGTGCTTTTAAAAGGTACCGAGTTTTTACTTATTTCATTTGCATAACTTAAGTCAAGCTCACATACCATTTCATTTAAAACATTCCCATATTGAGTGTGTGTGAAATGGGTTTCACATTCGCCGTCTTCTTTCACAATCCCACAGATATTAGTACAATTTTTAGGGCACAATGCACTATTAAAATCACCCCCCCCCCCCCCCCCAATGATAAACATATCCCCTCTGGCTTCTTTTGCAAGTTTTACTAGGACATTTACAAGTTTCAAAATAGTTCCAGCTATTTTATCTGATGGTGCATTGTTGTAAAAGTTTATCAACATCAATCTTTGCATGTGCCCCATACTTATCTCCAAAAATTGATAATTGACATCTTCAAGTTTCAGTGTAACTTTCCCTATACTTAGAATCTTAGACACATAAATAGTGAGCCCACCCTTTGCCTCCCATGTTTTCCTCCAACTGCGGGCATAAGATAAGAGCGATAAGCACTCAGATGTGCGGGCTCTTTTAACCACGTTTCCTGCAAACATATAATTTGAAACCCGTCTATACATTTTTTCCACTCTGTGTTTTCTAACTTGATTTGTAGGCCTGCCACATTCCAGAAAGTCACTTTTAGCAACTTATCATGATCAGTGGATATTCCATCTAAAGTGTCTGCCTCAACCACAGAGTTATTAACCTTAAGTTCTGACGCAGAAGAACCGCCTGCCGGTATATCCGTTAAGGGCATGTTTAAACTTTGTCTTTGTGGTACGCTATTTTCTTCGAGCCAAGATGCAGATGACCCCGGCCACGACAGGCCCAGGGGAAAGGCTGGTTGCAGAGGCAGTTCTGTGCTTGTCACCCCCTGACTCCTGAGCAGCTCCCTGACTGCCCTGGAGCTGGCATCAAAAGGTAGGTGGAGTGCAAGTGGAATACCCTACCCTGTAAAGGAGGCCCTTGGACTAATTGGGCCCTAGGGTAAGCCAACGGTGCTTTTGCGTGCAGGGACGCAGAGTTTGCAGCCTGGGGTTGGCCATATTTCTACCCAGCCTGGAAGGACAAAGGGATAAATGGGAGCAAGAAATGGGCAGGATAGAGGATGCAACTGAAGAGCGGCATGCCACTACCCACATGAGGTTGCTATAAGAGCAGGTTCCAGCTTATTTAATTGAAAATACTCCACAGATCATATTATACATGGACCAGATTATTCAGCATTGAACAAATCGACTCAAACCTCTGTTTGAGGGTATGTAAAAACGTTGCGGATGCCCCAAAATACAGGAATACTGGAGGGAAATAGGCCACAAGATATCATCAGTTTTAGAGGTCACACCAAATCTCATATCTCAGTTGATCTCCCAAGGTATATAGGGAACAAACATTGGACCACTATTCACTCCCTTTTTGCAACATTGCCCTTATGGTTGCACGGATGTGGTCAGAAACTGGAGGCAGGACAGAACTGTGTTGGTACACACCTCGAAACGAACTTAGACTGGCGATTGAAAGGCTGAGAAACTGGTATACCGGGCAAGGGGCTGCCCACGGAAGTTCAAGAAAATACGGAGACCATGGAGAGGACTTGAAGATGTTCCTCCCTCATCATAGGCTCGATGAGGTGATACCGGGGGGAAGGGTGGACTCGGAGATCTTACCAATGTGATGGAAAAGCCATGGGACACTCGCAAAGCTGGAGGGGGTCCTCTTGTTTGCCATTCAGCTGCATGGAACTGGAACTGCATGAAACTGTGATTGGACACGGTAGTTACTGTAATAAGGCTAGTATGCCTCACAAGTTTGTTTACTTGTTATACGTTTCATATACCAAACTCAGTAAAAAGAACTTAAAAAAAAAAACATGCACAAATTCCAATAGTGTATCTAGTTTAGGCTAGGGGAGGGATGGAGTATGACCTCTGATAAGGTTGCGAACATCCACAATAAGTGGCTTTATGGGTATTCACATTCCTTCCCAATAGTTTACCAGTCCCAGTGTACAGACCTCCTATTAGTACCAACACAAACTGGCAAAAGTGTGTATTTTTGAGTGTGAAAGACAACCAGACACCAAAATATTTAATGGGCAGAGTAGAGTGGATTTTAGCTAAATATATGTTTTCTTTCTGGAGAAAAATAGAATAGAAATGCAAAGATGCGCTTGTATCTTGATACTAGCAATTAACTGACAGATTTTAGGTATGTAAAATTATATTGGCTTGGACATACACAAGTAAATATACAATGTTTTACATATTTGCTACATGGTAGAGGAATATGTGCTTCTCCCGTAAAATCAATAAATATATGAAAACTGAAGACATAGGTTTTGGATGTTTGAAGTGTTTAATTTATTTGTTAATCAGCCACATATTATATAGAGTTGTGTAGATGGGTTCATGGTATATAAGTGTCATTACCAGTTGCTAAACGCGGACTACCTAATTGAGTTTATTTGAATTTTCTAAGGTCGCCTAAAGCTTAACATACTCTTTATAGTCTGTTCTTCAGGCACAGTAACAGGCGCTGCACAAGCAACAAAGGCCCAGAATACTGAGGTCAAAATATGTCGTGACTTAAATATTGTTATTTACAAAACTATCCCTTAATAAATGTCCCCTCAAGGGGGCAATAGTTTTGTAAACGATACTCAGGACACACTGTTTTTTGTTGAAGAAATTCTGACATGAATCTGCAAAACCAGCCTCCTTAGTTTATATGGTACGAATATAATGTAATAATATTCTTTTTTCTTTACATGTCAGCGATGATGAACCCGCGTTAATGATGTTAATCATTCTGCATAATGAAAATGAAAGGAATACATGTTTAAAGCAATTCACTTCATGTCATGTTGACAACTCGCCATTATTTCAATAATTCTTCCATTTCAAATGCACAGACAGCTGATGTGTTGTGTACAAAATAGATATAATTCAACTGTTCACGATCTGAAGGGGGAGTTATGACTTAATTTACAGCAGTAAATGCACACTCACCATAGAGGGATGACAGATGATGAGAAGTAATGGTGCATTCGACATTATGGAGCTCTGCAGGCATCCAGATTCACGTGCTCTAGCAAGGTCTGCATGAAATTGTTTTGCAATTCATCACGCAGTTACCTCCAGGGCTGTGCAGTGACCTTATCAGAGCAGCAATAAATGCACTGGCAGTTGGAACTGTAATTATCTTTTTTGTTGAAGCTGATCCCGAGGATTGCTTCTGACATGACATAAGAAGGGATGCATGCAGAGAAACAGATAGGCTTCTGTGCCAGGTTAAGGACAAAGGCATTATAGTGTTTTACCATGTGTGCGTCGGTCTTAGCCAACAGATGTAGGGCCTTATTTAGTATTGTGCAATTTACTTTTGTGTAATTATGTGAAATTTCCGAAAAATTAAGTGAAATTGTGCAAACTGTAATACTGGCATTTGGTGCTATATTTTAGTGAGAAATGCACCTACACATACACTTTTGATGCGATTAAACATTGTATGCTAAAAAAAAACAAAAGAACAACACACGTATCACCAACAACTTTTTTTACCCGAACGGACTTGAAATCACGCGACAGCGGAATGGGTTAATTTTTTTAATTTCACCTAACAAGCAAAACGGAAAATTCCGGAAGTTAGATGAGATTACTACACTGATGTGAATACAATTTCATCTGGATCTTGTGTTGCTGCCGATTTCTGATATTTAGAATGAGCAATAGCATACCTGGCCAAAGTGGTAAAATGTGGTTTTATAGCTAAACCTTATGAAAAACAACGTCAATAAAGCTTTGTCTCTCATCCTGCTAGAGGTTACTCTGCATGTCTGTGTGCCTGACTCACACAAAACATCCTTTGAATCGCTATATTCTCAATTCTGTGATTGCTGAATGTGAGAAGTTGGCCTGATATGTAGTGTTTCCAATTCTGGAACCACTGGGTATCAGTCCAAACAAACCCCAAAGATGTCAGGTTGTAAGTCAACCTTGTAGACAAGCTATCCTAGTGGTAGCATGGACTAAGCAGCCTTAAAGGCTTAACTTAAGAGGTCGTGTTAAGCGAGCTGTTTTACCACATACAATCCTGTAATCAAATGAAAGGACACCACACAAGTATATATTATAAAAATATATGTATTTATTTCTAAATTACTCCCCAGTACTCTTTATGAGGAAAGGGGCACAAGCGTTAAATCAAAAGCACTGTTACACATATAAAGTTGCACGTTTATGGATGAGGGCGGGTGGCCACTCAGACCATATATCAAAAAAGTGGTATAAGTAACACTTTACGAACAATGGTTAGGCCTAGGGCCTAGAGATTCGCTGGGAGCAGTCAGGACAAGCAATGAAGAAGTCGGGAGTAGCCCACAGGAGACGGGTGCAGCACGGAAAGTGCGGCGCGCACCAATGCACTGTCAATGGTGCGTAAAAGTCAATTAAAGTGAATTAAAAGATACTTCCGCTGAACCTAGGAACACAAAACTTTAGACACAGACCCTAGAGGTGTGTACCAGTGTAAAGACACCGGCGTTGCAAAGTTACCTCACCCACAGGCCGTGGGTGCACAGGGTCGAAGTGGCGTCGGGTTCTGTCACGCAGGTTCTTGGTGCTTGGAGCTGTTGCAGCTGCAGGCGCTGTGAAGCAGAAGTGTCCGGTGCGATCCAAGGGTGGATCGAAGTAGAAAAGTACCTGAAAGCAGAGGGGACAGAGTCTGGGTCACTCAGCAGTGACCAGGGTGGAACCAGGACGGAACCAGGCAATGTCGGGCGCAATCAGGCGGTTGTCGATAGGCTTCTCTCCACTGTCACGTGGGCTCTGGGGCATCTGCGACGTCCAGGAGCAGGTCACGATCTGTCCCACGTAGGCTCTCGCCGTCAGCACCGTCGGCTTCAAGATTGCAGCAAACAGCACTTGGCAAAAGCAATCCACGCGGAACCGGGAGATTGCTTATCACTCGAACCAGGAGGGTCAGAGTGGGTGCTCCTTTTCACAGGAGCTGGTGCAGATCTGGAGCAACCAGAAAAGCAAGTCGGATTTCAAAGTTCGTCGGCACAGGGGCCACAAGCCAGCTGGCAAGTGACCGGGCCAACGCGTCGAGCGCACACAAGCAGAAGGGCCCCACGCAGCACTCGTCGAGTGTGGAGGGGTGAGCTTTGGTGCAAGTGGAGCTCGGGACTGGGGCTTCTCAAACCCCGGTGTACAGCTTCGAGGGTCACTCGTGGGCCGCACGGTCAGCGTCTCGTGGCCTTTTCAAGATGGCGTGCCCCACGCTTCCGGTCGCCTCCACGGGTCTCAGCTCTGCAGGGACTGTGGATCGGGCAGGTAGAAGGCAGGCAAGCTTGATCTCGTCGATCTCTGTCGCTCGAGTTCCGGCGGGAACTGCAACAAAGCAAGGGTCGAGGGCTGGATGGTGCCTGTTTGCACAGGGTGGTCACTCCTTGACCACAAGGGAGATTCTTCAGTCTTCTCACGTCGTGTAGAAAGTCGAAGGGTCCAGATTTCGTTTCTTATGTTTCTTCAGGATGATCTGAGGTCCGTTGGGACTGCTCCCCCTCTTATTCGAATCTCGGGGGTTGGACATCCTGCTAGGTCCCCTCCTATGGGTGGGACCCAGGAAGGGGGTGGTTACACCCCTCTCCTTTGATCCTGGCCGCGCTGGGACAGGGGCTGGGAGGCCCCAGAACCGGTTTGGCCGGATCCTGCAAGGGGCAGCCTTGTGCTCCCCAGGCAGTGTCTGGTTTCATTGAAACCTCCCTACTCCAATCCACTATCTCCTGTCTGGGGTGGTTTGACACCGCCCTGTGACAGGAAACTCTTTGTCCAGGCCTCCTCTGCCGGGTTTCGGTCAGCAGCAGGAGGTCAGACCCGTGTCTGTGGCAGGGGCATCCATTTTGTGGATCTGAGGCTCATTTTAAATCAACCGCGTTTCAGTAAAGTAACATGTCTTCTCCCTCTAGAAGGGTGGAATGCTACCCCCGTCGCCAGAACTGGCGAGGGGGTAGTATTCCAATTCGTATGACACCTTACACGACATGTTTTGATAAAGCCAAACCAAAGTTGCTATATAACCGCGAGGATTATAAGGCGCTTAAGAGTATATGGTATGGCATTATCCCGGATCAGCTTAGGGAGTTGTTCCCGACAGCTGCAGACAGGCCCAGCTCATGCCAGAGCACCATCTCACATAAAACCACGCACTCTGCCTCCAGGATTGATGAGGCCTTCCATAGGAGTGGCTTACAGGCTATATATGTGTCCAGATATAGGTTTAGATATAGGTATACTATATCTAAGCAAGGGGTGATTACACCCACTTGCCCCAGCTGAGTGATCAGCCAGTTGTGTCAATTTAGATAGCCAGCCAGGGGTGGCAAAAGATATGCTGCAGCCCCTGGTAGGCCTTGGATGCACCTATGCCCTGGGCACCTATAGTGCTCTGTACAGGGGCTGATAAGGTGACCCAAGCCAATCTAGTTATGCACCTAGGGTACATGGAATCCATTTTACAGAGAGAGCAGATAGCCTGGGGCCCTGATTAGCAGGGAACCAGGCCAACTAAGTCGAAAACCAGCTAAACACAGGGCAAATAATCTGGGGTAA
The DNA here is from genome assembly GCF_964263255.1 of Lissotriton vulgaris. Classification (NCBI taxonomy): domain Eukaryota; kingdom Metazoa; phylum Chordata; class Amphibia; order Caudata; family Salamandridae; genus Lissotriton; species Lissotriton vulgaris. The sequence continues at coordinate 445,978,101 of NC_141689.1, forward strand.
CCATAGTCAGGTAGCCACCTTCCTACACTGAAGCATTCATCCCATTATGTATCCTGGAGGTAATTATTGCCCTGCACCAAAGATCAAGTTTCTTAGGGGCACATGCATCAAGCCCACATTTTGCGATTCACAAATAGCACATTTTTCTGACTCACTATTTGGGAATCGCAAAATGCTATGCATTACCTAATATGCAAACACAACAGGTGATGGACCGAATGTGGATCAATGTCACACACTCACAACAGTCCAAAGATCTGGGCCCAAATCCATCGTTTTTTTGCACTCCACACCACCCTGGGTTAGACAATGGCGATATGCAAATCAGCTCTGACCATGGGAACAGTCCAGTCCGAACTACAAAAGCCATGTCCTTCCCAGAACGGAATCAAGCATCCGAGGACCGGACCGGTTTCGAGGTAACACCTCTCATCAGCCCGGCTAGCTTGACTCCAGTGGTGTGGAGTGCCTGGGACCCACGTCTGGGCATCCCCAGCGCACTTAGGGCGGAATATGCAAACACAACAGGTGATGGACCGAATGTGGATCAATGTCACACACTCACACCAGTCCAAAGATCTGGGCCCAAATCCATCGTTTTTTTGCACTCCACACCACCCTGGGTTAGACAATGGCGATATGCAAATCAGCTCTGACCCTGTGCCCCATGGGAACAGTCCAGTCCGAACTACAAAAGCCATGTCCTTCCCAGAATGGAATCAAGCATCCGAGGACCGGACCGGTTTCGAGGTAACACCTCTCATCAGCCCGGCTAGCTTGACTCCAGTGGTGTGGAGTGCCTGGGACCCACGTCTGGGCATCCCCAGCGCACTTAGGGCGGAATATGCAAACACAACAGGTGATGGACCGAATGTGGATCAATGTCACACACTCACACCAGTCCAAAGATCTGGGCCCAAATCCATCGTTTTTTTGCACTCCACACCACCCTGGGTTAGACAATGGCGATATGCAAATCAGCTCTGACCCTGTGCTCCATGGGAACAGTCCAGTCCGAACTACAAAAGCCATGTCCTTCCCAGAACGGAATCAAGCATCCGAGGACCGGACCGGTTTCGAGGTAACACCTCTCATCAGCCCGGCTAGCTTGACTCCAGTGGTGTGGAGTGCCTAGGACCCACGTCTGGGCATCCCCAGCGCACTTAGGGCGGAATATGCATACACAACAGGTGATGGGCCGAATGTGGATCAATGTCACACACTCACACCAGTCCAAAGATCTGGGCCCAAATCCATCGTTTTTTTGCACTCCACACCACCCTGGGTTAGACAATGGCGATATGCAAATCAGCTCTGACCCTGTGCCCCATGGGAACAGTCCAGTCCGAACTACAAAAGCCATGTCCTTCCCAGAACGGAATCAAGCATCCGAGGACCGGACCGGTTTCGAGGTAACACCTCTCATCAGCCCGGCTAGCTGGACTCCAGTGGTGTGGAGTGCCTGGGACCCACGTCTGGGCATCCCCAGCGCACTTAGGGCGGAATATGCAAACACAACAGGTGATGGACTGAATGTGGATCAATGTCACACACTCACACCAGTCCAAAGATCTGGGCCCAAATCCATCGTTTTTTTGCACTCCACACCACCCTGGGTTAGACAATGGCGATATGCAAATCAGCTCTGACCCTGTGCCCCATGGGAACAGTCCAGTCCGAACTACAAAAGCCATGTCCTTCCCAGAACGGAATCAAGCATCCGAGGACCGGACCGGTTTCGAGGTAACACCTCTCATCAGCCCGGCTAGCTTGACTCCAGTGGTGTGGAGTGCTTGGGACCCACGTCTGGGCATCCCCAGCGCACTTAGGGCGGAATATGCAAACACAACAGGTGATGGACTGAATGTGGATCAATGTCACACACTCACACCAGTCCAAAGATCTGGGCCCAAATCCATCGTTTTTTTGCACTCCACACCACCCTGGGTTAGACAATGGCGATATGCAAATCAGCTCTGACCCTGTGCCCCATGGGAACAGTCCAGTCCGAACTACAAAAGCCATGTCCTTCCCAGAACGGAATCAAGCATCCGAGGACCGGACCGGTTTCGAGGTAACACCTCTCATCAGCCCGGCTAGCTTGACTCCAGTGGTGTGGAGTGCTTGGGACCCACGTCTGGGCATCCCCAGCGCACTTAGGGCGGAATATGCAAACACAACAGGTGATGGACCGAATGTGGATCAATGTCACACACTCACACCAGTCCAAAGATCTGGGCCCAAATCCATCGTTTTTTTGCACTCCACACCACCCTGGGTTAGACAATGGCGATATGCAAATCAGCTCTGACCCTGTGCCCCATGGGAACAGTCCAGTCCGAACTACAAAAGCCATGTCCTTCCCAGAACGGAATCAAGCATCCGAGGACCGGACCGGTTTCGAGGTAACACCTCTCATCAGCCCGGCTAGCTTGACTCCAGTGGTGTGGAGTGCCTGGGACCCACGTCTGGGCATCCCCAGCGCACTTAGGGCGGAATATGCAAACACAACAGGTGATGGACCGAATGTGGATCAATGTCACACACTCACACCAGTCCAAAGATCTGGGCCCAAATCCATCGTTTTTTTGCACTCCACACCACCCTGGGTTAGACAATGGCGATATGCAAATCAGCTCTGACCCTGTGCCCCATGGGAACAGTCCAGTCTGAACTACAAAAGCCATGTCCTTCCCAGCACGGAATCAAGCATCCGAGGACCGGACCGGTTTCGAGGTAACACCTCTCATCAGCCCAGCTAGCTTGACTCCAGTGGTGTGGAGTGCCTGGGACCCACGTCTGGGCATCCCCATGGAGTTCTGGACTTTTTGGTTCCGTCCAGAGGTGTCAGGGATAACACCCGAAGACCCCGGAGTTCCACCTGTCTCGGTGCACAAATAAACAGAAACACGGGCTTCTCGATGGTGGCGTCAAAGACCAAAGGTTTATTTACTGCAGGGACACAGAAGTCACAGAAACTACACACGGGCAGTATCTAGGAGCCTGTTCGATTTGTACAAAAAGGGTTGCTCCTTATATACTAAAATTTGAGCTTGAGGCAAATTCTTTACATGTAATACATTCCCAAACCTTTGTGTCCTAAACAATAAATATTTGGCGTTGCACAGGAATCGTCGACAATATCTGATGTCAAAACATTACGAACGAGGGGCTCCCACTTTTCCATCATAATCTCATGTCAACTTTTCATTCAAGACCCGGACCGCCTCATCGTAAATTTCGTTACCTCCCCCTAATAAAGGCCCAGAAGGAAAGGAGCAGAGCCAGGTGCAGAAGATAGAAAAGCAGGATAAGGGATGTTTGTGGGTTGTAAATGGGCAAGGCTACCGGCTTCGGCCGCCTAATCATGATCAGGACAACGAATACAAGAACCAGTATAGCAGGACTGGCCTCGGGCACAGGAGGCAGCCTTTGTCGAGTCATGCAGCTACAGCGTGTTCTGTTCTAAGGTGCACGTGTCACTGGAAAGGTGAATCGCCAGCTAAGCCTACGTGTCCTTAATCGAAATGAAGTAATCAGAGGTTATTGCGTATGTGAGGGCAAGAAACACAAAATGGCTGTCATGATCTAAGATGGATGCCATGGGTAGATCAAAAATGTGTTTGTAACAGGAGTACTCTTGCCTGTAGCATAGCGAAAACACCAGGATATGCTAAATGGATCATTTGTGGTTCGCTGATACCAATATTATGTATTTCCGACAATATTGAAAACACGGGTTCAAATCGTCACGGAACCTCAGACCCTCCTTTTGCCCTCACATAGGCAATTACTCAGTCTATGTCAGAGTCTAATTCTATGCTCATCAGGTCAGTGACATGCTGTTGTATCATCATCCTTTCTCGTGCCTTTTCTCCAAACGCAGGTGGTTTTCTAAAACAGGTTGCAGCACAGAGACTACACAAAGCAGGACCACACTGGATAATCAGGCAGCATGAGAATAGGAATACTAAGATGACACCAATGACCATCAGAACCTTCCATCCCCACGCTGATATCAGAGTCCACACCCACTCCATGAAGGACCAGTTTCCCTTGTCTACATGTATAGAGTCGGAAATCTTGTGTAGCTTAGAGATCGCCTCGTAGACTGTTGGAGCATTATTGGGAATAAAGACACAGCAGCTCGATTGGATCATTCTGCATACCCCACCTCGATCTGCAAGGATTACGTCTAGAACCATACGGTTCTGCAACGTCATGAGTCTATCCGCCTGAAGCTCAGCTGTCAAATTGCTAAGGGCACCAGCAGTTTCGGTAATAGTAGATTCAACTACCAGTGTTAGCTGACGTATGTTTCTACTATTGGCCATAGGCCCCCAGAACGGAAGGAAACCTTTGAAGAAGTCTCCAGCTTCCTGACCAGCGGTGTCTTCCTTGCTGAAAACACCTCTTGCTACTCTGGTCTTGTGATAATCAGATGAAGCAGTGTATGTCGGAGGCAACAATCGAGCAATATAACATGAACCTGAAAAGTCAGCAGGCAGCCATGTATATGCTCTGTCTTGACAGATGAAGTAGGTACCCCTAGCAGTAAAAAAAGCAGGGGAAGAGTTAGACGGAAACACATAAGTCTCAACGCACTCACTCCTCCCTAGCTGAGCTCTCGGATTTCTCCCATTACCTTGCAAACAGACCTGACCTCGGTGAGGTACGACCCATATTGGAGTGGAGCTTTTTCGCTTGCTTTCTCCCAGGCTAAGGCGATACTCTGTAGAGTTCCAACTCAAATATACTCGCAATTCGTCTCTAGGGTAAGATGGAGTATTATTGACGTCCTTGATCATGTCAATAATTCCCTGGACTAAAGCTTTGTTGGCAGAGTTATATTTAGTGGAACGTGGTGGACGCGGAGGATAGGTTTCAAGGGCATAAGCAAATATGGTTTGAAAGGCCTGAAATGATCCATTATAGCTAAAGGGCAAAACCAGATAGGGAATGCCTTTATCCATAGTGTGGGGTATCAAGCCACACACCCAGCAGTCTGTAGTGTTAACTACCAGTTGGTGTTGGTGCAAGAGCTGTACAAAAGTGTTATTGATAAATTCTGAGCGTCGAACTTGCTCATGTTCAGGAAACGAGTGAAAAGAGTGTATAGAAGAAACAGTAGAGGTAGTAGGATCAAGGGGGGGTACTGTAGTTACTGGCACAAAGATTACATTTATACCAAAAACGATTCCACCCACCAACGTTATTAAAACAATTAAAAATGTAATAGCACATTGCATCAGAAAACATTTGCTATGAAGGATTCTGTAAAGTCTGTTTCTGCGAACATAAATCACATTTTCTCGTTGCAGCGCAGGAAGCTCCATCTTCTACAATCCGCTCGCGACCACTGATGATGTGTACGTAGATGAAAATGCCTCTGTCAGCCCTGGGAGTTCCCAGAACCAACAGAAAGATCGACCTTGTGTCTGACCCCTGCAGATTCAACTAGGCACACAGCCACGACCCTACGGCTACCCAGACGGCAAGGCAAATTTTTTTAAAAAAAAAAACAATGAAACAATAGCAAACTTCCTGGCTGAAAGTAAAAGTTCAAAATTTCAAATATCACAATAGGCAGTTTCCTGCTTTATTTGTCCATATTACGAGATCGTAAGTTGTATCTTAGTTTTGCAGGAACTGTTTGATCAGGAAACAATGTCTTATCAGCAGAGGTTGCAATGTTCAAGTTCGCAGATGACAAAGTTTCTTCTGATGCAGAGGGCAAGTGTTCAGGAATCAAAGAAGTAGTTTCAGGAGGGGAGTCAGAGTTCAAAGTGTCAGTTATCAATTCGGCATCGCTGAAAGGGACAAACTTGGGTGTTTGCTCGAACTCAGAGGCACCAATTCCCTTCTTAATCCAGTTGTCATAAGGAAGTGGTAGGGGCACACGTTTGACATGTGTCGCATGGATCCAGTGCTTGCGACCAGCCACACGAACAGCAGTTCTCGTTGTTAGCAGAATTTGGTAGGGGCCAACAAATCTGGGCTGAAGGTTCTTCGTCCTCGCAAAGTTTCGTACCACAACGTGGTCACCTGGTTTCAGCTGATGACCTGGACTCTCCGGAGGCTTTGGCAATGCATCGAAAACCTGTTGATGAATAAGACTCAATTTAGCAGTCAAGTCGTAAAGGTAATCAATCAACATTGGATATTCCAGAGAACAAAATTCCTTTGGCCTTGGCACTCCCCAAATATTAGCGGGACGGCCAAAGACAATTTCATATGGACTAAGCCCTACTCTAGAATGCACAGTCACTCTCGTGGATAACAAAGCCAAGGGTAGTGCGTCTGGCCAAGATAAACCCGTGGATGCCTGTATTTTAGCAAGTTTTAGTTTGAGGGTGCCATTGTAACCCTCAACTAAACCAGCAGACTGGGGATGGTTTGCACTGTGGAATTTTTGTTTTATTCCTAAACCGGCACACACACTCTGCATAACTTTCCCTATAAACTCACTTCCGTTATCTGACCATACAATCCGTGGCATTCCGTATCTAGGGAAATATTCTTTGAGAAGAATTTTGGCAGTTGATAGGGCAGTGTTGTCCTTTAGTGGATATGCTTCGATCCATCTGGAGAAAGCACAAACTACCACCAGGACGTACTTTAAGTTATTGCACCAATCCATGTGAATGAAGTCTAACTGAATCACTTCAAAGGGGCAAGAGGGTGGAGCGAAGTGACCAGCAGGAGTAGGAGTTCCCTTGCCAGGATTATGCATCAGGCATACCATACAATTTTTCACCACTCTTTCTGCACATTTACTAATCCCATCATTCTTCCAGACTGGAGCCAACATTTTACAGATCCCTTTAGAACTTATGGGCGCTACTCCATGTGCCATTGTCACCACAGCAAGCACATACGCATCAGGCAACATCCAACGCTGTTGTTCTGACAAGTCAATCCAACACCCACTCGAGTCCAACTTGCCCGTACTTTCTTTCCATGTTCGCTTTTCCTCCTCAGTTGCCTCTTTCTGAATCTCTTTCACACTGTCCACTGTATCCTCACACATTCCAGATCAGAAATCCATCTTGCAGACGTTGCAACATACATTCTACTCATCATATTTCTAGCTGTCTGTTTAGCGGTCTCGTCAGCAAAAGCATTCCCACGACCAACATCATCCGTGATTGCTTTATGCGCACTGCATTTCACAATCGCAACTTCAGTCGGCAAGGTTAGAGATTCCAACAAGTCGTTAACTAGCTGACCATGTTGAATCTTAGTCCCATGGGACGTAATGAAACCTCTTTCTTTCCACAAACGGCCAAAATTATGGGCCACGCCGAACGCGTACTGACTATCTGTGAACACATTCACTCTCTTTCCCTTAGCTAAAACACACGCTCTCGTTAGAGCAATTAATTCTGCAGCTTGGGCAGAATTCTGACTCACTCTTGCAGTCTCCACAATCGTACTCAAAGTCGTTACTGCATAGGCAGCAGTCACATCACCATTCTCCAATTTAAAGCATGACCCATCAACATACAACGTGCCATCTGGATCTGACAATGGGGTGTCTTTTAAATCAATTCGTCCTTTTGTCTCTTCCTCGGTTCTGAAACAACAATCATGGGGTTCGGAATCACTCGACTCTTGATTAGCCGGCAACAGTGTTGCTTGATTCAATACATTGCATCTTTTGATCTGAATATGACTCGCTAACAATGTCAGCTCATAGCCTGATAATCTAGCACTGGTAAGGTGTTGTGTCTTAGTTCTGTTCATGAGTGTATCCACAGCATGAGGAACCATGACCACTAGCATGTTATTCATCACCAAACCAGCAGATTGTCGAATGGAAGCCGCAGCTGCCGCTGTAGCTCTCAAACAACTAGGCAACGCTCTAGCTACCGGATCTAATGTTGATGAAAAGTACGCACAAGGGCGTTGTTTATCACCAAATCTCTGTGTCAGAACACTCAACGCGCAACCTTCTCTCTCGTGAACATAGAGCGTGAATGGCTTGCTGTAATCGGGTGTACCTAATACAGGAGCTGAACATAGTGCATTTCGTAACTCAGAAAAACTCTCCTGACATTCAGCAGACCATGGCACCGGACTCGGAACATTTTTCCCAGTCAAAGCTACCAACGGTTTCGCTAAAAGAGAAAAATTTGGGATCCACTGCCTACAGTAAGAGGTAATACCTAGAAAGGCACGTACTTCTCTCTGTGTACGAGGAACACTCATTTGCGTGATTGCTTTTATTCTCTCTGGGGTCAACTTCCTTCCCTCCTTTGACAAGAGATGACCTAGGTAGGTCCTTCTTGGCAGCAGTATTGCATTTTCGAAGGTGACACCTTGTGATTCAAATTAGACAAATGATGCAATAACGAAATCGTAGCTGCTTTGCAAGTTTCCTTGTCATCGGCAGCCACTAGAAGGTCGTCTACATACTGCACTAAAGCAGAACCTGGAGGAAGTACAAAGGAATCTAACTGACTTTTTAATGCCTGACTGTAAATGGATGGGCTCTCACAATAGCCTTGTGGAGCGCGTTTAAACCTGAAACTTCGACCTCCTAGACAGAAGCCGAAAATATCTCTGCTTTCCTTAGCTATTGGAATGCTGAAAAAGGCATTTTTCAAGTCGATGACTGAAAACCATGTAGCCGTTGCAGGAATCAATGTTAACAATGCAGTAATGTCTGGAACTACAGGAAACTGCGGAACCACAATTTTATTAACTTCTCTGAGGTCTATAACAAACCTATATACTGGAGGCTTAGAAGGATCGGTACGTTTCAAAATTGGTAATACAGGACTATTACAGACATTTCCTCTAGTTTCTTCAACCACCCCTTTCTTAATCAAATCTTGCACGATTAATAAAAGTGCACGTTCACCCTCGCTAGAGATCTTGTATTGAGGAATTCGTGGAAATTTTACATTTGCTTTCAAAGTGACTACATATGGTGGTATTTCTAAAAGGCCTACATCGTTAGGACCAGTCGCCCAAAGAGTATCAGGGAGTGAACGCAGCTCTGGCGGGAGTGCATCCATTGACAAGTACATCGGAGAGGTGATTCTTTTACCCAACATAAGCTGTACTCCTTCCGGAGAACAGTACAATGTCGCATATAGGCGTTTTAACAAGTCTAAACCAAGCAGATTTTCATTACAACCTGTCGTCAAAATCAGGGGTGCTTTCAATTGGCACGGTCCAACAGAAATAGACAAAGGACCAGATACAGGGTTGTAAACAGGGGCGCCTGAAAAACCTACAGAAACATTTGTTAAGCCGGACAAAGGTGCGCCAGGGAGTTTCGCATGAATGATAGAACTTTTTGCGGCACCAGTATCCAACAGAAACGGTTCGACTACACCTGATGTTGCTACTGCGACATAAGGCCCACTCTGATCCACTGGAACTGATACTACCCCCTCTCTCTGTCCATGGCTGTCCTAGTACTCATTTTGTTGAAATCCCTCATCGTTTTCACAATAGTCTTCAACATGATACTGTTGAGATCTATTTTGTTGAGCAGTCTGTCCATTTCGCTGATCAAAGTGATTGGAAGGGCGATCATTTGTTTGTGGAGGCATAGTACCTCGTCCTCGACCTCTAGAATTTTGCACAAAACCACCACGACCTCTCTGAGCTGCTGCTGCGTTATTTTGCGCTAAGACTGGACACTCATTTTTATAATGACCCTCTTTCTTACAATACGCACATTGATTCCACTGGTATTGTGGTCTCTGAGAACCATAATCTGTCCTTTGATATGACCCTTGCTGTGTATTATTCTGATTCATGCGAGGAGGATATGCTTGTTGCAGAAGAACTTTAGTCTTTAAGTCTTTAGTTTTCTTATCTGATTTCTCTTTCTCCTCTTTATCCCTATTTTCATAATACTGTGCAGTTGCAAGTATTTGCGCAGTTGTAGAGACAGCCCACGCACTTTCTGAATCTTTTAATTTATTGCATAGCTCGGGTAACAAATTGTGTACAAATTTATCGACAAACAGTCTCTGACCTCCTTCTGTGCTCATATCCTGACCACTGTGATCTACAAAAGTCTCTTCGAACCTCGTGAAAAAGTCGGAGACACTTTCGTCTTTCTTTTGCCTGCATGCGGACAACTTGTCCCAGTTAACACGCAATGCTGGCATCAGAGTCTTCATTAAGTCGATTATCCTACCTGGAAGATTAGCAATTAGGGGTTCGGGTTTGGAACCACCTATTTGCTGACCATCCGCTGCAATTATAGCTGCCCAATCACCACCTAGAGCAACTGGATGATTCTCTTTGCGAATTTTAGCCCAAATTGGTTGTGGAACTACATTCCCAAATAACATGTCAATGTCCGCTAGATTCATCACACAAGCCTCAACTGTTTGTGCTAACTCCTTATAATATCCGGCAGGATTCTTACGCGGATCTGGCAAGGCCTGTTTCACTGCTAACACTTCAGCTCGCTTCCATGGAATGTGTATCCACACTCTCTGGAATTGCGCCGGAGCGGCTGCAATACCATTAACAGCATCTGCTTGTACAGCATCCCGCCAAATTGGTGGAACCTCCCTCATTGGATATTGGCGATTCTGCTTCGTACTACTTTTCTCTAAGTCCCTCGGTGAACGAAGAGATGGATCATTCCTATAACTTAAAATCAGTTCCATCGCTTCTTTTATATTTTGACCTACTATCATACCTGCAGCGAACTCTTTCTGAACCTTAATTAAGTCTTCCAAATTCAATTCAGAGTCATCTTCTTCTAGTTCCTCTCGTAAAAGAGAACACATCTCGTCAAAGACATATCGTTGTGTTGGTTCGTTCCACTGCATAAATGTATCTAGTACATCTCTCGTACTATATCTTCTACTCTTCGAAATCCATCGGAGAGCCATGGAATCTAATATTCCCCGTTCCTCAGTACTTGGGAGCTGACTACGTCTTTGTACAGACTCAGAAGTAGGAGTCTTAATTAAAGATTTATAGAAAGGAGACAGAATGTTAGAGACAGAATCAGTGATTCTTCGACGAACCGAAAGCGGAGTCATAATACTAGCAGATGTAGAAAACACAGTAGCAGTTGGAACAGATTGTACAGGGACAGTAGGAGTGTCAAGTAAGGTAGTTTGTGAGGCAGTAGGCGTAAGCAATATAGGTATAGGTAAAGAAGTCGGCAACCCAGGAAGAGGTGGTGCCGAAGGAACATTTACATTAACCACAGGAGGTACAGGGGCTTGATTCTGAGGGGCAGGAGCAGGAATACCAGGTTGTCCAGCAACCGGCAATTGAACATTTGGTACAGGTGGAGCCGTAGCACCTTGTGCATACGGTGGTGGTGACTGTAACAAGTAAGACAACAGAGGATCGTTTTCGGGGTCCTCTACTATCTTAGTCGTACTCGATGGCAAGGCTGGGTAGCACTTATCTATCGCTAAGTTACGCTCTCTAGCAGCTATCTCCATTGCTTTCTCAGACTCGTTATCTTGCAGCTGCTTAGCCGCCTGTTCTAAAGTTAACTCTTGCTCTTTCTGTTCTTTTTTCAACCTTTTAATCTCTCTCTGTTTAGATTCTTTTCGCCAGTAACGGAAAGAATCAAACATTGCCGGCCGGGCTTTCTTCTTAAACAATTTCACTTCTAAATTGTCAAGGATTTCGGGTTCAAAACTACCATGTAGTGGCCAACTAAGGACACCATCTTTTTCAGTGTATCGGTCCCACACCTCATTATAAGATATAGGACCCACACCAAACTTACAATAAAGATCATATAACGGAGTCCCAATTGGAGGAACCAGACATGAGTCCTCCAAGCGGGAATCACTGTTGCAACCAAAGCACGACAACATACAATTTTTCCGACTTACCATTTTATAATCCGGAACACAGAACAAACAAGCACAAACAGGGATGTGCACTCGAACCAAGAACTTAGGCCTACCAAAAGCGAACAAATGTATCGATACCCAAACTAAACCAATAGATTATCGTAACCAGAACAACCAGTGATAATCTTACGAGACTAAACCAAACCAAGAACTAAAGGATTTAAACAACCCTTACGAAGTAACCAACTAGCAATCACTAAATACTTAACTGAGGCACTGAAGACGTCACCAAGGAGAAACCCGTCACGTTTCGCCGTACTAAGGACTGCACCTCGGGTCCAAGACAGGGCGACGGTCAAGGCAACGGACCACTGCAGCCGTCCTGAACGTGAACCCTCGTGGAAGAGAACGTCGGGCCACTTTTGCGATATGCCGGGATCGATGAAGTGGGGCGCCTCCCTCAGGAATCTTCACACGAAGCTTCTCGAACTCTTCAGGCTTTTGGACCGGTACCGAATGACGTCGCCCCACGTTGGGCGCCAATTGGAGTTCTGGGCTTTTTGGTTCCGTCCAGAGGTGTCAGGGATAACACCCGAAGACCCCGGAGTTCCACCTGTCTCGGTGCACAAATAAACAGAAACACGGGCTTCTCGATGGTGGCGTCAAAGACCAAAGGTTTATTTACTGCAGGGACACAGAAGTCACAGAAACTACACACGGGCAGTATCTAGGAGCCTGTTCGATTTGTACAAAAAGGGTTGCTCCTTATATACTAAAATTTGAGCTTGAGGCAAATTCTTTACATGTAATACATTCCCAAACCTTTGTGTCCTAAACAATAAATATTTGGCGTTGCACAGGAATCGTCGACAATATCTGATGTCAAAACATTACGAACGAGGGGTTCCCACTTTTCCATCATAATCTCATGTCAACTTTTCATTCAAGACCCGGACCGCCTCATCGTAAATTTCGTTACCTCCCCCTAATAAAGGCCCAGAAGGAAAGGAGCAGAGCCAGGTGCAGAAGATAGAAAAACAGGATAAGGGATGTTTGTGGGTTATAAATGGGCAAGGCTACCGGCTTCGGCCGCCTAATCATGATCAGGACAACGAATACAAGAACCAGTATAGCAGGACTGGCCTCGGGCACAGGAGGCAGCCTTTGTCGAGTCATGCAGCTACAGCGTGTTCTGTTCTAAGGTGCACGTGTCACTGGAAAGGTGAATCGCCGGCTAAGCCTACGTGTCCTTAATCGAAATGAAGTAATCAGAGGTTATTGCGTATGTGAGGGCAAGAAACACAAAATGGCTGTCATGATCTAAGATGGATGCCATGGGTAGATCAAAAATGTGTTTGTAACAGGAGTACTCTTGCCTGTAGCATAGCGAAAACACCAGGATATGCTAAATGGATCATTTGCGGTTCGCTGATACCAATATTATGTATTTCCGACAATATTGAAAACACGGGTTCAAATCGTCACGGAACCTCACCCAGCGCACTTAGGGCAGAATATGCAAACACAACAGGTGATAGACCGAATGTGGATCAATGTCACACACTCACACCAGTTCAAAGATCTGGGCCCAAATCCATCGTTTTTTTGCACTCCACACCACCCTGGGTTAGACAATGGCGATATGCAAATCAGCTCTGACCCTGTGCCCCATGGGAACAGTCCAGTCCGAACTACAAAAGCTATGTCCTTCCCAGAACGGAATCAAGCATCCGAGGACCGGACCGGTTTCAAGGTAACACCTCTCATCAGCCCGGCTAGCTTGACTCCAGTGGCGTGGAGTGCCTGGGACCCACGTCTGAGCATCCCCAGCGCACTTAGGGCGGAATATGCAAACACAACAAGTGATGGACCGAATGTGGATCAATGTCACACACTCACACCAGTCCAAAGATCTGGGCCCTAATCCATCGTTTTTTTGCACTCCACACCACCCTGGGTTAGACAATGGCGATATGCAAATCAGCTCTGACCCTGTGCCCCATGGGAACAGTCCAGTCCGAACTACAAAAGCCATGTCCTTCCCAGAACGGAATCAAGCATCCGAGGACCGGACCGGTTTCGAGGTAACACCTCTCATCAGCCCGGCTAGCTTGACTCCAGTGGTGTGGAGTGCCTGGGACCCACGTCTGGGCATCCCCAGCGCACTTAGGGCGGAATATGCAAACACAACAGGTGATGGACCGAATGTGGATCAATGTCACACACTCACACCAGTCCAAAGATCTGGGCCCAAATCCATCGTTTTTTTGCACTCCACACCACCCTGGGTTAGACAATGGCGATATGCAAATCAGCTCTGACCCTGTGCCCCATGGGAACAGTCCAGTCCGAACTACAAAAGCCATGTCCTTCCCAGAACGGAATCAAGCATCCGAGGACCGGACCGGTTTCGAGGTAACACCTCTCATCAGCCCGGCTAGCTTGACTCCAGTGGTGGGGAGTGCCTGGGACCCACGTCTGGGCATCCCCAGCGCACTTAGGGCGGAATATGCAAACACAACAGGTGATGGACCGAATGTGGATCAATGTCACACACTCACACCAGTCCAAAGATCTGGGCCCAAATCCATCGTTTTTTTGCACTCCACACCACCCTGGGTTAGACAATGGCGATATGCAAATCAGCTCTGACCCTGTGCCCCATGGGAACAGTCCAGTCCGAACTACAAAAGCCATGTCCTTCCCAGAACGGAATCAAGCATCCGAGGACCGGACCGGTTTCGAGGTAACACCTCTCATCAGCCCGGCTAGCTTGACTCCAGTGGTGTGGAGTGCCTGGGACCCACGTCTGGGCATCCCCAGCGCACTTAGGGCGGAATATGCAAACACAACAGGTGATGGACCGAATGTGGATCAATGTCACACACTCACACCAGTCCAAAGATCTGGGCCCAAATCCATCGTTTTTTTGCACTCCACACCACCCTGGGTTAGACAATGGCGATATGCAAATCAGCTCTGACCCTGTGCCCCATGGGAACAGTCCAGTCCGAACTACAAAAGCCATGTCCTTCCCAGAACGGAATCAAGCATCCGAGGACCGGACCGGTTTCGAGGTAACACCTCTCATCAGCCCGGCTAGCTTGACTCCAGTGGTGTGGAGTGCCTGGGACCCACGTCTGGGCATCCCCAGCGCACTTAGGGCGGAATATGCAAACACAACAGGTGATGGACCGAATGTGGATCAATGTCACACACTCACACCAGTCCAAAGATCTGGGCCCAAATCCATCGTTTTTTTGCACTCCACACCACCCTGGGTTAGACAATGGCGATATGCAAATCAGCTCTGACCCTGTGCCCCATGGGAACAGTCCAGTCCGAACTACAAAAGCCATGTCCTTCCCAGAACGGAATCAAGCATCCGAGGACCGGACCGGTTTCGAGGTAACACCTCTCATCAGCCCGGCTAGCTTGACTCCAGTGGTGTGGAGTGCCTGGGACCCACACTGTACATCTGGACTTAAAGGTAAGCCTGGGGGTCTCACTCAGGGGAGCAGGTCGCAAGGGCCTCAGGATCATGGAAGCACAGCTGGGTTATCGTTGCCCAGGCGGGGCAGGCTGGATGCTGAGCAGAGAGGGCAGCCAAGCATTGAGCGTCAAGACAGTCCATGCAGTCAGGGGCAGGCAGGTTACAAAAGCGACTCCGGGACAGCTGATCCACTCACAAAGAGGGTCTCAGGGGCCTCAAAATCCCTTGATGGGTGTCTATGTCCTGTGTCGCCGGAGTCCGAATTGGACTCTTTCCTCTAAGTCTTTGGTGTAGGGGGTCTGATACCCTGGGTATTGGCAAGGCACGGCTCCTGAGGGTCCTTGTGTCCTTTCACTTTGTGGAGGGACAGATCTGACCCTTTAGAGCTGATTTACCTCTTCTTGTTTGGGTACTGCGTCAGAGTCGCCGGGGAGCAGCTGATCAGTAAACCGGACTTTGTGGTTCAGTGCCTGCAGCCTGCATGGGAGTAGCTCCTCTACCCCAAGAGAGGTTGTCGCTGATCTTTTAAAGGCAGGAAGTGCTCTAGGGTTCTTGGAGACCTCGTACTTGCAGGACAAGACAGCAGGCAATGATGGTTGAGTCCTAGAAGCAGCCAGCAGTGTTTAGGGTCAATTCTCTGCAGCAGGTTATTGAGTCAGCAGCTCTTCTTTGTCTGTTGCTCTTCTTAGGTCCATCAAAACTAAGTTGCATGAATCAGGGACACCATCTAAATACCTAATTTAGGGTTGTTAAATAGGGATACAGAGAGTAGCCAATAGGCTACCCACTTTTAGGGTGTATACACTCGCTAAGTGACCACTTCCTGTAGCCCTGATAGGATAATTCCTGCCATCCCAATATGGAGGAATTTGAAAAGTCATGTCCACATCACCTGCCCCACCTAAGGGGTGGTGCTGGCTGAATGTGGCACACCTCTTAACTTAACTAATCTTCCCGCCTGTCTTCCTGCTAAATGTGGAACAGGAAATAGGGGTTGGCATCCTCCACTATCTGGAGACGCCTGCATTGCATTTCAAAAGTGGCATCACCTTTGAAGCTTCTTGCTCTGGAAGGCCATCCTGGCCTGAGGAGGTGTGAAGCACCTCCCCCCAAAGCAGGCTTTGCTCCTGGCCTCTGAGAGTGCTGGCTCTCATCCCATGAGGTCAGAAACATGTTGGTGGTGGTAGGTTTGCTAAGACTAGTCAGAGGTTTACAATAGACCCTCTAAAATGGTCTCCTGTGTGCATTTATTAATGCATCCATTAGTGAGGATTATTAGGATTAATTCGTGAGGATTTATTAAGACAAGATGTTAGGTACCTAACATCTTAGGGTAGTGAAGCCACCATGGAGCTAGGAACCTCGTAATGACTAGTATCTAGCCCATGTACTCTTCATGGCTTCCCTGTGCACTTACAGTATCTATGGAGGGTCTTAGATATTTTAGGGTTAGGTCCAAATGGGCAGCAGACACAAACAGATGGTGATGTGCTATGTCTGGCGCAGATTTTATGCACCTGGCATGGAACTGCCCGTAGCTGAGGCATTCTGGCAATGGGGACAATGATATAGCCTAGCCTACAGTTTACCCCTTCCAGTTCAGGGATTTGTAAAAAGCATGCCAAAAGCATCTAAGAAATGGGTTGCTATGTCAATGCTGATGAGTTAACATATGGTCACGATGTGCTGTGGAATGGGAAGACCCCTGTGATTCGATGTCTGGCTGAATGATATGACTTTGTGTCGTGAATACTAAGAGGTTTATGCTACTGGTGCCCAGTGAATCCCCCTCAACCCCTGGGAAATCTGAGGACCATTTTGCTCGTACCTCACTGGGCAGGATGATACACCGTGACCGTACTTCGAGTGTTTCAATGTTGAAAGTGTTCTAGTATATGATGTGGGTATGGGTTCAAATCAATGCTCTGAAAGTAACTCTAAGTAAAATTATTAAGAGTATTGATTGATATGTAGGATCAGGACTATAGGAGTCTTTATAAGACTGAGTCCAAGTCAACCAGATAAACTTAAGCCAGACAGAGTCCCAAGTTAAACCTTGTAAGTTTATTTAAAATTAAAATCATTACAGAAGTTAGTCAAGTCTGAATTAGCTCAAATAAATAGTCAATGTCATAATCTACGTGGCGACTAACATGAGGTCATTCTGTGATGGAAGCCAACACCATAACCAAATATAAAGCAAGTAGGCAGACTTTCATAAAGGCTGCTCAGTTAGAAAGTAACAAGAAATAAGTTCCCCCTTGACCTCAAAAATTATAATGGTATATATCCAACACTGTGACTCTAATACTTTAGTACAGTAGGGCAAACAACAAGAAAGAGTTTTTTTTATAGCTTTGTCATTTTATTCTTTTTTTCTTTTTAGTTATATTACTTAGTACAAAAATAATTTTTCCATTTATCGATTTATCACATCAATTCATATATTTTATCAAAGAACACATAATTGGAATTAAAAGGACCTTGCGTATCAATTGCACGTCCATCTGCGATCCCTCAGACGCAGAATCTAAGAATGAATGTAGCATGGATGATGAACAAGGAATGTTTGTTTTTGTGAGAGTGTTGACTGTTTTGTATATTGTTTTCCCTGCATAAAACTAGTTTTTTATAGATGAGATTACAAAATGATGTGTTTTATATTATGTGTTCTTTGATAAAATATATGAATTGATGTGATAAATCGATAAATGGAAAAATTATTTTTGTACTAAGTAATATAACTAAAAAGAAAAAAAGAATAAAATGACAAAGCTATAAAAAAAACTCTTTCTTGTTGTTTGCCCTACTGTACTAAAGTATTAGAGTCACAGTGTTGGATATATACCATTATAATTTTTGAGGTCAAGGGGGAACTTATTTCTTGTTAGTTTTTTGCTTTTCCCCTCTTTCCCCGACCATTAAAGTAACATTAGAGGGGGTCCCAACTTTCATGTTAATGCTCAGTTAGAAAGCCCACAAAGATGGAGTGCGATTTGGATACACTGAGTAGATTGGGCCTGGTCTCGGCTTACCGTTGGAATTAGAAGAAATTTTAAGAAAAGGTTTCTGAGAAAGTAAAGTTCACTGGAACCCGGCAGTCAATGGTATCTGAGGAGGAGGAGGAGGTATCGGTGTCAGGTAGCCACTGGATGAAGTTGCAGTGAAGATTTCTATTTTCAGACTTAGGTCACTTTTATTCTGTCTCTGTATATAAAACAGGTTCCCCAGACATTCAAGTGTTTATTTTTTCTGGGCTGCAACCCAAATTAACCTTAGCAATTAGTACATACAATAGGAGCATTAGCCATAAGCAGGAATGTAAGCCTTACAAATACTGGAAAAAATGTGATGGCCCACTCAGACCCACCACATTCTTGTGGCTGAGGATTTTAATCTTTCCTTTCAGCCAAGTGGTTTTGCCCAAGTCTTATCCAGTATGGAGGATTTGACGTGGGGGATTCATGATCTTATAGTCCCAACAAGAAGAAACCTTTCTAGGACGGCCCTTAAGGTGGGGAATCTTACATTGTCTTATGGGTTGCGTGCTTGTAATGGCCAGGCACCTTCAGACAAATCATGTGTGCCCACATTTAAAAGAGGGTTGTACTGCAGAACCACTGATTACATCCTCCTTGATGTGAGATTATGGAGCAAATTGGGAAATATGTCGGTGGTAGAGCAAATTGACAGTGACCACAACCCTTTAATATAAAAATTCAACCTGTCAGAAATATTGCGCCCTGCAGCAGGTGGTCCCCAGGCTGCTTCAGCTATGACAAATAACAGGAGGAATGCCTAGTGGGAAATAGTTATGGGGCTATATTCAGATCTTGCTTTCCATATGGAAAATTTGCACGAAAATTGGGGGAATAATGCATTAATTTTAACATAAGACAGTATTTCTAAAGTTGAGGGATACTTTTACCAAAGAAGCATCAAGGCACTCCAAACTAACTGACCCGCAGGGCTGTCTCAACAGGTACGGTAAAATTGTCTTGGTGAGGCTGTTGGAAGCATTTAAAAGGGGGGCTACTCAGGGCATTAGGAAAAATAGGGCAATCTACCAGGCCACAATAAAGGAAGCCAGAGAAATTTGGGAAAATGGTATCTGGGTGGAGCTCCTGGATACCGTAGCAGCCAAAGACCTGAAGAAATTCTGTCACTGGCTAGTTTGGTAAACTGGATAACAGACACACCAGTTGAGTCCTCCATTCTACCCTATGAATGGATCACCAACTTTGGAAACCAGTATTCAAAATCTAAAAAATTTGAGGAAGTGGTTGCCTCTAAGGATGTCAGCTCTCGGCTAAATTAAACATTGCCTCAAATAGTTTTTTCCCTAGAAGAAACAGCCCATGCAGTAGCCTCCTTTGGACAAGGTAACACGCCTTGGCTTGACAAGATCCCTCCTGATATTTTTAAATCTGATTAAGCTGGCTGGATACTCTACATAAATGTGTATCAAACGCAATTATAAAGGAAGGGGCGATCCCTTTGTCCTGGAAGGGGGCTGAGATAGTCCCTATTTTAAAAAAGGGGAACACTATCATCCCTTCAAATTACCGCTCAAGCAGCACATAGACAACTTGCAGAAGGACTTCAGCAAACAGGATTTGGAGCGGCCCCTAGATTGGTGTGAAGAAAACCATATCCTTTCAGACCTACAGGCACACTTTAGGCACAAGACTAGTGTAGTTGACCAGGTCTTCTGTTACCGCCTTGTCAAACAGAGGACGGCTGACCTAGTCAAGGGTGACCTTTTTGTGGTCTTTGTCGATCTACACACCACATTTGATTTTGTTTCTAGGGAGACATTCTAGAGTGTGCTCCAGGGGATAGCGGTGCCTCCCAATTTGCTTCATTTAATCATCCTACTCCACAATGGGAATTTAGTTAGAGTTAGGTACGGCACACGTGAGGAACTGACTGTCAATCAAGGTGTGCGCCAAGGGTGCATTCTTGCTCCAACTCTTTTTCTCCTATACATTATCAACTGTGTCAGCTATCTTCAAAATTGTGTAAATGATTCCCTTCCCTGGAAGGGGAAAAGATCTTGCCACTCCTCTTTGCGGATGACACACTTTTGCTGCCAAAACTAGGATCAGCCTCCAAAACTTGGTTGATAGATTCAACCAGAATAAGGTCTTAAAATTAACACTTCTAAAACAAAATGTATGACCTGCACTGGGAGAGGTAGGGTGTGAGGGGGTGTTAAAGGGAACAGTGAACCCCTAGAAAAAATGTGTGAGTTTGACTATTTAGGCATTAGATTAGCTGAGACTGTGTCTTGGGAACCACAGAAGCACCCTAATGGTGAAGCACAGCATGGGGGCAATTTGTAAATTGCGAAGAAAAATAACTGGACTCTGATTCAGCCAGCAGTAGAGATTTTTAAGGTTCACGCCAGGGGGCTGCATTTGAACTCTGGGGCTATTCTAATGCAGAGTCTTTGAGCGTGTCGGAAAATTACTTCTTTTAGATTTTCTTATTGTAATTGTTTTATGTATTTTGAGTATTAAATATTACATTTGAAACTATCAATAAACTTGAACTTGAGTTGCTTTGTCAATGCTGATGGGTAATATAGGGTCGTAATGTGCTGTAGAAGGGGAAGACCCCCGTTATTTGATGTCCGGCTGAATGATATGACTGTGTGTAGTGAATACTAAGAGGTTTATGGCACTCTGCTGTCCAATGAATCCCCTTCACCCCCAGGGAAATCTGGAGACCATTTTCTTCATACCTTAATGGGCAGGCTGATACGCCTTATCCCTGCTTTTAATGTTAAAATATTTAAACTGTTCTAGTGTACAAGGTAGGAATGGGTTCAAATCGACGCCTGAAAGTAACTCTAATAATAATACCTTTTTTCCTTATATTGCTGTTAGTCCAAGATGCATGCAAATGACTGTAGCATTGTGACAATACTTATAACGCACCACAATGTACATTTTGCATTGTTAAAATTTGAAGAAAAAAAATAGCAAATTCTAATGTACAATGATCTTAGAAAGGAGAAAGATTTAACTGGGTTCAAAACAAGAAGAAGCCTTTAGCTTCTATAGAAAACGTTCACGTTGGCTCCTGTTATTATGACACCACAACAACGTACTTCCCTTTCTAGAAGAGACTGATGCCTTTTTGTTTAGAATAGGAGCAGTTATGTGCTAAAGATATACTGACACAGATGTTAACACTTTAATTAAAATAATTAAGAGGATTGATATGTAGGATCAGGACTATAAGAGTCTTTCTGAGATTAAGTCGAAGCCAATCAGATACATTTACGCGGGACACAGTTACATTGAATATACATACGTTTATTCAAAATTAAAATCATTACAGAAGGCAGGAAGCAATTAGTTAGTCTAGTTGAATTAGCTCAAATAAATAGTCAAAGTCATAATGTACGAGAGGAGTAACATAAGGTCATTCTTTGACGTAAGCCAATAATATAACCAAGTATAAAGCAAGTAGACAGACTTTCATAGTCTGCTCAGTTAGAAAGCCTATGAAGATTGAGTGCGACTTGGATACACGGAGTAGATTGGGCCTAGTCTTGGATTCCCTCCGGACAGTCATTTGAAGACAAAGTTGCTGAGAAGGTAAAGTTTAGTGGAACAAGGCAGTCGGGGTGTCTGAGGAGGAGAATCATTGTCAGGTAGCCCCTGGACAAAGTTGCAGTAAAGATTTCTACGTTCAGACTTAAGTCACGTTTTAGAAAATGAAAATCTCGAGCAGGACAAAGCTACAGGCTGTAGCCTATGATGGCTCCACGAGGCTGGATGCCCCTTCCAGGGGGCCCTCCATAGCAGAACTGAAGAGTTGGTCTGAGGGTCCATAATTTACACTGGATGTCAGACTTAGAAGTGGGAGAAACTTCCAGGCCTTCCAATAACAGGTTCTGGAAATGTCCTTCTCCCCCCTGCCCAGGCCCCAAGAGGTCTAGGGTGTCAAGTTATTTTTTAGTGTGCCGGAGGTAGCCCTTTGAAATGTAAGTGGGGCAGGGACAGCTCCGCCCATCTCATCCTGCCAAGAAGGCCAATCGTGCCAATGCCTAGTCCCCTTTGTCTCACTGTCTGGGAGGAAGACACAAAAACCAACTACCACTCTAATCACGGTCATGTCACACAAACTACAGGCACCAAAAGGTTATGTCAAGAACATGCCTTTCTAAAAGTGCCATTTTCAGAACTGTGACTTCAAATCTGACTTTACCATTAAAGAGGGTTTTAAATGACAATTCATGTGAGACCAAACATGGCATTTCTACCGGTTTCCGATCAATCGTTAGCACTTTATCAATGTACGTAACCGAATGTTACCTATGAGTGTAGTAGGCCTTATATGAGTGAAAAATGAATGTAAGATTTTTTTCACTACCAGGACATGTAAAACTTGAAAGCACATCAAGCTTTTTTAATACACTGCACGCTGCCCTGTGGGTTGTTTAGGGTGTATCTTGTGGGTGACTTATATGTATCAAAAAGGGAGGTTTAAGCTTGGCAAAAGGTTTATTTTACCTATTTGAATTGGCAGTTTAAAACTGCACAAAGGCTGAAATGGAAGGCCTTGGACAAGTTTTAAAAGGCTACTTAAGTGGGAGGCACAATATGTGCTGCAGTCTCACTAGTAGCATTTAATGTATAGGTCCTGGGTACATGTAGTACCACTTTACTAGGGACTTATAAATAAATTAAATGTACCAATTGGGAGTGGGCCAATTTCACCATGTTTAAAGGACTGAGCACAAGCACTTTAGCACTGGATAGCAGTGGTAAAGTGCACAGAGGCCTAAAGCCAACAAAAACGAATTTCGAAAAACAGGAGGCAAGAAGGCAAAAGATTTGGGGAGGACCACATAAAAGCTGTCTGTTTTAACAATGTTATTATAAAATGAATTGTAATGTAATGAAATTCCCACCCTATACCCCTATAAACCCAACTGCTACTAAAGTAAAAAACAACAAGCATTCGCACAGCCAATAGGTCTCTCCTATGCCAGACTTATTGGCTTTGTGAAAGTGTTTTATTACTATGTTGTAGAGCAGCATGGTTCCTGTGCAGAATGGCTGAAAGTAAAAAAAAGAGCTATGTCATGGTCAACACAGGCCCGTCATAGCACATTTTTTTCCTTAACTTCAGCCATGCTGCACAGTAGTCACCTTGCGGTACAGTATATCTAAAAAATGAATTGATAAAGCCAAATAGCACATGACTTTATCAATCTGTTTTTTTGCCAGGTTGTACAGGAGCATAGCTGCTGTGTAGCATGGCTGAATGTAAAAATGAAAGCGATATGACGCAGGCAGTGTTGACCATGATATTGCTCTTTTTCTTTGTTTTTAGGTCGAGTATTCGAGAGCTCTTGTATATACTTTAGTATATACTTATTATATACTTATATGTGTATGTACTTTATGGGCTCTGGAGATCAGCCTTGGGACTTGTCTGCTTCTGCTTAGGGACCTTTTTTCTGTTCAACTGCCTCTATTTAACTGTCTTGATAGAAAACGACCAGCAGAGGTCAGTAACATACCAGAATTGCTTTCTGCTGAGGGACTTTAAAAAAAGATAAATTCTGGCAACTGCCTCTATTTAGCTTTCTTGATAGAAAACGACCAGCAGAGGTCAGTAACATACCAGAATCACTTTAGCATTCTCTACATTCCAGTCCATAGAAATGGTCTTCCACGAGCACCCGTAAACAACATTTTTTTTCAAATTGTGTATTTTCAATCAATCAATCAATCAGAGTACCTGTAAAGCGCGCTACTTTCCAGTGAGGATCTCAAGGCGCTGAGAGGAGGGGGGTTGGGGGGTGCTGCTACTGTTCGAAGAGCCAGGTTTTGAGGAGTCTTCTGAAGGCGAGTAGGTCTTGGGTCTGCCGTATGTAGGTAGGGAGGGTGTTCCAGGTCTTGGCGGCTAGGTAAGAGAAGGATCCGCCGCCGGAGGTCATACGTTGGATGCGGGGGACAGCGGTGAGGGCGAGGCTGGCGGAGCGGAGCTGGTGGGTGGGGGTGTGGAAGCTGAGTCTGCTGTTTAGGTAGGCTGGTCCAGCGTTGTGGAGTGGTTTGTGTGCGTGGAGCTTGAAGGTGATCCTCTTGTCGTCGGGGAGCCAGTGTAAGTCTCTCAAGTGGGGGGTGATGTGGCTGTGGCGGGGGACGTTGACGATCAGTCGGGCGGAGGCGTTTTGGATGCGTTGTAGTCGTCATTGGTGTTTGGCTGGGATTCCTGCGTAGAGTGCGTTCCAGTAGTCCAGTCTGCTGCTGACGAGGGCCTGTGTCACCGTTCTTCTTGTTTCGGTCGGGATCCACTTGTAGATCCTGCGGAGCATGCAGAGGGTGTTGTAGCAGGAGGAGGAGATAGCGTTGACCTTCTTAGACAAGGAGAGGGAGGAGTGGAGGATGAATCCTAGGTTGCGTGCATGGCTGGTGGGTGTTGGTGTTGTTCCTATTGTGGTCGGCCATCAGGTGTTGTCCCAGGCTGAGGGGGTGGGTCCGAGGATGAGGACCTCCGTCTTGTCCGAGATCAGCTTCAGACGGCTGCTCCTCATCCAGTCGGCGACGGCCTCCATTCCCTCAAGGAGGTTGGTTTTGGCGGTGTCTGGGTCCTTGGTGACATGACCACCGAAGGCCCTGATTTTATGTTACAAACATACCTTTGGACTATACCATTTCCCGCTGAAAGGCAATATTTCTCCCATTGTGTTCCAATATCTGGTGTGTCACGCTGTTTGGTGCTTACTTTCCCTCCATGTTAAAAGACAAGTAGATGTTTGAGCACCCAGGCTAATGTGCTGCATAGCTAAATACATATAAACTAGATCGGCTAGATCAAGACTTTATTTGCAGAGTTACTTAAAAACATTGCAATACATTCAAAAATAAAACCGTATTTAAAATGTTCGTGCTCCCTCATGAGCGTCATGGTGTTAAAAATCTAAAAATGTTTCTGCGTCGTTACAGTTATAAAATACAGATTGGCCGTGCCTTTGCAACTTGTGAGAAAAATGTGGTGCGCTGTGACAATTAATCGTCCCTGTAGTGAAATTACCCCAATGTTCCAATACCCTGCAGATTGAGAGTCAGTTTGGCATTTTTGCCCGAGCCGCTTCAAGGAATCTGACTAGCCTGGTGTTCAATTGTGGCGATGAGGGATCAAAACATGCCAAAACTGCCTGTCTCCTTTTACGAATCACTCTTTGGTTAAAGGGAGTTTTTAGCAGCTGCCTCCTTTCTTGAAGCAACTCTGTACAAGTGCAGATAGAATGTATGATGTCACCCTGGTCCTTTTTGCACAGGCTGCATAGTGTGAAGGTCTGCACCCTTTTCCAGGGAGGGAGCTGCTGCGTAGTTGATAACGCACCCAGCCAGAGCTTTAAGAATTTTAATTTCAGTACTTTTGAGTATCCCAAGTTAAAATATTGTTGTGGGGCTAGGGTTTTATATGCGTTCAGAGTCATCCAAGCATGCACTCTGACAGAAAAAGTCACCTTGTCCTCCAGCAATGAGTGTGTTTTCAGCTTCTTCCACACCGTTTTTTTTAACGCTGCATGGAGGCAGTGTGTGTCTCATAAGGGGGAAAGGCCTGTAGTTGTCAGTGCCTCCTGAAGATATTGACTTGCGGGCGAGTTCTCCCTCTGTTGAATCTCTTGCCACAGGAGATAATTCAATGTGTTGGGGTTTGATGTCCTGATCTTGAGCCAGCAGTTGATATCTAATACATATAAGGTCCCAAAGGCGAGATCGATTGCATTGCAAATGCTTGTTTTACTTTAAGCTATGCTACACAGCAGCTGCACTGCTGTACAACATCATTTTAAAAAACATTGATGAAGCAAATAGATCTTACATAGGCAAGACCTATTAGCTTTGCCAGTGAATGTCATTATGGGAGGAGGGACGCTGCAAAAGAAGAAATATTACCTCCTCGTTTGTCTTCCCGTTCCATTCCTTACCAGTGAGCAGCTTGTCTGCTCTACAGAAACCTTTTACCCTAGCAAACAGACATACTTCCCCCAATATGGCAACGCCTACACTGTCCTGTATTAAGCATGAGCGAATTTTGCGGATCTCGCGTTCGCGAATTTTGCAAATTTGCGGATTCGCAATCCGCAAAATCCGCGAATTCCCGCGAATTTGCGGATATTTTTTTTTTTTGTGTTCGCCCGTGTTTCTGCCAGTTCGCGAGGGTTTTGTACACTTTCGCAAATTGCGAACTTACCTGTCGGGTCGCAAGTTTCGCGAACTTGTTGTTTCTACGTGTCCAGCCTGTTTGGGACACTCTTCTTCATCACTGCCACTCTCTGTCACCACTGCCACTCTCTGACTACTCATGCCACCCTCTGGCCCACCCATGCCACCCTCTGTTTCATCACCACACCCTCTGGTTGTCCAGTGTACATTATTTTCGGCAAAGCAAAGCACACCTTCCCTGCCTCAAGTGACCTGAATTAATTTGGGGCTGATTAATGTGTCACAGAATATTTTTTTAGCTGGCACCTGCTTCCTTAGTGCGCCCTGATTAGTGATCTTTTGCACTTGCTAAGTGCTTTCATTGTTGCAAAATTAGTTACAACACCTGCCCTGCCCCAACTGACAATAATGAATTAGGGGCTGATTAATGGATTTTAACTTCCAGCCTGGCTCCTGCTTGTCTCCCTTAGCTGTAATTCAGGACCTTTGTGGCATATGTGTAACTATTCTGAGGTTCAGAGCAGGGTCACATAATAGTTTCAACTGGCAACTGAACTCTGGAGGGGCCCCTCAGGAAGCACTACAGGAAATGGCTACTAATGATGAGCCTGAACTTTTGAACCTGGTAAGTAGTTACTTTCAGTTTTGCTAAAATCGTATTTCTGCAATTTTGCACTTATTCGCGGGGCGCGAACTCACGCGAACTCACGCGAACAGTGCGAGCAAAATCCGCTGCTCGCGGATTTGCGGATTTTGCGGGAGATTCGCAAATCTCGCGGATTGCGGATTTCCCGAAAATCCGCAAAATCCGCGAGCGGAACGGATTTTCCGCCCATGCCTATCCTGTATGCATAAAGGGGGAAGTAATACAGAACAATCTCATAAGAATACCAAAGAAACTCGACAAAGAAATATACAAACAATCACCTGAAAACAACAAACACAGGGATGGGCCCAGGAATGGAACAGGAAGACGAGACTTGTAGTAATGAAGATTATCGGTGAGTAACTGGGAATTTCCTAATAGGGTCAAGTGACAGACAGCATATGCAAAAACTTTTTACAAATGAGGTGCTTATTGCTAGGGTAACACTACACCTATTGTACCCCAGGTCCACAAGGTAAAGATAGCGCCTTGCATTGGGCAGCATTTTGCTTATTACAAGAATGTTTAAATGCTGTGTTTAAGGACAAAGGAAGAGATTCGGGCATGGCGTGTAACTTTCACCCCCGTACACTAGAAATCACACTGCCCTGCATGTGTGTGGAAGAATAGGCCATTGTTGTTCTAGGCTGAGTTGGGATGTTCCACATCTCAAACATAGCTTTCTGAGAACAAATCATAATGAGAAAGTAGTAAAAGTAGTGAGGATGTGATGGTAATTTTCAATATAATAATTATATGAAATCATGAACATTTCAACATATGCTAGAGCTATATTTTGTATCATGTAGTAATTTGCAAGCGGTAGCATTATTATCACAGAGAAATTAACCGCAGCTATGCAGGAGCTATTTTTATTATACACAACGAATGTCTGCTTACGATGCAATATTTCATTGCCAAAGAGCATTTTTGAGAATCGGTTTGATTAATGCTTTATGGAAACGCAAGTAGCGGCTGATCCTGGGGTGAGGCAGGGCGTCGACCCACTGCCTCCCTACAGCTCGGAATAATACAGCTCTAATATGAAAACAAACAAGCTCACGGATCACCAGCAGAAGAGGGCTTCACTAGTTGTATTGAGCATTTGTTGGCAGGGGCTGTTACTGCCCCCCTCACACATACACATGCAGTACATATCGGACATGCTGCACTAGCATCGCACAGTGCAGCATGTCGGACAGTGGACCTTCAGGGCTTGTCAATCACACACTCTTTTGCCTTATCAGAAGCTAGAATAGGGAAAAAATGTTTCAATCTAGAACCTTCAACCTTATTCCAGTTTCTGACTGGGTGTAAGCTCGCGGGTCTGCCTCTGGCTGCTGGAGACAGATAGGGGAGTCGGAAATTATGGGCCTGCTGCAGTTAAGTTTGTGTGTTTAAAAGCCTGTGTGCTGGGAGTGCATGTGTATGTATGTGGAAATGTCTGTGTGCGTGCCTGTAACTGTGTGTGTATGCATGCCTGTTATGCATGTCTGACTGTTTGTCTGTGATCTGAAAGTCTGGTCTGGGGGTTGGCAAGGCCAGAGACAGAGTACAACCTTGTGCACTCGCAGCCATTCGGTTTCATAAGGAGAGGTTGGACCTTAAAAGGTGAGTCACATTTTACTTTCTCTGTAGACTTTTTTTGTATGTCATGCTTCTTTGCCAGTGTTGCCACAGACAACCCAAGCCTAAAGTCTCTTGGGTTTATTTACTGTGCACCACTTCCCACCCTGTGGCTAGTTCATTGGTAGTCCTCCATGAGCCTCAGTTCTCAAAAACGTGTAAATTGCCAAATACAATGGAAGGGCATTACATTTAGTATTTTACAGGAGAAGTGTTACATAAAAACATACAAAGATGCTACCTTAAATGTAGGTGCAGCAGTGTTCGGGCAAGCATTTGAACAGGAACACTAACTGAAAAAGAAAACAAGAATGGGGAAGGAGGACAAAACTACAACGGGGGAGGGTGGACAGGGGCATCAACACTGAGAAGGGGTGGGTGGACAGGAGAAGAAGGAACAGGATGGGAACAAATATTAGTACCTTAATCACCACATGAGCAGCAGACAGGCACTAGTCAAGAGGAATCAATCTTTACTTGGTCAATGCACTACTGGAAGGAAAGGAAGTGACATCCAGAAGGTGCTGGCAGGTGTGCAACACCCATTAGGCTCAAAGGGCTTCAGCCCCCCCGCCCCGACCGCCCCCCCCCGTTGTGTGTGGCAGCCCGGCCTGAGACAGCTTCACTGGCACACACACAGTACTTCACAGGTCTTTAAATGACCATTTGCTTGTTAATGAGGCTTTATTGTTTTTCACCCCTTCTTAAAGCCCCTGCATCTCCACTCTGCCTATGGCTGGAAGAATTAGACCCCCGCCCCGAAATTTGTCCTTAGCAATCGACCCCCCCCCTGTAATTTGCCTCTAGTTGCGCCTCTGCGTGCTGGCCAATTTGGATGCAACACAGAAGAGTGACAGTGAAGCCAACGAATGGTATGCAATGGGAGGGCTCAAGACCCTTGTTGTACACATTAGTTTTGCAAGAGGCTTCGATCTAAATATGATACAATTTAGATATGCATCCAAATTAACAAACTAAACTTAATTACATAAAATAAAAATTAAACAATTTACGTAATTATTTATTAATTAAATATTTAATTTAGAATAGAAAAATTGCTTTATAAAATGTAATTATTTAAAATGTAATTAACTTCCATCCCTATTCCCCCAAAAACTCAACAAGCGATTACTCCAGCATAAATTACTGATTACATTTTAAAAATGTACATTTTAAATTACAAACTATATTAAAAATATAAATGTACATATATATATATATATATATATATATATATATATATATATATATATATATACTAACACCACTAACACCGAAACATAATATTTTAACTAAGACAACTGTATTTAAGCAAATTATGCTAATTACAACAATATTATTAAACTCGTTATTATATACAAAAACGGTATTCATGACACGATATTTAGGTAACAGGATATTTTTACATTGATATTTTTGTCATTCACATTCACGTCTTCAATGGACTATTTTAAGTGTAGAAAAAATTACCTTTCAGTAAAGCATGAAGAGTATTTTTTCAGGGTTGTTTTGACAAAACATTGTATCGCCATCCCAATCTCACAATATACATTTCAATTAATTATTAATGTTACAATGAATACGGTGTATTCAACCGTTTTTGTGGAGGTGTATGGTGGTTCACACACTCGGTCATTCATAGCCGTAAAACATTTTGGGTCATGCCCAATAAACATGACTCGTCAGTTTGAAGCGTGTTGCTGTATCCGTCCGCTGACCACGCGCCGGAGGATGCGAGTCATTGTGATTCTACTCGGATGCTTTTACTCCGCCTCCTCTGCCATTCTAACAATGCGCACACCAGAGCCGAACACAATGCCTCTAATGTGGTCTCACAAGTAGCTTATGGTGTCCAAGAATCTTGTTCACTGGGTCCTTTTCAATGCATTAATATTTCGCTGCTAGCGGGCATTGTTTGCCCCATTGCATTGTGGGCTTCATTGTATCCACGCTCGCGACGTATCTCTTTCCCGCTTTGTTATTACGCTTCTGTTCAGACAATGGCAGCTGTGTAACAGCCAATCTCTGCAGCTGCGGGAAATTAATGCATTCTCTGTGTCCATATTTCACACTCAAATTGTATGTCAGGCGGTAAATTGTCCTTCCTCTTTCCCACAACCTTTTATGTCGCTCCTCATAGGACTCCCCTTCCCCCACTTTCATTGTTCGTGATCCACTGTAGAATGACTCGTTTTTTTTTAACTTCTCTTTCCTCATTTCGACCCATTTCAATTTCTGTAACAGCTGTCCTAAAAGGCACTTTCCTGCTCTATAGCGCACGCTTGTTGTTGGCACAGTGGCAACCTTACCAGCCTACACGCGGCTTGCGGTGCCTTAAAAAGCACCAATCGATACAATTAAAATTGCATTTTGAGCGGTTGTCTTCTATCATTCCTCTACATTAGCTGCCAGATTGTCTCTGATCTATTTCTGTGTGATAGCCTGTTTTTTAAATTAATTAATAAATACACACTAACAGCTTGCTCTTTCTCCCTGCAGTCCAATGGTATGCCTATGTATGCACGTTTATTTCTGGGATGCATCACCCCACCCTTTCTTTCCTACTGCCATCGAGGTAAGATGCAGATGGCGGAGTATTTGTAACTGCTGCCTGCAGTGTACGTTTCTAGGTAGGAAAGCCAATCTCGGTTGCACGAAGGAATTATTTGAAAACAGCTCTCCGCATCACGAGGCAGATTTACTACTTCTGGCGCATCTCTGCTAATCAGCAGGGATGCACCAGAAGAGTTGCAACGCATCTGCCCACCTGTGCGCCACCACTCAATGCGGCACACCGTGGCGCATGGATGGGCAGATGCGTGTTGCATCCCCTGGCGGAAAGGTGGCGCATTGCTGGAGTCGCGTCGCAACGCGACGCTGCTCCAGCAAGGCTCGGGGTGCCCCTATTCCCAACATGCTGCGTCAATCCTTACGTCTGCTTCAAGCAGGCGCAGGGTTTTGACGCAGCATGGCTGTAAAAGTGACTGACTGAAATTTTGTAGATTTCACTCAGCCACTTTTCGGAGGAGTTTTATGCGCCGCAACGCCCCCCCCCCCCCCCCACCCCCCCCGCCCCCCTCCCTTCTGCTGGAACGCCCACATGTGGCGCAGGGCTTTACAACGTGACGCATCTCCCTAGATGTGTCACAATGTAAATACCCCGCTGCATGGTGCTGGCTTTGAGCCACCGCTGCGTCACAAAAGGGATGCAACGGCGACGCAAATGTGCTGTACGGGACTTGTAAATCTGCCCCAGCGTACTTAGTGACACATGCCGATGGCAATATGCTTGGCTTTTATATGGCGCACTCATACAGACAAACTTGCATACATATGCATCCATATATGAACAGAGCAACAGACTTTCAGGTATACATGGACCACTGGACATACAAGTAAGGCCCTCATTGAGAATTTTATCACCGTAGGAATTACTGATACAAAAAGAACCCGTGACTCCGGCAGTAGGGAACATTCATTCCACTACAATTCAGACCCTAAGAAATAGGAAATTACTGGGGGAATGGGTAGCTCTTGGACCAATTCCCCTAGCAATTATTATTTCCCTTTCACAAAGCGATTTCAGCCGCTCCCAACAATCTATAGTTTCAATACCTACAGCTGTTACTAGCCTCACCAGAATAAATAAGTGGCGGTAATGATAGCCAAAGTACTATAAAGGGATAACTTCCATCAAACTCAAAAGCATGTATGTTTTAAAAAATGTGACAGGTGACCACAGACCTTTTCTGGGTCAACCTGGAAGTTCCATCATGAAAGTGATGTAGCTCCCTTTTTTGCTGGTCTTCAATTGAAAGCCCTACTCATGAACCATGAGCAGTGTTAATCCTGTAAGGCAGTGTTTCTTAACTTTTAAGTTCTGTGAACCCCCAGTTAATCATTCCTTGAACACCCCCTGAGTCATTACTGGAAGCCGGGGACCCTAGTCTAAGCATTTTCAAAGATAGGAACCACAAAACAAAACACCAAAAATACAGAAATAAGCATTCATCAAAGAAATGCCTAAATGACACTCTTCTTCCATACTATATACAAATTGATGCACGTACACTGCTCCCATGAGGATACTAAATTCATTTTTAGTCTCTAATTCAAATTCATACGCATTAACAGAACATTTTAAAATGTTCAATATTACATTTAGCTTCTCTAGTTATATACATTTTAATAATCTGTTAATATAATTTGATTCACGAAGCAGCCGCGGACCCCGTAAGTAGCCTTCATTGACCACCAGCTGTTCCATGACCACAGGCTCAGAATAACCACTCTAAGGATTTTGTTGCTCTACAACTGGACTTAGTCAACATGTAAATTGTGGGACAGATTAACAACAAAGTAACGCAGCACGGTGCAGCAAGTCATTTTGCTTCGCCGTGCTGCGTTAGCTTGGAAAGCACAGATATGCGACATATTTACAAGAATATGTCGCATCTCTGTGCTTTCACTGCACTGGCGCACAAACTGGAGCCATGCGCCGGTGCAGGCACCCTTGCACCATGGTGCAAGGGTGCCTGCATCGTGGGGAGATTGTTTTGTGCAGGAAGGGACACCTTCCTGCACAAAAGCAATCACAAGAGGCTTTTTCCTCTTTCAATGTGTGCTGTAGAATGCTGCATGCATTGAAAGAGGAAAAACATGGAGAAATGAAAACATTTCTCCTCGTTGCGCCTCCCTACACCACCTTCAGGGTGGTGTAGCATTCACACGCATCTCCAGATTTATGATTTCTCGTAAATCTGGAGATGTGCCTTGTTCTATGGGTGTTGCGTGGGAACACCCACAGCAACACCCATGAAACGCCCCTTCCACGCACACTGCTGCGTGTGAAGGGGCCATATTTACGAGGAGAGGAAAAGTCACGCAGGGTGGCTTTTTCTCTTCTTCTAAATATGGAGGAGCCCCCTGCGCCACCAGTACGTCACGAAAAGTGATGTAGTGGGGGTCTGCTCCTCAATATCTAATAACACTTCAGAGTTAAAGGTAAAGCGCCAGTGGCGTAGCTAGAGCTTGTGGCGCCCGGGGCAATCCCTCAGATTGCCGCCCCTGGGGTTGGGGGGGATGCTGGGGAAAAAGGACAGCACGCACTTGAAAGAGGTCCGAGAGACACGTAGTATAGCCGCAAATAGTTACCACAATCATGCAAGTTACATGCACATACATGACACGGTCCAAGGCTACACAGTTGAATACACCGGTGACCGGCAGTACTAAGGAGAACAAACAGACTGCATGATCTATCTGGGGACTCAGAAAAATCACATGTGACATGAGGTGTGATGAGAAGGCAGGGTACAGTGCTGCATGGTAATTGTTACTTCAATGCTTCACACTGGAGAACTGAATGTCAGCCTTGGATACATGGAAAATGTGAGAAAGGACAATTGTAAGAGCACTTTTCAAAGACTTCAAATAAATAAGAGTTATTGGAACCTGAAGCATTACTACAATAATAGTAAATTGGCTTTTTTTTTTGCTAATTAAATAACATATTCTATAATTACTAACAGAGTGCTCTGGTTATCGACCTTGAAAGGATGAAAGGCTAAGATCCACTTTACTGCGATTCAAACTTCTGACCTGCAGGTACAAGTAGAGGTCTTAATTTGCTGGGCCATCTTGCTGGCTGCTGACGTATTACCACTCCTCCACCCACTCCTTCCGCATCATAGTGCAGAGTGTGCACATTTTAAAACATAACTAATCAGTCCAGAAAGAAGTGTGGAGGAGATATTCAGTTTCACAGTTTCGCAGCTTTTATATTACCAAAGAGAGAGAAAGCACAGATTGGCCCCACCTTCAGTGGCTGGAGCCTATTTCTGCTGCTAAATTAGCAGGGGTAAGGTGCCACCCGGTGTTAGTCAGAGATTCCAACTCCAATCTATAATGATTTTTGATATTCATGCCGAAGAGGAGAGAAAGAGTTGCTCTGCTGCAGAAGACGCAGGGCCTGCGCCCCTAAAACATTTTAGAAATGCAGTGCTCCAACCTCACGAGCGGGCGGTGGGGAAGGCAAAAGTTTAAGCATTATTCAAATTTCCCAGGCACTTTTGTAAAATGCGAGGCATTTTTACAAAAGTGCTGATATTTTGATTTTTTTTTTGCAATCATGACATCCTGAAGGGTTTGATTTACATCTTAAACAATAAGCATGCTAAATCTATTCATCGGTTTCTATGAAATGGTAAATGCAATTCATCGTTTTTCTATGAAATCACATACAACCCTGTGGAGCAGGTAGGCACAGACTATTTCTGGTGCTTTGAAGAGACAACCATTGTCCCTTGGTGCTTTGTATCTGCGAAAGCATGCAGAACTTCCACAGATCGGACCCAATGATGGCTCTCTGTGATCTCATTTCCAAGCAATCATCTTCTCGCACACAATCACCTGCTCACTCCCACGCAATCACCAGGCCTCGGGTCTTCTACTGCATGCATTAGCTAGGCTGGGAAACAGTGGAGGTCTGTAGCCAATCAGTTCATGGACTGTCCAGTGCAGCACACGTGAAAAACTATTTCAAGATGGTATGCACCTACCACATGTTTACTGCAGAATGTGTAACGTCATGCTGTATGGTTGCTAGATATCACAGCTCAACACTGACACACAGGTTCACCATAAACCAATGGCAAGTTTATTTCAAGAAACTAAAGAAGCTATAAACATACCACAAACACACCCTCCTTCACCCCCACTCAGTGCAGTGAGAATACGGAAGCACATTGGAACAACTGTGCCTATAGCAAAACTCACAAAACTTGTGTACTTTGACATCACTTACTTCTTGCGCCTGGCATTCTCAGAAAGTGCTGTGGACCCTTCCTCTGGGCTCTTCTGCCCTGCCCTGCTCTGCCCTGCCTGCATTCCACGTCCCCGATCAATTAACTGCTTCGAGCCTAGGGTGGGACATCATTGCTTTACCCAGTCTCGCATCTCTGCCTGCAGCTCCGTCAGCCTGCCACCACCTGACGCCTCCGACCGGCACGCAGTAGCTCGTGCGACATCACGGGCCTATGCTAGGGTGGTGGTGGCGTGCGTGCGCTGCCTCTTCATGTGCTTCTCCCATCCATCTCCACCTTACTCCGTCTCACTGTGTGCTTCTTTACTCCCTTCTCCGTGTTGCTCTGTCTGTTCTTCTTTGCCATCGACTCCGGTCTTCAGGTTGTCCTGTCTTGCCGTGTGCTTCTGTGCTCACCCCCCAAACCTTCTCCCAGTGCTTTCTCGCTGTGTGCATCTCTACCCCTTCCATGCTGCTTACTCATCTCCTTGTTGCTGTCTTGCCGCGTGCTTTTATGCTTTCTGCCACTTTGTCTTCTCACTGCGCCATATCCTCCATGCATGTGTCATTTCTGTTCTTATGCACTATTTGCTCCAATTTATGGAAAGAGCTTTCTGTATGATCAAGTTAAAAAAAAAAAAAACGTTAAGAATTAATCCTATTTCACTGCTTTATGCACCTCTCCTTTCATGTGTACCGTTAAAGTAGTTTGCCAAATAATTTGGATAAAAGCACTCTAATCAGTGAATAAATATACACATAAATTAAGGTCGAGGGTAGAACAATACAGGGAAGGTACAACTCTAAGGATATGTGGTATTAGATTCACCCCAGGCAGTGTTTCCAGCGTTTAAAGAAGTCTGTTTTATTCTAACCTCTCGATGCTCTGCTTTTTGGGGCACATACAATTTTGCAGCACATCCCGTAAAATGACAAGAAAGGAAGGAGTTCCATGGCAATCAACTGCTACCAAAGAGTCAAATAAATTTTAAAGGCCGGAGAAACGGGCCACCAGTGCTGTGCGGCCACCGCCCCAAAAACAGTGCCGCCTGGGGCGGACCGCCATCCCCTAGCTACGCCCCTGAAAACGTATCTCCATCATCACCTATGGCACCTTAGCCTACCCCGATAAATTAGGCTCCTTCTTGAACAATACCCAAAGTAAAATATACTCCTCTATCTTTAGATTACCTCAAAACTCATGAGCAGCACAGATAAGGCTCGAATTTAATTTAGCTGAACAACACTTAGAGCAACAGGCAGCCCTTTCAAAACATGCGCACACTTAAAAAACTGCTCAAACTTTAACACTAAAGCATTTTATCCAGGAGGAAATGAACTCTGGCGATCTCATTAACAAAAATGCCTGGTCCAAAGCTTTCAATCAATCAATCATTTGTAAAGCGCACTACATACCCGCGAGGGTCTCAAGGCGCTGGGGAGGGGGTGGGGGCGCTACTGATCGAACAGCCAGATCTTGAGTATCCTCCTGAAGGTCAGCAGGTCAGGTCTTGAGTCTGTCGTAGGCTCAGTGGGAGTGTGCTCCATGTCTTGGCGGCGAGGTGGGAGAGGGATCTCCCGCTGGTGGTTGTTCTTCAAAAGCTTTGAATGTCAGTCTGCAGTTGGAAGGCGTGGAATCAACTTATGTCACATACACTCTTCAAGAAACAGCTCTGTAAGGTCATAAAATAACTTTCTTATGGTAAGGACAAACATACCTTGACTAAAAGAAGCCATGGATGGTCTGTAATTGACTCGTACTGAAGAGCAGAGTTACCTGGCTGAACCTTTCAAAGCTTATTACAAAACCTGATAGATGCAGCTTCGTCTAAACAGTTTGCCTTCTCTTGACTTTTTGCCCAAAGGGGCAGAGAGGCCAGTTTCGTAAAATTGTCAACTGTTCTATTAGCACTTGGAAACCCTGGTGCATCTTTTATGCACTGGTCCACGTATACATACGTCTATTACAACACATTTTCTTTCAATATGGTATCCGCATATGTCTTCATGCCATCATTTCTGGCTGCGAGGCGAGCATCCCCAGGCTGTGACCAGAAATATCAAATATATGGCTGTCACAGACTGTCTGCTGGCGAGGAACTGATCCAAATGATTTACCATCTTCAAAGATTAGAAGCAGCCATCAGATCAAATCTGATACTTGTCCTTCGCTATCCAGTCTGATGAAAATACGAAATACAAACTGGACGGAAGTGTTGCTCAATCATGAACTATACTTTTCATTAGGCATTTTTGATCATTTTAAAATTTCTGAAATATCTAGTAGCCAGACCTGCTGCGTAACTATGAACTATACATTTTCATATGCACTTTAGATATTCTAATTATGGGAAACATAATCTCTTTTAAGTTTTGTGAGTATTAAGTTTTAAACATACTATAGGGCATACATCTGCAAGACTGCTCTGATTTTATATGGTTTTCATATTAATGCATTTGGTTTTAATTAACCATAATGCAATTTACTGAGTAAGTGTACGAAGATTTAACAGGAACCACAGTTTCAAGAGGAATATTGAAATTCAAAACATGTAGTCCTAGACAATCCTGTTGATAAACAAGTCAAAGGCTTGTTCTTCGCTATCCTGTCTGGAGAAAAGTTGGAATATAAACTGGATGGAATTGTTGCTCAATTATGAACTACACTTATGAAATATCTCGTAGCCAGACCTGCTGCGTAACTGTGAAATATACATTCACATATACATTGCACTTTAGATGTTCTAATTATGGGATACATATTCTCTTTTAAATTGAGTGTACAAAGTTTTATGGTTTAAATCTTTTTATTGAAAAGAAGGCCAGGAGCAAATAGTATACGTCATCACATCTGTCGTATTAGACACTTCAGCTGGGTTATTTGGCATTGTTCAAAAGTTAAAGAAAAAAGAGAAAGTGAGGAAAACATCTCCACCCTCATCTCTCCCCACCCACAAAACTCGGAGCACCTTTGCTATCAGATTAAAAAAATAATTGGTTAACACGTGTGTAATCATAGTCGCTCATGTGTTAGAGTTCGCTTCTGGTAGAGGTAGAGGACGCAAATATTTCGGGCATGTCAGTTCTCTGAAGTCTTGTGTTAGGAGAGACAGATAGGGGTGCCAGAATTTCCTAAAGTCCTTGCCCTGATTTGCGAATGTTAATGATATTCTCTCCATTCCTAAAATGGTCCATAGCCTCTGCAGCCATCCTATGTGAGTAGGCAATTGTGTGTCCCAGTGTGTTAAAAGGTTCTGCGTCGCTGCCTCTAGCGCAAGGCCTATCTGTCTGCTCTGTCTAGATGTCAAGGAATATGTTAAGGGGTTTGGTAGACCTAACAGAACACAAGCGATGAATGTAGGTATTTGTTTCTCAAGGTGGGTATCTACCTCATCAAATATTTGGATCCAGTATGGCTGGAGGTGGGGCAGTCCCATAATATGTGTATTAAGGCCCCCTGAGCACCGCAGTCCCTCAAGCACCTATTGCTATTGTTTGGATACATTTTATGCAACCTAGATGGTGTGAGGTACCAATATGTAGTGATTTAAAAAAAGGTTTCGGTGAGCGAGGCGTTGCTGGCGGTGTGTCGTGCCCTATAGTACATATCACTTGATTCTTTCTTACCAAACTGCCTCCCCAGTTTCTGCTCCCACCTGTGTTGGCTGTTATAGGTGTGTTTGTGACACTCAATCAGAAAACGCATAAATCTCGGCGATGAGATGTTTCTCTGTGGTGTGAGAGTCCAACCAATACTCTTATGCCGTAAGGGGGATCTAAACGGTGAGTTTGTTGATAGGGTGCGGTAACCATTGGTGTAGTTGAAGATAACGTAGTCTTTCAGATTCAGGAAGGATAAAGTCATTTTTGTGTATGTCCAGAAATAGTCTGCTGCGAGGTAGAGCATTGAAGGGTATACAAAAATAAATTAAATCTCGGGTGTCTCAGTTGTGTTAAAGAGGAGTTCCAATGACTGCCCATGCTTCTTTTAAATCACCCTGTTCTATCATTTGCTCAACTACAGGTGTTATTCCTGCAACTACCTCTGGAGTGAGTTTGTACTGGGAAGATCAAGGATGGACTATATCTGATTTTATCCTCATTTTCATTGGCACTACTCCTTTTATCAATCCAATGTGTTTCCCCATAAAATCCCAAATGTTCTCTTTGACTGTGTATTTTAAATCAGGAGGTATATCTTCCTTTGTCAAAACAGGGAACAAGCAGACTACTTACTCTTTTGATATGATTTTAAAGTCTACATTTGGATCTGCCGAAATCTGGGACAGTCCTGAAAATTAGAATACTCTGTTTTGCACGCCGTGCTGCACAATTGGGGAGTATGGCAATTTTGCATGATTCAGTCTCTCTTTTTGCATGTTTAGCACAGACGTCAGTTGGGCTGGGGCTACTGAAGGTGACATTTACTATTCCCACTCTACTGTTACTACATTTAGGGATCGTGTTGGACACAAAAGAGGTGACATTTATTGTTCCCCCTCTAGTTTAACCATGATGGGGGAATGTTTTAGACACTAAAAAGTGTGAAATCTACTATTCTCCATACCTTATTGGGGGAAGGTGTTGGACACTAAAGGGGCGACATTTACTATTGCCACTCCAATCTAAGGCTTTTTGAAGAAGGTGTTGAACAATAAAGAGGTGTAATTTACTATTTCTACTACAATCTAAAACAGTGTCCTTAAGTTAATACAAATTAAACATTTTAGATACAGAATAAATAATTCATACTCACAAACAATTGAACTATAAAATAAACTAACGTTCAATCGAAAAACACACTAACCAAAACCTCAAACCTATATATTCATATTTAAACAGTTACATATGAAAACAATTGTTAACATTAATAAAGAATACTTTAGAAAAACATTTACAACCATTCCTAAACTTTTAACCATAAAATAAAGAATACAATCTTAATCCAAAATTAACAACCATGAAATACATATTTACATAAAACTATTTTTATATAAAAAATGTCTAATTATTGTACTGTATTAAAATACATTTTCATATATTTTTATTTTTTTAAATATTTTCTATAAGTTACATTGTTTAATATTTGATTATTTAAATTTCATATTATTAATATGTATTTAAGTTAATTTAAAATTAATTAAAATATGAATGAAACAAAATAAATCTAAAGATCGTAAAATATTAATTTGCATATTATTAAAATAATAATTAACATAAAATGTACTTTGCAATATACAGTTTTCAAAAGTCTCCCCACCTTATCCCCACTAAAAAAAATGTAAAACTAATATTTATATACATTAATACAACTAAAATTATAAATGTTAGCAATTTTGTAGCTAACAAATTATCTAGCTAAAAAAATAAACACATCTTTTTATGAAACATATAGAATCAAATGCCTTACATTAATATACATACAAAATGATATTATGTAAAGTAATATTTTCTACATCAATATTGTTTACAGCGATATTAGAAACAACTCAAAAAAGTATGTTTTTACCTTCGAAATTCCGGTTGATGATATTTTTGGCATCACAATATTCTTGATATTATCGTATCACAACATTTTTTTTCTGATATTTTGTACAAAAAACAACAGCATCAGAAGCCTCCTTACCACCAGCACAGCTGCAAGGCAATGAATGTGTCACTCTGCCTCAATCATTCCACGCCCCAGTGGGAAGATGCATATCAAACCATCCTCCAGCATGGCAGAGTATAACAAAAGATCTCCAGGTCAAAGATAATGTACAAAATAAGTACAACTCGTAATCTGAAGAAGCCTTTCAAATTTCCACTACAGAAAATAGGACCTTTTCTCTTGGACATGCTCGTTTCACAGAGTCACCATTCACTCAGAAAACGTTGATAGAGAACTTTCCAAAACAGCAAAGGAGCAAAAGGAAACATTGTTGCTACTCTTTGTTAAAGAACAAACGTCATAACAGATTTTAACCAAAGTTGCTGCGCTGCGCTGCATTGCATGAAAGGGTGAGAGCAGACAGAATGCTGATGAGTTGGTAGTACCCAAAACGAAGACCACTTGCATTTGGATCAAATTGACATGGAAGATCATGGCCTAGCACCTCCTGAGAAAGGACATGACTGCCTAGCTCTTGATTACATGAAGAATGATCCCTGCCTTTGTGAATCACAAACATTCTAAAATAAACTACTATTCATTTATATTAACATCAGAGCACTTTAATGGGAAGAGGTTCTGGACTAGTACTAGGACAGAGAAGCAGGCTGATCAAAGGGTCAAGAATAGATTTATGTGCCTGTGTATACTGTATGTGGGTAAATCTGTACTTAAAATGTTCTCTATAAATATCCAGTAGGCTGTCAAAACTGTTTATGTTGAACGCCTTTCTCATTCATGGTATCAATTTTATTAACGCCCCTAAGAGAATGTTTACCCTGTTGGGATTTAATTACAGTGCTATTTAAACTTATGAACCCCTTCTTCATACCCATGCCAAACATCCAACATATTTCACAGAAGTAATAATTGCATTAGGTAGAAAGGTGAGTGAGATTCCAGCTCCATCTGCTAATAACCCACCTTTCCTTTATTTAGAAATTCATATTAGGCTGCCATAGTAATCACAGTATGTCACTCCCATCATTATACCCAAGTCCAGCCTCTGCAGCAGTGAGATTGGGGCTTACATTAGATATAGAAAGAGCCTTGAAATTTGATGTGGATAATATAGACAATATATGCAAAATAAAACAATTATTTGTAAATTATGGCTTTAGCAATACTGTTTTAACATCTTTAAAGCAGCCCATAGCTAGAGGTATAGTATCTTGCATCCCCACATAGTATTAAGAATCTTACAAAGCCCATACTGGTTAGTCCAAGGTTTTCTTGGCCTCGTATGATACTGTCCACATTTCAGAGATATGGAGAGAGGCTACTTGGACATCAGTCCATATGTTTGCCAATTATTAATACAGTAACATCTGTTGCAAAACAAACACTTTACTGGGCCTAATTTCATTGAACAGTTTGTTTTCCTGAATGTACCTTACTATTCGCTCCAGACTGTCTGCCTCCACTGTCAGACAAGGTCTTACTACTCTATTCTAATTCTTTGCCTGTCCCATAAATGTATAAACAACTCGTCCTCCTCCCCTTAAAACCAGGATCGTCAATGGAAACTATTTGTTTAGGACTTTACATAAAAAAAACTGCCCTATCTGGCTGTGCACTGCATTTAGTGGACCGCGGAGAAATTTTCAAAAGCTACTGTCGAAATGTTTCCTATGATGAAGACAATGCCTGTATCCATCATCTCCTAAATTGTTTTCGCAGTTTGAATGGGAATTAAAATGGACTTTTAGTTTACTGAAAAGTGTTTTGTGATGTTAAATATTTTCCTTTTCTTTGGTTGTTTACCGAACAGAAAATATTGTCTTGGTAGGCATCTTTTTATAAGCTAATTTTCAGAAATATTAATATGTATGAAAAT
This sequence comes from Lissotriton vulgaris, assembly GCF_964263255.1. Classification (NCBI taxonomy): domain Eukaryota; kingdom Metazoa; phylum Chordata; class Amphibia; order Caudata; family Salamandridae; genus Lissotriton; species Lissotriton vulgaris. The sequence goes on from NC_141689.1 coordinate 446,021,157, forward strand.
GTGCTCTAGGCTCATGCACCTAAGTAGAGATATTCAAAATGTTTATGTATTTGGAGATGACAAAGAACCATGAGTATAAGAAAATCGCTTTTTTTGTTCTTATCTCTCAATTGCCTTTTAAAATATTTTTTAAACTGAAGGCTACTTTCTATATGGGAATTAATAATGGAGAACTCTGAATACGTTTGTTTACTACTACTATATATGGAGGGTTTGAATACACGCATTTCTACAGTATTAGTCTGATGTGGAAGCATTGCTGTGGCTGAATACTTCCAAGGCTAGCAATGCTCTTTAAATGTTGCTGCCCTTGCTCAGTTCAAGAGCATGGCAAGGTTATTTTGATGATATTGCTTCACATCTTGCTAACTGAGCAGTTGCGTTAAAGACCAACACATAATTCCACTTAATTTATTTATGTAGAACCTTTGAACATAATTGCTTTTGATGGACCTTTTAATTTTAATTATCTCGTTTCAATAGTCAACCCATGGCAGTTGAAATGATAAGGTGTCCGTGGTGTCCTTGTCCAGATAAAGCATATGAGCTACAAAAATAAATCAACATCTTACTAGGTGACATAATTCATGCTGCATATGCAGTTGTTTATGTAATAACAAAATAGATAAAATTATCTTTGCAATGTATAAATTAATGCTGTTCATCTTTGTTACTTTTATTTATTATCACATAACACATAACACTATATATATATATATATATATATTCACAGAAAAAAACCATAGGTTTTAGGCCATATATAGTTAGGGATTAGCATTTACAAAACCTTAATATACTCGCACAAAACCATTGAAATTCGCATATATAGTTAGATGCAATAACTATATATCGCGCACCCGCAACCCATTGCTGATGATGTCACATATTACATCATTCATGACATGGTCAGTGACATCACTGATGACATCACTGATGACATCATCCAGTGACTGTAAGTTTCTGTAAAGTTAAAATATGTCTTACATATTGAAGAATAAGTGGATGTATAAGTGTCTGGATGAAGGATTTAGTAGGTGCATGACTGACTGTATGAGTAAATGATTAAATGTGTCTCACTGAGTGCATGGGTTAGTGACTAAACTGTCTGAATGTGTGCATCAGTATGTCTGTTGTTGTGTAAGATGCTGCATGTGTTGATCAGTAGCTATATGAGTAACTATATGGGTTATTGATTGGTTGCCCAAATATTTGTATGGGAGAGTGAGTGTGTGAGTGGGGGTGGCTGGGAGGTGTGTGACTCTGTGCATAGATGTGTGAGCAGTTGATTCAGTAGATGTATGGGTTCAAAAGTGCATGTGAAAACAGCTGTATGGGCGGTTGACTATCAGCATGAGTGCATTGGTGAGTAATTGGATTTATCAGTACTATATGTCAAAGTAAGTACATATGTAAAACACAGTACATGTAAGAGTTGACATATATAAATAACTGTGCATAGGAGCCAGTGAATATGTGAGTGGCTGTATGGATCATTCTGAACTTGTATCAGGGATTGTATAAGAGAGTAAATATGTGTTAGTATATGTTTGATTAAGTAAGGTGTGTATAACTGTATAGTTGAGGAAATGGAGGTGTGATTGATTCTTTGCATGACTGACTAGGTGTGTGAGTAACTCCATGGATGAGTGACAGTCTGTGAGAGTCTGTTTACACTGATTGTATCTAAGGTTATATTAGAGTCTGAAGAGGTTGATCGTATTATCACATGAATGATATCATCAGTGATGTGATCAGTAATGACAAATGAGATGTTATCAGTGATGTCATTTGAGATGTCATCAGTGATGTCATCAGTGATGTCACTGACCATGTCATGAATGATGTAATATGTGACATCATCAACAGTGGGTTGCGGGTGCGCGATATATAGTTATTGCATCTAACTATATATGCGAATTTCAATGGTTTTGTGCGAGTATATTAAGGTTTTGTAAATGCTAATCCCTAACTATATATGGCCTAAAACCTATGGTTTTTTCTGTGAATTTCTATGGTTTTTTAATAGCAAATATCTATAGCTGTAACATATATTTTTTTATTCTAATTCACAAATATTTTTTATATATATTTGTATTATATTTTTTTAATTCAATTTATATTATAGTTTAAATTATTTTTTCTTGTTTCGTTGCCGGTCCGCGAATCGGTAAACGTTCCGTTAGTGTAAATACCGCGTTAGAAAGGCACATCGTGACGCATCCCATAAACGCAACATATCGCGTTACTACGTAATGCCCCTTATGACGTGCTGCGTTAGCGCACCCGGAAGCGTTCTGGAACGCTAACAAAGGCGCGAAACGTAAAGCCCCGGAATCGATCTAAGGCGCGGTGCGGAACGCGGAACGTAAGCATAACAGGTCATGTGACTAGTTAATAAAACTTTTCATTGGTTGATTTTACTTTTAGTTTCCTAATGATGGAACGCTTGATCATATGACGTAAAACAAACACTTTTCATTGGTTTAGAACATTTTGTTTTCTCAAATGATGAAAGTCCCACCTTTTTTCCTCACTCCGACTTTCATTTTTATGAGAGAAAGACCTGTTTTTGTTTGCTAAGACATGGCATTTCTATTAGCTGCAGCTGGTGGATCTCCACCACCTCCACCACCACCAAAGAAGACAGGACCGACTAGCCAGGTCATCTTCGACCAGGAAGAAGAAGAGGAAGACGAGGAACAGGAGCAAGGGACAAGTGGCTTTCTGAAAGAAATGCCAAGAACGTCCCGTGTGAAAGTGAATTTTATCTGGCAACTTTTCCTTCTCATGAAAAGAAAGTTAATGCTAGGTACGTTACCTGCCTCATCTGCAAAAAAACACTCTCAAGAGGGAACGAAAAAAAATATAGCTTTGGTAATCATACCATGCATCGGCACATGGAGACTTGGCATCCTCTTAATTATTCTAGAGCGCAACTTCAAGATTTGGTGGATAACCCCTGACCGGCAAAAACATCCACCAATGACTTTACAATAAGTGAGTCAGAGGCAAGGGAAACGATTCCAAATCTGCAAAAGAACTTTGGGCAGATGAGATTGACTTGTGTACAGAGTGGAAAATTAATATCATGCGGAGAAATGAGTATTACTTTAATAAATAGATCATTTGAAAATCATCAATGTCCAAAACGTCCTAGAAAGTAATTTTTTTTTGTTGCTCCTGTTTAGCCCTTTGAAGTAAATCATTTTTGTTTCTCCTTCCTCAAAAAAAAACAAAAAAATATAAAACATCAAAAATAAAAAATAAAGTTCTTTTCAGAACTACCTTCCCTTTTCCAAAAAAATTGCAAGAATGTTTAGCACTCTAGCATCCTCTATTTCTATTGATACGCTTCCCGATTAGCGTCCGAGTACGCGAACCGGGAGCGAAGTAAAAAAAATATTTTTTTTAAAAAGACGAATTAATAAACAGAGAGTAATGTGAAAACAAAGAAAAATAGAGTGAATAACACACAGTTACTGTAGAAAGAGGAACTGATAAAAGAAGTGAAAAGAGTAGTATAAATAAGTAATAGAAAAAGAAATAAAGGAAGTAGCAAAGACAGGAAACTAAGGGTTACAAAAAAGAAGCAGAGGAACTAATAAAAGTTAAATCTGATAGACATGTAACGTAAAAAGTACTAAACGCTTACCTTATAATTGTCATTACCGTACTGTATTGTAATTTTCATACTTTTTATCTATGTAAAAAAGAACAAAAACATTTAAATTAATACAAGATGGTAAAAAAAGAGTGAGCATAAGACAAAATGAATGTTAAATGTTAAATGTGGTATACTAGTAAAGCGTACAGCTGACCCAGCAAAGAAGCGTCCCGGCGCTGTATTTTGCTGGGGAACCCATCCTGGCTTTCCATGTGAGATAAATCCTCCTGAGCATCCCCAAGGTGATGCCAGGCATCCCCGGCGCTGATGGGGCTGTTACTTGAGATTAAGCAAGCTATTACCCAAAGTTGCTGAGTGGGACCCATGGTTGGAGTAGGCACCGAAGCAAACATTATCAAGTCCGCTGACCAAGGCCCAGGCCGACCTCTGCTTCTGGGTCTACCGCCTCTAATCAGTGAGCCACACCAATCCATATACATATTACAAAATCACAATTCAAAGTAGAAAATTAATTAAACATATTTAATGGTTTATTTTTGCTGTTATCAGAAAAAATCAAATTTCACTGAAAACAGTGAGTTGAAGGTATTCATCATATAACAGTGGGGAAAAAAAACCACAATCAAAATGATTGTGTTTAAAAAACCCAAATAATATAAATAAACAGAAATAGGAACTTCTCCAAAGTAACTTACTTTCTATGACATCAAAGGATATCCTATGAACAGCTTATACTCAGTTGTGCTGTTACTATTTTCTGCCCGCCACTTTCTGAAAAATAAACTCAATTGTTTTAAGAAAACTGAGACATACAAAGCAATTTGAAACAGCACACTAAGTTACAGCAACACCTAGAATCACTGTAGTCCAATTACCTACCCTAAATTCTGACTTCAAAAATCAAGTTAAAAGGCAACATTGCTTCATACTCAATTAGTAATGTTTGCTGAAAGAATAGCCATTTTTAACATTTTAAATAAGCTGTGTAATATCCAGATGTTGTCAAAGTACCAGCATATTATGTAATAACTGCAGTTGCAAATGTTCTTCCTGAAATCGATGACTGTGTAGCAAAAACATTTTTAATTAGACTGGACGACTTATTTTCTTCTAGTTTATGTAGTTGAAATTGTAAAATGACGTTTCATCCATAAGTTTTCAAAAATAATTTGGACAGCATTGCAGACTTACATTTCCTCTACTCCTTTTTTTGATCTGCTGCTTGACTTTGCTTATAAAAACAAATAGTTTTCGCTCTGTACTACAATTATCCACAAGGCCATATATAGTAGGAGCCATTAGAACCTCTGTAAATTCCTCTAAACAAATCCCAAGCTTCCTTTCCTAAAATTTTGGTTGTAAGAACACCAGGTAAGAATTTTGAAGGTGGAAAGGCAATCTTTTTTTAAAAGTTAAAACAGAATCATTGCAGAATGACCATCCGTTTCCAGATTTCAAATAAGCTGTGTAATGTCCTGAATTAGTTGAAGGACCGTTATGATATATAATTGCAGTAGTTTTAAAAGTCCTTCCTGATATTGACAACTGCGAAGCCACAAAATTATTAATTAAAGTTGTCAATTTAGTTCCATCAGGCCTACATCGTTGGAACATTAAAATGACATACTGGCCATAACTTCGTAAAATTAACGTGGACAGCATTCCAGACTTACATTGCCTGCACTCCATGTTTTGATCGGCTGCATTTACTACCTTATTGAAGGATACTGATTTACTGTCAGGCAAAGTTAAATATATAAATCTTTCTGAGTCTACACTAGTAGTACTTGATAGCCTACAGTTCTCGCAGTCATGCTGCCATTGATAAGAAAGGCCAAATAGATAATCTACATCTACACCCTCATCTTGCAATACATCAAGCATATACATTAAAAACTCCTGACAATCCTGCTGAATATTTTCAGAGAATTCTGTTTGACCTGAACATTCGTCTAACAGAAAACGAATTTCAGACACACTTTCTACTCTCGTTTTATCAGCACTACATTTCTCTAACACAGAATTCAACAAACAGCATAAACTTTGTTCCGAATTGATCACAATCTGTTCTTTGAAAGTCTCTAGTGAAAAGAGAACATTAACAACTTCATTAGCATAGCAGTTGACACCAGAACTATTTTCAAATTTAAAACCAACAACATTTTCAACAGAATTCATTTTATTCCTGCTTCCACTTTTGGGTTCATCGACTTTTGCTCTTTTTGCTACAACCTCCCTACTATTACTGATATTTATTCGTTTCCGGCCTACCACACGTTTCTCAATCAAAGGATATTGAGGCAATGTGGCGCATACTCTCTTCTTAACCTATTGTATTCCTTAACACAATCTAGATCTGCACAAATGTTTGTGACATCACAGTCAATCAAGTACAAACCCGATAAAGTTTTGACTCGTGACAATGCTACATAAGCCATACCCTCTTTGAATACAGAACTGCCAATATTCACTAAAGCAGTGTCTACACTTAAACCTTGCGATTTATGAATTGTCACCGCATATGCCAAGCAAACAGGAAACTGCTTACGACGAACATATAAGTCTTTAACAAGCAAAAACCTAGCAGAGCAACGACCAATTAGCTGTACTTCCTCAATGCCATCAAATTTAATTTTTAAAAATTCAATTCCATCTCTATTTCTGTATTTCTCAAAATCAACAACATTACCCATTGATCCATTTACCAGACCTCTTTCAACATGTAAATTCCTTCTCAAAATGATTCGGCAATTTAAACACACATTCAAAGTCTTTTCAAAACCCGCAGTTTTAGATATAGTCTTCTTTAATGAATCCAATTTAGATTTCAAATTCTCTGACAAAATAATTGTTGCTCCCATATGCTCTATTTTGTCAATAGCTTCAAGTTTTACAATCTCTTGTTTTTCTAAATTCAACATTTTGTTGTTGAAGATGGAACATTCTGCAAGAGTTGGCATCAAACATATTCCAGATTTCTTCACAGTAATTTTCTGAAAAATATCCTCTGGCAAAACGTCTTCTTCTGGATATAAATTTGACAGTAATCGTGCATGTAAAGCTTGTTTACCACGCTCAGTCACTCTCCCGATTCTAATATCTTGTAGAATATTCTTGTAATCTTCGTCCTTCGCCTGACGCATATTTTCACGCAGCTCAGCATAACTGAAGTTTAACCATATGTTAACGTTGCCAATGCTCCCTAGGCACTTCTTGGTATCTTCATGTGTAAGCAGTTTAAACACTGGTTGTCCTTTCACTGGTGTCAGCTGCAGAAGATCACCAAAAACAATGATGTGTTTGCCACCGAATAACACATCATACTCTGTTTTAAGAACTTCCTGCATTCTTAAATGCACAAAAGCAAGCATGAGATTGGAATCCATGCTTACTTCGTCAATGATAAGAAGTTTCATCTTCTTCAAAACTCGAGATACTTCACAACAAGCATCTCCCGATAACTTGTGGTATTGTAATTTGTTATCATGCTCCACTGGCAGCATCAGTAACCGATGCAAAGTAATCCCTTTAATGTTATGAGCTGCCAGTCCAGTTGGAGCGGTCACAACACAAGACAGTGATGAATCAGTCCTTTTCTGCATATAACATGAAATTGCTTTAATAAGGAAACTTTTTCCAGTTCCTGCTTCTCCACTCACGTACAGTCGGACAGGCTTCAACGACGTACATGAGCACTCTTTCTTCTCATGACTTAATCCATGCTCAATTTGGTTGGTAACTTCGACATATATTTTCCTCTACTCAACGTTAAGTTGTCTTTCCAATTCTTCTAAGTTAACCGCATCCTTCTGAGCATGTGCCATGGCTCTTTCCACTTCAATCATGGCAGTAGCAGCTTCATTTTCAATAACTGGTTCTCCTAGTGGATCCTGACTCAATGAAACAGAACTCTGACTGTCCTGAGAACTGTCTCTAGCAATCTCGGCTGCAAGTGTTGCTTCCTGCTCAATTTCTGCATTCAACATTTGTAGATATTTTGGAAAAACAGGACATTCTATGGACTCCTTGGCTGCATTGAAAGAGTCTTCATAACAGAGGAAATCTCCAAGCAGTTCCTCTTCTGCACGCCAAGGCTTGAAAAGTTGCAAAAGAGCTAAATAGAAAAACTCTTTTCTTTCGGGAGATTCGTAATCCAATTTTCGATGATTTATCAATTGACATTTTTTTTGCTTCACCAGACATCCCTCACTTCCAATTACAGCATACACACCTTTATCAATATCTTCTTTGATGTTCCTCTTGAAAATGTAATTTTGAAGAACTTCATACAGACAAGCATTCTCCAGGTGACTGCTTCTATTTGGATAATATGTATCCAACATGTTGCTCTTCAAAATATCTGTACTGTTTGGCTCCTTCTCCGCCAAATACTCAATTTCCCGTACAGGTTTCAGAACTCGATTACGCGTTGCAGCAAGACCAAGACTCGCCCAAATGATACTCCTAGATTTGGCATAGAGACTTGCTGAAGATAACCGGTCAGAACATTCATAAGCTCCAATTTCTCGATGCAATAACATCTTCAGACTGAAACTGTACAACTTCTTACTGAGGCTCTTTTCATGGGAAATATCCTCCCACATATCCTTCAGTTCTGTCTTTTCTTTTTTAGTGATGTAAGACGTCACATACCGAGCAACAGCCATACAGTTGTCAGCCACAAACTGTATATCCATGTTAGCATTCCACATGGACAAAATCACTGGGTTGTAGTCGTTGATGTACTTGGACTCTTCGTTTCTTTTCAAATTGTATGTGTTTTTGGGTGATTTCCTCGTCACATTATGTCGCAGCGATGACATCAAATTGTTAACTCTTACTTTAGATATCACCGACCGTGGAAATGAAAAACGACATTTGGTGTAGTATTTGTCCTTGTTTCTGAATTTTCGACGACAGTACTTTCCACAACGATGACTTTGAAACCGTAAAACTTGTTCTCTTAGACTTTTGCCTTCATTTGTCTTTGGAACAGCACATGTAGCATACTGTTCTATGAAACTCATCACTAAGTCATCCGGATCTGTTCCAAATTTAGGTGCATCTTTGATCCATAGTAGCATATGTATATGAGGAGCACCTCTTGCTTGATACTCCTTTCTCCAGAAGAAATCCAACACCTCTCCAAGAGGTGGATTTTTCTTGTTCGTGATGAAAGACATCATAGCTTCAAATCTATGATTGAAGTACCTGCAAACATTCACAGGATCCAAAGAGCACAGTTTATTGGCTGTCAACACTCCAAACCAGGAAGTGTTGACAGCCATCTTGTGCCTCGGTAACAAAGGCACAAGAAAACAGGGAAACAGATGCAAAAAACAAGAAAAGGGGGCAGGGTAGAAACACCCTGACCCCTTAGGCCTGCTCAGGGGGTCCCACAAGGACCCCCAGGGCCCAAAAAAGCATTTAAAAAAAGAAGAAAAAAAAACATTGGCGAGATTCGCGCACCTAGTTATTATTTAGCCCCTGGGTGGGCCAGTACCCGGGGGGCAGAGAAAAAAAAGTGTGCGGGCCCATTACCCTCCACACTGCCCCGGGGACCGCCACCTCCCCGGGGCTTGGTTAATGAGTTGAGGGGGGCAAGCAGCCCCCCCACAGCCCCAGGGACCGTCACTCCCGGGGCTTCTTTTTTAATTGGTGGGGGCCTCCAAAGCCCCCTCAAGCCCTGGGGACCGCCACACCCCAGGGGCTTTTATTGATTATTTTGTGGGGGTACACGGCCCCCCGCTGCCCCGGGGACCACCACCCCCGGTGATTTAACAAAAAATTATATACACCTGTGGGGGGGGGCGAGCCCCCCTCACATGCCCCGGGGACCGCCACCTCCCTGGGGCACTAATATTGAAATGTAGGGGTCCGTTACGGACCCACGAGCCCCGGGGACCACCACCTCCCAGGGGCTGTGCAAACATTGGGAGCCTGTGATGGCTCTGGGGACCACCACCCCCCCCCCAGGGCCAGCTCCTTGCAGTGTCCTGGGGTGCACACCCCGGGACACTGCAGTTTGCTATGACAGGGCGGGAGCCGTGCTGCTCCCGCTCTGTCATAGCAAACTGTGGTTAGGGTTTTGAAAGAGAAAGCAGGAAACCTGTTCTTGCTTTCAAAATCCAAACCACATTGCTTTTCAGCACGGGGAGCTGCAATTAATTCCCCAATTTAAAATGGGTCCAGGATGTATGTATTTGCACACATGTCACCTCAGGCCCGCCCCCTCCACTTACCACTGTGCAAACACGCACCGTAAGCGCCACTGACCTGCGTTGCAGAAAGGTGGTCCAGGCAAAGCCCCTTTTTACACCTCACTGCAACGTAGCTCTGTGGCACTTACTGGGGGTACCTGGTGGGCTAGTTGGACCCCAGGGACCCTCAGGATTCAAGGGGACTTAATCACCCAACTTAAAACAATCCACAGGCGTGTTTACACAATGGGGAAGGGAGGGGGCGAGGCCTTAAGTGACGTGTGCAAACACGCCATGTGGCGCGTTTCAAGTTGGGGAATTAATTCCCCTTCAATCCTGAGGGCCCCTAGGGGCCAACTACTCCACCAGGTACCTCCAGTAAGCGCCACAGGTCTGCGTTGCAGAGGTGGCCCAGGCCACGTCCCTTTTTACACCTCTTTGCAACGCAGCTCTGCGGCCCTTACTGAAGGTACCTGGTCGGCTAGTTGGACCCCAGGGACCCTCAGGATTCAACAGGACTTAATACCTCAACTTACAACGCACTAGGGTCGCGTTTGCAGAGTGGGAAAGAAATGAGGCATGGCCTTTGTCTACCTCTCCCCACTCCCACTGCGTAAGGCTTACCGGAGGTAAAAGGTAGGCTTGTTGGCCCCTAAAGGACCCCCAGCAGTGAAGGGGGCTTCAATCCCCATGCAAGAGCATGCCAGGGAGCGCTTTTGTAGAATGGTGGGCAAAGTTGGCATGGCCTGGTATAAGTACTTAACAGTGCTGCTGTGTGGGACTGACTGGAGGTAATAGTTTGGGAAGTTGCCCCACAAAGATGTTCTTGGGGGCCAACTACCCCTCTTGTTACCTCCAGTAAGTCCCACACAGTAGGATTGCTAAGACGTCTTCGGAGGCCATGGCCCCCTTTCCCTACCACTCTGCAAACGTGTGTCGTGGCAGACTACGGGATGGGGGATGAAGTCCAATTTAGTCCTGAGAGAGTTTGGGGGCCAATAATCCCTCCTGGTACCTCCTTTATGTCCTAAACAGTGGAATTCCTGAGCGTTGGTTGGACGCCCAGCACCCTTTCTCCACCACTCTGCAAACGTGACTACTAGTTAACGTAGCACATTTCTGCACCTCTGACTTAGAGGTAGTTTTAATCCCCCTGCCCTATTATGTACTAGGGCTTTACAGAGGAGGTCATGCTAATCACAGGGGTACCCCAACGCATAGTGTTTCCTAGTGTATGAAGGTGTTTTCATTGTATTCTAAGTGTCTTTTAGCATAGTACTGGCTCTAAGCTTGGTTAGTCAGAGTCAGTTACCACCAGTACCCATCTGAAAAAGTTGTAGGCACAGAATGATTTTGCAACAAGGCCTCTTTCTGCTCCTCTGTTGGTTCTTTCGGTACATGTCTTGCTTCTTTCTGCACTTTTCTTCTTCTTTCTGGACTTCTGTTGCTTCTTTCCGTATTTCATTTGCTTCTTTCTAAGTGCTTTTTTCTTCTTTCATCACACGTCCTACCTTTGTAGGCATAGTTAGAAACTAGCATTTAAACAACCTTAGAAATTCACTTAAAAAACCATAAGTTTCAGGCAAGTTATAGTTAAAAATTAGCATTTAAAAACCTTTGAAATTCACTAAAAAAACATAGGTCTCAGGCACGTTATAGTTAGAAATTAGCATTTAAAAAGCCTTAGAAATTCACTGAAAAAAACACAGATTTTAGGGAAAGTTATAGTTAGTTGGAAATTTCACTCGTATAAAACCATAGAAATTCCCCCGTTATAGTTAGTTCAGCTAACTATAACTCACGTCCCCGCAATGCACTGGTGATGACGTCACATATCACATCACTCATGACATGGTCAATGACATCACTCATGACATCACTGATGACATCTCAAATGACATCACTGATGACATCACTGATGACATAATTCATGTGATAAATTGATGCATATTCTCACACCCTAATATAACCTTTGATACACCCACTCTAAATTACAGACTGCCATTCTCAAAACCATAGACACTCCAACACCGATAACCACATACCCACTCACTGATTCTTAGGTTTACACACACATCCAGTCACTCATACTTATGGTCACTCAGTAAAGGACTATCATATGCACTCATCTACCTATATAGACACTCACACACCGCCACACATCCATAGAGGTACTCACACACCTAGTCAGTCATGAAAATAATTAATCACACTGCCATTTATTCACCTATACAGTTATACACATACCAGCTCAATTACTCCTACAAATTCTAGCATATTCTTACGCTCTTATACAATCACTGATACAAGCACACACTCATCCAAACATCCACTCTCACAATCACACACTCTCACTTACAGCCATTTATATACTCCAACACACATATATACTGCTTTTCACACATGTACCACGGAGATATACATTCACTCACTAACACACCCATACACACACTTACCCACTAATACAGCCCATCACAGATGCACTCTTAAAACCATACACCCAGCTAATCACCCACTTACACATCTATGCACTGTCACACACTCCCCACCCACACAAACACTCAGGCACCCATACAGATACTCAGACAACCAATCAATAACCCATATAGACACTCATGTAGCTAATCACAAATCCATGCAGCCCCTTACTCACCACCAGACGGATACAGACATTCACACAGTTTACTCACTAACCCATGCATTCAGTAAGATATGTTTAATCACTCACTTATAGAGTCAGTCACACACCAACTAAATCACCCATTCAGACACTTATACACCCACTTATTCTTCAATACAACTTTCCCTATATATTAAACATATTTATAATTTAGAGAAACACACAGTCACTGGATGATGTCATCAGTGATGTCATTTGAGATGTCATCAGTGATGTCACTGACCATGTCATGAGTGATGTAATATGTGATGTCATCAGCAGTGTATTGCGGGGTGCGAGTTATAGTTAGCTGAACTAACTATAACGAGGGAATTTCTATGGTATTGTATATATATATTTTTTTCTCTGAATATATGTGTGTGTGTATATATATTTGTTTTTTTTCACTGAACAAACCATAGGTTTCAGGGACGTTATTGTTACAAATTAGCATTTAAAAAACCATTGAAATTCATTGAAAAAACCATAGGTTTCATTGACGTTATAGTTAGTTAGACATTTCACTCATACAAAACTATTGAAATTAGACCCTTATAGTTAGTTGAGCTAACTATAACTTGCGCTCCTGCAATGCACTGCTGATGAAGTCACATGTTACATCATTCATGAAATGGTCAGTGACATCAATGATGACATCTCAAATGACATCTCAAATGACATCACTGATCTGTGCACAGATATGTGAGTGATTCATTCACTGGGTGTATGTGTTCAAGAGTACATGTGGAAACACCTGTATGAGTGGGTGAGTGTGTGTATGGGTGTGTTGGTGAGTGAATGCATATCTGAGTGTTACATGTACAAGTAACTACATATGTAAAACATAGTGCATGTGAAAGTTGGAGCATATAAATGACTATACATGACAGCCAGTGATAATGAGAGTGGCTGTATTTGATCAGTGTGTACTTGAATCAATGATTGTATAAGAGAGTAAGTATATTTTAGTATATGTATGAATAAGTGAGGTTGTGTGTGTATAACTGTATGGGTGAGTAAATAGAAGTGTGATTGATTCTTTGCATGACTGACTAGGTGTTTGAGTAACTCTGGATGAGTGGTGGTGTGTGACTGTTTGTATAGGTGTATGAGTGCCTATTATAGTGTTGTATTGATGAGTGACTGCATCTATGACTAACTATATGGATGAATGAGATGATGTGTGTGTAGACCCAGGAATCCGTGAATGCGTATGTAGTAACTGGTATTGGTGTCTCTAGTCTTTCAAAATGTAGTCTGTATTTTAGAATGGGTTTTATTAAGGTATGAGAAGGTGCATCAGATTTTCATGTGGATGATGTCATCAGTGTTGTCATCAGTGATGTCATTTGAGATGTCATCAGTGATCTCACTGACCTTGTATTGAATGATGTAATATGTGAAATCATCAGCAGTGCATTGCGATGGCACGAGTTATAATTAGCTCAACTAATTATAACGGCGGAATTTCAATGGTCTTGTATGAGTGAAATGTCCAACTAACTATAACGTCAATGAAACCTATGTTTTTTTTCAGTGAATTTCAAAGGTTTTTTTAAATGCTAATTTGTAACTATAATGTCCCTGAAACCTATGGTTTTTTCAGTGAATTTCAATATTTTTTTAAAATGCTAATTTCTAATTATAATGTTCATGAAACATATGTTTTTTTCAGTGATTTTAAATTATCATTCCATTCTCAACCTAGTAAAAACAGCTGATATCCCCAGTTTTCCAGGAATAGCTTCCGCAAACAACAAATCGCCACAAATGAGAGCAACAACTAACGGTAAAAAATATGCAGAGTAGACGTTTCCGTGCAAAAATAACACAAAAATACCACGTCCCGATATTTTCAACGAGCAGCCAAATCTGGGGTGCGATCAAAAAACAGGCAATAAGCTGCGTTAGCAGTAGGAATCTAACATTTGCCTTTTACTGGTGTAAACCAGGACGACTACCTACAGTGTGAAAGGGAGCCAAACCCATAATCACATCTGAAGACTAACACATGTCATACAGTTACTGATCATGCAGCTCATACACCCCGGAAGGGGAAACAACTGTTACAACGCAACTATTACAACGGACTACTTTTACAACGCAACTACTACAACGCAGGATCCTTTACAACGAATGCCTTTACAACGCATGACATTACATCGCAGATGCTATTACAACGCATGCCATTACAATGTAAGTATAGGTAAGTATATCATTTTAATAAAACATTTATTTAATTTAAAAAACAATTAATTAATCAATAATTTTATTAATATTAAAAATAAAAATAATTTTTAATAAAAAAGTATTTTAAATTATTTAAATTAATTAATTTAAGTAATTTTAATATTTATTAAAAAAAAGTTCTAAAAATAAAAAAATATAAGTAATTTTTACCCCTACACTATCCAGCACTTACCCTACTATTACACCCCCCTGGAGTTAGAATAGTAATTTTTACCCCTACACTATCCAACACTTACCCTACTATTACACCCCCCTGGAGTTAGAATAGTAATTTTTACCCCTACAGTATCCAGCACTTACCCTACTATTACTCCCCCCTGGAGTTAGAATATTATTTTTAAACACCTACACTATTTAAAAAATATATATATATATATTTACAAATACATTAAAAAAACTTACTTTAATAAATAACATTAATTAAATATTTATTAATGACATTTTTATTTAAAATTATATACTTACCTATACTTACGTTGTAATGGCATGTGTTGTAATAGCATCTGCTATGTAATGTCATGCGTTGTAAAGGCATTCGTTGTAAAGGATCCTGCGTTGTAAAAATTGCGTTGTAATGGTATGCGTTGTTAAAGTATGCATCGTAACGTCATACATCCGAGGCAGCGCAGAACAGGACAGCGGACCGTCCAAAAATGGCCTGGTCCCTCAGCCACACAATACTTGAATGTTGGCAGATATGGCAACCAAGTATGTGTGAAGGACGCAAGTCACACATCAATAATAATGCACACAATACCAAGTGTAGCGGTGATGTGCTGGACAGACCTCACTATGCAGAGAGCAGACCTCTCCATGTGGACATATACTGCTGGTGCTTGTAGTTTTGTGGACAATGGACGCAACCATGTTACCTCAGGCAGTGGGGAAGATCTCAGACATGTATCTGTGTTGTCCTCCCCTGGAAGCAGAAGTGCAGTGGGCTGGTCCAACATACGCCATTCCAGCATAGGAGTATGAATAAATAAGCCGGGGCGTGGTTCACTTTTGAACTGTGAAGGCCAATGAGGCTGCCAGAGCGGCGGGTCTCACCCTACCACGTGGCTGCCGCCATAACCGCAGGCCTCCTCGACACAGGCCCCCTGCGAACCTTGTGGCACAGCACCGCAGACTTATATCTGTACAGACTACTGCCTTCAATCTACACTGCGGACAGCAGGCCTCACAAATCAGATGGAGTAGCGAGTGCAGATGATGCAGTCCAGTACGAAAGACATATTGCTCCCAGTGCGGCCCTCTAGGACCACGCATCATTACTGGGTGCGCACATGCTGAGTGCTTCAGGTGCCTCTAACTCACTGCACCATAAGTCATCGCCATGTGGCCTTATTGAGGCAGAATTCTATAGACAAAAGACATTGCTCGGAGTGCGGCCCCCGGACTACGCATCATCGCAGGGTACGTACACGCTGAGCGCCAAAGGTACTACTAACTCAGTGCACCATAAGTCATTGCAACGTAGCCTTATTGAGGCAGAATTCAATAGACAAAAGACATTGCTCCGAGTGCGGCACCCCCGGACCAAGCATCATTGCAGGGTGGTACAAGCTGAGCGCCAAAAGTACTACTAACTCAGTGCACCATAAGTCATCGCCACATGGCCCTATTGAGGTAGAATTCAATAGACAAAAGGCATTGCTCAGAGTGCAGCAGACCATGCATCATCGCAGGGTACGAACACGCTGAGCGCCAAAGGTATTACTAACTCAGTGCACCATAAGTCATCACCACATGGCCTTATTGAGGCTGAATTCAATAGAAAAAAGACATTGCTTAGAGTGCGGCCCCCTGGACCATGCATAATCGCAGGGTACGTACATGCTAAGCGCCAAAAGTACTACTAACTCAGTGCACCATAAGTCATCGCCAGGTGGCCATATTGAGGCAGAATTCAATACACAAAAGACATTGCTCTGAGTGCGCCTCCCCGGACCACGCATCATCACAGGGTACGTACACGCTGAACCCCAGAGGTAGTACTAACTCAGTGCACCATAAGTCATCACCACAGGGCCTTCTTGAGGCAGAATTCAATAGACACAAGACATTGCTCCCAGGGCAGCGCGCCCGGACCACATATCATCGCAGGGTACCCATACGCTGATTGCTTCAGGTGCCACTAGCTCAGTGCACCACTTATCATCGCTGGTTGCACACACGCTGAATTGCCAATACTGTGCAGCTCTACTCAACGCCACATGGCTATGCACCCTTGCTCACCACTGCCTCCTGTCTACACTGCAGTCATCAGGGCTCACAAATAAAATTGAATTTTTAGTAAGTAATTACAGAGTGGAGTAGGCAACTAACTACAACGTCCCTAAAACCTACAGAATATCCTTTTAGTATCCTTGCTTCAAGAACTTTTTTGATATCAATTATAAGTTTATCTATTTAAGTTAGTTAGAAGATTATACTACGTGAAAATTCTTGCATTATGTCTAAATGAAATTAGTACAGCTCTTTTGCATGGTTCAATATTGGATGTAAAACAAGTTTGTGATGATATAGAGTTACAATTCTTTGATAGTCAAGAGGAGTGTACAGAAAATAACAGTTTGTTAAGAGTACGTGTTGAAGAAGAGATGGAAGATAGTACTGATGTGAAGTTTCAAAAAGAAATAACAAAGTTTAAAGTTGTTTCTGGTGAAAATCCCAACTATGTTTGTATTTGTTCTCAACATACTCATTATAAAATTCAAACTAGGAATGTAGATGTGTTTTTAAAAAGTAAATAGGAAAAGAATGACAAATAGAAAGAATTTCCTGCTTATCTGTTTGTGGTAGCTTGTTTTGAGTTATGTACTCTACAATGTATTTCTAAATATTGTTACAACAAATTAGAAGAAAACATAATGCCAGCTAGAGCTGTCCATAATGACTTAAAATTAGTTGCTATACCTCCTAAACTTACAGATTTAAATAGATGTGAGGCCATCTTTATACAAACTGTGCACCCTTTCTCAGACTATAATTTGTATGCAGTCTAAAACAGGTAAGCTGCCTCCAACAGATCTACAAAGAGGTTTAAAAGGAAGAGTTGTATATTTACCTTTTAAGAAAAATGTTGAAACTGTTAGTGTAGAAAGAGAGGATACTGAACCTGTCGTCATTTTTGTTAATGGTGTACCCACAAAGAGGCGGAAAATATGGCAAGGTGTAGCCACAAAGAGGCGGAAAATATGGCAAGAGTTAGTACATGTCACGAAAGTCCAAAAGGCTACATTATATCTGGTACAAAACAGTATTTACTTTAAAACTGTAAATGTAGAAGAAGAAGAAATGACTTTAGAAAATAAAACACATATTTCAAGTGGACAAATAGAAAAAGTGGACAATTCAAGAAAAGAAGAAATGTATGAACATTATACTATACATCCTCTACATTCAAAAGTACTGATAGGAGATACTATTGAATTGTTCCAGATGAAAAAAGCAAAAGGAGCTCCCATGAGTGTGTGGGAAACAACTTTGGAAGCTCGTTGTTTTCCACAGCTGTTCCCCACTGGAAAAGGTGGAAGATATGATGAACCAGTTCAGATTGTACCTTCAGAATACCGTACTTTACAACTGTACTCAGAAGAACCAAGATTTCCTCAGTATATTCCATAAATGTTTCATCTTTTGTTCCATACACCTACAATGTGGTCAGAAGAGCTCACAATTTAATATTGAGACAAGTTTTATTCATTAGAGAGAGAATTGTACTCTATGTCCTCGAACTTTGTCAAGAGGAAGTGACTAAAAACATTCCTCGAAGTCTGTGCTGACTACTGCACCTGAGAGGTGGAGAACGTTACAGTGCCAGATGTGATGTGGCAGAGATCGTAATGGCACCTTTCTTTATAGCTGGACAAAGTTACCAATAAATTATCACTGAAATTACAAATACGTCTGTGGAGTGGTCACTACAACCCTTTATGATACAATATATTGTGTATAATTTCACATCTGCTGTCCTACCTCAGTGTACCACAAGTTATGAACCCTTTACGTTAGAATCTTTTCTGTATTATTTCATATCTGGTACCCGTACCTTAGTGCAGCACAATTCATTGACCCTTTATGATTGAATCTCTGTGTCAGATCCAATAAGTACTGTTGTACTTGTTGCCAGCACCAACTATTCCCAGAGGGTTGGCTTACAATCACCCCACACCCATACACCACAGAGGTCACTGGACATGTGACCCTGGTAATAAAAAGGAGTCGAGCGCATAGGCCCGTACCCTGTTCCACTATCTATCTGTGTCTGTGTGTTCATTATGTATGCAACATGCTGCCCCTGGGCCCTACCACATTACATAGTGCTCTGGACAGCGTATGCAACCATCTTACCTTGGACAGTGGGTGAAAACTTTAGTTATATAACTTTGTCTCAGTCATTGTACAAGTACGTATGTAGAGACTGCATCATTAGAATACTGCAAGGAGAGTGTATAGTGAATTTATAAGTGCGTGAGGATCGTCGGTGTGATTGTATAAGTACATATGTTGGCACAGCCTAACTCCGACAACGAGCTTGTCTCTAATTGGCTGCCCTCCATGTGCCAAATACTGAAACTTCAACTTTCCATGGCCCTGTATTGCTACAACTGCAACACTCCACTGAATGTGCAATAAACCTTAATATCCACACAGATGTGTCATGTCCACCATCTTTCATGTGTGGAAGTATGGATGAATGTAGGTTCAGTGATTCCCCGTACCTTCCATGTTGGCCATGTTATGGGACTTGGCTCACAGAGTGACTGACACTTTGGCTTTTACAACCCAGGTGACGGCAGCACTCCAACATGGACACCCGCATCAGTTGATTCCTCATAGAACTCACGATGGAGCCACGCCCATAGCACCGCAGTCATTCTCCACAGCCTCACGTTGGACTGTCTTCCTCTCTCTCACTCTTTCTCTCTTCCTCTCTCTCTCACTCTTTCTCTCTTTCTCTATCTCCTTTGCTGGATGGATGACTCACCATCTTATATTTATTTTTGTCTTACTGGCTGTGATTCACAAATGGTCCAGCGATGAAACGCCACAGCTGTACATAGTTTTAGTTGTTGTCATTTTGTTTTAATAAAATATTTAATTTAATTTCTTGTTGTTTTGTTTTAATAAAATGTTTTATTCGTAATTCTATACGTGACTAAGATTCTTGTTTGTCCAACCTCACAAGCATCTTCTTATTAATGGTCGCAGAGGGACACTTCCGGGCCCAAGAAGGTATGCTGGTGATGTGGGAAGAGGGTGCGTTACCTGCCAATGTGGGGAGATGCAGCGTGAGAGAGGTATCTCTCACAGAAAGATCTCCGGTATGTTTTCAGAAATGCCTCGGACGGATGCCAGCTGATGCACTGAATCACAAATGGCTTTTTAATGCTCATATAGTGTGACTTATAAACAGTTCGAACCCAGGCTCCCAGAGGGACAACTGCGGCCTGTGCGCTTGACTCAAAGAGGGAGAACTACGGTCCGTCTGCTACCAAAGGAACAGCTTCTTAGTCTAACAAGGGAACCCAAACAGTTGGCTGAGGACCAGGGGGAATTATGTTTTCAAAAGACAGTGGTCCTTAGCTTATCCAAATCAAAAGTGTGAATAAAATATAGGCCATAACCGGATTCTATATTTGTCCACTGTCCAGCCGGACAGGGTATTTATTTGAACAATGAGAAACAATTAAATCATGTTTTAGGCATAGTCCTGTACCTTACTCTAGAAGGACAAACAACACATAGGAAAAAAGAGTTTCACAGGCAAAAGAGAGCAGTACTGGTCACTTTCAAATCAATATTAGATTAAAGGTTTGCCAGGAAGTGCTAGACACAACTAAGATACAACACAATGGCTAGGTTGTGAGAGCACTATATTAGTCGACGTTTCAATCCACTTTTGCTCTAGTTATACAGGATCATCATCAGGACTAGGATTGAAAACAATTGCCTGTCTATACATGTAATACAACCGCCTGTTAGGGAGGAAGAGAAAGGTAGGGAAAAGCAAAAAATGGTAGCCAATGGCTGAATTAGAAAGAGGGTACTCCATCATGACAAGCAGTCCAACTTCTTTGTAAATTTACAATTAATTCGGAATCGGCTTAACGTGTTCTAATAAGTGTTTGGAGCAAGGTGAGATTAACAGGCTTTCATAACTAGGTGCGTAAGTGACTGGTGATAACACTAGGTTCTCCATTAGGCGGTGTCTGTGTTACAGTCAAAAGACCACAACGAATATCAAAGTTGATGTTCTTATCAATTACATGCCATGATCTAAGAGAATCCATGCTTAGTGATCGAGCAACTGTGTGCATTCATACCGTGTTTTTGGGGGTAGAGGTGAATATGTTTCTAAAAGGGATTCGGACTAGGGGCTTACCCATTAGTAGGCTCTTTTTATCGGTAGTGTTTGGCGATTCCACCTAAAGGAGTGGGTGTGAACCGCGCTGTCAGAGTAAGAATCCTCTGCCTAAGGGAAGGACGGGAGGGTGCCCATTAAGTATTTTAAATTAAAATTAGTTTCCAGTGAGTGGTATGAGAGGGTGTCATTACCTGAATTACGGCGTCCGCACAGATGCAGTTGGCCTGCCGGGTCCTGTTTACCGCCACCCAATTTTCTAAAATCAAGAGTTTTCAATTAATTGTATTACATGTATAGACAGGCAATTGTTTTCAATCCTAGTCCTGATGATGATCCAGTGTAACTAGAGCAAAAGTGGATCGAAACGTCGACTAATATAGTGCTCTCACAACCTAGCCATTGTGTTGTATCTTAGTTGTGTCTAGCACTTCCTGGCAAACCTTTAATCTAATATTGATTTGAAAGTGGCCAGTACTGCTCTCTTTTGCCTGTGAAACTCTTTCTTCCTATGTGTTGTTTGTCCTTCTAGAGTAAGGTACAGGACTGTGCCTAAAACATTATTTAATTGTTTCTCATTGTTCAAATACCCTGTCCGGCTGGACAGTTGACAAATATAGAATCCTATTATGGCCTATATTTTATTCACACTTTTGATTTGGATAAGCTAAGGACCACTGTCTTTTGAAACCAAAGTAACAGCAGCATAGAAGCTCGCAGACGTAGAGTCACAGAAGCATACTAGCTCGCAAAGGTAGAGAGCTGTGTACCGACGGACTGGCTTCTAAAGGCTTGGCTGCAAAGTGTTGATGTTGGGCACAGGGAGCGTGAAAGGGTTATCTTACTACTGGTGCCCTGGAGTGGAAGTCGTGCAGCCTAGCGCTCACCTGTTTTTCCTTTATTGTTAATAAATCTTAAACCTTCACTGCGTCCATATCATCATTACACAGAGCTCCGCTATATTAAATTGCCCCAGGGACCTTTCTTTTATATTTATATTGATGCGAGGCACACGATGGCTGCTAACACTTAGTGGTTTGAAGTGTTAGCAGCCAATCAGAGGCAAGCTCGTGCTCGGGAGTTAGGCACAAACCAGATATATATATATATTTATTTTTTCTTTAATATCTCAAAAACTACAGAACGGATTTACACAATTTCTACAAAAGCGCGCTTTCTGGACTAAGACCTTTCTCCCTGCCAAATTTGGCATAATTCCGTTCAGCAGTTTGACATGTAGCCTTGTCCAAAGATTCCTATGGAAAATGCATTGTGCAAACACATTTTGGGACCCCCTTTTTCTCAGCCCCCCCCCCCCCTTGATCAATCACCCCTAAACTTTCAAGATAGGAGCTCATCAAAAAAGAGAAACTTTTTGGAAAATTTCGTAAATATTCATCAAACGACGCCACAGTTATAAGCACATGGAGGGCTCCAGGAGGGGCCGCGCAACACCCCTCCCAACATGAGTAAAGCCCCAGGACTGCGGGGACCCCAACAGGCCCCCTCAGCCCCAGCAAGCCCCCGCTATTTTTTGTTTTATTCCCCCGAGACCTAACCCACCCCGGGGTCTCATTAAAAGAAAATGCAGAAACTCGCGACCCCAGCACGAATTGCTCTGATAATTATATTTTTTTATAAAAATGTTTCTTTGGCCCTGGGGGTCCTTCTGAGACCCCCTAAGCATGCCTATGGGGTCAGGGTGTTTCTACCCTACCACCTTCTCTTGTTTTATACCTTTGTTTCTCTGTTTTCTGGTGACTCGTTTCTAACGAGTCACAAGATGGCTGCCAACACTTCCTGGTTTAGAGTGTTGTCAGCCAATCACAGTGAAGCTCATGCATGGGACTTAGGCTCCGCCCAGATATCGAAACTTTTATTTTTCTATTGTCTCAGCAACTACTGAACGGATTTACACCATTTAAAAAAAGGTCGCTTTCTGATACAAGCACTACCTTTTTGCCAAATTTGGGGTAATTCCGTTCTGTAGTTTTGGCTGTAGCCTTGCACAAAGTTTCATATGTGAAATTGATTTTTTCTCGAAAACTACTGAATGGATTTACACCATTTAAAAAAAAGGTCGCTTTCTGAACCAAGCTCTACCTTTCTGCCAAATTTGGGGTAATTCTGTTCAGCAGTTCGGGCTGTAGCTTGTCTCAAAATTTCCCATTGGAATTAACATGGAGAAAATGCGTTTTGGGATCCCCCTATTTTCTCAGCCCCCGCTTGACAAACCACCCTCAAACTTTCAGGATAGGAGCTTACCTGGATAGGCTTTTTGGGGGGAGAATTTTGCAAAGATTCATCAAACGACACTAAAGTTATTAGCAAATCAAAAAATGTTTTCCTATGGAAACTAGGTTGTAACTATAACTACCTACTGCGACCGCCAGTAGGTGATATATATATATATATATATATATATATATATATATATATATATATATATATATATATATATATATATATATATATATATATATATATATATATATATATATATATATATATATTAAAAATATATATATATATATATTATATACATTTTATATATATTTTACATATATATGTTTTATATATATATATATATATATATTTTATATATACATATATATGCATATATATGTACACATACATATATATATATATATATATATATATATATATATATATATATATATATACACACATATACACATACATATATATGCACACATATATATATACATACATAACCAAAAAGTTGCTCTGCTTCTTCCACCCCCTTGGGGGTAAGAGAAACCTAGGACCTTACCCTTGCACTAAGTGAATACACACTGAAGCCTACAGTAGTAATGGGCCCGAGAAATATCATCAGTAGTAGCCACTGGGTGAGTACACTGATTCCTTTGATGATGCATGAGTCCTCGTACATGTATACTGCTTAATACGAGAAAACTAAAAACTAGGACCATACCCTCGCACTAAGCGAATGCACAGTGAGGCTTGGTAGTTATCCAGCGGTTACCAGCAACAGGTAATCTAACACCACATACTCACTGGGCCCACAAAATAATTCACAGCACACTGGCAATAACCGGTGGGGTCATGTTTTTGTAATTATCGGGATTAGTTATCTTTAATCCCTAACTAATCTTTCCCTGATCAAAAGTTCTTTCCTCTGGTCAAGTGATCATTAATTGGAACTAGTTGATGGTGAAATGACATAAGATTTCAATATACTTACATATTTGGAAATGATCACAGAGTCAGGATGTCTTTTAAAGTTTTATCTCAGATTAAATTCATGTGAACCACTTACACAGTACAGAACAAACTCCCGCCTCTCACAGAAAGGAAGATTCAAATAATCAAGATACATTCATTTATACTTTGCAATGACACTGAATGAAAGGGAGAGGATAAAGAGAAAAGCACACAAGCACATACACGTATATATTTATATTTACCAAGAATGGTGTGATAACCAACTACCAGGCGTAGGAATTGGAAAGGGTCCCCCAGGAAAGATCTGGTGAACAAAGGCTTCAGGACCTCTCTATCACTGCCGCTTGCGTATCACCCCTCACTGACACTCGCTTCCTGCTCAAGATTCTTCCACAATCTTCTTTTAAATTAATTTGCTGAAGACAATTGGTTCAGCAATTCGATTCTTCTTCAGCATCTCCATCTGGGACTTCGCCATGCTCTCGGACAGCATCCTGGTCTCTAGCTAACTAACTATCTAATGCTACCTCAATTATACCTTTCTGTATGCTAGTACAACCCATTAATGTTTTAAACTTATGAAAATAATAACTCTGATTGGACAGACAAGGGGAGGTGATCATCACACCATGCTTATTTCCCATTATTTCTTTCAGCTCTTTGTTTTAAAATCCCACCCCTTAAGTTTTATACATCAGTCTTTATTCCCACCCATTATTCACAATGTAATTGTCACATATTAGAGAAAAAAACAGTAGTTCCCATCCAATTCAGTGAACTGTTGTTCCGGTTCCCATGAAAGTATCCACTGGAAACCTTGGACGAGGTACAAGTTGACATTGCATCTTCCGGCTTTGTTGCACTACGCATGTGTGGTAGAATGAGAGGGAATAGATTGTGGTTCAGGACTTTAGTCCCATAACAAGTACTATTGAAGAGTAAAAAAGACTAATGTTAAAATCAAAAATAAATGGTTTCACTGTATACTACCTATCTTTACTCTAATCCCATTTACTTATTAATATTATTCCAGCATTAGCATTAGTATAATAGCTGGGTTTCGTTTTTCAGCAAGTGGCCATTTTATTAGCTGCTGCGCAAGTGCAGAAAGTTGCCCTCCAAGCAAAGATACGTCATACTACGTAGATGCAGTAGACGCATGCGCACTAAAGAATTTCGGTTAGTGGCCATTTTTAGAATACACTCGGGTTACTGGTTAGTAAAAGCCATAGGCAAGCCTCAATCCTATACTTAAATGTTGTGTAATGCATGTTATTTTACAATACAAGTTTAATATGGGGTTAGTGGTTACAGGAGAAGATTGCATTCAAGCAAGTCGCTTTTTCACGAGTCCTTGCTCCATCAGGAGAGACCAGGAATCACAGTAGTTTTCCATACACAGCAACAGATACATTTACCTTTCCAAGATGGCCACAGAGCTTATCCGGTACTTACATGGAACTTGTAACGTGTGTTGCTTCTCCCTAACGTGATTTGCCTGGGTATATATTCACAGGCATAGATAAGGTTGACCTAGGATTACATAATTCCAGGTACTCTGTTGTGCACTAACTATACTATTATTTTACATGTTAAATGATGCACTGTTATACACTTTGTTAAGGGCCATTATAAAATGGATGCCAAGGATGTAATTTTCAAAAACCACAGTTGATGGACAGAATGCAGAACAATGTCACACATTCACCCCAGTACAGAGATCTGGGCCTAAATCCATCGTTTTTTTGCACTCCACACCACCCCAGTTCAGACATGGCCATATGTAAATCAGTCTGATCCTGTGCCTCATGGGAACAGTCCAGCCGGAATGTAATTTTCAACACCGATGTCACAAAGATTGTCTCTCTTCTATGTTGTATTTCCGACATGTAAAGATATGGTTTGACAAGAATCCGGTATGTGAACAAGGAGACTCGGTTCTCCGAAAAGCGTTAACTTGTATTAAATTCTCAGCTCGACAAATGATCACCTGAGTGAACGCCTACTTGGTCTCTCTGTATGATATATACTATCATATATATTTATATATGTTACTGATATTCCCAGCCTCTTAATTGTGCCGTGTGCGCGGCGGGGTAGCGAGCCCCTCAACATTACCAATGCATACTCCAAATAAATCACCTACCAGTACGGTGAAAGAAGGAGACAGGCCTCCCACTCCAATGCAGTCATCAGTGTGAGAATTTAATAATTCACCAAAGGCTGCAAAAAGTCCCCCTTGTTCACGGGTCAAGTTACGTTCACTTATTCATCGTGTAAGTGCACCAATGTTAATCATTGCAAATTAACATTGAAAAAGGACTCTCCTGCTGGACTCAAATCGGGGTAACCAATTCGGCCATCTTTACACAGTGTTTTAAGCATTCAATTACCATATGTATACATTGTGATGCAGCATGAAAAAGACCAAATGTAATAGTCATACTCTTAACATCTATTCACTTGTAAGAGTGCCTTACTGACGTTGCCAACTGCCACCAATGAAATACAAGACAACCATTATTTTACATATATGTAGCATATCACGCAACTGGACATTATGTGTATAAAGAAAATGTCGTACAAAGGGCATAATTGCATGAAAACCAATACCAACATATTTGTATAAGTGTAGTTACTAGTCTTAGTATACAATCATTTAGAAAATATATAATGCACTTTAAATATCTCAGATCATGCCCAAGTGGGCAAAATACCCCATCAAAGTAATATCGATTGTGTTGTCACTTATTATATTATTATTATTATATGTGCATATATGCGCTCTATTCCTCAATCAAGCCCAAGTGGGCTAATTCACCCCCTCATTGTAACACTCTCTTCTCCCATTAGGACTTCAAGGGATTCATTTACCATACCATATTACAAGTCAACAGAGAGGAACTGTGCCCCATACTAGGATATATAGATATATGACTCTTGTGCATTACACCCAGGTTCCAAAAGAGTTACAAGACACCCTAAACAGTACACAAAAGAAATGAAAGCAAAAACATTGCTAAAATCTATAAAACCACTAGCAAACCTAAACATGCTAGGGAAACATGACAGGGGAACCAATTAGAGAGATAACATCGAATAAAACTGTTCTAAAATCTTCAATGCACATAACGGCTATTATCAGACTAGCGGTGGTGGATCTATATATGATCAACCCAAATGGACTGCCAGTTCTTCATCTAGATTTAGTACACCCGAATGGAGGGTACTGTACCTGATGATGAGTCTTGACTCCAGTCTCCTTAGTTCCTGAACTCTATTGCCCCATCCTTCGCGTATTGGTATTCTGTGACGCACACACTAATGTAACTGGCTAATGTCTTTACTGTGCCGAGCACACTAAGCTCGAACATGGATGCCGGAGGGATAATATTTCCTATTCCCACTCCAGTCTGTACAGTAGTAGGGAAAGTAGCTCACTTCAAACATATTTTAATAACTTATGAATTGACCAAAAATATAAAACTTATAAAATTATATTATACATATATATATATATATATATATATATATATATATATATATATATATATATATATATATATATATATATATATATATATATATATATATATATATATATTTAGAACCAAAGTTTTTCCGGAGCGCTGCAGCTTGACACAGCTTCCCCCAGAAACACAGATGCACGGACCAAAGGTTTGCGGTGCTTCAAATATTTATTCGCTTGCCTGGCTTCATAACGTTTCGGCACACAGGTGCCTTGCTCACATGACAGCAAATAGTTGTGAGGGTGTCATTTTTAAAGTGCATTACTGTGTTCTGATTGGGCTCACTTGCATGGAGATAGTAAACAGACTAAATGTGATTATAAATCCACGTCAAATACATTTTGCATATCATTGCAACAATATTGGTAAAATACCCATTGAATCCTAATAAGAACATATATATATGTTTCATTAAACGCTACATCTAAATTCATATATTTATATATATATATATATATATATATATATATATATATATATATATATTTACATAACTCCAATTGCCATTTGATTGGGCAGACCCATCAGTACACGGTTTCAATATGTAAAACATGAATAAGTGCAATATGTGTTAAAAAAGTGCAATGTGCTTAAAATCACCACAACAAAATACATCAGACCCACAATTCTAATATTTCTGACTGAGCCCAGTCAATATATATATATATATATATATATTATATATATATATATATATATATATATATATATATATATATATACATATTACCTACTGGCGGTCGCCAGTAGGTAGTTATAGTTAGGATAATTTTCAATGTTAAATCTCAACATTCTATTTTGAATAACTTTGGCGCCGGTTGACGAATCTGCCTGAAATTTTCAGGAAAATGGTCTCATGGCGGTCCGGTCCTTCCCTGAAAGTTTGGGGGGGATTCGTCAAGCGGGGGCCGAGATAAAAGGGGGGTCCCAAAACGCGTTTTCCCCATGTTAATTTCCATAGGGCGGTCGATTTCACTTTTAGCCCGAACGGCTGAATGGATTTCCACCAAACTTGGCAAAATTGTAGGGACTGGTAGCCCGATGTGCCTTTGCTATGTCTCAAGATATGTGCTCCAGTGGATTTTGAGTAATTTAGGTTCAAAAAAATATATATATCTATAGGCGCTCTCCCGTGCGCGCACCCGAGTGCGCTCCAGGCGCGGCACGCGACTTGCGCGCAGGAAGCTGATTGGCTCTCAGTTGTCTGTAAACATTCTAAACAGTCCGGAGCGGCCGCCATCTTGTGTCTCGGTAAAATCGAGACACAAGGGGTTTGAAAAAAAAAGGGGCAAATGACCATAAGGGGGAAGAGTAGACCCCCTCTGACCCCCTAGGTTTGATGTAGGGACTAAAATAGGGTCCTGCAGGGCATTAAAATTTTTTTTTCGTTTTGCGCGGGGGAAGCGCATGGTACGCGCACCGGCGAAGCACGGGGAAAATCCAGGATTATATTTATGAAGGCCTTGCGCTGTTAGTTTTGCGCTTCCTGTGCGTCAATTTTTGTGACGCACCAGCGGTGTAAAAAAATGCGCATTGTTATGCAATATTTAAAAAGTGACGCATCTATCTAGATGCGTCACTTTTTAAATATAGTGCAACGAGGTACATTTTATTACACTGCTGGTGTTATGCGTCACTTTTCTGTGCGCACTCCTTATGACATTCCAGATGTGTCATATTTAATGTATGACGAATCATGTTGCAGATACAATATGGCGCAGAGTTTTAAAAAGTGACCCATGTACCTAGATGCGTCACTTTTTAAAAATAGCGTCAGGTATAATGCATGCAGAGGGGGTGTTCTCCCGCAAAAAGCTTTGTAATAGCGACGCAGTGAAATCTTTCAGATTTCACTGCGTCAGTTTTAGGATGCTGTTGCGTCAAAATCTTGTGCCTGCTTTACAGCAGGTGTTAGACTGAGGCAAGACCTTTCATATGCTGCTTTCCCCATTTGAAAGGACACATTACTGGAGTTGCGTCACTTTTGTGACGCACTCCAGCAATGCGTTACTTGGAATGTCATAAGGAGTGCGCACAGAAAAGTGACGCATTGCACCAGTAGTGTAAAAAAATGTGCCGCGTTGCGTTATATTTAAAAAGTGAGGTATCTAGGTAGATGGGTCACTTTTTAAAATCAAGCGCCACATTATATCTGCGTGAGGTATAATGCATGCAGAGGGGGTGTTCTCCCACTAAAAGCTTTGTAATAGCGACGCAGTGAAATGTTTGAGATTTCACTGCGTCACTTTTAGGATGCTGTTGCATCCTTTAAATATAGTGCAACGAGGCACATTTTATTACACTGCTGGTGTGATGCGTCACTTTTCTGTCCACAGTCCTTATGACATTCCAGATGTGTCATATTTAATGTATGACGAATCATGTTGCAAGGAGCTACAGATACGTCAGTATTTCTGACATATGTGTAAACATAAAAGTGATGCGAGGCCGGCGCAAAATTTTGACGCAATAGCATCCTAAAAGTGACGCAGGGAAATCTCATAGATTTCAGTACGTTGTTATTACCAAGCTTTTTGCGCGGGATTGCCCCTCTGCATACAATATACCTGATGCAGATACAATATGGCGCAGAGTTTTAAAAAGTGACCCATGTACCTAGATGCGTCACTTTTTAAAAAATAGTGTCAGGTATAATGCATGCAGAGGGGGTGTTCCTTGCAAAAAGCTTGGTAATAATGACGCAGTGCGTCACTTTTAGGATGCAGTTGCGCCAAAATCTTGCGCCTGCTTCACAGCAAACCTTTCACATGGTGCTTTTTCCATGTGAAAGGACACATTACTGGAGTTGCGTCACTTTTGTGACGCACTCCTGCAATGCGTTACTTTTGTGTTTACAGATATGTCAGAAATACTCCAGTTTATTCACTGTGTCATAACTTTCTTTTCTAACACTCACCTTCTTTCATTCCTCCTACTTCACTTCCTTTCACCTCTCATACCTTTCTGTTCTTTCTTACTCATTCTCCTTTCAATTATCAATGCACTATATTTCACTTACTCTTCATTTTTTAAGATTATAGCTCTTTGATGAGAATTGGAGGTAGTTCTGAAAAGAACTTTTGGTTTTCTTCTTTTAACTGAAGAGGAACAAAAACAGGGAATAGAAACTGCTCAACAGGAGCAAAAAGAAAAGAAAAAAATTAGGGGTGGGAAGGGCAGTGATGGTTCTCCAATGCCCGAACCATGAGCAGGACACTTTGCTCCCCATAGGTGAGGAGTTGATTGCAGTATCTGCATTTGACGACCCCATGGTTGAATGCAGGTTGAATGTTTGCTACCTGCCCCTGAGATTGTTCTCTTCCAGAAGAAGTTGCTCCTCCTGTTGATGTAGAGGCCCCATCTCTGGGAACCTCCTGTGCCAGAGCCCTGACACTTTCCCGGGCAAAATTCTGGGGGTGCCTCCTCTCCACATGTCGGATCATCGTAAAGTTCCCAAAAGAGTATTTTTTTTGGGGGTTACCCCGTGACAGGACCTGTTTGCAGATCCTGCACTCTACTTTTGGTGCATTCACCTTCTTCTGGCCTTCTGGAAACTTAAAAAATTTCCAAATGAAATGTTCCTTCACCTTTGGGGTAGGAGGCTCTTCATCAATGAAGTCATCTTCACTGCTGGATGGTCTGGCAGCCATGATGAATCCAGGAATATGGAGCAGCAAAAAAGGCAGGTCTTTCAGTCACAAAAGTGAAAGAAGAAGTGAAGGAAATGGGTGGGGATTTCATTCATTGTAAAAAAAAACTGTTAGCAACCAATGAAAAGTGTTATTTGAGGGTCACATGACCCGACGCGTTTACGCTGCGCGCTCCGGAGCACTTCCGGGTGCGTTTACGCAGCGCGATCGTAGGCGCTTCCGGGGCGCAAACGTGGCGCGATCGTAGGCGCTTTTCCGTGCGTTTATGCGCCGCGCACGTATGCGCTTCCGAGGGCACTTACGTTGCGCGCCGAAGTGACGTCATCAATCTTTTATAGAAATGCATAATCATTTTCCATATTAAAAAAAACTAATTTTATTTGTATGGTACGAAATGTTTTGCATTATTATTAACTTTTCATTCATATTTTTTTTTCACGAACGACAGTTGCGCTCTGGGTGCGCTTTCAGATGAGCTCTCGGAGAAGCTTACAGGAGAGCTTAGCTGAAAGCTTCCCGGAGCGCGCACCCAGAGCGCAAAAGAAAAAAATTATAAGAAAAAATGAATACTTAAAAAAAAACAGCAAATTGTAAAAAAAAAAAAGGTTAGAAACTCGATATACAAAGGAATTAGCATTTAAAAAACCTATGAAATTCACTGAAAAAACCATAGGTTTCACACCAGTTATAGTTAGGAATTAGCATTTAAAAAACCTATGAAATTCACTGAAAAAACCATAGGTTTCACACCAGTTATAGTTAGGAATTAGCATTTAAAAAACCTATTAAATTCACTGAAAAAACCATAGGTTTCACACCAGTTATAGTTAGCTGGAAATTTTACTGATATAAAACCATTGAAATTCCCACGTTATAGTTAGTCGGACTCACTATAACTTGCGCGTGCAATGCACTGCTGATGACATCACATATTACATCACTCATGACATGGTCAGTGACATCACTCATGACATCACTGATGACACCATCCTTGTGACACAGTGACAGACCTCCTTTCAGTGTAATGTAACCCATGAAACACATATTCAAAAATAGAAACTAATATTTTCAAAAAAGTGGATATACCCATACCAGTTACAACAACCAATTCAGTAATATCACCATCTAATACACATCCACTCATGTGTATGTATATGGGTTATTAGATATTTTTATTAGTATCAGTATGAGTGTCTATATGGTTTGGTGGGGGTATTACTTAGCACATAGATGCATGAGTGACTGACTCTTTGTTTGTATGTGTTTTGAAGACAACATATGTACAGGACTGTATGGGTGGATGAGTGTCTATATGTGTTTGTTAGTGAGTGAATGACTGTCTCACTAGTGTCTTTATCAGTAACTACATATGTTTTAATCTAGTATATATGAATATTGATGTATATAAGTGAGTATATGTGAGAGTAAGAGATTGTAAGAGTTCCTGTTTAAATAAGTATGTGTTTCTATAAGTGATTGTTTAAGAGAATAAATATGTGTAATTTTAAATAGAAGTAAGGTGGAAGTGTGTGTATAACTCTATATTCAAATAAATGGATGTCCAATAGTTTATTTGCACGTGTGAATATGTGTGTGAGTAACTTTTGGATGAATGTCGGTGTGTAACAGGATGTATAGGTGTATCACTTCATATGATGAGTGAGTATATGTATGAGTGACTATATAGAACTATTGGTGAATGAGTGGATGTGTATATAGATAGTGGAATTACTGAATTGCTTGTTGTAACTGATATAGGTATCTCCATTTTTTAAAAAATTTCAGTTTCTATTTTTGAATATGTGTCTCAAGGGTTACATTATAGTGAAAGGAGGTCTGTCACTATGTCACAAGGATGGTGTCATGAGTGATGTCACTGACCATGTCATGAGTGATGTAATATGTGATGTCATCAGCAGTGCATTGCACGCGCAAGTTATAGTGAGTCCGACTAACTATAACGTGGGAATTTCAATGGTTTTATATCAGTAAAATTTCCAGCTAACTATAACTGGTGTGAAACCTATGGTTTTTTCAGTGAATTTAATAGGTTTTTTAAATGCTAATTCCTAACTATAACTGGTGTGAAACCTATGGTTTTTTCAGTGAATTTCATAGGTTTTTTAAATGCTAATTCCTAACTATAACTGGTGTGAAACCTATGGTTTTTTCAGTGAATATATATATATATACATGTAAAAATCTATTAAGCAAGTTACATATTTATTAAAATGTTTGAGATTTGTTTTGATTGATATTAAATATTATTCATTTTATTAAAATTCCCACACTATACTCCCACAAACCCTGCAGCCAACAATTAAAATAAAAAAGTATAACGCAATTAGCATATTAACTAATCAATTAAACAATTGTTAATAAATAAATAATTAATTGTTTATTTATGATTTCTTAAATAACTTCTCACCCTATTTTCCTATGAACACAACAACCTGCACCTAATATATAACATAAAAAGTATATCTATTAAACAATTTACACAATTAGAAATAAATAAAATATTTCAATACAAATTAATAATTAATTGGTAATTAATGAATTATCACTTAATTAGCTTCCCACCCTATACCCCTACAAACTCAACAACCTGCACCTAAAATATAACATACAAAATATAATAATTACACAATTTACATAATTAATTATAAATTGAATAATTCAGTATTACCTATTAATCCATAATTACTTAACTAACTTCCCACCTTATACCCCTACAAACCCAACAATGGGCATCTAAAATATAACATTAAATATATAATTATTAAACAACTTACATCATTATAAATCAATTCAATAATTTAATATTATTTAACCATTAATTGGTTATTATTACTTAATAAGTGTCCAACCCTGTACCCCTGCAAACCCAACAACCCAGACCTAAAATATAACTTAAAAAATTATTGATTACACTATTGATATAATTATCAATTAAATAATTAATATATATTTTTAATTATTGATACATTTATACTTCATTAACTTGTTTTTTTTTCCCATGCTATGCTCCTACAAACCCACACATAACACACACCTTGATTATAACTTCAACTATATAATAATTACACAATTTACTTAATGAATTATCATTTGAATAATTGATACTAACTGAAAATGAATAGTTAATTATTTATACTTAATTAACTTCCCACCGTGTACCCCTTCAAACCTCACAACCCGCTACAACAGTATGAATTACTTTTAACAATTAAATTAAAATTATAATTAACCTAAAATTACGAACTATATTCAAAAACATTAGCAACAATTATACAAACAATATATAACATATACAATCAAAATATTTGTATAAATTAAAAGATAACTAAAAATTATATTTTTTTAAACTACATTATTGAAAATGGTATTAGCACAGATTTCTTTTAAATGATATTAAGAATATAAATATTTTTTAAACTATATTACTTACCTAAATCAATCAATAGTTTTGTAAGCAATATTTTTTAAAACAATATTACTCACCTAAATCAATCACTAGTTTTGTAAACGATATTTCTGCATCACAATATTTATGTGTCACGATATTAACAACTCGATATTTATGTAGCTGGATATTCTAAATCCAAAATGTTGTCAGAGAACCCAGGCATTAGCACAGTCTAACCACAATTCACCCTTATACGTCTATTGCCTTTTACACATGCTTTTCAAAATATAAAAGTGAAGCCTACTTGGTTTGTCATAACTTTTTCTTATAAACAGATCACACCTAAGGTATCTGACATAACATTTCCCACTATACTGATATGGCCTCTAGCCTATTGTAATAGCATTACAATGTATGCAACAGGGACCTATTGAAGTGCTTATAAACTGGCAATAATCATGCATACAGTTGTAAAATTATAAATATGTACAAAATACACCGGTTCACCGCGGGTTGTCCCGTTTGAGTGGAGGGACCAGGGACAATCCGAAGCAGCATCACCTGCGGAGCTGAGGGGGGCGGAGTTCAGGGTTAGCAGCCTAGCTGCTTAACCTATAAAAATCAATGACTTCCACAACCCGCAGCGGATGGGACCCCGGGCGCGCCAAAGGCAAGCCCGTCGGCACTCATCTGCGCCCGGACGTGACCAGAGGCCATAGATTCTGCACGTTTCACAACAGGTATACGTGTATACGCACCTGACTATCTCCATTCCCTCAGAGGGAAGACATCCTGAAAATTGCTACCATTCTTTAACCCCCTCCATTAGTGAGAAATCCTGTCGACAGTGTTCATTCACATTTACACCATCACTTAAAATTCATTCAGTAGATAAGGAACAGGCTTCTTATAGGATGTTCCTTTTGAATTGTAGGTACCTGACAAAACATGGTACTGAAATTTCCATGCTTTTAGAAGATGAGCTCCCTGACGCATTATTCCTAACAGAGACCTGGCTGTCTAGTGACTCTGACCCAATTCTGGTGCAAACTCGTCCCCCTGGCTATCTTATTCAAATATTAGACCGCAAAAGCAGTAAAGGGGGAGAAATCACCGTTATATACAAAGAGCGTTTCTCCTGTCATGTCACACCTGGCCTACTACCCAATTGTGAGAACTTCAGGTTTTCAATCAGCTTATCACCCTCGCAAACATTTTCGGGATTACTGATTTACCGTCCCCCGGGAACACTGGGACCGTTTCTCAAATCTTTCACCGAAATGGTAGCCAATTTAGCTAAAATCCCCTCTAATTTCACAGTTATGGGAGATCTCAACTTGCACTTAGACGACTCTAATAACTCGGTTATCTCAGAATTAGTTTAGATTATCTCAGCGCTTCAGCTCAATCAAAAAGTGTCCAGACGTACTCACATTAAAGGCCATCTCCTGGATCCAATTCCCCTTCTCATGGGCTACTACGGGACCATCAACACTATTTAATAAGACTATTACGCAGGATCGTCTATGGTCTTAAATTTACCATGAACAGTGGATCTCAGTTTTGGCCGCCACCATACCTCCCAAAGATGATAACCTTAATGTGGCCAATAATATGTTTAATCAATAGATTAAACTCTTGCTAGACCAAACTCTCCCTGAACAATCATGCCTCAAAAAGAACAGATCTAAGATATCACCATGGTACTCTTCACACCTACGCGAACTTAAACATGCATGTAAAAAGTTAGCGAGAGAATGGAGAAAAGATTATGCATCACCTAGCAAACAAAAATATAGGGCAAACATTAAAATCTACCAAAGCAGCCACATATTATGGGGAAAGAATCGTTCTTGCCGCCACTGCACCACTGGAAATTTTCTGCATTGCTAAAACCCTCACTAAACTTCCCCGCACCACCAGTCAGCACAGATGGCGCCCTCATGCATTGCAAGACCTAGCTGGATTCTTCTATAAGAAGATTCATGACATATACCTCAAATTCCCAGGATCATCAGTTCACGTCGACTCATATCCGACGGATAGGCAACCCTCGGATACACAATTAAAGCTGGAGCATATCCCTCTTCTGGACACCAGTTCACTCGAATCCATTCTTATCCTGGTTAAATCAGAATCACCCAGGGACCCAGCCACCCCACATGTTTTGAAATTAGTGAAGGCAACTACTCTCCCTGTGATTCAAGTACTTATCAACACCTCCATCTCCTCTGGAGTGTATCCCTCACCATGGAAATGTGCCTTGGTAAAAGCATTGCTGAAAAAAACGAATCTTGACCCAAGTACTATGGGAAACTACCGGACGATTTTCCTACTCCCATTAGTTAGTAAAATCTTGGAAAGGCATGTCAATTCAGTTCTATCTGAATTTCTAGAATCAAACTCCTTGCTCCACCCCTCACAAACGGGGTTCCTGCCCCATCACGGTACAGAAACTGCACTCCTAGCAGTGGCTGAAGAGTCCAGGAGGATCCTGGATCAGGGAGCCGTTGCGGCCATCATTCTTCTTGACCTCAGCGCTGCATTTGATACCGTCAATCATGTTATTCTAATGCGTAGACTCAGGAGTATGGGAGTGTCAGGAGATGTAGCCACATGGTTAGAATCCTTCTTAAAAGACAGATATTTTCAGGTCTTCAAAGGAGAAGTGGTGTCTAAGCATATGGCTCTCAGCTGTGGGGTGCCTAGAGGGATCTTACCCGATCCCCACCCTATTCAATATATACAAGTGCCGCTGGCCGACATAATACAACCATTTAGCATAAAAATTGTCACATACGCTGATGACACACAAGTTGTCGTGGCCTTAAACCATCCAGAAAATACATCTGCAAGTTTAGACCCTTGCCTAGAGAAGGTCGCACAATGGATGGAGCTCTCCTGCTTAAAATTGAACGGAGACAAGACTGAGCTTATGCTCCTAGGCAACTCTCCAATCTCCAGCATAGGACTACTGTGGCCAAACTGCTTTGGCCCTGCCCCACCTGGAAAAAAATCAGATCAAAAGTCTGGGTATGTGATTGGATCGCTCATTGACTTTTGGATACCAAAGAGCCAAACTGTCAGCAACATGCTATGGCTTCATGAGGATGCTTGGTCCAGGCCCTCATTCTTTTGCGAATGGACTATGAAAAAGCACTTTATCTGGGAGCCCCCAAGGCCACGATAACTAGGCTTTAGATCACTCAGAATTGTGCAGCTCGTCTGCTTCTGGGTATTCCCTATAGGCAATCGGCCAAACCTGCATTGAAGACTTTACACTGACTGCCAATATCAGAAAGGGTTAAATTCACGGTGCTCTGTACTGCTCATAAGTCCTTTCAGGCGATGGGTCCGGAAATCAATTAATCCATGACCACCCGCTACAACCCAAACAGAAGCCTCCGCTCAATGAACATGATGCTGGCAACAGTTCCAAAAATAAAGAGGGCAAGAAGCAGTGGCCGTTCCTTTGCTTATAATGTGACTAAACTGTGGAACGCCCTCCTCCTTTACATATGACAGGAAACCAATTATCTGTCTTTCAGGAAACTACTTAAAACCTGGCTGTTCTAACTTACTACTCAGCAGAGGTGATATCTAGGTCCACGTCTGCAAATAGCGCTGGGATGCCTTAGGGTAGATATACGCTCTATAAATGCTTATTTCATTCAAAATTACAGTTGGCAAAAAAATACAACCCCTATAAGTAGGCCTAAAAAGAATTATCAAAGGCGAAATTCTGATCCCAGGGGTTGTCAGTGGGTAACCAATATACAAAACCATTGCCTACTAAAGTAGGCTTAGCTTCTGAGTAAATAGCAGTCCACACTTAAAGGCCTATTGAGTTTAACACATGCTTTTCCCAATCTGTGTGCTAGGCCTTTATTATAACTTTTCATAATATACAATCAGGCCTATTGTCTTTATCATTGGTATGTAATCAAAACCAACTCCAGCACTTACTGAGCATAAGCTTGGAAAAGAATACCATTTCACATACAGTTATAAATGTACAAATGTATAGAAAATTACAGTTGGCAAAGCAAAATACTAACTCTCGAAAGAGAGGGGTACAAGGATAATTGCATTGCATATCTTCTATCATCGTGGTTTGTACAGGTTTGTACAGGTGAATCACAAAACCCCTTGTTTACTATGATAATTTGTGAACTTCCACCAAAATACCTTACCAAAAGCTTTACCATAGTGAAATAATAGTCCATCCTCAAAAGCCTGTTGTCTTTATCACCTTGGCTGCTCGAGATATTCTTCCCCTGTGCTGGACCACAATAGAAACGGGTGTGGTCATGACGAGCTCAGCTCATCATAAGCACACGAGAACTGTGCTTCATGACGATCTGAGCTCGTCGTGAACACCGAAGGGATTACCACAAGCTTTTCACAATAGGTGGGTCAGGTCTGCTGTTTTTTAATAACATTTCATAATAAACATTAAACTTCTGAAATCTGGTATGTGTTTTCCCAATTAACCAAGGAAGCCGTTACCCTTTACCATTGGCTTTACATCTAACCCAACACTGGCCTATTCAGGTGCACATAAACTGGCAACCATCAAGTAAACACTTATGAAATTACAAATCTAGAAAAATACAGTTTACAAAACAATATACAATCCCACTCAACAGTGCCTAAAAAGAATTATCACAGTAAAATCCCCCAGGTTTTGTGTGATTGAGAGGTCAAGACCCATCCTACTATGGTAATCTGTGAGATTACATGTAGCAAAATACCTATCAGTAGGCTTTAATATAGAGTTCAGCGGACGTCGTGTGCACTACCTCGGTAGTGCTGTGCACGTCCGCTGAACGTTCCGGCCCCGCCCGCTTAATAGAACGTTCCGCACTGGGGCGGAATGTTTGGCGCAGGGGAGGGGTTAAATGGCTATTAATATTAACATATGCTTTTCACAATAAATATGTCAGGCTTAGTGTCTTTATCATAACATGTCCTAATAAATGGATCAGGCCTATAGCCTTGATCTTTGGCTTGCCACCATAACAAACATTGTTCTGCTGTATCGAGTATAAGCTTTATTAAAAGCTAAAAAGTGCCATACAAGCAGTCTTTTTAGTGAAAACACACACATTTGGCCCAATCATATCCTGTGCACAGAAGAACCCATATGTGGATGGAACACGAGCACTTCCTTCGTAGTATTTTGGCATTTCTTTTTTGTTGACCACGTTTCTTCAGGCAACAGATGCACTGGCAATCCAGATGTAACAATCCATGCAGACTAGTGTAACCCTGTCACCCTATACTGCTCTAAAACACAAATCTGCACTCTGAAATCTAAAGTTACGGATGGAAGGGGAGGGTGCTGGGCTGCATTACATTCCACGTGGCTGCCCTCTTTCCATCTGTGCTACTGAAAGAGAAAGGCAAGCACCATAAATTATCCAATTATCTAAAACACTTTAACAGCATTACAAAGCCATGTGTGCCCTTGAAACTTCCAATTCAGGCAGCTGGATACATAATCAAAACCATCATGGCTGCATGGCTGGCAAGCACTTTTTGGTGGTACCACTCACCTTCTGCTCCATCGAAACACATAATCCTGGCTACCAACATGTGGTGAGAGCTAAAGTCCCTCTTTTAGTGATTCTTACACAATTGTCTGGGATCAAGATTTCCCCCCATAATTTTAGATATTGTGAGAAAGACATTTTTCCTAGGTGTATGTCCTTACCCTCTCAGCTGCACCATCTGTCTCTGTGGCAGATTGGAATAATGAGCCACTCAAAGCTCACATGAGGACACATATACAATCAGTAACAAAGCCCTCTTTTATCCCTGTCCTAAAAATCACCAGTGATGACTGCTGGGTCACACCTCCGAAACCTGAGGTGTCCCACTAGAGCAGTACATGCCAAAGCTGCAGCTCTCTAGATTCATCCCCAGGTTCAGGAAGATGCTTCCACAGATGGGGGGACAGCAATCGATTCCCCAGTTAAATCTAATGGGATTTGGCAATTTCCTGGCTATTGGAAGGAGGCTCTAGGAGAGAGAAAATATGAGGAGAGAAGGGAAACTAATTCCCTGAAGATATTTTGAATTGGCCAAGATGATAGTACAGTGTACCTGAGACTAGAGGAAGGGCCATTACCACCTGGGGTCTGTGGAGCGTAGGGACCTTAGTTCCCTGGATCAAATATGCTTTCATGATATAAAATTACATCTCAACAGAGAGAAATCCGTGCCAGAATAAGTAGAGAGGTTGTGCTATTAGCGTAGGTAATCCCCTTTGAATCTGTCCATGTAGCTCTAACAGTAAGCATCTTCTACATTCATTTCTAGCCATTATTCCTCTGCCTGTGTCTGAGTGTTGTCAGTATGCAAACCAGTCTTTTCATAACTTTACCAAGGGCACACCAACGGCTTGGACCAGGGGCAGTGTAGTCCCTGAAGGGAGTTTGGTGCTCTTCGACAGGGCCCGTCTCTAATTCCCTCAAGCCCAGAGCCCACTCAAAACTGTAACATTCTCATTAAAGACAGATTTAAAGAACTTATATAAAGTATTTTAAACGAGATACAG
The DNA here is from genome assembly GCF_964263255.1 of Lissotriton vulgaris. Classification (NCBI taxonomy): domain Eukaryota; kingdom Metazoa; phylum Chordata; class Amphibia; order Caudata; family Salamandridae; genus Lissotriton; species Lissotriton vulgaris. The sequence goes on from NC_141689.1 coordinate 446,062,619, forward strand.
GGAATATATCATAAGCATGGTTAGCAATAAAGAATACAAACATACGCACAAAGAACTCAATACATTTCAATGTAACATCAAGAAGAGATTCGCCTAACAAAGGGGTAACGGGGTATTCTATTTACAGAGGAGAGTGTGTCCTTTTGTGGGACTTTAGACAAAGGATTTCTTACAGCATGTTCATGGTTCTTATTATATGCACCAATAAGGGACAGGCAAGAAGAAGCATTTACCTACAGAATACATTAGATAGTTCTCTCTTAATGCTACTACATTGAACACAATCGCTCTCACAGTTTATTGAAGCACATTAGTTGGCACATTGTATGAATGATTGCCTGGGACAGTTAGAATGTCCTTGGATGGGTACAACTTGGTGAGAAGCTCCTGGGTGCATTCGTTTTCTCCCACTGGGAAAATTGTGGTTCCTTTATTTAGCTGAGAACCATCAACAATCATGATCATGTGGCGTGGTACAGTGTTACTTCAAAAATGGAAAACAGTACATCTTAGTTTATGCAAATACAGGCTTGATATCAAGCATTTTAGGAGCACAAATGATAAAACAACGTTCACAGCGTTGAGAATAGCTATGTTAGCACTCTGCTGACTCCTCTGCTAAAGCATTGCTTGTCTGATGTGCGCCCAGGAGAGGTGTCTTTGAGTCCACTCTTTGACTTTATCCTTTTTCCTGTAAACTGGGCTGTGGATGGCTGTCCTAATATTTTGCTGTGTTGACACGTCACCAGTGTACCGAAGCCTGTGCAATTATAAAGGCAGCTTTGTCCAAAGTTGTTTCACTTGAGTTTTTTTTTTATAAAAGGGGAGGTCAATGGCAATTTACATGAAGCCTCTCCACAGCACATTGGTCATTTTTTTTACTGTTTGGATCACCCCTGAGGAGTTACATTCTTTCTTGATACCACAGTCCCTCACAAAGACTGTCATCTAGTCCCAATTCAGTGTTGGATTCCCCCAATGAATAGCTCTTGAATTCTTGATATTGACAGAGCAGATGCCTCAGCCGCCCACTCCCCTCCTCCGATTCTCTCAGAGGAGATGGAAATGTTACTGAAATCACTGCTTGTCATGGAAGTTGCAGATTTTCTCATATCCTCATAAGAAAGAAAAAGGTTTTGTTTTTCCCACTAGGATCTGCATACACTTCAGTTGCACTCTAGATAGATTTAGCAAAATTGATAAACGAGCTTTCTGAGGAGGGTCACCCGGTGCTAAGCAAGTGATATGAACCATTTATTTTCTTCTCTCTTTGAATATTTGCTCCCCACTTCCGGTTTAGAAAAGATGATTACTCTTCAGATATTTTCCAGACTTGAATCTATTGTTGAAGAGACCACGGTACATTAGCGCTGGAGTTTCCCCTGTAGGGGCTGATAAACATGTCCAAAGGAGCATTTCTAAGATGCATTGTTATACTACTGCCAGCAGATAAAACTGGGACACTGAATACATGTTGCAATGATTCTAAGGCATACAGTGTGATATTGCTGCCTTGTCATGCCAATGCGAGCCACTTTATCACTTATACTTAAACAAAATAAGACAACATGGGCAACATTTGGCATGCCCTTTCACATCTTAGGCATCACTTCATGACAGAATGACTTCAGTGTATAATGAATTTGCCCTTCCTTACAGCTGTATTCCCTGGGGATTAGACAAAGATGCACAGCTCCATATCTTCGGCTGAACCGGACAATGTAGTAAAGAGAGAGAAAATGACCTGCAGGTCTAGTAGTGAGCTGGTGGATCTATAACTTCTGCACTTGAGTAGTGCCAGCCTATGTCAATAGTAGGAGACCTTCCAGACAGTGCGTGCACCGCAGGAGGGAAGAAGGTGGAAAGTCTGGAAGGCTGGGAGGCGTAAACTGAGTTTGTAACAACTATACTGCATAATTAGTTTCACTTTAGGCCCTCACATCCTGGCTACAGTGGGCATTTCCCGGGATTTTAGTAATATCAGGCACAGGGTCAAGACTGATTTGCATATGGCCATGTCTGCACTGGGGTGGCTTGGTGAGCAAAAAATACCGATGGATTAAACTCAGATCTCTGACTGGGGGTGAATGTATTGCCATTGTGCAACAGTCCGTCCATCATCTTGTGTGTTTTGCTGTTCACCCTATGTGGGAAGGGTATGCCCAGACGTGGGTCCCTTGCTCACTACGCCACTGGAGTCAAGCTATCCTGGCTGTTGAAGGCTGATAGCCAGAAACTGGTCCTAGGATGCTTGATTCCGGGTCAGGGAAGACATGGCTTGGCAGTTCGGTCTGGACTGTTCCCATGAGGCACGATTTGCATATGGCCATGTCTGAACTGGGGTGGCTTGGTGAGCAAAATAACAATGGATTAAACCCAGGCCCGGGCCGTGCAGGGCGTTATACCGGGGCGGTGACGTCAGGCAGGGGAGGGTCAGGGTGGGGGGTTGTAAAATACGGGATATGGACCATTACAGGTAAGTACCGAAAAAAAACTAAAAAATAAATTAGTTTTATTTTATTTTTTCGGTACTTTCCTGTAATGGTCCATATCCCGCATTTTACAACCCCTCACCCTGACCCTCCCCTGCCTGATGTCACCGCCCCGGTATAACGCCCGGCACAGGCCGGGCCTGATTAAACCCAGATCTGTCACTGGGGGAGAATGTTTTGCCATTGTGCAACATTCCGTCCATCATCTTGTGTGTTTTGCAATATCAGGTAAGAGCCACACATTTTGAGGGACTTCTAGCATCTCCCTGTTAGAGGAAAATGGACAGAAAAGGGAAAGTGGCATATCTTGTTGGGGCACTTGGAGCATCCATGGGGTCTTTTTTAGAGCAGATGGGGCCCCGCCGCGCAGCGGTAGGTAGCACACGTCGTGAGGCTACAAGCTACCAGGCATCCAATTTAAACTTATTTTTTAATCTGTATAGCTGTGTTTTCAATGTTGCTCTTTGGATTAATACTGTACTTTGTTCCTACCTGAGTATTTGCACTTTTATCTCGCTTTCCCTTTCCCTCTGTCCCGTCATGGCATTCTTGGTGCCGGTTGAATGGAGGGACAAGACTCCTCCTCCGAATTCCATCACTTCCTGCCTACTCAATCAGGTATTTAGGGCAGATGGGGGCCCGGCTGCACAGGGGACGCGTGCAGCGGGCGTGCCGCCGGCGCGACAAAGGCAAGCCTGTCTGCGCCCGTCTGTGACCGAAACACGGCTAGCACCAGCCATGCTGCCAGTCAGGAGGGCAAAGCGGCCATACGTTAGTCTAGGGATGAGCTGTTGTCACACAAAGGTACTGATTGCCCCGGGCCCACCGATTACCCTTAATAATAAATAATAATAAAAATAGGGGCATTTGTAAAGCGCTGAGTTACGCACACCGGCGTGTCCCCGCGCTATGGTGAAGGGGCGGAAGCAGGGATTTTAACTGACATATAGGTATGTTTTTAATTTAGCACGGAACCTGGTTTCTGCCGGTTCTAGTCGTAACTCCACCGGAAGTTTGTTCCAATGATTTGCCGCTAAAAACCTGAACGATCTACCTCCCATGCGGGCTTTCTTCACCAGCAGATCTTAGTGCTCGAGCTGGTTCATAGGGCTCAATCAGGCTCTGCAGTGGCCGAGATGCCCTGCCATTCAAAATACGATGGCAGGTGCAAAGGGCCTTGTACTCTACTCTGCTCCTCACAGGGAGCCAGTGTAGCCTCTGCAAGGCATCCCTCGAGGGCGCCCTTTTGGGCAGCCTGAGGATCAGGCATGCTGCCGCGTTCTGCAGCACTTGAAGGCGACCAAGACTTTTCCCAGGTGCCCCCAGGTACAGCAGGTTCGCATAATTCAGCCTTGCGGTCACCAGTGCATGTACCAGGGTTTTACGGGCCTCCGTGGGCAGCAGTTTCAGAATTTTCCTCAGCCTTTTTAAGACTCCAAAGCACATACCCACCACACGGTTGATTTGGGGCCCAAAGGTGAGACCCGCATCAAACCACACCCCCAGGTTTTTTGCCTCCTGACAGGGGGTGGGGGTCGGCACCAGACAGGATGGCACCAAGCCGACGACCAAGCAGACTGGTCTCTCCCCACCACAAGCACCTCTGTCTTGCTGCCGTTGAGTTTCAGACAGTTCATAGCCATCCAGTCGGCAAGATCTTTCATACACGACCGGAAACTATCTGCCGCAAGACAGGGCGCGTGCGACAGGGAGATGACCAGCTGCGTGTCATCGGCATAGGATACTATCAGGAGGCCATGGTTCTCTACAATGGAGGCAACAGGCGCTACATACAGGTTAAAAAGGGTCGGGCTCAGGGACGAGCCCTGAGGCACACCCTGGCCCAAAGGAACCCTTTTAGAGTAGCAATCTCCTTGCCTCACTTGGAAGCCCCTGCGAGTTAAGAAGGCCTGAATCCACCTCAGCGCAGTATCAGCGATGCCACCTCTGCTCAGACACTGTAGCAAGGTGGAATGTGCTACAGTGTCGAACGCCGGGCTGAGGTCCAACAGGATCAAGGCCATCGTTTGCCCCTCATCTACACCCTGTCTCAGATGCTCTGTTGCCATCAGTAGGGCAGACTCCGTCGAATGGCGAGGTCTAAAGCCGAACTGCGAGGTGTGGAGTAGCCCTGCCTCCTCCACATATTCCATGATTTGGGCATTTACCACCTTCTCAGCCACTTTAGACATAAAAGGCAAGAGAGAGATGGGCCTCAGATTTTCTAACACCTCAAAACTCATATGAGGTTTCTTCCGAAGGGGGAGCACCACTGCCTGTTTCCATCCCCTAGGTAACATGCCAGTCTTAAAAGAGACATCCAGGACATGCCTTATGTAGGGTTCCAGGACCTCCAGGCTGTCCCCCAAACGTTTAGGGGACACCGGATCAAGAGGGGAGGCAGATTTTACAGAGAGACATATCCTGATGAGCTCTTCAGGAAGGGGGGTGATGAAATTTGTAAGAAACCCCAAGCTCTCCGTGCCCCCAGATGTTACAACAAGCTCAACCCCTGTAGAGGGAGGATTCGGGAAGGTCGAGTAGATCGTTGCAACCTTAATAGAGAAGTAGTCGGCGATACGATCACATGATACCACCGAACAGTTCTCCGGGTCTGCAGATGATTCTATAGTTGTCAAGGACTTATAAATGCAGAAGAGCTCCTTAACCGAGTTCTTTGCCCCTAGGATTTTCCCTGCATAAAATGCCGCCTTCGATTTCTTAATCAGCCTGTGATGTATCCGCCTCTTTTCTAAAAACAGTTCCCTGGCCTGGCTGTCATACGCTACCCTCCATGATCTTTCCGCCCGTTTACATTCCGCCTTGGTCAGCCGCAGCTCCCCATTAAACCATGGGGCTTGCAATGGATACATTGCCACATAGATGTCCCACATGCGTTTGGGAGTTTAAAAACCCTACAGGCTTGCAGGGGCAGTAGCACTGGTAGAGCTGCTCCCTAGGGCATAGTGATTAGGCATACTGAAAGAATTATGGCATGCCTAGTCAACTGCAGATCTCTGCCCAAACATGCTGGTGATGTTTGGGATAGTTTTAGCTGAGAATACTTGAGACGCCATATTTCTAACAGAAACTTGGCTAAACGCGGACTCTGTGGCAGCAATAGCTCTTGCCATCCCACCAGGTTTTGAAATGTGCTATGCTAATAGGGAGGGCAAATAAGCGGGGGCGGGGTGGCCATTATCTTTAACCACATCGCTGCTGTGCATTTTCCCCTCCTGTGCTGGAAAGTGTCCTTTTGCTTTATTCATGACGTGCTCAGCTCGTCATCAGCACAGCTCCACTGTGCCTCATGACGAGCTGAGCTCGTCATGAGCATGGAAGGGGTTAAAGACTCGTGGGAGTTAGTTTCCTCCGCCCCCACTCTACATACAGGGCATAGAAGGCCTCAATTTTTGCCTCCAACTTAACCCCTCAACCTCCTTCTCGGGCATTCTTATTTATAGACAGCCTGATTGTGCAGCAAATGTATGGCAGGATCTCTGCAATTATATTGCTCAAAAATCGCCAGTAAGTGCTAATTTTATGGCCCTTGGCAATTTTAATCTGCACGTGAATGATCCCAGCTGTGCACAAGCAGCTCAGCTGGTCTATTCCTTGGCAGGGGCCAATCACATGCAACATGTATCTTCCCCTTCACACAAAGCAGGCCATACCCTAGATCTAGTTTTTTCTAACATCGCATCTATAGGTATTGAGGCTCCCTGCCCATTGGTCTGGTCGGATCACTGTTTGATTCCTTTTTTCGATAATCTGGCCAAACCCAGTCAGTTTAAGGGTAAGCGCTCCTTTATAAAACAAAATTGGAAAAACTTGACTACAGCATCCCTAAGCCCGATTCTTCAGGAAATGTATCCACCTCTATCTTCAGACCTCAATGCAGATGCCCTCGCTGTAAATCAATGGATCTCCACGGCTGTGGAGTCCATTGCTCCGGCCAGAGTTGAGAAGTCTCTTAGACATTCTCCCTCTGCACCATTGTTCTCTGACTCACTTAGAGCAGCTAAAAGCAGGTGTAAATGCCTTGAACGCCAGTGGAGAGCGAGCTACTGCGTGCTTGCAAAAACAATTATAAAAATGCATTGAAGGAACTACATAAGCTGCTAAAAGTAGCCAGGAGGAACTACATAGTCAATAGTATCCACAAAGCAGATCATTCTAGTAAAGAGGTTTTTAAGGGGGTTCAGACCTTTTTTAAGCCTAAGGCAGTAGAGACTGAAGTGCAACCTTCCCCTCTTATGTGCGAAAAGATTGCAAGTTTCTTCAACAACAAAATTACAAAGGTTTATGATTCCTTCTCAACACCAGTGGCAACGGAGAAATCAGACAGGTCGATGGGAGTTGCGGCAGAACCTTCGCTCACGAATTTCGTGCCAATTTCGCAGCACGGTGCGTTGGCAGAAATTCAAAAATGCAGATCAGGCACCCCAGATTATCCATGTCCTCCTAAACTTTGGAAAGTTTTGTCTAATTGTCTTATTTGTGCACTGTCTCTTATCTGGAACACATTCCGGGAGATCTCAATAATTTCAGGCCATTGTCATTGCTGCCCGTGCCGGCAAAAATGTTAGAGAAGTTGGTCCAGCGCCAACTGACTAACTTTATTGAGAGCCAGGGCTCTCTGCATGACACACAATCTTGATTCCGGGTGGGTTTTAGCTGGGAGACTGCTTTCCTCAAGGTGGCTGAGTCAGTGAGAGGGTCGCTCGATTCAGGGGCATCAGAGATGCTGGTGCTCCTGGGTCTTTCTGCGGCATTTGACACAGTCGACCATGCCATGTTGGTTCAGAGATTACGGGACATGGGCATCGGGAAGAAGGTGTTGGCCTGGCTGAAATCATATCTGAGCTGTCGTACTCAGGGAGTCACCCTACAACCATTTGAATCAAAGCGTAAACACCTTTGGTGTGGTGTTCCTCAGGCCTCAGCGCTGAGCCCTCTGCTCTTTAATCTGAACATGGCTCCGCTTTTCTCTCTGATTGCCAACTGGGGGGTGAAGGCGATTTCTTATGATGACGATACCCAGTTGGTTTTCCTTTTTTCAAGAGCAGACGGTAGATGCCTTCAAGAACTTTAAGGGTTATCTGAGAGATATAGCATTATGGAAGAATAAAAACAAGCTAAAACTCAATGCGGGAAAAACAGAGGTGCTGTTTTTTGGAAAGGGCCCAGCGCCAACACCAGATTTGTGGTGGCCGTCAGAAATGGGCTCACCCCCTACCCCCACCACTAATATTAAAAACGTAAGCGTGAAGTGGGAGGATGATCTTTTCTTTTTGGCTCAAATTCAGCAGGTCTCTCCTACTTGCTTTAGCAAACTGAGAAACCTTTGGAAATGTTTACATTTTCAGCCAGAAGATTGCCGCAAATCCGTAGTCCATGCCACAGTGATATCAAGGCTGGATTACGCAAATGATCTATATCTTGGCCTTCTTAAATATTTGATTAGACGCCTTCAGATGGTACAGAATGCGGCTGCGAGACTGATCAGACGCATACCTTTTTGGCATCATGTCTCTCCGCATTTACTCGAACCTCACTGGCTCCGAGTAGCCAAAAGAATCAAATTCAGGCCATGACTCTGGACTACCGGGCTCTGAAGGGAAAGTGCCCCAGATACCTTAAACAAAGGCTATGCTGCTATAAGCAAAATCGATCTCTGAGGTCAAATTCACAAAATTTGCTTCATACTACCTGCTTTGCGAAAGCCTGTCTGGGCGGTAGAGCGTTCTCAGTGAGGACGGACAAAATGTGGAACGCCGTGCCTGGGAACCTCCGCCATGCTGATTCAGAGACCTGCTTTAGGAAAGCGTTGAAGACATGGCTCTTTAGGCCAGGCTAGGCTTGGGACCAGCGCTTGGACCTCTATGTGAGTACTGCCTACTGCTAGAGCGCCGCCACACGTCTGGTTGAGCTTTATAAGTACCAGTATTATTATTATTATTAGTATTATTGCAGTCTTACTGTGGCAGTGATGAGCAATACAGTTCTGGCATAAGAACATAATAAAGTTCTTCTCACAGTCACTAGTAATTTATATGTATTGTCACTATTAGCCGTGTCACAGGTATTGTTCAAAAATAGAAAAAAAGATACATTATAAGAACTTTCTCCCATGGACTCTAAATAATCATTCTCATGAGTATTTTGAAAAATACAACACAGAAGAAGTTTCAGTCATTGGATGGGACTGCGTGCCCTCCTGAGCAAGGTTTGGGTCTATATTTTATTAGAGGGAGCAAAAACAATTATCAGTGCTGAAATGTGGTCAAGCAGCAAGGCCTGCGACTGACTCTCAGTCAGTAACTTCCTGCATTATCATATTCCGAATGGCTTTTTCAAGCCAGCTGGATAATTGGAGTTTCCTATCCATGCTGGTGCTGCTCACTCCCTAATGTCTACATTAAGGGCACACTTGATATTTGTAATCCTCGATTATTAATACGCCATACACTATGAGGCTATCACAAATTACAAAGAATTGTTTTTATGTTGTCACCCCACTTAATGGTGACTTGCAATATAATTTTAACATATGGCAGAGAATATTTTATATCTCATAATTTCTGTCACAAAATCACTTTTCTTCCAACCTGCTAGTGTGGTAATGGTATTGTAATTGAATGTTTAAGAAAACACTCAGATTTCAGGAGAAAATGCTAAATCAGTAGAAGAACCTACCAGTGGAATGATCCCTACCATAGGGAGAGTATAGCGGAGTGATTACCACTGATGAAGTCTCTTTTTTATTTAGCAAGCCCTCCAGAAACAGGTGGACTTTCTACTGCCATCCACCTATTTGGTCTCTTTTTTCCTTTTATGAAACAGATACCCTGATTATAGATATGTAAAATACATGCCCAGTCTTTACAGTGAAAATAAAGACACCACTTTGCAGTTTATCATTTTGTCTCAGGAAAATATTATAAGGAGTTTAACGTAAGTCACTTTAGAAACTGACTGTATTCCAATATCTTCTGGCATTGCTGTAATGCTCTACAGCCAAGCAAAAAGTAAACATTATACCATAAATTAAAAGGAATGGGAGTACACTGCTGATATGGAATAACAGTCCTCTCAAGTCCATTCTGGTGTATGTACTTCAGTTTTTGTAGTCATAATCGAAGGTATTCGGCAGCCAGTGCTGGACGTCTCTGGACTTGTGTTTCAAGCTCTTTGGCTTTCATTGGAAGAGCATGGTCCTTAATTTTAGGGGTAGTTAACCTGCTGCTTTCAATTCCACAGACCAGGTTAGGGATACCACCTCCTTCCACTTATTTGAGGACCGTTTTTCCAGTCCTACATTTTAATATCATCACCTAATGCCTTCTGGGTGTTTTACACTTTTTCTGCTTCCATCGAATGGATTAGACTAACTCATTTGAAATTAATGATTTGTAGGTGTAAAATTCAGGACTGGAGAAAGAGTAACTAATGACCTGGAGTCCTGTGGTTACTCTAAGTCTGGTACCTCTCTAAGGTCAAACGCAACCCAAATGGCCTGTCAACCACTGCTAGCACAGACCTACGTCCAAGGATATTTAGCACTTGCTGTAGGAAATATGGGTGGCAAACACCTGGTTCATGTGACTGGGAACACTATTAAGGACTGCATCTACCAGGCTGCATTAGGTGGACTTAGTTCCCCAACTATTTACATTTCCAGAAGGATGTTTGGTTGATGTGAATCTTGATGATGTTCCTGTGAGCTTGGAGTGGTACTGACCTCTACTGTTTAAGCTGTCCCAAAAATGTCTCCTTGTTGTTTAATGATAGTGAATGGTCAGAGGGCAAACTTCAGCTAGAAAGATTGCAACCTATCAATACTTCATACTATCAGTTAGCTCTAACAGCAGGCAAACTGATGTAACTTTTAAGTTGCGATAAACGATTACATTAGAGTAGCAAAGCTGTCTTCTTATTCCAGGTTAGTACTCGGGTCACAACTAGACTCTAATAGTAGGGGTAAAAGTAAAATGATAATAATCACATTATTCTCTTCCATGCACTACGGTGTAACTTGACCCATTGTTGTGTGCAAGTAATGAATATCCAGGCAGCAGAAACTTGTATTAAGAATATTTATACCTTAGCGTACGTTTCATGGAGCCCATCCTCCAGCGTCCTCCGTGTCCACAGCTCCGTTGCTGAATGGCATTACAAATGACCAATTCAGCAGCGAACCCTGTGAAACACAGAACGGCGCTTGTAGGATGCGGCATACAAATCATAACTAGAAGGCCTCCGTGAAGGCTCGAGTATGCAGCACACTTTAACTTGAAGTTTGCTGCATAGAATATAACACATTTATCCTTTCCCCAAAAACAAAAACAAAACAACAACAACAAAAGAAATTATATTGGAAAATCTTTTCAATATGAAGGTTTTCTAGACATTCTACCACTTCTAGTAGACAATGGTTTGGTATGCCTGTGCACTCTTATTTAGACAAAAAATTAAATAGAGATAATCTTAACTTCAACAATGTTCTTGTGCTGCAAAGTCTGTCGCACCGTGTCTGGCGGTGCCTTTATATATAAAATGTGTGTGTGAAAGGAATCTCCTAACACTGAAGGCTTGCGCACTCTTTACATGAAACTGGATGGTTTCTTTACGTGATGAATCACTATATTAATAACACATTCCAAGATTCGTATTTGTAGATTCAGTGTTTCTTTATTTCATGATTCTTTTTTCATATTTAGATCAAATCCGTTATTCATTCATATCAGATATATCATCTTGTTGAATGCATTTTCTACAACACCCAATGCATTTCGGGTCATCAAGACACAACTCTTCCTCAGGGGTCTATAAAGGAAAAATACAGGACCAGATAAGTCTCTAATAAATCAAACAACAGTTTTTCAAAGAATGCATAACATCATAAGCGAGTCTAAACAGAAAGACATTAGTTGCTCATATGTGGTCTACGAAGGCTGAGACTATCGGTCTGAACGGAGGTTTGTGTGTATCTTTAAGGACCTTCCGTAACATATATAGCTTAGGTTTTCGTGGGAACTTGGTTTCTAAAAATGTATATGTTTTTTCATTGATCCATTTAATTTCTGATGCATGATCAAGGATTTGTTTTAGTATTCTTTGATATTCTGATGTGGGATCATATTCCAATGGTAAATACATGTCTGCATTGTTTACATGCTTATTCACGCTGGAATGTAAAAATCAGTATCCATGACGATAAGGACTCCTCCCTTATCTGCTCTTTGGAAGGTCAGTTTGGGATCATTGATAAGACTTTGCAGAGTACTCCATTCTTGTTTGGAAAAGTTAGTTTTTGTAGACTTGTTTCTGCGGTGATTGGCTACCCCTCCCATTTGATCTTCCAGTGAAGCTCCATACCCGCATCACATGACACGCTCCATTTCAGGAAATACGCAGTATAATGGCTAACTCAGATAGAGCTCGGATTGGCCACCACCTCCACGTGATCTTCTTAGTGAAGCTCGATACTCTTATCACATGACAAGCGTCACTTCAGTAAATACGCAGCACATTGGTTAACCTAGATTCTGACACATCCCCACCAGGAAGTACGGAGGAAACCATCGACCATTCCACACGAACGCTAGTTTTCCACTGAAGTAAGTGCATGGGCACTCTGTTTGCATCACTAACTAGAATCCTTCGTATGGTTATTTTTTAATAATTTTGTCCCGTATTCGGAACATTTACTTAACGTAGACGATTTCGCTTAACGACAGTTTACGTTCCGTCCCGTCAGTACACCCCACGCTATGGTTATCTCAAGCATATTTTCTATTACTCCATTACCTATAATTTTGTCTCGTTTTTTTAGCATATTGGGCATACTCGCACTCCTTAACATTAGTCTTTTCCTTGCAAAATTAGATTTTCAGCTGGCATCAAACTATTCCTGTACATAACTCCCTTCGTGGACCACATATGAGACACTAATGTCTTTCTGTTTAGACTCGCTTATGATGTTATGTATTCTTTGAAAAACTGTTGTTTGATTTATTAGAGACTTGTCTGGTCCTGTATTATTCCTTTATAGACCCCTGAGGAAGGGTTGTGTCTTGATGACCCGAAATGCATTGGGTGTTGTAGAAAATGCATTCAACAAGATGATATATCTGATATGAATTAATAACGGATTTGATCTAAATACGAAAGAAGAATCATGAAATAAAGAAACATTGAATCTACAAATACGAATCTTGGAATGTGTTATTAATATAGTGATTCATCACGTAAAGAAATATCCAGTTTCATGTAAAGAGTGCGCAAGCCTTCAGTGTTAGGAGATTCCTTTCACACACACGTTTTACCACTTCTAGTAGAAACACAATCATTAATAGGATTGTGATCTGTGCATAGAGTGAAAGCAGTTCCCCAAACATAAGTTTTGAACTTAGCAATGTCCCACACATAAGCAAGTGCCTCCCTTTCAATGGTACTATACTTCCTTTCTGCCAAGGTCAGGACTCTAGAAGCGAAAGCAACTGCAGTTTCAGATAAGCATGATACTTTTATGACCATTCAACTATGACTTGAGAGCGGGAACATTAGACAAAATGTTTCTTATCTCCTAGAAAACATTTTTTTCCATAGTACCCCAAGTGAAACTCTCATTCTTCTTTAAAATTCCTGCAAGTGGTTCCATAAAGGTGGCATACCCATTGACAAACCTAGCATGATAATCACTTAATCCTAAGAAGGATCTTTACTCGTCCTTATTGGTTGGGGCAGGAACTTTTTTCAAGGTTTCAATGAGATCCTCTTTCGGCTTAATACCCTGCAAAGTTATATAATGACCTAAATATTCCACATTATCTGTCAGAAATCTACATTTATGCTTGGACACAGACATTCCATAGTTGGACAATATTCTCAACACATTGTCCAAGAAACAATTGTGTTTACAGATATCTTTGGCAAATATGAGAATATCGTCTTGGAAAGCCAAAACTCCTTGTACATCCTTAAATAAGGAAAACATAAAATTTTGAAATACGCTTGCCGCTGATGCAAGACCGAACAGCAAGTGCACATATTTAAAAGCACCAAAAGGTGTGATGAAATTGCAAAGAGCTTGGGACTCTTTTTTAAGTTTGACCTGATGGTACGCTGCTCTGAGATCAATGTTACTGAAAATGGTAGCCCCGTTCAAGGTAGAAATTAATTTATTGATTTTAGGAAGAGGGTAGCAATCCATTCAAATATTTTTGTCCAGAGTGCGTACGTCAGCACACAGACAACATTTTCCATCTTCTTTTTTTGCGATAACAACAGCACTGACCCACTCAGTAGTATTTACTGGCTCAATTATCTTTTCTGCACCCAACGATCTAAATGCAATCTCAGATAATGCCTGATTGAAATAGGAACATCCCTGACTTTATGTTTAACTGGAATGGTACCTGGTTTCAACCTAATCTCATGCTCAAAATCTTTAACCATGCCAATACTGTTAGAAAACACGAGGATATTTGAGAAGAATTTTATAAATATCTGAAGGAACACTTTCGACAATAATAACAGGCACGGTAGTAACTGGTCTTAGGACAATGCCAAGCCTGCCTTGGTCAATCCAGCCTTGATATCCTGTCCATTTACAGCTACATACATTTTTGTGGCAATAGATCTGCCAGAAAATTGTAAAACATCCACAAAATACCCTTAAGTAATGATCTCAGATTCCCCATAAGCTACAGCTTTGATATCAGGGATACCATTTCAATTGAAAGGTTTCTTCTGAAAGCATAGTTATGGGTGAACCAGAGTCCACCATCATCTGTAGATTTACAATGCCTATGGAAACGTTGCGAAACGGACCATTTTTTTTAGCAATATTTGCAGCATTGTGTTTGCAGCATACTGTAGACATTGTAACTTCAGACACTTTGACTTCTAAAGCTAAAATGCTGACATTGATGACACTTTCACCACCTTCATAGATGACATTCTGACAACCTTCAGGCACACAATTCACTCTAACCGCACTGGTGGCAGTACTCCTACATACTTACATAAAATGACCTGTGTTCCTACACTTGTTGCACCTTATTCCCGTAGTAGGACAACAAGTCCAATTGGTACTTAAATGATTATAAGAGCCACAAATGTGACAAACATTGGGTTTGTTAACCTTATTACTTCTAATATTTTTAACCACATTGACTTCTGTATTATTTGCACAATTTGTGCTAATGGATCTAGGGGATGCAAACATTAGAGCTTTAACTGATGAAATAGACTGTTCAATGCCTTGAGCAATTTTAACAGTTTGATCCAGAGTAGGGGTAGCAGAACATAAAGGTGCTCTTATACTTTCTTTGAATAGCAATTAAGTACAATTTGATCCCTTAAGTAGTGGTCACTAGCATTTTCAAAATAAGTACTGGCTAAAATACTTAAAGTAGCTACATATTGTTCAATGCTCCCCTCTGGATGATTGCTTCCTAGAATAAAATGTAAAACGTTCTAATACAATATTTGGTTCAGCAATAAAAATGTTCTCTAGTCTTTTATCAGCTTCCACAAAGACATTCCAAGCATCACCAGCAGATTCTCATCCAGGAGCAGAGATCACAGAAAGGTTATCCCTCGGTACCTAAAAAAACATATGAAATGGCTTGTTTCCTTGGTGGACTACAATCCACACCGTCAATAGCCACAAGATAGCTCTTAAATACTTTGAACCAATGTTTCAAATCTAATTTTGGATTTCCTGGGCAGTCTAAAAGTTTTGGAGATTGCTGGTGTGAATTTCTTCCTCCAGACATTGGTATTAAGCAAGTATAATAAGAAATGAGTTTTAAAAAAATGAGGCTGGGTGACAGTATAGTTAATTGTATGCATAAGCAAGCTTACATAAACTAATAGTAACAGTCAAGAATGAAGGCAAACAGTCACAAAAGTCATGCTTAATACATCACCGGTATGGCAGGTATGGCATATGGCATGCGAAGTGTTAATACATGAAATGATGCAAGATTGACGAGTAGACACATTTGAATGCCTGACAAACTCTCTATGTCAGTTCACAGAACAGGGATCGAGGAGGCTGAATAAGAAAAAATGGCAGCAAATAGAGCAAGGAGAGCGATGAGCAATGGACGTTGATGCCAATCCTAGGAATCTTCCAGGCAGTGGCGGTGACTGCTGATTTGCACTTGCACTCCTTCTGTTGAATAAACACCCTTTTGTGAAGACAGCAGACAAAAAGGGGCAGGCCAAACAGCAGCCGTGAATATGGGCTCCGTACAGGGAGGGAACACAGAAAGTGTCCGTCAGGCGAGATGGGCTCCGGCAGCGATAATGAGCAGACGGTACAAAATCCACATTTCTGTCGCCAAAATGTTGTTGTGCGCAGGTAATGAATATTCAGGCAGCAGAAACCTATGGTAAGAATATTTATTCCTCGCGTAAGTTACATGTGTGGAGCCCATCCTCCAGCATCCTACGTGTCCACAGCTCTGTTGCTGAATGGCGTTACAAACGACCAATTCAGCAACGAACCCTGTAGAACACAGAACAGCACTTGAAGGATGCGGCATACAAATGATACCAAAAAGGCACCCACGCACTCATCACCAGCAGACTGGACTATGGTAACGCACTCTAAGCCGGATTCAACAAGTCCCTACTCCGTACACTCCAGACAATACAGAATACCGCGGCCAGACTCGTCCTCCGCATCCCCCGGCAGTAACACCTCTGCCAACAACTGCAGAGACTCCACTGGCTCCCCGTGGAGAAGAGAGTCACCTTCAAAATCCTCACTCACTTCTACAAATGCCTACACAACAAGGGACCCAAATAACTCAACGACAGAATAAACTTCCATGCACCCAAAAGAAACCTCCGATCTTTCAACCTCGCACTGGCCTAAACCCTGCGCATAAACAGAGCCAGAGGAGGCGGAAGATCTTTCTCTCACATCGCGGCCAAGTCCTGGAATGAGCTACTGGTAGATATCAGGCGCGCACCCTCCCTGAACACCTTCAGGAAGAGTATCAGGGCCTGACTCTTCGGCTGAACTGAGCTGCGAACCTCCCCCCAAGCTCCTTGAGACCCTCACGGGTGAGCAGCGTGCTTACAATTCCCTAATTGATTGATTGATTGATGAAGGTGCAAGTATGCAGTACACTCTAACAGGCCACGTGCTGCATAGCACATAACACCCATTACAAAGATTGAGCCATAAAATTAATGAACAAGGCAAAGTAAGGAAAGCATTGTTATGGCCTGTTTCTAGGGTGGAACATTAGCTATGTCATAACACCTAGAACTTTGACTAGGCCAAAAGTGGCTGGTGCAGTGGCAGTTCATTGAATGGAGTTATTAGTTGCCCTGCTGAGTGGTGGCTGGTGGTTTTCCAGGTGTGTCTCATCTCAATATTAAACTTCACCTTACCTTCACCTGTAAGACTTTGCACTGTACACGTGTACCCAGTTCCACAAGCATTCTTTGAAATTGCACAGCCATTTTCAAGACTTCAATGATGAAATCTTCTTCTTTTGTAAGAAGAGCTCTGGGTGAATGTTTCAACATATTTGAAGAAGGGATAGGATCTCAGTTTTCAGTGGCTGGTGCTGTGACGGTTACATGAATGGCATCTAGGAGTTGCATTGCTGAGTGGTGGTTTTCTAGAGGTGCACCATTTGAATAATAAAGTTCACCTTATCTTCAATTGGAGAACACTGCACTGTAAAGGTGCACACAGCTCAACACTGGTGCTGAGTGAGGACTGTTTCCATTCAGCAGATCTCCAGGACATTTCCCTCATTATTTCTAGCAGGAGACCCACTGTTCAGCCTGCTGTGTTTGAATTAAGCAAAAGCAACTAAGAACGACACCACAGATGAGTGTGAGACGCTGCTGTGGTTTGCTCGGCGACGACACTCAACATCCTGTGATTCTGGGTAAATCACATCTCCCCACGCCTAACAACAATTATTGCGTCATTGTGTAAAGCAACTGGTGCTCATGTAAAGTGCTCTGATATTTGATACCTTCGGGTCAAGTTTGTGCTGTATAAAGCTCTGCGGAAAAAAGAGTGAAGATATTCAAGGGACAAGAGATTCTTTGAGTGAAGTAAAAGTTATTGATGGAAAAGAGGATTGAGAACAATGTGTGGGTGGTGACAACAAATCCTTGAACAATGAGAAGAAAGAATTCTGTAATGCCTGTGGCAGTGAAGGTTATTTTTCCAACAGTTGATATTGTCCTCCAAGGAATGTCACTTGTCAAAAATGTGGGAAAAAAGATAATTACGCCAGAGTGTGCAGAAGCACCAAGGTTAAAATTATAACTCCTACAGAAAGCGAGTGGAGAGTTATTCTGAATGTGAAGAGTGATTGTAGTATGGATAGTGATTCCCTGGATACGTCCGAGGTCATGGTGAGGGGAAAACCAGTACAGGTATTAGCAGATTCTGGTTCACCTTAAACTATGATTGGCAACAAAGCCTGGAGAACTTCATTTGGCAGGGATGAGATTAAGTTTTCTCCTACAGATATCAACCCAGTGGGGTATGCTGGTATCAAGACAGATGTGTAGGGGTATGGAGTGATGAAAATTCTATCTCTGACAGAGAAGCCGTTGTCAAATTATATGTTGCCAGGAGGGGGGATCATTTACTTAAATGAACAAAGACGCTTCCAAGGCAAGCCCATCTTTGCCTGTCTGTGCTCAAACAGGACCAGGGGCCAGGAATGCTCGTCTGTGGCCCCCAGGTAGGATGGCATACTCTTCCTCTCAACTCCTTGCCTTACGCTCTAATATGCCAAGTACCGGCCACTTCCCCAGGAAACCTGATAATGATCCCTTAAAATGTCCTCTTTGTGATTTTGTGATCCACAATACTTGTACAATACCCCAAGCCCACAACATAGAACCCCTCTCACCACTGGAAACTGACATGGTGCTTTCAACCAATTCCCCCTCTTTTAAGTTTTTTTTACCTTAACTGTCGTTCATTAGGAAAACAACAATTAGAACTCCTTAGTTTTCTAATATATCATGGCCCGGCTGCTATGCTTCTAACAGAAATATGGCTAAACAAGGCCTCAGCACCAGATACTGTAGCTGCTCTGTCTTCGGGTTGCAAAATTCTTTGTGCGGACCGCCTCAACAAGAAAGGATGGGGCATTGCTTTGATTTTTAAAGCACAGTATGTCTATAAAATAATTACTATTTCAGGATGTGAAGCGCTATTGTCTTCCCTTTCCCTTTCTAGCATCTTTACCATGTCAGGAGCCTTGATTTATCGACCCCCTGGTCTGGTTGGTAATTGGAGTTCCTCCTTAGTTGACGTCTTAGCTCCTTAAATTGTAAAATACACCAGTTTTACAAACATTGGAGATCTAAATATACATCTGGACAACACAACATGTAAGACAGCTTTCTCGCTCAATGAGGATCTCGGGCCTTGGATGTTATCAGCAATGGCCCTACCCCTATGGCCTGCCATTTGCTTGACCCATCTTTTCCGATAAGAAGAACTTGCAAGCTGACCAGACTTTCCCCTTGGCCTGGTCCAACCATTATGCAATTCGATGCTGTCGTATGATGGCAGGCATACTTACGTCTGCAGTAGCTCAGCTCTCTTCCAATGGTAGGAACTAGTCAAAGCTTACCATGTCCGACCAAAATTCCACCCTAGTGCCTAGCCGTCCAAAGCTACATAATTCTGTTTGTCAGGTCACAGCTATAATTGATAGATGGATGAAATCTGCAATTAATGCCCTTATTCCACTCATGACCAAAAACATCGTAGAACCGTCCCACAGGCCCCCTGGTTCAACAATACACTACGCAATAGCAAAAAGAACTGCAAATCCCTTGAGAGAGTGTGGAGTAAATCCTATAGTGCAGTTGACAAAGCTAAGTATATGGTGGCCCTAACAGAATACCATAAAAGTTGTTACACTGCTAGAGCCTCCTACTTTTCTGATAAAATTAAAACAGCCCAAAACTATTCAAAACCATTTTTTTGAGTTGTTAAAACACTCCCTGATCCTGCAAATACAGTCCCTGCCGTCTCTCCGTCACAATCACAGTGTGATGAGTCAGCTTCCTTCTTTTAAACACAAGTTGAAGATTTTTAAGCCTTGATCTCCCCTACATTAGACTATAATTTCATAGACAGTGCTGGCACTACTGCTTGCACATAAACTAATTCGTTACAGATCCCCAATGATAGAATCTATTTGTCTGTTCGTTTCAGCCTCTGGATTCCCCATTCTCAAATCAATACTGTCTTCCATTATGTCATGCTCACCTCTTGACCTCTGTCATTTCAGCCTCTGGATTACCCACCCTCAAATCTCTACTCTCTTCCATTGTGTCATGCTCACCGCTTGACCTCTGTCCTCCCTCAGTATTTGCTAAATTGGATCCCCCTTCAATGGACCTTCTCACACATCTTCTTAATTCCTCACTTTCGCAAGGTATTCTTCCTAGTGCATGGAAGCATGCAATGGTCAAGCCTGTAATTAAAAAATATAATTTGAATTTATCCATCTGGGCCAATTACAGACCAATCTCTCGTCTGCCCATCTTGTCCAAAGCCTTAGAAAAACATATAAATAAGCAACTCATGACTTATCTAGAACGTAATGGCATCTTCCACTACTCAGAATTAGGTTTCAGGGCTGATCAAAGTACCGAATCCGCACTTCTGGCCTTAACAGTATGCCTTTAACTACAGGTTTACAATGATGGCACAGCTACTCTAATTGTGTTAGACCACATTGCAGCATTTGATACCGTGAACTGTAACATACTACTTCAAAGACTAGAGGCTATGGGGTTACAGGGGCTGGCTTTGTCCTGGCTGAGTTCAATTCTTGAGTACCATTTCTTTCAAGTTGACACATATTAGTATTGTTCTGTACCATATCACTTACCATCTGGTGTCCCTAAGGGTTCTACTTTAAGCCCAACTCTCTTCAATGTTTACTTAAGGCCTCTTACTGACATTGTAGAATCATGTGTCCTCACTTTCTTGTCTTATGTAGATGATAGTCCGATTATTGAATCCTTGTCTGCCCAGTAGGAGAAGCACAGTGCGAAGGCATTGAATAGCTGCCTAAACAAGTTTCCACTTGGATGAACACAAACTCGTTGAAGTTAAATGGAGATAAGAAGGACGTCCTATTGCTAGGCAATTGTTGGCACCTTTGAGGTCCCCATCTGTGGCAGGTGTAATGGGTGCTCTACCAACCACAGCTATTGTACGCAAACCTTGGAGTCTGGCTGGATTATAATTTTTTTATGAGACACCAAATCACCAAAGTGTCTGCTACTTGCTTTGACATCTTGAGATGGCTTAGAAAGATTCTTGGATGTCTGTCGTACTCTGCCCGGCAACAGTCATCCAGGCATTAGTCATCTCAAGGCTTGACAATGGAAGTATTCTCTACCTATGGGTCTCAAAATATCTTCTTATGAGATTCCAGGTAGTGCAAAATGCAGCAGCTGGACTCTTACTTCACCCACCCAAGTTCCATCTCATTGCTTGAGTCCTTTGCGATTTCCACTGGTTCCCAATTGAGCAGCAGGTTCGATTCAAAGCATTACGTTTTGTACATAAATGTCTTTTAAACTCTGGTTCGCTATATGTAATTTCTCTGGCGTCATCTCATCCACCAAACTGATCCCTGAGTTGAAGTAACCTGAACCTAGCTGCTGTTCCCAGAGTTATGAGATCCAGGCAGGGAGGCTGCGCCTTTCATTTCTTAGGCCCAAAGCTATGGAACTCACTCCCTCTGATCTTAGAGCATGTAGGTCACTCTCAATTTTCCATAAGAGGTTTAAAACCTGGTTGTTTAAACCATGGAATTCAGAATCAGCTATCAGGATATTCTCTGGTATCTATGCCATGACGTAGTGCTGGGAAACCCTTGGTTGGGTAGCCATGTGCTCTATAAATCTGTTTCATAAGAATAATTATTGACACTACCAAGGTGATATGGGCTTAATCCAAGCACTACAGAAAAGTTTCTTTTGTAAGGAGACTTTGATGGAACTCACATATCTTTCGAGAAATTTCCAAGATATTTGTCAATATTTTAGGGCTTCTCAAGGGTTTTGAGAATAAGATTAAACTAAAACAAATCAATTTCCTGTAGTACAGAAAGTACGGAAGAGTCCCAATTTTCTGTTAAGTACTTTAAAGGATAAAATCCAGAATCTGTTAGAAGCAAGTGTGATAGAGGATCAGAAGGCCTGATTTAGATCTTGGCAGATGGTTTACTGTATCAAAACGGTGAGGATATCCCATCCGGCCGAAATATAAATCCCATTATATGCTACGGTATTAATATTTCTGTGAACAGGATATCTGTCACCGTTGTAATGGAGTAACCTGTCTGCCAAAGTCTAAATCAGGCCCAGAGTCTTCTGAGTTGCTTGCCCCAGTGGTCCTGGCACCCACCGTTGGAGAAAGAAAAATCAGGATAAGTGTTGATTTATGTGATGTTAACAAGCATATTTGGGTAGGAAGACAATCTCTTCCCAATATCTCAGATACATTAGCAACTCTAGGTTATGCTACATTGTTCAGTGTGATGGATTTGTCTTTAGCTTACCAATAGATTGCCCTGCATGCTGAGTCAAGACATTTAATATCCTTTGTCACATCTCTGGGAGCTTTTAGATTTCTCAGAATGCCTCTTGGTCTGGTGTCAGCAGTGACATGCTTCCAGAAGGCGATGATAATACTCAAGGTTTTTATGTTTCAAGATAATATACTAGTGTCAGGTGAGGAAAGAAGTGAACATGACAGAATTTTGAAACTTGTGTTGGCCAGAATACAGAATTTTAGACTCACCCTTAAAAGGGATTGGTGCAACTTTAGAGTAACATCTGTGACATATCTTGGGCATCCTGTTCATTAATGAGGAATTTAGTCATAAAGGAAATTTGACTTAGAGTATAATCAATTCAAGGCATCTACAGAAGCAAGGATCATGTACGTTTGTTTCTAGGTCTTTTGGAGTATTGTTTGAAATTACTTATCAACGTTGCCAGTTTGTGAATGCCATTAAGATCACTGCAAAGTGTTAATTGACCAAGAGGTGTATTATGGCTATTGAGTCCATTAAGAATTACATTGACACCCTGCCAACCTTTAGATATTTTGATGGCCAGAAAAGGACTTTCTTTCAACTGACACACGCCTCTGTGGTGTAGGAGCAGTACTGTTGTAGATAATAGATGTGTAGGTGAAAGTGATAGCATTTACTCCATGCTCAATTAAAGAAACTGAAGAGTGGTTCTCAGTGACTGAGAGTGACGCACTGGCTATATCATGGGAGATTCAGCCCTTCCAAATCTTTTTATGGGTTCTACCATTCACTGGGAAGGCAAACCATCACCCTCTGGTACAGAAATTTAGCTGCAACGGTGGCGAAAGTCTGACGCCAGATAGGACGTCAGATAACAACTTCTAGTTAGAGTACATTCCTCGAACAAGTAATTGTATGGAGGACTGTAGGTGAAAAGAATATTTCCTTTGCAAGGATTTTGGTAATTTCTCAAAATGCAAATCTGTTATACTAAGTGTCATGCAATGGCAACCATTTGAACATGAGTCCCCAGATTAGAACCATGAGCAAAATGAAAATGCTACACCCAAGTTGCAGAGCACACTCTAAAAGTGGCAATCCCGTTTGTCTTGGAGTGGTATATGAGGGTTTGTAAAGCTTAACAGAGATAGAGAAGGGAAGGAGGGCACTTATGCACAAAAGTAGTTTACATTACCACTTTCTCACTCTTCCTTGTCCTCGTCCTTGACCTGTGAGATGTCTCTACCTCAGAGCAGGGTCCCTTTAAATAGCATGGTTTGCAGCACAGAAAAGGTGGCAGGTACTATTGCTGCACTAACCAACAGTTATTACAGCCGTTTTTTGGTTTACGCTATTATTTCCACTTATACCCACCTCCTAAGACCAGCCACCAGAAATGGTCTTAACATATAAACTTGTTTAGCACAACAGTGGAGAGGCAAAGCGTATCAGTATTACTTTATGGCTTCAAATGCCATGCATTTAAATCAACATAGATGACAGGAGTAATGGTTGTCCAGTGTCAGATTCCGTCGCGCCTCGCGGTAATTACGGGTACGGAATGGTGAAAAGACTACATATCCCATGATGCTCAGCGGCTAGGAGGCGGGGTATAAATAGACTCCATTTCCGGCAGCCAGTGTCGGATATTGTGGTTCGTGGTTCCTGGCGTTCCTGACGACCGTACGGAGAGGTGTTTCCTGCGCTCCTGTTTACCCTGTATTTCAGACGCTGTCTGTTGCGTGAATTTCCGGCTTCGTTTCTTCGGTTCTGTCCTCCGTTGGAGAGCCTTGTCATCGGCTATTGCGGAGGACGGTCTTTGTTTTGCTGAGTTTTTGGTTCTCGTGTTTCTGTTGGCGAGCCTCTTTGCTTCGGCTCATGCGGAAGACACGTTTGCATAATTCCGAGGTCTAAGGAGGTTTCTGCTATTCCGTTTCCTCCGTTGGCGAGCCTTATTTCCACGGCTATTGCGGAGGAAACAGTTGTTTGAGTTTGCGTTATTTCCTGACATAAATCCTCTGTTGGAAAGCCTTCTTTCACCGGCTATTGCAGAGGATTTGCTTCATTAGGTCCCAGGTCGGGACGAAGAGCTTTTCCCAAACCTGAAAGTAACTTCATTCAGGTAACCTTGTTCTCCTTTCTTTTGGGTGACGTAACCCTTATTTAGTTTCTGGGAGTTACTGTGTACTTACGCTGCATTCCTTAGAACCCTGTCTATGTTTCTTCAGGACGCTGTTGGAAAAAGATTAGGGTATGTAGTATCCCTCCTTACCATTATAGGTTTTACCATTGCGTGGGTCTTAGGGGGCTGTTTCAATAGTAAGTTTTGTGTTCACAGGGGAAGGCAATCACAGGCTGAATTTTCGTGCCCTCAGTGGAAGAGAAGCATCTCCTGAGTTAGTGCTGTTCACATTCCCATTACAGGTATAGCACCGTATAGCCTGATTGGTAGTCTTAGTAGGGAGAATATTTTCCTGAGAATTGATATCAATCAATTATTTGTCTGTTTTCTGTCTTCACAGCTCTCCCTCCCTGCAGTCCCCTTCCTTTCCTTCCTGTTTATTATTTTGCCCTCACCTGATCCTTCTCTAGCCCACGGCTATAACAGCATTCAGGGCTTGGATAGATCTGGAGGTGGCCTACCTATACCACAAGCTGATCCTGAGGACGGAGAGGATAACATCCAGACGGTGACATGATTTTCAAATGCCTTTATTGTGTTCATAAAATCCACAGCCAAAATCCACAGCCTACGCGTTTCGCCCAAACACGGGCTTCTTCAGGGCCCTTGTATGCTGCCAAACTCCTTAATTCCGGAACGAATTTGAAAGGGACGGGCTCCGACATAGGAGACACTATACTATGCCTTAATTGGCACGTGATAGTGATACGGCCAAGCTTGATGTTCTTCTCCCATCCTCTAAATTAATGAACACAATAAAGGCATTTGAAAATCACTTCACCGTCTGGACAACCATTACTCCTGTCATCTATGTTGATTTAAATGTTGATTTAAATGCATGGCATTTGAAGCCATAAAGTAATACTGATACGCTTTGCTTCTCCACTGTTGTGCTAAACAATCCCTTTAAATAGCAGCTTCTTTTACTGAAATAAAAGACCACTTACGCCATTTATGAGCTGTATGATCATACTTCCTCAAAAGGAACAACTGCTTTTCCTTTTCTCCTTTGTTGACAGGTTTCTATTTAAGTATTCCTGGTTGAGATAAATGTCCTTACCTAAATCCCTTCTTACCTTCATATAATTTGCAAATCAATTTCTTCATGCTGGGTACAGCCTTGCAAGCCTCTACTCAATTTCCTTAAACTATATTAAAGTCATTCGATGTGTAAGGGCAACCTATTCCCACAACTGTTCACAATCTTGGGATCACTGAGATTGCCTTTGATAGAGCAGTTGTTTGTTATTCAGACCTGAGGACGTCACTTCTAGTTTCGGCAATCTGCATGACTGGAAAGTAAGGGGCATTGTTGCAAAAGGAATATATTTGCAACCTCCCTCAGGTAAAATTGTGTTGGCAGCCCTTAAAGCTTTGATTAATTAATCTGTTTCTGCGACCATAGACAAGCATCTTCCATCATATATTCCTATAAATCAGCTTTCTATACAATTGCAGGCGAGCTAGTAGAGAACTCATATGATCCCATCCCAGATAATGATACATTAAAAAGAAAGTTTGATCAGATTCTGGAACTTCAGCCTCTGAACTGTCTTGAGGAATCAGTAAGCTTCATCGGACATCTGGGTTCAGGCTCAGAGGAATATTGTAGCTGCAGTCCTTATTGTGTCCTTGGCAACATTTCATATGAAGCTTCTGGTCTTCCACATCCTTCTACATTGGGATCCAACTTCTTTGAATTTGAAAGCCTTGATCTATGTGACCACCTTCTGAATAGGTGGCTTCCACTTCTACCGAAGGACGTAGACCTCTATCCATAGTCACCCTTATTTCTGATGATAGATGCAAGCATCAGAGGATAGGGTGCAATCCTGGGTCAGGTAGGCGGTGGGTCAATCTTCAAATTGGAAGGAATTGACCACACTCTTCAGAGCATTTCTAAAATTTTGCCCCCTTTGCTGACAGATGGGGCTGTCATAGAGTCAAAAGAGGCAATCTGGTGGTGAAATGAATAGGACATGTAACAATGCAAACATTTACAACGCATGCCTTTACAACGCAGTTTTTACATCGCAACATCCATTACAACGCATGATTTTACAGTGCATGCCATCCCAATGCATTTTTAGAAATTACATTTACAACACATTCCATTACAACGCATACCCTTACAACGCATACCATAACAATGCATAATACTTTTAGGGCAACAGTAGAGTAAGTGTTCGATAATGTAGGGGTAAAAATTACTATTCCCACTCCAGTGAGTGCAACAGTAGGGTAAGTGTTGGATAGTGTAGAGGTGTTGTGAATGTATCTAGGACCCTAATTAAATATTCCAGATTTATGCCCTTATATGGTTATAATAAATCATGTCCTTATAAAGGCATTAGAATCATACCCATATTTAGTCATAGCCCACGCAGCCCAAATACGGCAAGGCTACTTCCTTAGATTCCTAGAGAGCACAACAAGTTCTTTCGAGACACCAAACCTCTAGCAACCTGGGAATTCCCCATGCCTTTGTTTTGATTTGTCATAGAACTCCTGCGAGCACTAAAAGAACGGCCCGTTCTTAGTGACTTATTTTATTGGCGTCTTATGTCCAACCTTATGTCAAACACGGCACCTTCCAGGTATAAATATACCAACACTTGCCTTAAGCAACACACGGTGGTGTGGAGCAGAGCGGCTATCTACTTATCCGAAGCCCAGCTGATGCGAGAGCCGGAGGAAGCCGTCTCTCCCTTTGACACACTGGGAAGGAAGCTGCCTTTTCTCACGCCGAGAAATCCAGCTCCGGTGTTTCCAGTCACCGTTGCGGGTCACTGAGAGATCGAGTCCTGAGAACGAGATACAAGACCTCCTTCATTCTATAAAGAGAATTCTTGATTCAGATTCTTGGCAAAAACCCAACTTAAGTTAAAAACTGCAACTTACTTACTCCTTCCCACGTATTAGGCTTAGGTCAGGTACACCGGGGTAGGCATATCTTAGAAGCACCAGTTGAGTTTGTTAGTCAATGTTTTTATGTATGTAAATATTTTATCCGTTTTAAAGTATCATATGGCTAAGAAACCATATCAATGCTTTTACAGTATTATTTCATAATACTCCTTTTACTGTACGCACTTTACTTCATGATAAGTATTGCAATTGTGGCAATTCATTTCTCTTGCAAAATAACACCTTTTATTGAAAACGCCCGTCTCTCTATTTCTCTGCACTCTGCTGGAACTAAGCATGCACGATTGACTGAGTGAAATAGTTGTCTATTGTTTTCACATGACTGCAGATATACTCCTTATTCTGGAGGAGCAAAAGTTGTCATGTTATATGGTTGTCAGAAGCTAATCCCTTCTTGTCTGAATCCTGGAAGTTAACCCCTCCCTGTTCATTCGAGAAAGTTTCTAGTGACCTCTGAGCTAACTGGCAAAACTAATTAAGTCTAACATAGTCAGTAGAGACCTAGAGGACCTCAGTCCTACGTCTACACTGCTGTTTATGTTATTCCAATGCGCAGAGCCTATTGGGAATATAGGAACTACACTGCAGAGGTAAAAATTACTATTCCCACTCCAGTGAGTGCAACAGTAGGGTAAGTGTTGGGTAGTTTAGGGGTAAAAATTACTATTCCCTTTACAGTGAGTGCAACAGTAGGGTAAGTGTTGGATAGTGTAGGGGTAAAAATTACTATTCCCACTCCAGTGAGTTCAATAGTAGGGTAAGTGTTGGATAGCGAAGGGATAAAAATCTTTATTCCCCATTACTTACCTTATAATGTGCTGTAATGGCATGCGTTGTAGTGACATGCGTTGCAGTGACATGTGTTGTAATGGCTGCGTTGCATTTGGCATGTGATGTAAAGGCAGTTACGATGTAATGACTGCGTTGTAGATGTAGTGCGTTGTAATGACTGCTTTGTAATGGTTGTTTTCCTTTGAAATTCTCTGTGAACTGGCAGGGTGATAAAAGATCTCAGTCTCTGGTAAGAGTAGCTCACAAGATATGTGCCTGGGTGGCAACCCATTTTCTCTCCCTTTCAGCTGTATACATATCGGGGATAGACAATGTATCAGTGAATCTCCTAAGCAGGGTAGTTCCACCCTACACAGCAAATTGCCTGTACAATGACTTCCTTCAGATTTCTTGCATATTTGATAAATCTCTTTTAGACTTCTTTGCAAGTTCAATCAACTCCACTCGAAAGGTCTTTTTCCTGAGGGAGAGATCTCCAGGTCCAAGCAACCAACCCCCTAGCATCTCCTTGGCCACTACATGTACGCTTTGCCCTCCCTTCCTTTTGTTAACTGTTGAAGGTTCTCAACAAAGTACGCTGATTAATGAAGGGCTTGCGCCACGTTTACGCCGCCGTTGCGTGACGCAACGGCGCGGAAACGTGGTGCATCCCTGCGCCCTATTTACAACGTGACCCATCTAGGAGATGCGTCACGTTGTACAGCACTGCGCCATGATGAGGCGTTCCTGCGCAGGGGGGGGCGTTCCTGCGCAGGAACGCCTCTTGAAAGTGGCTGAGTGAAATCTATGAGATTTCACTCAGTCACTTTCAAGGCAATGCTGCGTCAAAACCCTGCGCCTGCTCGAAGCAGGCGTAAGGCTTGAGGCAGCATTGAAAGAATAGGCCCCCCCAGAGCATTGCTGGAGCTGCGTCGCGCTTGCAACTCCAGCAATGTGCCACATTCCCGGAACAGATGAGTCACGCATCTGTGCCGTTTTTGCCCCATGGTGCACCGCATCATAAATGTGGCGCACCATGGGTAGCGTAGCTGTGGCGCACTGTGGCGCATGTTAACTGGCGCATCCCTCGGGATGCGCCAGTTAACATAAATCTGCCCCTTAGTGATTCTAGCAGCTCCAGTCTGGCTGAGGAAGTCCTGGTTTTGCCCGCCTGGGGATTTAAGTGTACCTCAGGAGTGTTGTCTTCATGTTAAACCATCTCCTTTGCAGTGGCTTTCTTTATACTTTTCATCCTTGACCAAGTTGAAGATGATGGCATGTTGTCTGAGAGGCTAGATCTTTGAAATCTGGGTGTTGTACAAGAAGTGGGTTTAAAAATTCAACAAGCCTGTCGTCCTTCTCCCCTAAGTTCTTATAACAAACATTTGGCCTCTTTTAGGCATTGGTGAACCTCTAAATAATTGAATCCTCTTTCTTTTGATTTTCTTTGTGATGCCTTTCTTCTGTGGTTTACTGCTCCTACTTTATACTGTTAATCTGCAGCTGTATGGCTTTGTGTATTTATTGGAATAATCTTGGTTTTCTTCCTGATTTCGCTCCCAGTCTTTTGAGGAGCTTGGGCCTCATTTATGAAAAGTGACGCATCGCTGCGTGAAAACAGCGATGCGTTACTTTTCACTGCGCACTCCTTGCGACACCATTGATGCGTCATATTTAATGTATGACGCATCATGTCACAAGGACTTACAGATACGTCAGTATTTCTGACGTACCTGTAAGCGCAAAAGTGACGCATTGCTGGAGTGTGTCACAAAAGTGACGCAACTCCAGCAATGCGTCCTTTCACATGGGGAAAGCCCCATGTGAAAGGGCTTGCGTCAGTCTTACGCCTGCTGTGAGGCAGGCGCAAGATTTTGACGCAACAGCACCCTAAAAGTGACGCAGTGAAATCTCATAGATTTCACAGCGTCACTATTACGAGGCTTTTTGCGGAGGAACGCCCCCTCTGCATACATTATACCTGACGCAGGTATAATGTGGCGCAGGGGTTTAAAAAGTGACGCATCTACTTAGATGGGGCGTTCCCCCGCAAAACGCCTCGTAATAGTGACGCAGTAAAATCTATGAGATTTCACTGCGTCACTTTTAGGATGCTGTAGCGTCAAAATCTTGCACCTGCCTCACAGCAGGCGTAAGACTGGCGCAAGCCCTTTCACATGGGGCTTTCCCCATGTGAAAGGACGCATTGCTGGAGTTGCGTCACTTTTGTGACACACTCCAGCAATGCGTCACTTTTGCGCTTACAGATGCATCAGAAATACGGACGTATCTTTAAGTCCTTGCGACATGATGCGTCATACATTAAATATGACGCTTCATTGGTGTCGCAAGGAGTGCGCAGTGAAAAGTGACGCATCGCTGTTTTCATGCAGCGATGCGTCACTTTTCATAAATGAGGCCCCAGAATTCAGAGAGTCCCCCGGAGTAGCGAGTGCACACAAACACCAGTCTCCTACCTGTAAGGGTGCATGGCACAAGGACTAGCATGTGGAAAACAACTAAAGTCCTCAGATAACAGGGTTGGTCCTTTAAAAGAGGAGATTAACAGACTGGCCCTGCTTGTAAACTCCGCCCTGTGCTTTAACTAGAAATACAGAAGTGCTGGTAAGCACTATCGGAAAACCTGTTTTCTCCTAAAAAAAAAAAGTGCCAGTACCCTCCCATTAACTCCCCCCTAACTCTGATGCCATATACGATGTCTAGTATGCGTGATCTGGGAGATGTGCAGTTGTTATGTATGGACAATGAAGACCTCTATTAGTGGGGGGGAATTAGTAACTCCAAATAATTAATATAGGGCTTGCCTTTCTGTGAGCCGAATTAATAGGAAGGGTTGTTGTGCAAGCAGAATCCAGGCAGCTCCGGAGCCTCGCAAGTAGAACTTTGCCTCCTATCTCCCTATATTGGTAAATAGCCCAGTGGGGTTTTACTCTCACTTTGGAGTGTCTCAAAGATGCAAAAGTCATCATAACCATATGTGATTCCAACTATGAGATCATATATATTAGGTACAAATGCTGGCCATTGGTAAAATATATGGGTTTCGGGCGCCTGGAAGTTCAAGGGTGTAAGTGCTAACATAAAGCATTGATATGTTCATCTCCAAAGTAACTATTTAAAATGGTGTTATTTTTTACCCTTTTCAGTTCAAGTTCAGCTTGCCAGTGACCTTGCAGTGCCAAAAGCAGGAGTGAGATCAGTAGTGTGTGTAAAAGTAGTACATTGTCAGCACACTGTGATTTCAGGCAGCCCGGCCCATCACAGTTGCTGAATGTTGGTGGCCTGGACATACTTCGAGGTGAAAACTCTGCTTGCCTGCAACATATTCCAATCTGGCATTCACTCAGAAATTGATCATGAATAAGTGCACGTGAGAAAGTCACAATCAAAATGTAGACTGTGGTAACATTAGGAAAAAAAATGTGGTCGACACTAGCCCCGGAGACATTTTTAAACACAGGACACCCATCTTCCAAGTGGCCTCCGGGCAAGCGAACTTTTCCTCTGTTATAATTCTATTTCCCTATTGCATCTTTTAACATGGAATTCAATAATGCTTGGCTACATTCATGGCGCTTGAATTAG
Organism: Lissotriton vulgaris; assembly: GCF_964263255.1. NCBI lineage: Eukaryota > Metazoa > Chordata > Amphibia > Caudata > Salamandridae > Lissotriton > Lissotriton vulgaris. Next base: position 446,094,178 of record NC_141689.1, read on the forward strand.
CAGAAAATGCATAGCAAAATTGAAAGCTATTCAGATATATTTCGTGACCTTATGTCTTATGTTCCATTTTTAGTTTCCACAGTAACTGGAGGAGGTGCGGGGGCAATTATGACTGCCGTTATTAAATGTGTTCTTAAGGCATGCAAGCAAGCAAATGAGGAAACGCAATTCTTTGTATAGCAAATGGTCTCTTTTACACTCCAAAGTTTGGGTACGTGTGCATCAATTAGACTGGGTGGGGTGTTGTGCCATCCTGCAGGAATCCATCTTTGGTTCTCCACTGCCTGTGCCACATCAAGCTGCCTCCGGGCGCGTGAAATGTATGGAGTGCATATGTTGGCCCCTCTAACACACACCAGAGTTTTTACCCCCGCTGCTCTTGTCTTTATTTGCCCCACGCCATAACGTTCTCCCCGTTTGCACCCTGTCATTGCCATCATGGGTTCAGATGTTTCCTGGCGCACGGAGTCTGTGCATATCGCATGGACGCTCCTGTGACAGAGTTGAAGTTTGCCTCGGTGCCATCTACCATCCACGAGGCTCGCCGTGTTTTGAAATTTGATTCTGAGGTCTCGTTTTTTAATTTTTTTTATTTACCATCGTTTTATTGAGGTATTTACAAGGTACAGTATGCAGGTATAACGTCATGGTCTCCCAGGGAGGGAAAAGCAGTTGTACAGACATTTATGTGCCGGTAAGGTTACATATGGCTTTTGTAGGAGCGTGCGTGTTGCATTCGTATGTCATATGCAACGTTGTCCGTGGTTCGGGGATTCGCCCCTAGGAGACTGGAAGGAAAGGTAGAAAGGGTGAAAAGAAAGGGAGTGAGAGATGGAGGTTCACTAGTGCGCGTTAAAAAGTGTCCTTGGTCAGGCTACATTGCCTGTGTGGTGAAGATTGTGTGCCACTTGGGTGCTGGTCTAGGGGGGCTTGTGTGAGGATAGGCAGTTGTCCAGGGTTAGCCACATTTCTGCATTCGTGTGGGTCGTTGTTGTTTGGTTTGCTGTTATGGTGTCCGCTCCCAGTAGGAAGGTGATCCAGTTGAACCATTATCTTAAAAGATGCCTTCCCCGGTCCTTTCAGTTGTTTAGGATTGTCTTGATCGCTGCGGTGTGTAGCAGGTCGATCAGTTCTTTGTCCCCCTTGGATTCTATTGCCGGTGACATGAAAGCTGTGGCTAGAGTGTGGAAGTCCAGCTGTATTGAGAGGCCTAGGGCGTTGTTTATGAAATCGCTTATTCGGCTCCAGAACTTCTTGACTTTCGGGCAGAGGAATATTAGGTGTGCCAGGTCCCCTTTATGTTTGCTCCAGTTCCAGCACACATCACTATCTCTTATTCCTATTGTGGCTAGTTTGGCCTGGGTCCAGTATGTCCTGTGTAGCAGCCAGAATTTGGTTTGGGCCAGGGTGGTAGAGACTTTCTTGTGTGTGGCTGATGTCCATAGTTTTGTTTTTTCACTCTCTGCGAGACGTTTGCCTGTGTGCGATTCCCAGTATTCTAGGGCTTTGTTGTTTAGGTTGGTTTTCCCTGGGCTTAGCAGTTTGTAGAGGTGTGAGGTTTGGTGACCTATCTTATTAAGGTTCGCTGCATATTGTAGTATCAAAGGAGTGACTTTGTTGAGTTCCGCTCTTGTGACTGCCACTTTTATCTTGAGGAAGTTGTAGATCTCGATGTCTGCTAGTTTGTGTGTGAGCCTTATGGAGTCGAAGGTGATGTGCATGTCCTGGTCACCCAACTGGATGGCGGTGGAGATGCTGTGTCTGTACCAGGAGGCCATGTTGAGCGTTTTCTATCCGTATTTTATTTTAGGGTTGAACCATATCGATTCCCACCTGGTATTCCTGATACTCGTGTCCATTAACCTGTCGACTTTGAGGAGGGCGTTCTTGGTGTTCTTAAGTACTGGATTGTTGGCTATTTCTGGGTGTTTCTTCGCTGTTAGTAGGGCTATCGGGTCGAGGCCTTCTAAGATTCTTCTCTCTAGTGCGAGCAAGGTAGGTATGTAATATTGCTTGGGGTTTAGCCAGGGTAGCCCCTGTATGGCTATGCATGCTGTTTGGAATGCCTTGAAGTTTGTTACATTTAGCCCGCCAAGGCTTTTGCTTAGCCTGAGTTTTTGTAGGCTGATTCTTGGTCTCTTGTCTTTCCATAGGAATTTTATTTATAAGTTTGTCCAGGCGTTTGTGGAAGTCCTCCGTGTTGATCAGTGGAAGCATGTTCAGCATGTAGTTGACCATGGGGGTCAGCATCATTTTGATAGTTTCCACTCTGCCCCACCAACTGATGAATTTGGGTGACCAGGATTCCAGTGTGCCTTTCAGTTTGTTCAGCAGGGTCCTTTCGTTGTGGTGTAGTGTGGACTTGAGGTCCCGTCCGAAATGTAGTCCAAGGTATTTCAAGAGTTTCTTCTGCCAGGCCAGCCCGAGTTCCCTAGTACTTCCTTGGTGGTGTGTATGTTCAGTGGCTTGCACTCAGATTTATCCTTGTTCAGCTTGTATCCTAAGGCTTAGGGCATATTCTTCTATGGTGGTCATGAGCGCGGCTATTGATGGACCTGGTTCTTCCGTGGTGATGAGGATGTCGTCTGCATATGCAGCTAGCTTAACTGCTTCTCCACCAATTGGGATTCCCTTGATGCGTTTGTTGTCGCGAATCATAGCTAAGTGTGGTTCCAGGGCTAGTAGGAAGAGAGCAGGGGAGAGTGGGCAGCCTTGCCTCGTGCCTCTTTCCAATGTGAGTGGTTAGGAGGTACCATTGTTCATCACGACGTGTGCCTTGGGCTCATTATATAGTGCTAGTACCACCTTCCTGAAGTTGGGTCCTAGACCAAATTTTTGCATGCAACAGTCAAGGAAGGGCCATGACACTCTGTTGAAGGCCTTTTTCCGCATCTATGGCGATCATGACCGCAGCGTTGGTGCTTTTGGACACATGGTTTATCAGGTGACATAGGAGTCTGGTATTGTCGTGAGACATCCTGTTTTTGAGGTGCCCCACCTGTGAGCAGTGTATGAGGTTGGGCAGAAGTGTATTCAGTCTCGTGGCTAGGATCTTCACGTAGATTTTGCAGTCTACATTGATTAGTGAGATTGGCCGGTAGTTTTTGGGGTGTTGTGGGTCTTTATCTTCTTTGGGTATCACTATGATGTTTGCTTCCGCCATTGCGGGTGTCATTTTCCCTTTTTGGATGCAGCTTGACAACACCTCTACCATTGTTGGTTTGATTAGCGGTAGGAACTGTTTGTAAAATCTTGCTGTGTAGCCATCAGGGCCCGGTGCTTTGTTGTCTTTGAGGCTCGCCACTGCCTTCTCAACTTCATCCCCCGTGATGTCTAGTTCAAGTGTTGCTCTCTGTGGTTCTGTGAGGGCGGGCAGGGTGACCTTGTCTAGGAGTCTGGCTCCGCCGTCTTTGTCCAGTCCTTGGTCTTCCTTGTATAGGTCCTCGTAGAACTCCTTGAAGACTTTGAGGATGTTCTTGTTTGCTGTGTGTGATGAGCCCTTTGCGTCCGTAATTGCGACTACTGCATGTTGTCTTTGTTTGCTCTTCCGATATGCGGTGAGGGCTTTCCCCGCCTTGTTGGCTGTGCACAGGTTGATGGCTTTGTATTTGTTCAGCCAGGTCCCGGCTCTCTCACTCAGTATTCTGTTTAGCTCGTACTTTTTTTTTGTTAGCGTTGTGAGCGTGTTCCTGTCTCTTAGATTGGCTATGTGGCCTTGATTTCTTTCTCGAGTTCTGCTTCTTTCTTTCATCTTTCTCTGTTGAGTCTCCCTTTGATAGAGAGTAGTGTGCCTCTAATGGCGGCTTTCAAGGCGTCCCAAAGTACTTCTTTTCCTGTGCCCATGTTGTCGTTTGGCTCCAAGTATTCCTTAATGTCATTGCCTATCTCTTCTGTGGTTGATTTGTTTCTAAGAAGGCCGTCGTTCAGTCTCCATCTGCGCATGATTTTCTCATTGTTTCTTCCTGATAGTGTTAGGCTGATGTGTGAGTGGTCTGAGATTGTTCTTGGTGCTATCTCTGTTTGGTCTATGAAGTGAGTGTGGGTTTCCGAAATTAGGATGTAGTCTATCCTGCTGTAGGAGTTGTGGGGGTGGGATTAGAAGGTGTAGTCCCTGGTCGCCGGGTTTTGGAGTCGCCAAGGGTCTCTAAGTAGGAACTTGGTGCATAGATTTTTCAGAGTGTTTCCCCCCTGCGAGCTGTGGCTGGGTCTTTGTGGATGTCTGTCAGTGGCTTGGTCTAGTACCTGGTTCTCGTCCCCTGCGACTATTAGGAGGTCTTCTTGTGGAAGTGTGCTCAGTTTGTCCTCGACCTTGGTCAAGAACGTTCTGTCTTCTGTGTTTGGCCCGTATATGTTTGCTATATGTATTGTCTCTTCTCCCCTGGTTAGGCTGGTTATTAGGACTCTCCCTTCTTCGTCGGCATAGGAGTCTCGCAGTTTCAGTTTGGCTTTTTTATTTATTAGCGTGATGACTCCTCTCTTTTTGTGGCAGGCTGGGGAGCCTATTGACTGGTCTATCCAGTTCGCTTTAATACGGTCTATGTCGTCTGCTGCTAGCTTTGTCTCTTGGAGGACGCACACATCGCTGTTTAGTTTGGCTAAGTACTCTAGAACCTTCCTTCTTTTCACCGGGTGGTTGAGCCCCTTAACATTGAAGGATACGATTTTGATGTTGGCCAGAAGCTGGCCTTGTTGGTTGTCTGTCATCTTGTGTGTTGTGTGACACATTTGTTTCTTGCTGCTAAGCGTGTATTAGCTCACTTCATTGTGAGGTGTGACCTGCCCATGTTTTGGGGTGGTTGTGTGTGTTTACCTCCGGTTAGTACACTGATAGTGTCAGTCAGTCAATAACAGCTTTATTTGATTTAAATTTTCAAATCATAAAAGCATAACAATCATAAAACATACATTGCAATAACACAAAATATCTACAAGTTAAAATATGAGCCCATCCTTTGGATGCAATTTCCTATCTAATTACGTTTATTTTATAGGATTAGCATTTGAGACAATACCGTTACAGCTAGTTGTCCCTTAATTAAAACAATTAATGACAAGCAAGGTGAATCTATTGAAAACTTTCCATATGTAAGTCAAGGATAGCTGTTATACAATGGTTCAAAACGGTTAAAAGTGGAGATATTGCAGCCACTCAATGCGCGGACACTTCTGCCCATCGGGTGGTTATACTTAGCGCTTGGTCTTAATGAGCAAAGGTGTGACATGGTAGGGTAAAAGTCATGCAGATCCCAGGTGGATATAGGGCCATCTCCTTTTTGGGGCTGCCAAGTATGAAGATATGGGACAACGTGTTTGTTCCTGAATTTTACTAGAACCAGGTCACCGGCGATATCTTTTGGGAGGGATCCTAGCCAACCCACCCTTCTAACACTCATGATTCTTCCATCTATTGTGGGGGGCAGGGGTCTGTTTTTTGTTAGCCAAAAAGTAACCTTGTTTATTAGGTCCTGATGCCTTTCGACTTTTCCACTTGTGAGTGCTGGCACTGCCGAGAGAACGCACACAAATGGAGCGGCCTCCGGTGGTAGGTGAATGTGATTAAATAATCTTGGCATATTGCCATGGTTAGGAACTGTCCCCTTATGGAATGTTGGTTCTTTGCTCCATCCTACTCTGGCGGAAGTGCACTGTGCTAATGTAGAGTTAGTGGATACTCTAGGAGTATTTAGAACTGGCGTGAGTGAGGCTACTGGTTGGATTTGGACCTTAGTACTTTGTGCAGATGATTTAGGCACTTCTGTGGTAGCGAGAGACTGGGGTTGGTTAGATTTTTCAATGCTTTTTATGAGTATCGAATTGGCCTTTATCATTTCCTCTAATCCCATAAGCCTATCCCCTAGAATGTTCATTTTTTCTATCACAGGGGATATTATAGATTTGACCAGGTGTTCGATTTGGACCAATAGGGTTACATCGATAGAAGGTGCAGAAGAATTTGAATTTGAATTCCCGGCGAACTCTGGGGCTGGGGGGGAGGTGATGATGGCCAAAGGGGGGCTTGAGCACAATTTCAGTTGTTTTGCCACGCTTCCCTGATGTGTAACCCCATTTCGCTTTCTTTTAGCCGGGGGATCCTGAGGGAGCGCTATGTTTAGGGTGATAGCTTTTTGCAGATAGTCAGTGGGGGGTACCTAACAGACTATCATTTTGGTGGAATGGTGTACTAGTCTGGGGATTTGTGCTTGCTGTAGGACAGTTAAGGGCGCCAGTTTGCTTGGTTCTTGGTTCCAGCGAAGCATACTTTGTTTTACATATACTGTTTAATTCCTCCAGCAGAGATAGGTTTTGTGCTATGTTGGCTACCTGTAAGGGAGATCGCTTGTTAGGTGTACTATCTGTGGACGGGGATCGTTCTAGTCTCTCTGTTTCACTGGGTATGGGCAATGTTGTCCTATTTAGGTAATGATCGAGTGTCCCGTTCATCGAATCCCTCTGGGGGATGGCATTTTTGGTAGCCCCCTTACGATTCATAATGTGACTAGATTAAAAACAGTGAGCACCAAAACTGCAGCAGGATCTGGTAATATCGAAGTTCACAAACTAAAATCCATTGGGGAGGTCTGTAAGTCCAAGTCTCTTTACCTCCTCTTGTTGAGGTGCCAAGGGGGTGGCCCGTCCCGTCCTCCTCGGGCCCGCTTTGCTCGGCGTCCCGCGACGCGGGGCAGAGCGCAGTTTAACGGCACCTCCTGGCGCTCTCCTAGCGTGGCAAAGCAGCTATCCTCAGCAGTTAGTGACTCCTGGCGGTGGCGGCTACAATGGAGGGCTTCCTCGCCTCCCCCCTCCGCTCCTGGTAAGTCTCCCAGTCTCTCTCTCAGTTTTTGAAAATAATAATGATTTGCCCACTCAATACCTTCAATAAAAGAAGATGATATAGATTTTGTTTACAGAACTTGCAATTGCCTGCTCACTCTAGGATGGCTTCGCTCTTTCCACTTCTTTTAGTGAGCGTTGAAAGATACCCGTGTCCTTTTCCAGTCCTCACGCAGCCTGACTGGGCAAGCACCACCAAGAGTTCAACAAAATTTCGGCTGAACCGTGTACAATGTGACGCTCCTATTCTTTTGCTCCACTTGATATTTGATATTTTGATGGTGTATTTCTAAAGCGCTGCGTTCGCTCCGGAGGGAGCATCATGGCGCTGAAAGTCCCTAGAGCCAGGTCGAAGAGTGGAAAGGGGGAGATTAGAAAGGGGGAGATTAGAAATTCCGACGTTGCACGTTCATTTAGCCAGCTGAAAGCCCAGAGCGAACGCGATTAGATCAGAGGCCTGTCCACCGCCGTCAAAGTATCAGATGCTGAGACAGCTCGTCCTCGGCAGGAGCACGCAAAGCGGAGAAATCTACACAGATGGATGTTCCGTCACCCCCCCCCGTCGCACCCCGACCTCAGGAGACTCAGGTACGTGGAAACAGGGGCTGTTGAAGCAGCAGTAGCGAGCAGCAAACGCAAACGCCTTCCGCCATCACAGACCTCGTGTGGGGGAGGGGCAACAGCACGGGCAACAGCACGGCACTCAGGTCTGAATCTTCCCAGGGAAGGGTAAACGTGATCAAACACTATCACTACACTGATATAGGTAGATATGGAAAGCCTGTATAACTGTACTCGATGCCCCCCTCCTCCCCATCCTCCATCCCTCCCCTCCTCCCACCGGTTGCTGATTGGGTGTGCAACAGCAAAGTTCCCCGCTCCAAAGTCTCCAGAGGCTTATATTAAGTTCTTCCCAACTTTAAAAATTGGAGCGACCTTTGGGACAAGGCAAGCATAATATAAAGGATATGCGCGAGACTTGGCCGGTCTCCTTAGGGTGGTCATCTGGCTCTCTTTTGTGCTTGGCAGCAGGTGCTCCGCGAGAAGGGGCTGTCATGGCTGGTGCTTCCTGTCCACTGCTGCCGCGGTAGCTGCCAGCCAGAGAGCGCCATGGGGTAAAGAGTTAGCACCTGAATTCTGAGTGAAGTGGCATATCAGTTGCGAGGCAGTTCTGTTGTGTCTGATGAGGGCAAAATGAGGTAGGTAGTTCTGAGGTAGTTGGATAGAGGTAGTTCTGTTTGGAGGTAGAGCCTTCTTCATAGGGCCCCCAGAGAGGCCGGCGTTCTGTTCAAATGTTCATACTGTTCAAATGTTCAGTCTGATTTCTCCGCATTGTCCGGCGATGAGCTTCTTTTTGTTGCACCTAGGCTCTTGGCCTCCATGTTCTCTGTTCGCGGACCTTGTATGTATTTCTTTAGGTCGTTTGGGTCATCGAATGTCACGGTTCTCCATTTGTCAGTGATCTTGAATCTCGCTGGGCCTGGAAAGCTGAAAGCAATGTTGTTCTTGCGTAGGGTGTCTCTTATGGCTAGAAAGCCCTTCCTGATTTCTACCGTTTGGCGTGAGAAATCTTGGGTGAGGATTATTTTGTTGCTTTCTCATTTTAGGTTCGGGTTTTTTCTGGCGAAGGCGAAGATCTCCTCAGTGTGGCTAGACCTTAGAGGGCAACATATTATTGGGCGTGGGCCTTTGCCATGCGTTGGTTTCTGGGCTGGCACTCTGTAGGCCTTGTTGATTTCGAATTGTCTCTCGAAGTTGAGGCCTGTTAGCCGTGGTAATATGTCTTCGAGCATGGTCATACACGATCCAGCTTTGTCCTCCATACCTTCTGGGATGCCTAGGATGCGGATGTTCCCTCTTCTCGCCCTATCATCCTGCTCTGCAAGTTGTTTTTGGAGTGCTTTAGAAGTCTTGACGTTGTCTGTGAGCGTTTTGCTGCTTCTTAGCGTTGCATCTTCCACGTCGCTGATGCGTTTCTCTGCGGCTTCTATTCTGGTGTTGGTGTTGTGCAGGTCGGCACTTATTGCCATTAGTTCAAGCTGCATGCTGTCTATTGTGATCTTTGTCGACCTGGCCAGCTCGTTGCCCTCATTTACGTTCTTTAAAATCATGTCCATGGTTGTTTTGTTTCTTTGTTTCAGTGGTGATTCTGGTGGGTCTTTCCTTTGTTTTTTGGGGTCGTTGCAGTTTTTGCCTTCGTGCCCAGCCATCTCTGCCAGGCCTCTTCTTGATTGGAAGCTGCCTAGTCGGCCTTCCTTTTGGAGCGTGGTTGTGGCTTTGTTTGGTCTCCCTCTCTGTGCTGAGGTTGGGTTTTGGTTTCTGTATCTGCTGGGCTCTCTGATGCTTCTCATTCTCGTCTTTGCCTTTCATCCTGCCAAGCCTTAGTTTGGTCCGCTTTCCCGAGTTTGGCAGTGTTCAGTTTCGTGCCCGCCCGGCTGGCTGGGGTCTTGGTATTGGACTTGTCTTGGTCTACTGTGGCTCTGTGCCTCTGGGCTGGTTAGTGTTAGACTTGGCTGTCTCTGGTTGGCAGAGGTATACACTTCTGACAAATAGGGACTCACCTCCTCTAGTCAGGGCAAGGGGATCACACACTTAGATATCCCTGCTCACCCCCTTCGTAGCTTGGCAAAGCAGACAGGCTTATCTCAGAGGCAGTGCATTAAGCATTTATGACCACATACAGTAATAAAGTGAATACACTACAAATGGACACGACACAGTAGTATTATAAAAATAAGGATTTTTATATATGGCTTAGCACAAGACCAAATAGCGACAAAAAATATACCACAATCTTAATTAATACTCTTGGAAGGAAAAATAATAGTTCAAGTGTAGTTTCTTCTTAGCACAAAGTCTTTAGTAACAAAAGCAACTCTTCTTCTTTAAATCACAGTTCTTGGCAACAATGTAACCCACACAGGAGTCACACGACGTTGAGGCAAAGTTAATCCAAAGGTTCGGCGTCGACCGCGAGGAACGCTACGTCGAGCTCGGAGTCGCACAGACCCCCCACAACAGAGTACCTTGGAAAAGCGAAGCACACGATGATCAGCGGCGTTGAGATGTCCGTCGTCGCGTCTTCGGCGTCGATCGGGCCTCGGAGTCGGGGCGATCTGCAGTGGCGTTGACAGATGTCAGGCAGGAGCAGCGCTCCCGAGGCAAAGCAGGATACGGCGTCGTCGTCGATGTCGATGATGCTGTTGCACGAGTGAGCAGCGCTCACGGCCTCGAGAGGGCTCGGAGTCGATGCGATCAGCGGCGGCGCAGACATGGGGTTACTTGGAGCTGGAGCCGAACTCGCTACTCACTGGCGTCGCTGCTGACGTCGATCGGGCCCGGCGGCCGGCGTCGAGGAAGTGGGACACTGGAGCCGTTACTCACGATGTCGAGCTGGATTTAGCGGCATCCGTCGGCGTCGAGATTGCTGGATTCTTCAGAGGTGCTGGATTTTCAGGTTCCAGCAGCAAGCACTTTTAGCAGATAAGTGAAGTCCTTTAGCCCTGGGACTTCAACAGGAGGCTGGCACTCTTCCAACCCTTGGAGATTTTCTTTAGCAAAGTTTGAGAGTACACACACAGTTCCTCACTCCTGGTTCCTTGGCAAAAATAAAGAAGCAACTGCAGGATTCCCCCCAGCAAACAGCACACTGGCAGAAGGGGTAGGCAAGTCCTTGGATCAGCAGGCTTCTTGTCCTTGGTTCAGGTTTCCTTGTCAGAAGTGATCTAAAGTCTTGGTTCAGGGGTCCTTCTCTTATATCCCTTTTTGGCTTTGATCCCTTTGTCCATGCAGGGGAATTCCCCTCATCCTGGTTTTGTTGTGGGTGTAGCCAGGCAGAGGCACCTGGCCTATTCACTGTGCAGGGCTGGGTCCTCAGACGCCCAGCAGGAGGTGGAGCCAGTATTGTCACTGGCAGGAGCAGAGCTATCAGTCGCCCGGCAGGAGGTGGAGCCAGCATTGTATCAGGCAGGGCAGGCTATCAGGAACTCATCTCCCCCTACTCTCAATGCAAATGCACCACTCACCCCACACTGACTCATTCAGAACTCTGGAGCCACCCAGCCCCTGTCACACACACACCAAACCAGCAGAAACCAGAAATAGTTAGACAAGAAAATAGACACTTTCTATTTTTTTTTTAGTTCAAAATGATTTTATTGAAGTATTTTGTAGACAAAAGAAATAAACAAGTACAATACAAAAAGAATAGAGCTTACATGCGTAAATGATGAAATGTTGAGCATGAAATGCAATAAGCCAAAAAAGAAGAGGAAGGGAAAAAAGGGGGGGTGGAGGGCGGGGGAGTAAACATATCATAGAATCATAAAATCATACAATATAGAGTCACAATTAAATTGAATACAAAAAAGATGGTAAATAAGGAAAAATTAATCATCAAAATACATAAAAGAATACTTAATCATATCATTGTATAACATACGAATCAATAGGAGACCAAAAAGATTGAAAGGACTGCGAATTGTGAGTAACTCCTTTAAGAGACAACCGAGCACCTCTTCTTGTAAAGGTAATCCACGACCACCAAGCTTGAACTGAAAGAGAAGAAGCATCTTTCCAACAAAAGGTAATGGTTTTTAAAGCAGCTGTAATTAAAAAATTAAATAACTTTGCCTCTGACTCACTAAGAGGATGGGAAAGGGCAACTGATTTACATATTAACATAACATAAGAAATATCATCATGTAAAGGCAACATTTTCAAAATGACATTCCAAACATCCGACCAAAATTTCATAATAACTGGGCATTCAAATAACATATGACGAAGTGACCCAGTACTTGAATTGCAGTGCCAACAAACAGCAGATGGTAACAATTTCGCAGTTCTTAATCGAGATGGGGTCCATAGGGCGTTAAATAAAATATAAGCATTTGTCTGATAAAGAGACACCGGAAGCCAACCAGAGATACTGTTGAGCCATATTGAGGACCATGAGTTATCTGATAGGGAAATGGAAAGTTCATTATTCCAAAAAGATGAAATTGCACCAACATTGGAGCCCTGGGAGGAGGTAAATTTTTAATAAAAAACAGAGACAGCTTTGGGGGAGGACGTAACAGCCGTAAAGTAAATTAATAGGTCATGTGTGGTGGAAGAGGTAACACCATTGGGAAAAGAGTCCAGAATTGAGTTACATAAAGATTGATATTTTGAGAAATCAGAAGCTGGGATATCAAACTTTAACTGTAGTTGTTCAAAAAGAATAAAGGCATTTCCACAAAATTCATCTTTAAGATAAAAAATTCCTTTTGAAATCCATGAGGACCAGAAATTAATGTTTCTGTTTAGTTTAAGTAAAGCACTATGCCATAAAGACAAATGGACTGTAGAGAGTAAGGGTAAATCACAATTAGAGTCCAAATCATTAATTATTAATCTAGAGGATTTAATTATAGATGACAGACGAACAATCTTGGATGCAGAAGACATTGACATCAAAGAGGGCAGAGAAAAGGGTCGTACATTTGAGGACTCTATATCAAACCAAATTGGAGGTTTGACCACATGTGAATTTGTAAACCATAAGGAGCATTGTTTTAAGATAAAAGCTTTATGGTAGAGGTAAAAGTCTGGAAGGGCAAACCCTTCCTGGGACTTAGGGTGTTTTAATTTTCTATAAGCAATACGAGGAACTTGGTTAGACCAAAGGAATTTAGATAACAGTTTATCAACATCTTTATAGAATTTGAGAGGAAATTGAGTGGGAATCATAGCCAAGGAGTAGAAGATTTTTGGTGCAATATTTATTTTTACAGCTTCCATTCTTCCCCACCAGGTGAGATAAAGGGAAGACCACTTGGACGTTTTGTTTTTGATATAATCAAGTATAAAATCGCTATTAAGTTTTAATGTAGCAGGCAACGAGGAGGCAAATAGGATACCTAAGTACTTAAGCTTAATGCTGTGCCAAAGAATATCTGTGTTTGGTAGCATATCCAGGTTACAAAAAGCATTCAAAGGAAAAAAATTCAGTCTTACTAACATTTAATTTATAACTTGAAACCACAGAATAATTTGCAATAATGTCTAATAGGGAGGGAACAGAGGAAAGAGGATTACTAATAAACAATAAAACATCATCTGCATAAGCCAAAGTTTTAACAGTGACATCATTTATCGCAATACCCTGAATATTGTCACAGTAGCGGATATAATTAAGAAAAGGCTCAATTCCTAATAAAAATAACTGTGGGGAAAGGGGACAACCCAGCCTAGTACCTCTAAAGAGAGGAAATTGAGTAGAAATTTGACCATTAATAAACAAACGAGCAGTAGGGGCAAAATATAAAGCAGAAATCATACGAATAAAATGGGCACCAAAATTAAAAGATAATAACGTTTTAAATAAAAATTGCCAATGAATTTTGTCAAAAGCATTTTCTGCATCCAAAGCCATCACTCCTGCAGGGGAAGTAAGGTGAGGGCTCTGTTTAATAACGTGTAAAAGCGTTCTGGTATTATTAGCAGAGTACCGTATTTTTCATAAAACCAGATTGATCTGGATGAATGATGGAGTGAAGGACAGGAGCTAATCTAGTGGCAAGGATTTTAGCATAAAGCTTACAGTCCTGGTTTATTAGGGAGATGGGACGATAATTAAAAACCAGGGTAGGGTCCTTATCAGGCTTGGGCAAAACAATGATTAGAGCATCCGTAAAGGAGCCCGAAATAGTACCAGAGGAACCAAAATGGGAAAAAAGTGCACTTAAATAAGGTAAAAGGTGAGACTGAAACTCTTTATAAAATTCAGCTGGGATACCATCCGGGCCTGGGGATTTATTCTTAGGAAGAGATTTAATAGCTAGTAAAATCTCATCACAAGTAATTGGAGAATCTAAACCTATTCTATCTGAGGGAGAGGCGTGAGGCAAATTACACTTATTTAAAAAGGAATCAATTAAAGAATCATCACGGGGGACTGGTTTACTATATAGGGTAGAATAAAAAATGTAAAATTCTTGGACAATATTATTATGGGAAATAGCAACTTGGCCATGAGAACCACGTATTGATGTTATTTGAGTTTTATCCCTCTTGATCCGTAAGTAGCTTGCAAGAAGTTTCCCAGATCTATTGGTATTAAAGCGAAATTTAGCATTAGATTTTGCGAGTTGGATACCTGCTCTAGTACTAAGTATAGCATTAAATTCATAACGAAGCTTTTGTAGCTTCAATTTGTGTTGAGGGTCATTAGAAGAAATAAATAAACGTTCATATTTAGCAATTTGTGCTTCCAAATGTTTAACATTAGAGTTAAATTGTTTGTTCTCATGGGCCATAATGGAAATAGTAGTACCTCTAATGTAGGTCTTAAAGGCATCCCATCTATTGACAATCGAAGTTGAACCTTCAGGGTTGAACAAAAAATAGTCTTGAATAGCTTGTAATAGTTTAGATTTATGCGTATCATTAATTTATTATTATTATTATAGGAGTTTATAAAGCGCCTGGTGACGCCTCCCGGCGTGTCCCCGCGCTAAGGAGAGAGTGTTGCTTAGGTGGAGTGGCATCAGACAGTAATTAGATAGTGAAGAGGTGTGTTTTTAGATGCTTCCTGAAGGATGTTTCACTTTTTTCCTGTCTGGTGTTCATAGGGAGGATGTTCCACTCCTTGGCTGCGAGAGTGCGAAAGGACCTGCCTCCAAGTCTGGCTTTTTTTGGGCACGTTGTTTTAAGCAGACCAGTTCCCTTAGAACGTAGGGATCTGATGGGTTCGTAGAGTGAGGCTAAGTCAGACAAATAGGAGGGGGCTCCATGATGGATGATCCTATGGCACCAGAGAAGTGCCTTGAAAACTATCCTCTTTCTTATGGGCAGCCAATGCAGAGTGTCCAGGGAGGGTTTAGATGGAGCTCTGCGCAGGAGTCTTAGTACGAGGCGTGCCGCTGAGTTTTGCAGGACTTGCAGTTTTCGAATGTTTTTTTCTGAAGTGCCCAACAGTAGCACATTCCCATAGTCAATTCGGGAAGTGATGAGAGCCTGCGTCATGGTACGCCTGGAGCTCGATGGAAGTACAATGCTCGTGTTCATACACCACCTACTTTGCTTGGTAAAAGTAGAGGAGATGTTTAAAACAAAGAAAATTAAGGCATGGTCCGAAACATCAATATTACCTACAACAGGGTTGGTGGCTGATTGAAGTAATGAAGGCGCAAGCAAAAAATAATCAATCCTTGAATGAGAATTATGGGGATTAGAGAAAAAGGAAAACCATTTATCAGTAGGAAAGTGTAGCCTCCAAATATCAGCCAACTTGGTTGTGCGAAGGAAAGATTTAAAGGCATGGAAAACTTTAGGAGGTCGGAATTTTGTAGTGGAAAGCCTATCTCGCAACAGATCAATAATCACATTAAAATCCCCCCCAACAATCAAAGGAACTTGCCCCAACTTTAGAACTTCAGTAGTTATAGTAGACCAAAACGAAGGGTCATCAGCCGTAGGACCATAGATATTAAACAAAAAGAAGGTTGAGTCATGAATTTTAACCTTAACCACAATATATCTACCTTCTGTGTCAGTGAACTTACTAAGAATCTGACAGTGCAACCTTTTTGCAAAGAAAATTGCAACACCATTTTTCTTCCCCTGCGCAGGAGAGGAAACAATATTATCTACCCACTTTTTCCTCATATATTGTAAAATTTTGTCATCAACATGCGTTTCTAGGATAAAACAAATGTCAGCTTTGCACGCACCTAGGTAGTCCAAGATTTTAGTGTATTTCACAGGATGCCTTAGACCCTTAACATTAAGTGAAACAATTTTAACATTATGAGTATTAGCCATTAGGAATTAGAATGAAGAGGATAGAAAAAGAATCAGAGGAAGGGGAAATGAAAAACAGCCATGGAGAAAGAGCAACTCTATGTAGAGAGCAAGAAAAGGAAAGACACAATAGGGAGAAACACAAAGGGAAGGAAAAAGGACAAACAAGAAAACAAAACAGAGACAAGACAATACACACAAATAAGAGCAGTGAAACGCACACACGATCTACAAGCATGACCGTAACCGTTGGAACCCCAAGGTAAAATAAGAATTCAGGAACCTGTCAGTAGACAATGAACAGCAAGCATTCAAGAATCAGGATGAGGACCTTGAGTATCCATTGGACTATGAAGTTGCTGAGCAAGAAAATGGCGAAGATCATCAGGTCTGTGAAAGGATTTGGAGAATGAGTCTTTCCAAATGCGCATCGTTGAAGGATCAAAGAGACCATATTTATAACTAAGACTTCGTAGTTGAGGGCGAAGAGAAGCAAATTCTTTACGAATTGCAACAGTATCTTTTGCAAAATCTTGATGAATAAAGATTTTGTGACCATTAACCATCAATGAAGGAATGTCTCTCGCTGCCATTCTAATCATAACCAAATGATGATGACGAAATACCTTAAGTATCATCTGTCTAGGTTTGGTATGCTGTGGGTTACGATGCGAAGGAATTCGATGTGCCTTGTCAATTTCAAATTTTTCAGGAAATTTGAGGTTTAAAAGGCCAGGAAGTAAGGACTCCAAATATAATCGACAATTATTTCCCTCAACTTCTTCTGGTAAATTAAAAATGCGTAGGTTATATTGCCTATTTCTATTTTCCATATCCAGAAGGTGCGAGCTCAGAGGAGAAATTTTCGCCACAAGTGGAGCAAAGGCATCTATTTTGGTTTTATTATCTTGGATTTTGATTGAGTTATTAGAAATTTTCATCGATAAACAAGCCATTTCTTTACGCACATGTTTAATTTCAGACGCAATAGTGTCAGTATTCGCTTTGAGTGCTTTAATTTCCTCTAAAATGAGAGATAAGGAGGGCTCTGAAGACTCCACCAATTTCGATTTTAAAGGAGGTGGTGAAACTTGTTGTTTTCTTTTATTGGGAGATTTAGTATCCATTTTAGCAGAATAGCAGCCAAAATTACGTAAATCTGGAAAATATCAGCCAGATAATGTAATAATTAACAAAATAGCTCCAAAATATTGGTGCAGCAGCTAAACTGGGTCGTGGGTGTGGTTAGGCCTAAGCCAGGCCCTCTCCTAAAGAACACTCCGCCCCCCTGACAGAGATTTCAGGCTGCAGCAGGAAGCACACAGGGAGCAAGAACCAAGAGGCTGAAAAACCCACTTGCCGTGCAGAAAAGCTGCTGAAATTGCTTCCAGGAACAGGTGAGGGTTAATGAAGTGCAGCGACCTCCAAAAAGCAAAGTCCCTGACAGATTTTCGTCGTTTTAAACGAAAAACGGGCTTAAAAAGCGATAGATCTCCTTAGGCGGCGGCCATCTTGGTCGCGCGCTCGCGCGTCTCCCTAAAAAAAAAAAATAGCCACTTTCTAAAAGTGCTATTTTCAAACCCAGAGTCCAAAAACCATCCACACAAACGAATGCGTTATTAAATCCCGAGTTCAGGGATGCCAAACTCGATATTGCACCAGGCTCCCCGAGCCAGCTAGGATAATAGCATTAATAAACCCGGCAGTCCATTCTAACTTATGGAGAGCATGTAACTTTACAATAGTGAAAAACGAATATGGCTGTAATTCACTATCAGGGCATGCCAACCTAGTCAGGCTTGTCCTACCTTACACTCACAACGCACACTGCCCGTGGGCCTACCATAGGAGTGACTAACATGAAGTTAAGGGAAGGTTTAGGGACTGGCAAGTAGGTGTACTTGCGCAGTCTGCGTGACAGTACCAGACTGCACGTAGGTCTAGCAATGGCAGACCTTTTGACATACTTTTACTAGGCCGCTCTTGTGGGTGGCACAACGTGTGCTGCAAGCCCACGAGCAGCATTTGTATTTACAAGCCCTGGCACTCCTGGTGCACTAGACTAGGGACTGACAGTAAACCAAATAAGCCAAACATGGAATTCACTCAATACAGTAATTTTACATAGGGAGCACTTGCACTGTGGCACTGATCAGCAGTGGCACAGTGCCCAAAGCAATATACCAGCAAAAACATCGTAAACAGAGGAGGCAAACAGAAAAAAATGGAGGAGAGACTCAGGCCAATGATGTCAGGTCTAACAGTTAGTTTTTTGGCGTCTACTTTTCTCCCGCACTTTATCTGTTTGGTGTCACCAAAATCACCAAGGTCTCGCCAGAGTGCTCCCCTGCGTTGCCTTGAAGATCCTGAGCCTGTTGAGGGGTTGCGGTGTTTCTCTTTGACTGTGCTCTTTTGATCCCTGGACTGTGGCCCTAGACTTGTTGATGGTATATAGAGATTAGTGTTATTTGCGCCACTTTATTTTGTGTCTCTTTTTATGGCTGTACCCCCGCACGATATCCGCTCACGGCACTGCTTCCAGTTTCCTCTCTTCTTATTGGGAGGTACGTGTTTGCTTGCTGTTGCTCTTGGAGAGTTCGTGGGTTTCCCCCTTGTTGTGTTATATTCTTGTGTGCGCTTGAGGTGTTTGTGAGCTTCGTTATGTTGGTGGGTTCTGGCGGATCGATTTCAATGGTCGTTGCGGTTTCCTCACTTTGTCTGCAAAATGGCCGCTCCTAGCACTCCCCTCGGTTTCCCTTTCCTGTTGTCTGTTGCAAGGTACGTGTTGCCAAGTTTCTTGCTGCTCGCGCTTCTCAGGTAGGGCGTGTTTGTTTTTGGTCCGCACCTCCCTCCTTTCCTTGAGCGCTTTGTCTTCTCGCCTGTCTCCTGTATCGCCTGTCTCTACACTGATGTTTAGTTTGGATAGGGGAGGGAGGGAGCGGGCTTCGCGTGTCTAACAATGGGGGCGCCCTGTCTTTGGTTTCACTTTCACTCCGCTTGCTCCTACCGATTTGGTGCCGCGACCGGTACCGGTCTTTTTATGCCCTCCGCTAGGTTGGTTTTTGGTTTGCGGATCTGAATGGGTGTTAGCCAGGTCTTGTGGGGGTACTCCCTTCCCTTATGGGCGCTCGCCTCACTTACTTCTTGCCTCCTGTGACTGTCTATGCGGTCGCCATCATGGCCGATCTGCGTCTTCCCGTGCCCTGCGCGGGCAAACCTGCTGGTTCACCGCTGTCGGGTGTGGGTGCGGCTCTCCTCCAGGCTCCTTTTGTTCCCCAGGTGTTCCGACGGCCCGGGCTCGTCTTGTTTTTTGGGTCGGACTTGTTTGGCTATGATTAATTCGCGGTTGTTTGCCTCGGGGCTTTGGAGACATTGGACCTAGGCACCCGTCCGCATTGCTGTCCAAGCCACGCCCCGCCTGAGGTCTCGTTCTGATCAGATTTCACTCTGGTCCGGACCAAGAGGATCTGAGAACGAAGCTGGCAGGACTGCTCCAGTGAGTGAAATACAGGCAGGAGACGAAGGGGGCGCTCGCCGCAGATACCAGACCCCATAGCCCACAGCTTGTTATAACAGTGTTTTACTTGCCCCTTTTTAGGTCGAGCATTCGAGACCTATTGTATATATTTTAGTATATACTTATAGATGTATGTACTTTGTAGGCTGTGGAGATCAGCCCTAGGATTTGTCTGCTTCCTCTTAGGGACTTTTATTTTCTGTTCACCTGCCTCTGTTGATAGAAAACGGACAGCAGATGTCAGTAAAATACCAGAATTGCTTTCTACTGAGGGACTTCTTTTTCTTTTTTTCTGTCAACTGCCTCGATTTAACTTTCTTGATAGAAAACTACGAGCAGAGGTCAGTAAAATACCAGAATCATTTTAGCATTCTCTAAATTCCAGTCCATTGAAACTGTTTTCCACAAGAACCTGTAGGCATTCATATTTTTTTTAAATCTTGCATTTTCAGTGATATGACCGCAAAAGGCCCTGATTTATATTCAAAACAGACCTTTGGACTATACCATTTCCCACTGAAAGGAAATATTTCCCTCCATGTGTTCCCTTACCTAGCCTGTCACGCAGTTTGGTGCCTACTTTCCCTCCATGTTAAAAAACAGTAGATGTTTCAGCACCCAGGCTAATGTGCTGCATATAAGGTCCCAAAGGCGAGACCGATAGCATTGCAAATGCTTGTTTTTTAGTAGTTGTTACTTCTACACACAGATTCGTTTTCACCATGAAGGTCTTGTTCTTCACCTCTCTCCTTCTTTTGCCCAAAAGATAACTTCTGGCTTTCATCCTAATTAGGAAATTATATTTCCATACCTTTATGCTTCTTCTTCATCAGATGAAGAGCAGAGAACTTTTGTTTTTCCAAAATGTGTGTGCCAAATACGATTTTAGCCATTCGGGGTCTTAAGTCTTCTGTTGCAACTTTGATCTCATGGGTTTTGTCGTGTCTTCCTTGTAATAACGACAGACTACTTCTTCATTTATCTAAGAGCTTTATTGTAAATGTAAATGTATTTATATAGCGCAAATCACTGACCGAGGTCGGTATCTAAGCGCTTGCTTAGGGAACCCGTCCTGGTATTCCCCTGTGAGATAACCCCAGCAGGGTATACACAAGGTGAAAGCCAGGCATCCCGCCGCGAGGGGCCGTTGTGGAGATTAAGCAAGCTATTGCCCAGAGTCGCAGAGTGTGAACCTGTGAGTCGAGAAGGCACCGGAGCGAGAATTATCGAGTCCGTGAAATTTTTAGCCCAAGACCCGCCGAGGTGGGGAATTGAACCCTGGTCCAGGGCCGATCTCAGCTACCGGGTCTGCCGCCTCTAACCTCTGAGCCACACTTCTCCAGGTGCTCGTTCTGATCAGAACAGGTGCTCTCAGGTCCCCGTCCCTACTCTAACTAACTAGCCCATCCCCTGGATCCTCCTCTTCCCCCAGCCCACTAACTCCACCCACCCAGCTACTAGAACATTTACAATACCACATCTCCCCCTTTCTTGACAAAATGGAATAACAAGTTGATTCACAGTTCCTCAATTAGTCGTTTAGGCCAATGAACAGCTCGTCGGGGCCGTTGGGAGCCTCCTCCACCGGCAATCTCACTCTCAGACTAAGAGTCCGTATGAATAGGGTCAATGTTCAGAACAAAACTCTCACTGCATTCACCATTGGATGGCTCAACTATTGTAGCGAGGGTGTCTCTTAGGACTGGGGCACACTCGAGTGCATGCGACATGCTGTTGGGGATTCTCTGACCGGCTTGTTCTGTGGTCACTAGGGTGCCCTTTTGACATGTGGTAGTCAAAGGATCTTCCCAGAATCGACAGTCTGCTTCCGCTGATTGCTCTGGGTTTATCACCACAGGGTAATCCGTTTCTGGTTGTTGTTCTTGCTTTATCACCACAGTGTCCCCTGCCGGCAGGGAGGAGTGTCTCATCTTCCGGCGGTGATCGACACGCAATTTCATTTCTTCAGTCTTGGCCTTCTGAGTAGTGCTGACTTCGGAAACACAGCCAGTCGTTGACACATGTCTCAGTGCGCCTTCCCTTGTGGACATTCTTGTCGGGAGGGGTCGACTCAACATTAATGTTGCTGGGCACTTGCCCGTGGTGACATGGGGAGTGTTTCGGTACACTCTCACTACTTCATCAAGGGTCACCTGAAAGTCCTTCCAGTTCAGAGCGGTTTGTTGAAACATTTCCCGAAGGATAGCCATGAACCGATCACTCGTGCCATTACCTGGTGGCCACAGTGAGGTGATCTTTTGATGATGAATGTTGAGCCACTTTGTCAAATCCTCGAACTCTGGACTAGTGAATGGGGAACCATTGTTTGTTTTCAGCCCTTTGGGAGAACCCCATGCATCAAAGACTTCGTCAAGCATCGCTATAATGTTGAGCACACTCAGAGAGGAGACAAGCTGAGCAACTGGGAATCTGGAAAGTTCGTCCATCACCACGAGGACATACTGGCCCGGAGATAACGGGCCATGAAAGTCTATGACCAGCTCTTGCCACACCTCTTGAGGTAGTCCAGTCTTTGGCAGAGGCTGATGTGGACCTCCGGCGCTGACTACTCTGCATTGATGGCAATCCTGCAGCGCTAGTTCGACCATGTGATCGAGTGAGGGAAACCAGACCCATTCTCTCACAGCTCTCTTGGTGGCCCCCACACCACGATGACTGGTGTGCGCTAAATTGATGATTCTCTGACGTAATTTACTGGGAATGGCAATCCTTTGGTTTCTTAACAGAAGCCCGTCAGGGGTGACAGACAATTCCCTCCGAACGTTTTGGAACACTTGCAGTTCCTGCCAAAGTTGTGGATCATTCTCCCCTTCTTTGTTAATGTCTCTCCACCGGTTGTTTCGTAGACAGTCTAAGATTTTTTCGAAAACAGCATCATCTCTGGTGGCTTGCCGAACATCCTCCAGGGGAACTGCCGGTGAGTTGACTTGATCTGCCACACGATGATAGCATTCTACCGCTGCTGCTAAATCAGCAGCAGGAGATGAAAGCAGAGAGCGTGGCACATGATCACCAGTGTCGGCTGACTCCCAGGGTTGAAGGGTAGTTGCATGAAAGTCATCGGTCATAACCACCTTGTCACTGGCCCCCTTTGTTGGAGCCTCCAACAGAATGTGCCCAGAGAACTTGAGGGGGGAACAATGAAACTCACATTTCTCTTTGTTTAGTGTTAAGTTAGCTTCCACCAGAGCGTGACATACTCTATCCAGTGCTTTGTCATGTTCTTGTGTGCTGGACCTCTATACTAGTATGCTATCTTTGTGGTTCAGAGTATTGGGTATATGCTGAATGACTTTGCCAATCGCTTCCTGCAGTATTTCTGCTGCTGCAGGGATGTCTTCACTCAATCGTTTGTAGCGGAATAGTCCCATGTGTGTGACAAAAGTTGTGATGTATCGTGACTTGTCGTGTAGTGTTATCTAGGAATACCCACGGTTGAGGTCAAGTCTGGAAAACACTTTAGCCTTATTTAGTGTCCATCTCATTTCACTCAGATGGGGCCCTACAGGGCGCTCCTCGCCAAGGGCCATGCCGGGCGCTCTCATATACACACACAGGTGTACTCTTGTGGGCGTCCCTTGCCTGGGGACGATAAGAACTGGTGACACCCAGGGGACAGGACCACACACTCGCTCAATAATGTCATCTTTCAATAGTTGTTGTATCTCCTTTTCGACAGCTTGTTGGAGATGCCCGGGCACCCTTCGGGGTTGTTGAGCCACAGGGCGGATTTGTTCATCTATGCGAAGTTTAATCTGAAACTGGTTCATCCTTCCCAGACCCGAGAATAGTTTTGGGAATTGGTGCACTATGCCTGGGTCATCACCACCTCTATACCAAATTTCTACCAGCCGAAGGCATTCGGCAGTAGGCAGGCTGAGGAGACAGCCCGCCTCTGGACCCTCGATAACATGAATGACAGCTGGTATTGGCATTGCTTTGTATTGAAGTGTCATGGAAAGCTTTCCAAGACAGGTAAGCGGCTCTTTGGCCATCCACTTGTACACCCGGACGTAAGCGGGGCTTAACGTCGGTGATGCTTTAATTTTTTTGTATTCATTCACTGATATATAGTTTAATGACGCTCCGCTATCTAGCACAAATTTGGCAGCATGACTCCCTATCCAGATGTCAAGGCGGGGATACTTCTTCAATTGATCTCGGTCGGTCACCATGCTCACGTATTCATCCGTGTATTCACGTTCTCTGGATCCTGACCGGGACTCTCGTGACGACGATCTGCAGGTCCACTGAGATCATCTCGACTCCCTGCTGGAGTTTGATGATCCGGACAAGGATTTGGTGCGATCTTGCACTGCTCGCGCATGATGACGCCGAGCACCCGGCCGGGACGCTCGTGCGGTGTCACCTTCCTGTTCACGTCGGTGATCTCCACACATAGCTTCAAAATCATTCTGGCGCCCACACTTCCGACACTGCTGGCCCATCGCCAGGCAGGCGTCTGTATGTGGAAAGGCTTAACCGCGGTGATGCTTTTATTTTTTTGTATTCATTCACTGATATATAGATTTATGACGCTCCGCTATTTAGCACAAATTTGGCAGCATGACTCCCTATCGAGATGTCAAGACGGGGATACTTCTTTAACTGATCTCGGTCGGTCACCATGCTCACGTATTCATCCGTGTATTCAGGTTCTCTGGATCCTGACCAGGACTCTCGTGATGACGATCTGCGGGTCCACTGAGATCGTCTCGACCCCCTGCTGGAGTTTGATGATCCGGACAAGGAATTGGTGCGATCTTGCACTGCTCGCGCATGATGACGCCGAGCACCCGGCAGGGACGCGCGTGCGGCGTCACCTTCCTGTTCACGTCGGTGATCTCCACACATAGCTTCAAAATCATTCTGGTGCCCACACTTCCGACACTGCTGGCCCATCGCCGGGCAGGCGTCTGTATGTGGAAAGGCATAGCCACATCTATGGCATTTCTTGGCACGATCCACCCTTTGGTCATGCCGACTGATTTCATGACGCCAGCGTCTGGCTGGTTGGCGCAGCGAGGATGGCCTGGTTCTTCTGGGCCTTTCGCTGGATCACCGGCGGGATCGGACGTTCCGAACCCGGTTGGCCTGTTCTCTTTTTCCTACACGCCCTGACTCCATTTTCTTGGCGTGCTCCTCAGCCTGATCGTGCACTCTTGTCATCTCTTCGATTTCGTCAAGATTGTAACTTTTCTTTAGCAGCTTCCGTCTAAGTGCTTTATACTGACACCCGTCAAGGATTCAAAGCCGTATGGCATCTTCAGTGGAAAATGTGTCAAAGTCGCAGTATCGTGATAACCGACAAAGTCGTGTTATGTACGTGCTCATCAGCTCTTCTGGGTCCTGACGAGCCTGGTGAAACATATATCTCTCGTAATCAACATTATGCTTGTGCAGGAACCTTTTGTTTAAGGCCTCACGAACTTTGGCATACGTCCCGGTTTCAGCCGGGGGCAGTTATTTTATCACTTTGCTAATGTCTTTTCTAACTAAATTATGCAATGCAATCAACTGATCTTCATCCACCGTCACCTTGGACCCTTTGATGTAGTCCTCGAAGTCTTCAACCCACTCCTGCCACCGTGGACCCATACTTCCACCAGCGATCAGAGTCAATGGCTCTGGGGGCCTCAGGTGGGTCATGCCCACCAGGATTGGCCTGGCTTCTCTTTGTGGTGAGTTGTGCGTTGACATGATGAATGATTTATCTAATGTTCCTGTTTCCTGTAACACTCTATCTCTCTTGACCACGAGTGGTCATTTGAATTGTCTTGTGCTTGTTCAGGAACTCTGTCGCTGCCCCATGGCAGTCATGTGATTCACTGTTCACAGTTTCAAGTGATGCCCTTATTCACGCTGAGCAATCATCTCATGTTATTCATGTTTTCATCAGTTCATTACCGTGTGGCTTGGAATGTCTCAGGCCTGTCTTCATGCAACAGGGTCACCTCATTCAGGTTACTCGTCGGTACACTGTACTCGTGACACTTTATGTCTGCAATTCTGTGCAACACTACAAACGCTCGTGTCCTTTTTTTTTTCTTGCCTCTTGGGGTGATGCGGACCGGTGCCAAATTCAAAACTTCACCAATGCTCGACTGCGCTTCTTCGCTGGGGCTCTACGCGATCTCCCGATCACGGAACCGATACAAACTGCTGGCCTCTCTCCTCTGGGAGGCAATTCTTCTTGAGGCACTTGCGTCGCAACAGCGACTTCCTTCCCAATTTCTAGGGACGGGACCGAATGTCATTTGCGGGTTCAGGGACAGCCAGCTGTGCATCCCACCCTCGTCACCAGTTGTCGTGTCTTCCATGTAATAACGACAGACTACTTCTTCATTTATCTAAGAGCTTTATTCAACAGGTGCTGTCAGGTCCCCATCCCTACTCTAACTAACTAGCCCATCCCCTGGACCCTCCTCTTCCCCCAGCCCACTAACTCCGCCCACCCAGCTACTAGAACGTTTACAATACCACAGGTTTGCTTAGCTATTTCTATTTCTTATGAGTTAGCACATTATCGTATTTCTTCTACTTCCGTAGGCCATTCCACAAGTGATATTTTTTTCTTCAGGGACGATATTCCGAGTTGTTTCAACAGTTGATGTGTGCAGAACGGAGCCCTAGGCATCTCCAAACCCTTCTATTGAGCACTTTAGATTGCAAGGTATAAATCTGGTCTGACGTTTGCCAGGTGGTTTTTGAGTGCTGCAACTGACTAAAGTTATATTTTGTTTTTGTGTGAAGCTTTTTCTCCACTGATTAATGATAGCTCATTTCTTAGTTTGGCAGATTTCTTAAGTCATCAGTGCCACTGTATTTGCTTGTTGTGAGAAGTAGAGGAAGGGAGATGGACGAAGTGAAATGGTTGGATTACTTACTCGTTATCTCAGTTATGCTGAGCCCTACTCTTCCTTGTCGCAGTCCTTCTATCCCACTCTCCTCTTCTGGGCGTTCTTTAATCGATCTATTACTGGTTTCTAAATGAACTAGATTTCCTGTTGGTAAAGTGTGGTGTTATAGCCCAGACATGGGGGGAGTGTTTTTTATCTGAGTAAGGGAAGCTGTTGATTAAAGGCACAAGTCTCCCAGTGGCCGGAGACCTCACAGGGGAAAGATTTGGACGAAGAATATTAGGACTCCACGAAATGGATATTAGTGGTAAGGAATCCAAACATTCACAAAACCAGCACAGCTGCCTTTCTTACTGCAAAGTAGCAATCCCCAAATCACAAAAGTGCAAAAGACTTGCATTTTTTAAATTAGATTTCACAAAGCACACTTTGTGGCACATCTCGAGGCACACAGGAAGGTAGGGGCATTCTTTCAGAAGGAGGTTATGGTGGAGACCCTCCTCCCCTAGGTTCCACCCCCGTTGACAATGGTGAGAATCAGTCTTTCTCCTCAACAAGTTCTCCTTTTTTCCCCGCCCCTGGGGTGATGTTACATTGGGGCTGGGTAAGGTGGGCGCAGAGTTTTTTTTTATGTGTTATTATGTGTCTGATGTTAACACCTTAGGTACTGCATGCATACTTTATTAACATGCCTTGGATACTGACCTGTGTCTTCCTAGGATTATACGTGTCTTTTTACTTTGTCCTGTTCATCCACACCATCTTTGGATGGCATTTACATACTTTCACAATGTCTGTCTCAGTTTGTGCCGATTGAAAATTTTAGGGAAAAGATTTGAGCAAAGACGAAGGTTATGTGCAAAGGCTTTACCCACTTCTGCAGTAGCAAAGCATGGGATGGTTTAAAGTGCAAGTTGTCGGTTTCTGACACCTCACACTGTGAATTACCAGGTTGCATAGTCCCATTAGGTCAACAGCACCCCCTGCCCCATAACACACCCAACATCCCGCAAATAACACACAGACACCAGTGTTAGATTGGGAAAAGTTGCTGCAGGTTTATTATATACAACGTTATGTAATCACGGTGGGTTATCTTACGGGCGATCCAAGGGCAGGCCGCATTCTCGCCACCTGCCCGCCTGATGAGCCAAGCAGCACAGTGGCGCACCACCCTCTGCTGCGTCATTATGGTAATAACTCTACTCGCGCCCCTTGCGGGGCGTATCTAGGCAAACCCCCAGTTGCATATGCACACAACCGCCCGAAGGACTACTGGGGCGCCGACACGGGTTCCCGGACCTCCCATGAGGTTCCAGGTTAGGCTCTGGCACCCCTATGTGCCCGCTGAAGTGCGGTGCTGCACCTCTCTGCTTCCGGATCGCCCCGTAACTCCGCATGCTTTGTATGAAGGTGTGTGGTTGGGTCTCAGTGGCATGCGCTGGAACGCCTATCGTAGGATCATAGGAAGGGCCATCAGCAGTGGGGGCCCCTCCTCATCACTTGGTCATTTACCTGGGGGTATGACCTCACGAACCGGGGATGGTTACACTAATGTTGTAAAGGAATATGGACCCGGGTGTATCTGCAGATTAGTGACAGAGGGGCCTTGGTTTCATCAGGCATGTAAGGATTCAGGTCAGGATCTAAGGTCACTTTTAGGTGTAAAGGGTCCACCTCTCACCTGTCGGTTTGGACTTGTCCCTCTTGGACTGATGAGAAGCTCTGCAGAGCAAGGGTTGCAGGTACTCTAAGTAGCGAAGTGGTGGGGGGCCCGGACGGCGACGGTGGCCGCTGGCCGGGCTGTGGCGGAGTTACGGGGCGATCTGGAAGCAGAGAGAGAGAATGCGGCCTGCCCTTGGATCGCCCGTAAGATAACCTAATGTTGTATGTAATAAATCTGCAGCAACTTTTCCCAATCTAACACTGGTGTCTGTGTGTTATTTGCGGGATGTTGGGTATGTTATGGGGCGGGGGGTGATGTTGACCTGATGGGACTATGCGGCTGCCCAAGGCCACCCTGTGGCCATCAGGAAGGCGGGCCCGTAGTCCCAGAGGGCTTCCCCACCCCCATTTATCTGGTCATCCACTCCTCCCCGGGCTGGAGCGTGGGCGGGCCAGTGACGCACGTCCGGGGCGGCAGGCAAGGCGAGGGGTATATAACATCCCCTCGCCATTTTAGTAGCCTGTTTGGGGCGGGGGAAGCCCTCTGGGACTACGGGCCCGCCCTCCTCATGGCCACAGGGTGGCCTCGGGCAGCTGCAGAATCAGGAGACGCAGTCAGCGGATCCATGGGTCCCCTGAGTGTTCCCCCCACGCTCGGATGTCACAGTTGAAATGTACCACTTGGCTTAGCAATGGTGCAATGTACTCTACTCCCCAGCAAGTTAGGGAAAACAGTCATAATTGGGGTGCAGAGGGCCACTCCCATCCCTGGGGCAAGTTCACTGCACATGCTGTATGTGCTGCACGTGCTGCACTACTGATTGTGATGCTTCTGACACCAGTACTCTCTATGGTGCACATACAGGGCACACGTATTGCCAATTCCTGCCCCCGAAGATTAATCAGGCAGATCGTGTGAGCATCTCTCTGCCGACACTCTTAGCACAGTGGAAGTTTTAATAATATTTTGCTGTGCAATCAGATCAACAGTGTCTGCACCTCCAATATCTTCCTAAATTTCGACTTTCTCTTTGCGACAGATAAGCCATCTTCCTGATGTGATTGCCTGTGCTTCCATACAGTTTGGAGATGTTCGAGTCGTTACCAATCGCTATTTTCATTACGTACACCTGGCCTCCAATTCTAACCACTTATTTATTCCCACATACCCAAGCTGCACGTGCCTGGTGATATTAAACTGTAAATGAAAACTGTACAACTTGCTGGCGGGCTGCAGGACAGCTCCACATGCTGAGCTACAAATGGCAACAACAGTAACACATTCACTCATTACACTAGAGTTCCAATATACCATTATGAGTCAATGCCTTGCATGGGTGCATGCCAGGTAATTCTTGTCTATGCTGATGTAAGTGTTTGCGTCTATTAAAGCTTATGCTTCACAGTGTATACAAGAAGGCAATGCACATTACCATTTTTTATATCGCTTGATACGTAGTGCACACATAAATGGCTCCTGCATTGTTCAGTTAGTAACGGGGAGAATTATTAAAAAGAACACATTCTCCTGTGAAAGCACATGTCTTCTTTAAACTATTTCAAGCATTTCTATAATTATCTGTTTTGACAGGCTCCCTTTAAAGAATGGAGAAATTATATATCATGCGAAACCTTTGCGAATAACAGTACTTCTGAAGAAAAGAGTATTTGGCAGCTCCCCATTTGTTACTAGTTGCATTAATTTTATATATATATATATATATAGTCACTGAAAGAACGAAAGGTTACAGGGACGTTATAGTTAGGTTGGCGTTTTATCCACATAAAACCATAGAGATTCAGCAGTTATAGTTATACTTATGTTAAGAAACTATAACTCGTGGCCTAAAGTAACTTAACAGCATGAGTTATAATTTCTTCAGATAGCGTCCCTACAACCTTTATTTTTTCAGTGAATATGGATATTTTTGTAATGTAAAGTGATATATAATTTTCGTATGTTAATGCAACCACCGCCGCGCACTGCCTTGAGCTGTGGGGGTTGGCCTGTGGCAAGGCCCTGCAGTCAACCCTCTGCATGCACCAACCCCACGCTGCACAAGGGTACGGGGTGAGGTTTTTTTTCCCATTGAGCTTCGGATCCATAGCGGATTTACACTGGGTGTTGCGGTGTGTGCCGCAGTGGATTGAACTAAAAAAAGCAATTGAGCATTTTTTTGCCCATGCGGGGTTCTTAAGAGACCCCGCTATGTGTCCTATGGGGTCAGGACACCTCCAACCTGACCACTTATGTGTGTTTTTGTTTATGTTTTTTCCTCAGAGGCGCAGCCAAGAAACAAAATAGCGGCTGCAACTTTCCTGTCAGGTTGCAGCCAGCCAATCAGGGCTTTGCTATTCGCTCAGATCTGCGAAGGATACACATCCATAGATTTCTAAAAAAAGAAATCCCTGAAAAACTCTGAAACTACTGAACAGATTTACCCCAAATCACAAAAACACAATCTGCGGCCCAAGATCTAACTTTCTGCCAAATTGTAATTTCGTTCAGCGGTTTGGGGTGTAGCCGTGTCTAAAACTTGAAAATCCCCATAGACATTGCATTGGGAAAAAGTGTTTTGGGACCCCCTTTATCGCGCCCCCACGACGAATCACCCCAGAACTTTCCAGGGAGAAGCTGAACTGGTTTGCGTTCTAGTTTTGAAAATTTTGTGGCGATTTGCCGAACAGTGCAAAACTTATTATCAATACTAAAAACACTATGAGCCTCATTTATGAAAGCCTTGCGCCACCGGTGCGTCACTTTTTCCCATGTTAAAAGTGACGCACCGTTGGCGCAAGGCCTTCATAAATAAGGCCCCTTGTCTGTGGGAAAAGTTGGTCATAACTGTAACTACGTACTGGCTATAGCCAGTAGGTAATTTATTTATTTAGAACAAATATATTTTCATTGCAGGTTCATTCATCACGAGTGGGCTAGATCCTTGCATTTTTAAGGCACATCAAATTGTTTTTGCATATGTTTCTACTGTGAGTGAATTCATGAAAATTGTTCGAACGGGGTAATAATTTCCCCATATGTCTTGTCACCAGATATCTGATTGCTGTTCATGGCTTTTTATTTTTCACACTGTTTAATGTCTGTACCAACGAATTAAGAACATAATGTGTGACTTTCACCGGTGCTCAATGGATGCTTTGGTCTACCTTTGCATGTTATCAAAGAGCATCCCCTCCCTCTATCATATGTTTAGGTGAACGTTGGTGTGCATTCACACTGAAACATGAGGTATTTTGAGCATCAAAGGGAACATCAGCATAGCTCTGAAATGTAGATGAGCAGAGATGAGGTGCCAGGGGGCCTAGAGCAGGGAGCGTGAGACCAGTGTGTTCAAACATGGCTTTCAGGCTATCCCCATGTCTATTAATAAAACATGCAAAGGAAGCACACTGCCTAAATTAGCGTCAATGTCCTTGACAGAGTGAAGGAAAACTCTATGGAAAGCATGGTCAAATAGGGACAAACTGCTTCTGCCATGCGGTGAGAAATACTGATTGTTTATTGTGTTTTGTGTATATTTGTAGTATTATTGAGAGGGAGTGGGCCCAAAACTTCTCCAGCGCCGAATGCACGGTGATCCGGAAGTGTGCTCAGGTGGAGGTGCATGGAGGACATACATAAAAGATACCATGATTGTTGGATCTTCAGGGAGGGATAATCATCCGAAGGTTCAATAGTACAGCCAGAGAACATGGCGACCTTGAGAGGTGGCAACAGGCCCCGTTCTAGCGGGTGGGGGTGGGGCGGGGGGAGGCATGCCCACCCACACATTGTCTTTGGGTCTCCCAGACACAGCAGAAGAGGCCACTAATAACACACCTGTTAAGTGCTTCCATCATGTCGATGGTTAAACGTTGGTTTTTTTCTCCACTTTCTTTATTTTAATTATCAGTCAGGGGTCATCAAGGAACATCTAGAATACATTTTAAGTGCATTGTTTTAACAATAGCTGCTTTAATTGTGTACTAGGGAGACAAATACAGGCCTTAGAGGATTCCCCTTCTTTTGTACCGACTGAGGCATTAAAAAACTGGTCATGCTGGTAAAAAGAAAAGAGCCCGGTGGCATCCCTAGCTCATGCCTGAGGCAAGCTACAGTGGGGAGGTGTGTGTTGGGGGAGAGGGGACAGGGGTCTACCTGTCTATGATGCAGCAGGGGCAGTGGCACCAGGGCCCAAGGCTATGAACGTCTTTCTGCACTTCAATGATGGCTGTTTCTGTGTAAGGGTTCTGAGAATGTTATGTTGTTTAGTCTTTGTGGAATGCAGGCAGTAATATACTGTAGAATGGGGCATACAAAAATTATACTGCTAAAATAATAGTGGCAGTTCATACCTCATTCGCTGAACAGCCATAATCTGGAATTACAATGCCTACTAGAATATATTCGTCTGTCTGTTATCTGGCAGATGCTGTGGTAAAGTAATTAACTGTTTTTTCTCAAGTAAGAATTTGTACTGGGCTGGATTTATTCTCACTAGCGTGGCAGGGTTGCAAATGTGCGCATTTCATATTCTATTATCTGGTCACAGTATATTGTTTATTTCCAGGTTATAGTTAGGTCCACTGGAGTTATGCAATTTTGTGGCTTTGGTGTTTTGAGCATAATTATGAATTCGCTACATTTGCCATATTGTCCATTATCTAATGCATAATCTGCAGATTAAAAAAACCTTTTCTAGCTCAAATGAATGAAAGGTTGCTAAAAAATACTGCTAGATGTATTGCTGCACAGTTGAAAGCCCTTCTCAAAGACTGACTTGTCACTTTTCTGTTGCTTATTGTTATGCTTGGGTTGTAAACTTGTAGTTCAGCTGTGCAATCCATGGCCAGGCAATGATACAAAGTGTAAAATAAATTACAAACGAATTAAGTCATACTATCACAAAATGTGCTTCATTACGCTGCATTACTTTTCTTTCCTTGGTGCATAACATAATCAACCCTGCTGCATAATTTGGTCGTCCCAGGCCACATAGTTTTAGTGATCCTGTTTATAGTGATCTTAGTTTTCACATGTACTAGTAATGGTACTTATCAAAATTCAGTCCAATAAAGAGCTACCAAGAGTTATGCAATATGGCATGAGATACACATGGTGCATTAAGGGTAGTTATCCAAACTTATCTCAGAACTAAAAAATTCATTCCACATCTATATTTGAAAATTGATATCACTATACTTTTGCCGCACACAAAGTATGATTTTTAGATAAATGGATTGTCTTCATACATTACAGCAAGTACTTCATACAGCTATGTTGAAACCAAATAAGTACAATTTTTAACATAAAGTTCCATCTGTGCTATTTGGTCACATTTCCTAAATAGTGTTTGGTTACTTTTTGCATTTCATTGCATAGCACTTGACCTGATAAGGCTGGCTGTTACAGTGAGAGGTCGCAGAGCTGGTGATTAGTGCACAGAAGCTGCAGAGTATGTGGTCTTTGGACCTTCAAGACCCAAAGCTCCATCCCATACACATTCGACCTTCAAGACCCAAAGCTCCATCTCATACACATTACGAAAAAACACGCTATCTGCTTGCCTCA
Organism: Lissotriton vulgaris; assembly: GCF_964263255.1. Taxonomy (NCBI): domain Eukaryota; kingdom Metazoa; phylum Chordata; class Amphibia; order Caudata; family Salamandridae; genus Lissotriton; species Lissotriton vulgaris. Next base: position 446,127,425 of record NC_141689.1, read on the forward strand.
AATAAGTTTTTGTGTCATTTTAATATAATTTTGCAAACCCATCCAGTGTTTAATTAACGCAAAACACACCACATACTCGCTTGAAAAGTGGAGAGTGTATACTCCATGAGGGATCACAAATATACTTGTTAGGATTAATATCCGTTCTTTCAAGTTGTCATACAGAGGACAAAACTATTTCAGGTTGCAGTGTAACATCTTTATTGTTTTTTAGTGGAACATGGACAGCCGACACGTGTTTCGCCCCCTCTTGGCGAGTTGCGCCGGGGCTTTCTCAAGGCTATTTTCACATATATAGCGTATATTATTACTGTTTCCAATTTTGGCTATATTCAAGATACAGAAAGTTCAATACTCGAGGAGCAAGAGTTCTTCTGTGAGTTCTTTGAGCTGATGGTGCAGTTCGGTCCCTGCTCCCAGTCCTCGGTCTGCGGGTTAGTTTACGGGTTGAATCCCACACCACATACTCGCACCCACCACATGCATAAACACTATCTTTATACCCATACAACCAACCCATAAGCACACTCACGTCAGGCTCAAAAGAACACTGCACACAGAAACCCCTACAGCAGAAAGCCATGCCACGCAAAAACACCACAGGCACGCACACATATACAGTACTCAACTAATCTGCACATATGTAGATCCCATATACTAAAGATACACAAGCAAAAACGTTCACGTATCACAAACACGGCCTCAAACACTGCAACCCCCACAAGCTCTCAGTGCTTCTCTCCCATTAACGGAATCTGGCCAGAATATGTATATATCAGAAAGACCAATGAATGATTAATAAAGTCCAACAGCCTGCAATTCAACACTGATAAGACTGATGTTATGATGTTTAGGGCTAGCTCTACTCCGTTTGACTACACTGGGGCCCAAAAGAGTTAAGACCTACTCCACCCCCATCACCCATGCCAAGAACTTCAGGATCGTCAGCAACTGCAAACTCAACATGACAGCCTAAATCAGGGCTGTCACCACCCCATGCTTCCGCACCCTGAAGAAACATATCTCACCTCACCTCAAGGAGCTACACTTGTGCAGATGTTGCCACTATTTGTGAACTAGTGCACTCTCCTGCCCTCACAGCTGTCTGTCACACAATGAGTGGGAACAGAATTTGACCTTTATAGCTCATGAGATGGTTCCCACAGCAAAGTTATGTATGGCTGAGTTTGTAAGAGAGTTTTTAAAGAACAACAGGGCCTGTATTACAGTGAGGGAGCACTGTCCCTGTTTGCATCACTGCGCACCTCTAAATAAATAGGTGCGCTGGGCGCAAACAGAAACCAAAGATCACCCTGGGGGGCAGCACGATCTGTGAAATATGGAATGGCTGTTTTATAAGCATAGAAATCATGGGGCATATTACCAACAACTAGCGATGATTATCGCTATGTTGGTTTAGCGGCGATATTTTTATCGCCAAGCTGCGGCGATTTTTATCGCTTAGGAACCTTGCTATTATCAAGGTTTATCTCCTAAGAGATAAAATCGGCCGAAAGGCATGAATATCGCTCAAACGTCAGCGATATTCATGCATTACCGAGCTAATGCTCTTAGCCATGTTATCCACCTACCATTGGATAACATGGCTAAGAACTGCTCAGGGGCAGCAACTACATCATACAGCAGTTCACCAAACTCCCCAGCGAAGCTACGGACATCACACTTTCTCAGGACATCTGCAATAAGCTCTGCTCCTACTTCCACCTGAAAATCAAGGCCCTCTACAACAACTTCAGAGAACAGACACTGGACACAACCCCCCTCTCCACCACCGACAACCAGCCGACCATCAACACTTGGAAACCTGCCACCACTGAAGACACCACCACAACCCTGAAGAACACCCACTCAGAAGCCCCCACGGACCCGTGCCCAACGCACATCTACCACAGAGCCGCTGCCGCCATAGCACCCAAACTAGGCCGGACCAGCAACGCACTAAAACTGACATTTGAGAGACCTAGCTGGGGTAGTGGATGGCTTGAGTCCCATTGGCTTCCTCAGAAGTATGATGAGCCAGGCACTTACTTTTTTTAACCACAGAGGGAGTCTCTCTGTTTCCCCTAAGAGTCTGCATGCCCCTTTTTGACACCTATCCCCAGTTCCAGGAATTTATATTCGATAGGACAAGGGTGCGTTCGGGTGGGCCAATGTGTGGCAACATTTTAACAATTCTGGAGGAAGGCTACAAGTGCTAGATTTACATTATATTTTATTTCAAAAAGTCAGACAGAGGAAGTGGAGAGCTATTTGAGAGTATGAGCTGATGCCTATACTCATCAGGCGCACCCCTCATAATTTCCACCAGGTCAGGCTTTAATAAAAGCACCGGGATACCAAGCAGATTGTAATAGTAGTTCAAGTTTAAGGAGGTTCATATTATAACATGCAGGCCTTTGCATCTTTGTACTAGGAAGACTGGCTATTCACTCCTTGTAATTTGCCAAACACCTGTTTCTTTGTACACTGGGATCTTTGTAACTCTTTATTTTCATGTTATTCTTTTGCTTTCGTTTATAAAAACATTTTTTTTAAAAGCAACACATTTGGAACAAAATAAAGCAGTATTCCTGATACCTGTGTGCAGTTTCAATGCCGGTCATTTGTAAAACTGGTAATTGCAGTCAAAGAGGTAACCCTCTGGGGCATATCCCACTGAGAGCTGCAGAGGTGCAGCGGCCCGCTTTGTGTGCCACGGGGCACTATGGTATTACAAAAGAGAGCTGCTTGTGCATCCCCTTCTGTAATACTGAGAGAGCCGGTGCACATGTAAAGCCAGCGCTAATTTATGAATACATTCCCTCATTTTCATGGGCGCATAGCCCCATGAATATGTGGTAATGGCTTTGCCTTGGCGCCTGCCCCACATCATGGATGGGGAAGCAGTCGCAAAAACACCCTTAGGATGCCCACTTATAAAACGCTAAAAAAATAGGTGGTGTACAGCCTGCACCTCCTTAAACCAGCCTGCTGGAGGTTGCCAAGGGGCTACAATTGATCCCCCCGCCCCCCGGACATAGCTCTACAGGCAGGTGCAGTCACTAAATGAAATGAAATGAAAATGAAATGAAATGAAAAATTGCACTTGTATAGCGCGTAACTACCCGGAGGCCTCGCAGCGCTTGTGACGGATTGCTTAATGCGGGCTCAGGGTAGTTCAGCAGGTTTTGGCAAACAAGTGCGTTTTCAGAGCTTTTCTAAAAGACATGTGGTTGCTGTTTCCTCGAAGAGAGAGAGGGAGGGAGTTCCAAAGTCTGGCCGCCGTGTGGGAGAAGGAGCGGCCTCCCCAGCGGGCTTTCTTAACTTTGGTGGAAGTGGCCAGCTGAAGGGTGCACGAACGAAGGGAGCGAGACGGAACATAAGGCGTGACCATAGGGTGTAGAATTGCGGGACCCATTCTGTGAAAGGATTTGCTTAAAATACACATAACCTTAAATTGTACTCTTGACGCCACTGGGAGCCAGTGAAGTTCTTTCAGGGCGTTTTTAGCTGACTGCCAGCAGGGTAGATTATAAAGTAATCGAGCCGCACTGTTTTGTGTGACTTGGAGCTTCTGAGTGACGGAAGTCGGGACTCCCATATAAAGGGCATTCCCATAGTCCAGGTGGGAGAGTATCAGGGCCTGGACCATGACCCTCCTCGCCTGGAATGGGAGCAGAGGGAGCACCTTCCGCAACATCCTCATTAGCCCAAAACAGGTGGCTGCGGTCTTGGTGGCTTGGACCGAGAAGTCCAGTGCTTTATCGAGCCAGATCCCAAGGCTCTTTATCTGGGACTTAGGGACGGGGGGCAAGCCCAAACATGGTGGCCAGATGGATGCAAGGGCAGAGGGGGGAGGATTGCCCAACAGGATGATGTCTGTCTTCTCCCCATTGAGTTTCAGACAGGAAGATTGCATCCATCTGGCGATAGCCTCTAGACAGAGGCCTAAGGTGTGGGACGATCCCTCAGAGTGGTCTAAAGAGACCACCAGTTGGGTATCGTCCGCGTAGGTGACAATATGCACACCAAAGGGATGAACTATCCTGTCTAGGGGTTCCATGTAGGCATTAAAAAGGGTGGGACTTAGGGAGGAGCCCTGGGGGACCCCGCACCTAAGTGGGTGTTTGGGAGAAGCCGCCTCACCCTCGAAGACCTGAAAGAATCGCTCATCCAGGAAGGATGTCAGCCATTCCAGGGCCGCGCCCAACACGCCCATGCCCGCCAATCGATGTAATAGCGTGGCATGGTTAACCGTGTCGAACGCGGCGCTGAGGTCCAATAGAATGATGGCAACTTTTCCTCCCCGGTCCAGCACGGCTCTCGCTTCTTCCGTTACCGCTAAGAGGGTGGTTTCGGTTCCGTGCTAAATGCCCTTCCCTGCAAGGGGATCTCTCTCCTCTCTTTAAATTGAGGGTGACATTCCACCTGCATTCTGAAACACATGGGGGCATATTATCAAGGGGGTTTATCTCTGCTTTTTTGGCTTTAAAAGCCAAGAAAGCGGAGATAAAATTATCTCCCTATTACCTAGCTGTTGCTAACACCAGTTAGCGACAGCTAGTAGGAGATAGCGACCATCTTGGGCCCCGCTTTCCATGTCAGTGATATTTATCACTAATGACATGCAAAGTGGGCGTGCCAATATGTTAGCGACTGAAAACAGTCGCTAACATCGCCATCTCCTATTACCAACTTTTGGAGATATTCGCGTAAGACGCGAATATCTCCAAAAGCTAACACCTGCCCCTGAGCAGTTCTTAGCCATGTTATCCAATGGTAGGTGGATAACATGGCTAAGAGCATTAGCTCGGTAATACATGAATATCGCTGACTTTTCAGTGATATTCATACATTACATTACGATTTTTATCGCTTAGGAGATATACCTTGATAATAGCAAGGTTCCTAAGCGATAAAAATCGCTGCAGCTCGGCGATAAAAATATCGCCGCTAAACCAACATAGCGATAATTAGCGCTAGTTGTTGGTAATATGCCCCATAATGCATTAACACAAGCACCAGAAAATACTAGCTAGCCAGGCTAACACACTTTGATGACAATGCCATAAAAATTCAACAATAAGACAAAACACATTGGTATGGTTATATTTTGACTCTATATTCAAGTAACATAACACTGGCTAGGAAGAGTATCTCTAAACCTTTATTACTATATTCATTTTGAAAAATGCAAAAAGGTGTCATTAAACCTACACAGACAGCATGTGTCCTGTGAAAACACGCATAGTAGATAAATATATATCCAACAGAGGTATCTATCCACCCACTCATTCCTATAATTGACAGTGCTATAGCAGAACATATCATAGTTGTAGGAAAATTGTATTTTTTATGTGGTCTCCCCCACTTTTTGCTAGATTATTCAGCTGGTTTTTTGACTCTGCACACTGGGGCACTGCTGTCCAGTGCCCAGCGAATGTCCTCTGACACCTAAAAACATGTTGAATTGGTATATACCTAATTGGCATTTTAACTTATCAATTGATACCTAGTGTATGTTTCAAAATATATCCAGGGCCTGTAAGTTAAATGCCATTAGTGGACTGCAACTCATATTGTGCCACCACAAAGGTTACAATGCAAAAATGACTGCAGGTGTGCCACCAGTAGCCTCGCAGGGCAGGTTTAAACAGCAGATCTGTCGTGTCAAAATAAGCTCTCTCGACAAGACTAACCCTCCGGCTAAATAATAATAAATAACCTCTAAATAGGCCTTAAGTGTGAAAGGGCAGGGTGCATAATATATAAAAGTAGGACATATAAAAGGTTAGTGCTAAACATGCCCTGAAAGCTATTTTTGCTACTTAGATATTCCATAGGAAAGCAAAGAACTGGGATACTTTAGTAAAGTTAATAAAGTTAAACTTATCTTCAAATAGGAAACAGACAAAAAAGTTCAATTATTGCACTTTTAAAGATATTTATTACAAATCTAATTCATTGGTAAATTTGTATTTGTAACAAACATTTTACAAAAGCTACTTTAATAAAGTTACCTTTAATCTGCCTAAAGCCTCTAGAAGGCCATGTGCCTGAACTTCCAGCTATCACCCACAAGCTGAATATCTCCTTGATGAGGTGCGAATTGGCTCCCAGAGCTGAGACAAAGGCATTGCGTGTGGGGAGAATTTGATCTTGCCTTGAAAGGATTGATTGGGGCTTGTGCCCAGTCCCTTGCATATCCTAAAAGGACAAATCCCAGTGGCACAGGAAATGCCCATAGAATTTGTTTTGATAGACCACAGTTTTGACCATGGTTTTACTTATTTCCCTGGCCACACCTCTATGGTGAACACAGGAACACAAAGGAAAAAAGGTTCTGCCGTGTTGGGTTTAGGTAGGGAGGGGCACTCGGGATTGTCTGCAATAGGGCACTTAGTTGGTAGAGTTTCCCCTGAGAACCTTTCAACTATTAAGTCTATAGGGGTGAGTCACCTCCACCTACAGGCCAGTGCCAGACATAAATGTGGTACCCCTGGGCATGCTGTGTAGATCACTACTTGAACTGTAGAAGACCGAAGAAGCAGTGCACCTGCTCTTGTGACTTCTGAGGAGAACCCTAAAGGCTGGGCCTGTTTCCACTTGTACCCAGGACAATGAAGTGAACTCCAAGAGTTAGTTGGCTGATCTCCTATTAAGCTACAGGGATTCAAAAGTTAGAAGAAGCCCATGTTCCTGTAGAAACCCAGTTGACCAGTTTCAACTGGACTTGTTCTGGATCCTGCTGGTGGCATCTGTGAAGTGAGTACTGAGGTTATGGAATCCTTGCCTGCTTTCCAAGAGTTCACCAGCCTAACCCTAAAACCTGGGACTTAAAAACCTTTTCAAGCCTTTTTGCCTGGAGACCTTAAAGAAGTCCGGTCCAAACCTCCCAAGCTGATTAAATGAAGGTGCATTACGGCTGGGCCAAATATTTAGGTTGAAGGTATCTGACCTTGTTGAGGTCTATATGGCTACAGTTTGCAGATTTTTTTCCCACTGGGGGAATCTTCGCTCAAACAAAAGAGACTGAGTCTGAAGGTAGACATCTCCACCTGGGGAAGGCACCAAAGGAATCCAGTATCCAGCCAGCTGAGGTCCATCCATGAGTGTGAATTTTGAATTCCTGCTTCTCTGACCTTTTCTGCCAAAAGTCAACAACTTCACTGGGACTTTACCTGATTATTATCCAGTCTTGTGGAACCTATTGAAGCCACAGCCTAGTGCCTGCCCTGCTGAGGATTTTTTACTTTCATTTCAGAGACTAAGTCAGAAAGCAACTTCTGACCAGGATGAACCGAGTCTCTGTCTCCAACTTGTGCTCTGTCAAGTTTAGCCTTAAATCTTATCCTTTTTCCCGGACTAGCATTACCAATTACTTGTGGTAGGTATTTTGCACTTTTTTATGCTATTTTTTTAATAATTAAAATCTCAGATTCCTCTTATCTGATTATTGTTGTTTTGGTGGCATTTTGTGCAATACAATATTCGCTATATTTAAAAAATGGAATGGGATTATTATTGTGTTATTGACTTTTTATTAACTGTTTTGTTACTTGTAAGTGCTTTACACATTTTCTAATTTCAACCTGTCTGCTTTGTGTCATACCTACCAGGGGTTGAGCTCAGGTTTAAATTACCGAAACCTTTTCTTGACCTAAGAAGATGACATTATTAACACACCTTACAATCCACTTTCTCATAATAGCAATTTTCAGCCTGCACATATAACATTATATAGGGTAAAGTATGCCTTTAAAGCCACAGTCACCCATGCAGAATGTTTTGCAAAGTCACACTTCCAATCCATGCTCACCAAACCAGGGTGTCTTTTACTTCATAATAAATGTCATAGGATATATTTCAACCCTGAAACATCTTAAAGATCTTCCTTGTATCAAAGGCCCCTCGTGCAACCCAACCTCCAGGGTATCGTATGAATTCATCCTAGGCCTCTTTCAATATGTAGTTCTGTATCACCCAATCTTCATTCATTCTATACAGAAATATGCACAGGGTCTCTCAACACAGAAAAAAATGAATCTTATGACTGTCAAGAAACACAAACATTGCAGCTCAATTTCTTTTGAAATAACAGCATGATTTCTTCAATAAAAATGCTGATTTCCAATATGATGCCAGACACCCTAGGATCAAAATTTACACATACACATAGAGCTCTGTAGAACACTTGTAGGACTTGAAATTACATGCATCAGCTGTTAAAATTGTTCTTTAAACTTGTAGCTATAACTCTATCACAAAACACTGCAGCTGCCTGTTACAGTTTACTAGGTCTATTATTGAGACAAACAGTTCCATTAATTACTTCTATGGGGACAGACGAGTTTATCCATAAACTGGAATGAAACTAAGCAATTTGGGCCAGATGTACCATCATTAGTAATACCAATTTCATAATTAAGAAATCGGCATTCCGTATGTATGAAACTCTTTTGAGTTTCATTAACGATTCCTAGTGGGTCACAAATAGACCTACCTCATGCATATTAATGAGTTAGGTCTAAATTTGCGACCCGTTAGGAATCCCAGCCTTCACTTAATGGTGGCCTACTAAGGCCAGCAGACCACAGTGTCTGTGACTGCTTTTTAGGTCTCGGCTAGCGTAGGCTGAGCACATGTGCAGTCTCGCTGGCGAGATTTAATGAGATAGAGGTATTTTCACTAGCAAGGTTAAGCCCCACCCCTCTTTTCCATTGGCTGGCGTCACCGTTCATGCTAAAAGGTGGTCAGCCATTGGAGAAGAGGTCCTAGTGATGTTTTTCTTTATCTTTTAGCCCCGTCCTTTTCAGACTGGGTTTCTTGACTTACGTTTGTGGTAAAAGCGTTCTTATCTTCTTTATGGGGCCATCTGTTTCGCCCCATAAAGAAGATAAAAAAGTTTTTACCACAAACGTAAGTCAGGCCAAGCCAGTCTCAAAGAGACGGCAGAAAGAGAGGAAACTGTCTGTTATGGTGAGCGCTTGTTGTTAAAAGAGGGAGGTGTTGTACCTCTTATTGTTAAAAGAGGGAGGTGTTGTACCTCTTTTCTCTCTCGAGTATGTGCACGCGTGCACTTGGGAGCGGCTCTGGGCACTGCATATCTCTAGAATTATTATTGCTTAAAGCGCTTATTCTTGTGCATTATGAATAGTTTTTCATGCGTCTACTGTTTATATTGTATTGTGATTTGAAATGTGGAGCTTTTCTGATGTAGCCAGCGCACAGGATGAGTCAGTTTTACCTGGCTGTCTGAGGCTGTGTGTCCTCATGTAAAGAGGTCCAATACCTTGGCGCTTTACATAACAGTGACTAAAATATTCGTCTTCATTGTTGTGAAAAACAGCAAGTCCGACAACTCTAAAAAGTGTCCATATAAGTCAGGGGTCTCAGTATCTGGTAGGAAAACGCTTTAATAATACAGGTTACAGTAAGCAGCATCCTTGATCCCATCACTTTCCTTTTGCCAATAAAACAGACAGTAATCTACAACGACATCTACTGACGACTTACAGACATGTGAAACAGACATATTCGGATCCATTTCTTCCTCCGGTGCTGCAGGTGGCTCTGGAACGAGAGTTGAATTCGCAACCTTTTCACTCTCGTTGAACCGCTTCCGTATTGGGTCACTTCCGGTTCAAGAACCCGGTTGTGAAAAAGAAAGCAGGAAAACGCACAGTGTGTGTGCTGTGTTTTCATCAGCTGTGGCACCTTTACTATCACTATGTCTCAGCGCTTGCAGCGGGAATGGATCAATGCAGAGGTGAGAGTATCGGTAGCACAACTCCCAAACCCGACACTGCAACTTGATTCATAGCATATGGTTATAGAGGCATTTCGTAAGCCACGCCATCTGATCTAATCTTTGCTTGACTTAAGTACGTAGGGCTTAATCACTTGTGCAGTTCTCTATGAATGGCCAGCAAGATATCCCCTGCCTGAACACTACAGACACATTACGGCATTCTCTCATCTGCCCTGCTTTGACTCTCTAACTCCAGCAGTAGCTACTATGGGATCCATATCTTGTTTAAAACTGCCCGTAAATTGTGGCCGTCCAGCAAAAGTACCTTCCAGTCTGGAGTTTTGAGCCAATTCTTAATCTGTCAACTCATCTTAATTAGCGGATGCCCCCCTATTTTTAGTAATGCACACTTTCCCAAAAAAGCAACATACCAGTGTACACTTCCAAAAGATCACACTTGTTGCAAGCTTTCATCATTCTAGAGAACTTGTTTCGAAAGCATTCCCACTCAGTAAAATTGAGTAAATCTGCATAGAACATAAATGCGGTTACAAATGGGGTTGTGTCTTCGCCCAGCGGTTAGTGTGTGGCAGATGATGCATTTTGACGTCTTACTCATTACCATTGGTGTTCTTCGCTATATATACTTGGGGTCACACCCCAACGTCTACCTTTGACTTGTCATCGATCTGAACCATGTGCAGCCGTATTTCCTTATAAGGCCAGGTCGGGTGGCTTCGTGGACAATGTGTCTTTTGTAGGGGGGCCTGTTCTCAACCTCGTGTCACAAGGTTCCAATCCCGGCGGGTCCACTCAGCCTTTAATCCTTCTAAGTTCGATAACATGAGTACCGTTGGGTAATAATAAACACCTGTTATTCAGTGCCACGAGACACCCAACGGGGGCTTGACAAATGCAGATTATGTTATTTCCTCGGTTGCTCCACATTCCTGCCATACTTTTGTATTTTTCTACATTATGATAGTTTCAATTAGTACACAATGCGTAATACAATTCAGAATTGTTTCAAATAGGAGTCCCGTCCCATACGTGTTGCCCAGGGCCCCAGAAACACTTAAGACAAAGTACAATCAATTAACCGGAACACAGCTCCAGTGATGCAAACCTCAAAACCCTGCTGTTTGTGATTTCCCCCAAAAACCAGACCTGGAGCTCAGCTTGGGAGACGGCGGCTGCACTAGTGCTTTTATGAAAGACTTGTGCGCGTGCATGTGCATCTGTGCCAACAAATTAATATCCACTCGGTGGTCCTAAAACCGTCCCACATAAGGTTTAAAAGCACACCTTAGAACGAGGAGAGAGGATATATACGTGTGGAATATATATGTAATATTTTACCCCAAATTCATATTCATATGCATGGTATGTACATAAACGTTTAAAAAACACTAATAAAAGCTAAGCTAAAAGAGACCTAATTACAAACAGAATTGCTTAAGCTTAACTAAAGCCGAGACCGTTGCATTGCAAATGCTTGTTACTAAAGCATCTTTTTTCTTTTAAATGCAGCCCATTTTCCTTAAAGGAAAACGGGATGCGTTTAAAAAGAAAAAAGAAAACTTTCCAGTTTCATTTTTTGAGAGTAGGTAGTGGTCCCTGGGACCACTTCCTGTCCTTAAAAAATATTTGTTTTCCATCCTCAAAGGGGAAGGGGTCCCCTGCGGACTCCTTCCCATTTTTGAACGGGTTGACATTTCCTTCAAGGAGTGGGTAAAATATGAATGGTGTGCGACCGTTACTTATAAAGTAAGCAGAAAATGCAGCTGGATGGTACATGTATGGGAGCCAGGCATGCTTCATCATTTGACTCAGTGACAATGGTGCATAAGTTACATCCAACTTTCTAAAGGTGGGCGTAAAGAACATACCGATGTTGAATATTCAATTGTGAGAACCGTGACACAAATGGCCAATATATCATTTGGTGCACATGATGATGTACACACATGTACCGAAGACCTTTTCTTTTTCTCTTCCTCAGGCAGCACAGATAGAGGCGAGGTACAGCAGGAGCCAGTTGGAAAAGAAGCACCACAGCTACAGGAAGGGTACACCATCCAATGGCCTGTCTACCACAGCAGATGACTGTGGAGCTGGGGAACCAGGTCTCAGCTCTACAACCTGTTATTCCGGGCAAATCAATGAATCTCTTCATGTCTTAAAAATAAAAACAAATCTGTAATGTAATCTGGTGCTCATGTAGAGCAATCCAATGCCCTTGTTTGGATTATATAAAACAGTAAATAAAACTGAAAAACCCCACTGAATAGTAGAAAGTGGAGGATGAAGAGTCATTTTCATCTGAAGAGGAATCCATGCCTACTCTAGGATATGCACCCTGCACTACAAATGTCTTCAGTGGGAGAGCAAGTGGAGGGTTTTGGGGATCCTGGACAAGACTCTATTCCAGAAGGACAGCATGGAAAGGGTCCTCTTGGCCAGGTACAACCTGTGAGGTCCAGGGACTAGACTTCGCCACCATCCTTGCAAGAGTGCATCCCTCCCATTACAATTCACACCACATCAGCAGCCGTGGGTACATTTCACCCCAGATATCTGAGTCACCACATTTCAACCCCTCCTGCCCCCCCAAACCAGTGTTTTCCAGAAGACAGTTCAGGAGCTGATGAGGCAGGACAAGGATAGGCATAATTCCTTCGCCATGTCCTTAAGAATGCTTTCATCGTGGTTGCTAAGGAGTCAGGGAAGTGCTGGATGTATGGCCTGGCCTCCAGCAGAAGAAACCTGTGTCCTCTCCTCCTTGCCTGCTGCCATACCCACCCATCCTTCAACAGCCGATGTCTTCATTAGTCCCTCCCATTCTATCACCCTTGGCCCAGCCCCTGAGTGTGCACTCCCGCAGGAAGTTTCTGGTTCTCCCACAGACTTGCCCACACTGGTGGATGTGGTGTTTTTACACTCTTTTTGCATACTCAGAAGGATGGCCAGAAATGTATTCCCAACCCAGGATAGCGAGGGCAGCACCATGTCTGGGTTTGGGGAGTAATTTGTGTTAAATTTGGACTTTTTTTGTTGGCCTTTTGAATTTTGTTTGGACTTTTTTACACGTACATTTTTCAACTTCCTTGCTATGATTTTAAAAAAAAACTTTATTTATAGAGTTTTACAACTGCAAAAATAAAGAGAGAAGAATAAGGAAAAAACAAAAAACAAACAAGGTTAACAAATACACGAAATAGTCACCAGTATGTGTATCAAAAAATACAGAATGTACATTAGAGAGCATATCAAGGACAAAAAAAACGGAAATAAAATACTATAAGTGACACCAAGTGAAAAGTACATTGCAACGGGGAGAAATGGAGAGGAGGATAGAGATGCAATCGTAATAAGAAGCATGCAGCAGGCAAGGTGCCCCAATCGAAAGGACATGGCGTCAGGAATCCAACGAAGGTATCAGCAGGGAGTCGAGGAGATTAGTGGTTGCATGGTTACAGTCACATGGTACCCTGTAAGATAAACATCAGCCGCAGCGGGCCCCCTCTCCCTCCTCAGGATAAAGCAACATGTAGTCCTGCAAAGGTTGCCATATATTTTTAGGTCTGGAGGTTGGTGGTTGTAGTGTAGCATAGGTATCGCTCGTTTTATTGCAGCACTTTAGGTCCTGGAGCCATGCCCTCACTGTAGGGACAGTGGTGCCTCCCAATGTAAAGATACCTGCCACTTGGCCAATAATAGAGTGATAGCGGCAAATCACGAGACTCCAGAAGGTAACGGCTTAACGTAGCCCAACAATGCCAACAGTGGGGTTGAGACAAGGTTGAATTCAGTCAACCATGATAGCAGCAAAAACATTTCCCCTTAATATGTTAGTATTGGGGCACAGTTCCATGCCAGATGTGAGAAGTCAGCATGCTCAGTTGCGCATCTAGAGCAGCAGGGGGTTTGATGGGGTCGATTTTGGCTATTAGGTGAGGGGTAGCGAATGCCCTGTGTAAGTATTTAAATTGTAGTCATTTATGTTGGTGATTGTTGGATACAAAACGTGTCTGTTCACAACAGTAGAGCCAGGTTGTATCCGGTAGCGGTCAACCCAGATCTCTCTCCCACGCTGCCCGGGCCTTCCCTCCCACTGCCGGCTTTAGCAATAGCGATGAATGATATAGTCGGGAAATCAAGTGGGCGCTACTCTGGATCGTGATGACCATGGGGAGCGGTTGGAAATCCAACTGCTCCGCAGAGGAAGGTGGGAATATGGAGCGAATGGTATTGTGAAGTCTATGCAAAAGAAATCTATCCATATATGACACACTATTTCCATCCTAGAATGGTGGGATGCACACCTTTTCTTTTATCCTCGTCATCATAATGTTCATTGTGTTTAACAGCTTAAACTTATGTAGGAGTGCAAGCACGGTCCACGCCCTGTCCCAATGCGCTTGCAGTGAAAACTCAACACGTAGGAACCACATTTTTGGAACCATTCCGGCTGCACAGCGAAATTCTGGACTATATGAATCCAATAAATCAAATATGCAATTTTTTCTTCTTTGTACTCCTTATTATAATTCATGTTCTCTGTCAACTTTTCACATTTTCTCTGTCGATTTATTTTACTCATTCATCTGTCATACTGCAAATGATAACTCAAGCACAAGAGGAGTGAACGTTTTCGCATGTCACAACTTTATTGGCATCACCCAATGCCTTTCGGGAATATAGATTCCCTTCGTCAGGGGTATCTAAAAACCAAAAAATATATAATCAAACACCACCAACAGTGTACATCCTTGCTTTGCCACTTTTATAAAAGACTGCAAAGAAACTTGAATAGCAATCAGTTGATAATTTCAAATTGGCGCCCATATCAGCATAGAATGGAACATTACCCTCATATTCATGTTACTCATGCCCCAACTTCACGCCCCCACCTCTTCATTAGTACCCTCTCTATTAAACCCCTGCACAGCAGCGTTTAAAGAAACCACCCATAATCCACTCCCTACGTGACCTCTTACCCAGTTATTACCCATTTCTTGCTCATCCCCGCCCTACTCACCGTGACATGTATTCTGAATTAAAACCCCAGAGCTCTGCATCTCTCTACAAGATTCTTAACTGCCACCACACAGCTCCATATTTCTGGTGTGCCGAAGCACACTTTTCTGTTTAAGCAAAATCCTCGTAAACTGCCACAAATTTGCTTCACTCTTTAACACCCCTTGCAATTGACAACAGGTGATCAGTCACATGTGCAGCTGCAAAAACAAAACTCTGGCACAGATTTCATGTCCTTTCTTCCTATCCCTCTTTCGCGCTTCAATCTGTCAAAACTACATGTCCCAGCATGCCTCTAATCGTAATCTTGCTAACTTTCAGCAGCTTGTGCCCAACCCAATCATCGAGGTGAATGCGCCCCCTAGCCTATTCTGAAAAAATGTACATCCTGCTAAACAAATAAGGCCACAATTACAGCTGCAATATATTAATCTAGAATGCACAAACATTTTCGCATGAACTGAAATTAACACATTTGAAGTCTTTCATTTAATTATAATCCCATGTTCCTCCTTTCTGTTCGTTGTGGAAAACGTCACTCCAAAGATATTCCTCATGATTACAGACAATGTCATTTCACAACTCTACCTCCATATGTACTCAGTTTTTCAATTTGTTTAGGGTGCAATCTCACCGTGGGACAAAAGTCAATTGTGCAAAACATCATAGAACATCATAGAATGGTGGGATGCTGTTAAACACAAAGAACATTATGATGACGAGGAAAAAGAAAAGGTGTGCATCCCACCATTCTATGATGTTCTATGATGTTTTGCACAATTGACTTTGTGAGATTGCACCCTAAACAAATTGAAAAACTGAGTACATATGGAGGTAGGTCTGGCAGGTTTATGTATTCCGAATAGGAAGACAAGGCAGACTACCAACGAGAAGCCTTCAGCACCGAAATCAAGTGGTCGGGCAGACCACGGGCCCCAAGAGACACCTGTTCAACTCCCAAACCGCCAAGGAGAGGGGAACCAGAAAAAGGGACGGAGACCCCAGAGTAGAGGGGTGGCGGGCCGAAGCCAAGGAGGCCCCATCCCCAGGCCCAGCAGCAGAGGAAACCAGGACCTCCTCTGCCAGTGAGGCAGCACTGCCACCACCTGAGCCCCCTCCCGCTGAACCGTCATCAGAAATGCAGGAATCCAAGGAAAGGGAGGAAAGGCATAGAGAAGTCAAGGGGACCAAAGGTGGCATCCACCCCCCCATGCGCACACCTCTGGAGACCCGGAGCAGAACAGGGGCACCAGGGCATCGGACCCCGAGGCAAACAAGACCAGAGCCGGAGTCCCAAACCTCAGGCAAAGCATCCAAAAGGTCCCGGGAGCCAAACACAGGGACAGCGACGAGGGAAACCACCGACCCAGGGAGCCCGCCACCACATTGACCACACCCCCAATGTGTGGAGCAGCCAGGGCCAGAAGATGAAGCTCCGCCCAAGCCGAGATGGAACAGGCCACCAGATACAGGGATGAACCGCGGGCCCCCCCCATGAGATTTAGAGATGCCACAGACACTGTGCAGGCTGATCGCACCAGGACATGGCAACCCTCCAGACGAAGACGAAAAGAACAAAGCGCCCTCTCCCTGCAAACAACTCCCTCCAGTTGGATGACCTGCGAGACTCCGACGGGAGCCAACGCGCCAGCACCACCCAACGGGCCAGAGTCGCGCCCCAGCCCGAGGTGCAGGTATCCGTGGTCACAACCAGAGGAGGAGGGAGACGAAACAACATCCCCACGGAAAGGCGGGAGTGGTCCAGCCACCACCGGAGAGCAGACACAACATCCAGAGACCTAGGAACAGGAACCACAAAGTCCAGGACAGGAAAGGGGACCCACCGCTGCACATGCCACAGCAGAGGCCGCAGATGAACCCTGGCCCATTAAAAATCCGGGCTAGACCTCTGCATCAGGGTATGACGCTCTAACCATTGAGCCACACATCTCCACTGAAAACAGAAGCAGCCAAGTGGCCACGAACCTCCAGCCACTGAAGGAAGAAGGCCGAGGCACGTGACAACAAGCACCACAGCAAGGATTGGAGGCGACGAATCCGGGCGTCCGGCAGGAACACCCTGCCCAACACAGAATCGAACACTGCACCGATGAAGGTCCTCCGGGTCGCAGGCTCCAGGTGACATACGGGCAAGTTGATCAAAATCCTGTGGTCCCTGATCACAGACACGGACAAGAGAAGGTGGTGAGACACAACCTCCAGGGACAAAGCCTGAACCATCCAGACACCCAAATATGGGAACACAGACACCCCCAGGAGATGTAGATGGGCCACCAAGGGAGCCACCACCATGGTGAACACCCGGGGGGCGGACCGAAGACCAAAGGGGAGGATGCAGAATGGCCAGCGCTGACCCTTCAGGCAGAATCGCAGGAAACGCCGAACCGTCACAGCCACCGGGACGTGCAGACACGCATCTTGGAGGTCGAGCGTGGAGAACACCCAACCCGACCGGACCAACGGAAGAACCATCTGGAGGGCCTCCATCAAGAACGGGATCATCCGTACGAACAAGTCCAGACCCCGTGCAACAAGGCCAGGTGTCGGGATCAGCGATAACGCCCCAAAGGGCGTCCCAGTCAGGAACGCTGCGGACCAGACCCGGCACCCCTCTGGGACCATGTGTATTCTTTTATGGAACGCTTCACGAAAAAGTGTGTCATCCTTGCGCAGGGGCCAAGCAAATCTTCTCTGTATCGTTGCAATTATAGTATAAGGGCTGCCGAAGCGAGCACTGCAGAATCTCCTCCAGCGAGACACCAAACAGACGGGCACCAGAGAAAGGCAGCCGCAAAGCCAAGGAACGCGGGCCCGCGTCCAACATCCAATCCCGTAGTAATAGGACACGGTGGGCAGCAACAGAGGAACCACAGGACACAGCAGAAGCCCACTAAGCAGGAACAAAGGTGATGGCCGACAGAAATACCACCAGGCGCTCCATAGACTCCAGCAACTCCGGACAACTGGCACCCTTCTGCATGGATGAAAACAGGGACTCGAAATCGGCCAGCAAAGACTGGGCAAGGTACTCCCAATAAATGCCAGAACGAATAGCCAGATGAGAAGTGGCAGAAGACATCCACAGGGCAGAAACTACCCACTCGTCCACACCGACCCACAGAATGTGACCAGCAGCCATGGAAGGACGACCCACAAGACTGGCCACCACAGAGTCCACATGAACTGAAATAGGCAAAGTGTCTGCCAAATCCCATAACGGAGAAAGCAAGGACACAAACCAGGGCATGGAGAAAGATCCGGGTCCTTTCAAACCTGCAACAGAACCAAGGACACAAAAGAGGCACCGGCAGAGAAGAGGCAACAGGCCACCAGTGCTAGAGAACATCCATAGAAGTGATGGGCACAGACTCCTCAGGAAACCCCACGGCAATCCAAACATGGGAAAGGAAGACAGGCAAGAGCTTCCTGGAAACGGACATGCCCTGCAGTGCAACCGCAGGAAGCGAAGACCACCCAGATGCAACAGAGGAAGAAAATCCAAAGAAAAGGCAGAAACCCCAACAGTTTCCAAAAGGGCGACATGAAGCCGGTCCCAGTACATGAAAGGAAATGAAATCCAGTATGAGCAATAGGCGTCAAGGCGCAAGCAAGCCACAGCCCAGAGTCACATGGCGCCGGGGTAACCCGCGGCCAGCGCAGGGGATCGAACCATGAACCTCGAGGACCGGAGTCAGGCGCCCAGGCCACTGCGCCACACCCCTCCCTCAAGCAACAGATGAGCCTCAATAACAGAAAGAGACTCCAGGAGAGGGCGCCCAATCCGGGCATCAGCACACCTCCAGGCACGCACCACAGGAGAGGGGAGGAGCCCTACCGGAAAAAAAGGAAGACGCAGGTACAGGAGAGGAATACCTTCCCTCATGAAGGAGATAGCACACGACCAGCGCTCGAAGCTGAACCAAAAGAAAAATAGTGGCCAAACATCCGGCGTGCAACTACCCCTGTAAAAACATTAGACGGCAGGACGTAGCACAGTGTACAATTTTCAAATTCACTCACTCCAGTAAAAAAGGCACCAGCAAGGGACAATGTGGATGTGGGGCAGGCGAGCCGCGAACCGTGAATCCCAGCACCAAAGTCGGCAGCGCTAACAGCATGGCCACATCCTCACCCTCGGAAGAGCGCAGGCTTCGCATGGATGAGGCGCCGGATGCAATCCCCGGCAGCTCCAGGAGTCTCCGCACAGGCACAAGGCTGAGGCTCAGGCTTCTGCAAAGTCAAATCTTCAGAGCCACACAACCGTGTACAAACACGGAACAGTCATGTCACTGCCCAGCTAGGAAACGGCCCCAAGAACCGGAGCGCCTGGAGCCCACCCGGGCGCCCGCCCACACCAGCACCCGGCACCGAACACTGCCGACGGGTGGAATAGAGGACAATGCGCATGTGCGCAAACCCAGGAAGATGCCGCCAAGACAGCCGGCAAAGCACCGCCGCCGGCCGCCCCAATGCAGCAGGGTGAACAACTCGTCCCGCAGGCACACTCAGGAGCCAATGCCAGGGCCCCCACAAGACAAAGAGGCACTGGCGAGATCGGGTAATCCAAAGGGGAGGAGTGCGCTCCACAACAGCCCAGCGCTCACAGCCCCAATCCCCTACCTGCACCTCAGGATCCAGCAGGAAGGAACATCGAGGAGCAGGACAATCGGAAGATCCACAGCACATCCAGCTGCGGGAACAGAGACCAGGGCTGGAAACGAAACAGGAAGACCCATGAAGCCAAGCAGCACAGGTCACCTGAGCCCAGGAGGAGAAAGGGAAGCCCAGCAGCCCCACTCCAAGGAATCCCACGACGGTCCATGGGAGCCCCCCAGAGCCCAGCAGAGGAGGATCCACAGGACAAACGAAGCGTCTCCCATCAAGTAAACCACCGACAGGAAACAAAACAGGATTTGCTTCTGGTGGTGAGGTGTGTTATAGCACCTGACAGGAGGGTGGTTGGAGTCTAAAAGCGTTTCCTGTTTTGTTTCCTGTCGTGTGGAATACCTCATGTGTGATGACTGGGTCGAGGACGAGGGAAGTAGAGGTAATGAAGAGGTGGGGGCGTGAAGTTGGGGCATGAGTAACATGAATATGAGGGTAATGTTCCATTCTATGCTGATATGGGCGCCAATTTGAAATTATCAACTGATTGCTATTCAAGTTTCTTTGCAGTCTTTTATAAAAGTGGCAAAGCAAGGATGTACACTGTTGGTGGTGTTTGATTATATATTTTTTGGTTTTTAGATACCCCTGACGAAGGGAATTTATATTACCGAAATGCATTGGGTGATGCCAATAAAGTTGTGACATGCGAAAACGTTCACTCCTCTTGTGCTTCAGTTATCATTTGCAGTATGGCAGATGAATGAGCAAAATAAATCGACAGAGAAAATGGGAAAAGTTGACAGAGAACATGAATTATAATAAGGAGTACAAAGAAGAAAAAATGGCATATTTGATTTATTGGATTCATATAGTCCAGAATTTGGCTGTGCAGCCGGAATGGTTCCAAAAATGTGGTTCCTACGTGTTGAGTTTACACTATTTCCATCCAACAGAGAGGTTACACAACGCAGCCTGGTGTCCATGAAAAGGTTGCCCAGTTTGCGGAGCTGATACGGTGCCATAGTATGCTTCAATCGTCATTGGAATCCAGGGATTGTCGGGAACTGGAATGTGTGGAGAGTACAGGAGAGCAAAGCCAAGGGAGGGCTGTAGTTTGGTCCAGGCCCAGCATGTGGTCGGGAGCATCTGTATTTTTGAGGGAGTCCTGTGTAGACGCCGTGGCATAATAGTGGATAGGGGATATGGATCAGTCGATTCTTGGTTGTCTACCAGCCCATACCAGTCTAGTGAGCATACTGCGAAGTGTGTCGAAGAAACTGTCTGTCAAAGCTATAGGAATATTGATGAATTAGTATAAAAGCTGGGGAAGGACCACCATTTTAATGATGGCAATCCTGCCAGAGATAGATAAGGGGAGCTTAATCCATTCATCAATTTGTGAGGATAATCTATCAACCAAAGGACAACCTCTGTGCTGCTGCGGTGGAGGAAGATACCCAGATATCTGGGGGGGGTCAGTGCACCATCGCAAGGGGAACTCAAGAGGGCAAGGAACAGTGACTTCACTCAAGGGAAATATTTGAGATTCAGTCCCATTAATGGAAAGCCCTGAGAAAGCCCCAAAGTGGACCAGCTCACGGAGAAGAGGAGGTAGATTGAATTCAGGGACTCATACAAGCAGCATCACATTGTCTGCATATAAGGAAGCCAGAAGGGGGTCACAGTGAAATTGCAAACCACGTGCCAGATGTGGCTCCTAAAAATGACACACAAGGGGGTCCACTGCAATGATGAATAGACAAGGTACATCCCTGCCTGGTACTCAAGTATCATGATCCTCAAGAGCCTATGAAAGCAGGCAATAGAAGTAGCACATGAAGGACACAGAGGAATCCCGGCCACAAAATGAGCGCTAAAAGATAGATTGCTGTTTTCAAAACTAGATGACAAGGTAGAATAAAAACTGCGTCCTGTTACATTAGCACCTGCCTGTCCCCGACAACAAAACAACTAGTGCTCCCTATGTCGGATCTATTGGAGAATACGTGGGAGCGCTTAGCGGTTAACATCTTCAGTCCACTTTCCAATGACAAGTACCTCTTTGTGTTGGTGGATGTATTCTCCCAGGTGCAAAAACAACAGTTGATGGACAGAATGCAGAACAATGTCATACATTCACCCCAGTACCGAGATCTGGGCCTAAATCCATTGTTTTTTTGCACCCCACACCACCCCAGTTCAGACATGGCCATATGCAAATGAGCCTTTACCCTGTGCCTCATGGGAACAGTCCAGCCCGAACTGCCAAGCCCTGTCTTTCCTGGACCGGAATTAAGCATCCTAAGACCGGTTTCTGGCTATCAGCCGTCTTCAGCCAGGATAGCTTGACTCCAGTGGTGTGGAGAGCGTGGGACTCACGTCTGAGCATACCCAATCCCACTCGGGGTGACAAATACAAAAACAACAGTTGATGGACAGAATGCAGAACAAAAGAAAGAACAGGCATTAATCAAGCACTCTCACAAGATATGTAATGATCCAAGAAATTATCACAAATTTACAGAATACAGTTCATTGATAGGAAATGGACTTCCAAAGTACGGATCCAGAGCCAAGCGTTAGACTTCAAATCTTTATTTCATAAACATTAAAAATATTTCCAGCTTGTCCTTAGGCAGGACAAGCTGGAAATATTTTTAATGTTTATGAAATAAAGATTTGAAGTCTAACGCTTGGCTCTGGATCCGTACTTTGGAAGTCCATTTCCTATCAATGAACTGTATTCTGTAAACTTGTGATAATTACTTGGATCATTACATATCTTGTGAGAGTGCTTGATTAATGCCTGTTCTTTCTTTGGTACTTAACATTAGCAAAAACCTTTTTTGCTAATCTAACACTCCTGGTGGTGGGTGTTTGACAGGACAACAGAGCACCTCACATTAAGAATTGTATATAATTTACATTACACGTATACGTGTTTAGAGAATTGTTTTGCTCATATGTGCGGACGTTTTCTCACTCTTGAGAAACACTACCACCACAATCCTGTACTGCAAAATGCAGAACAATGTCATACATTCACCCCAGTACAGAGATCTGGGCCTAAATCCATATTTTTTTTGCACTCCACACCACCCCAGTTCAGACATGGCCATATGCAAATCGGCCTTGACCCTGTGCCTCATGGGAACAGTCCAGCTCGAACTGCCAAACCATGTCTTTCCTGGACCTGAATCAAGCATCCTAAGACCGGTTTCTGGCTATCAGCCGTCTTCAGCCAGGATAGCTCGACTCCAGTGGTGTGGAGAGCATGGGACTCACGTCTGAGCATACCCATCCCACTCGGGTGACAAATGCAAAAACAACAGTTGATGGACAGAATGCAGAACAATGTCATACATTTACCCCAGTACAGAGATCTGGGCCTAAATCCATCGTTTTTTTGCACTCCACACCACCCCAGTTCAGACATGGCCATATGCAAATCAGCCTTGACCCTGTGCCTCATGGGAACAGTCCAGCCCGAACTGCCAAGCCATGTATTCTCCCAGGTCCCACTGGGCAAGATGATCTCCTCCATCGGGCCGATAAAGTGACTTGAGTACTAGTGGACATTTTCGCAACAAGTGGGCTCCCATAATCACTGAAATCAAGCAATAGGCCACTTTTCAACAGCAGAGAAATCAAAGACTTTGTAACACAACTAGACATTGTACACCATCGGATAACACCACTAAGCCCTCAAGCTAATGAAGTGGCTGAAAGGTTCGCGGGCACCTTAAACAGGATGGTGCAGAGAGCCACAGAAGAAAGCATAACGATCGTCAAAGCACTGTGTCAAGTCCTGCATGCATATAGAACTACTGTGCACTCGACAACAGGAGGGAGTCCAGCTACCCTCATGTTTGGATGAGAGGTTGGAACCAAACTTCTACAATGGACTGCGCCTTGCACCGTAGACGCTGCCAGGTTCAATTCCACTGTTAGGGTGAAGAAAGAGAAAATGAATACATATGCAGATGCTGAGATAGGAAATATCCCGAGATAAAGGGGAGTAGGTGGTGGTCAAGCAAAACAAAAAAAGGAAGGTGGAGACTCTTTATGACACAGAGCCATTATGGGTGAAGGAGCAGAAAGGAAGCATGATCACAATGACCTTTCCTGGACTGAACATCACAGGAAGTGCATCACACTTTAAGATAATCACCAACTCACCCAGAGTGACCAACACCCATTGGGACTCAACCGAACAGCTATGCCGCTGAATGACCAAACCAACGCAACAGGAGTGAGCCAACCACCCACAACCCAGGTGGGGACGCCTACCCGATCCGGTCATCAAGGGACTCGACCTCGAAGTCTCATTGAGGAGATGCAGACTCAGGCCAAGAGCCCGAAATAGGGTCTGAAACAGGGGGGGTGTGGAGTCGGGCGGTCGGATCACACAGCATGAACTGGAGGGCAAAGGCTTGGAGTGACAAGCCCTCAAAGGGGACAATGGAGCTCACGTACAAGGGGGGGGGGTAATCGATATGCTGGGAAAGAAGGAACAATGTGGTGAGCAGCTGGAATAAAGGACTGTGCACTGTACTCCTACCTACAGACGACCTGGTCTGTGTCGTCTGTGCAGGGTCCGTCCGGCCAACTCTACACCAGGTTACTCGTTTTTCAAAAAGCGCTTTAGTGTTTAAATTAGTTGTTTATTTACTGCCCCAAGATTAGCCTACGCATCTTGGAACAGTAAATCAAGCAGTGTAATACCATATGTGTCATCAGAATAGCCGGGCTAAGTAGCATTGTAGTCCTAAAATGAGTCCACTAAACTAACCCTACCTACAGGCACAGGTTGCCTGAAAACTAAATGAAATCATGCTGGTGTCTCTGCAAAGGAGCACTGGCTGTGCTTCATTCTGTGTGTGCTGGTGCAGCCACTGCAGGTCGGCAGACTGCCACTGTAACAGGAGGCCACCGCCATGGAGCAATTTCAAGGGGCCTGGCAGGAGCCCATGATACTGGGAGGGACGCAGCTTTATATTTTGCTCTCCCCTCCCCCCATGACCTCCTCCTCAGATTCCCTCATGACCACCGGGCAGAAGTGCCCCTCATCTCTCCATAGCCCCTAACTTACATACATTTCATTTGTTTTAAAACCCTGCCAATGACGGGCTTCACTAATCCACTCAGCTAACAGCATAACATACGGATCTGTTCTTTAAAGCAGGCATATTAACACTATGTGCTACTTTATGGCTAGTAAAAACTGCCACTAGACAGAACTCTAATCACAAGAGTTAGCTGGATTTTTTTATTGCTGCATGAAAGATGGACGCACAAGGATCTCTACTTCAGGTGTTTTAAAATCTTTAAGTTATTGCTAACACAATCCCCACCGCAGAGGTCAGTGCCCTCCTCCAGGTCAGCGCCCAGTGCAGCTGCACCAGTCGCACTGCCCTAAAGCCGGCCCTGGATACACCAGGACTTGAGTTATTGACGATTGTATTTCAATGTTGTCAGAACGGATGGCTTCAACAGTGTTTACTTTCGCTTTAAGATAATAAGTTAATAAATAATCTTTGGTCAATGAATGCAGCCAGCGCAGCAATATACCTGGCAGGTACTTGAAGAACATAACGTGAGAGAGCAAAATAAAATTGGTGCAATATGTTACTGGGTACGTTTGGAAGGAACTGTGCTTGTTAGCGTCTGGCTAGAGTTTTTAGAATGCAGAGGGAGAAGGCTATCCAGCCTCATTGCTAGATAGTTGCTATCGCTTGCATTGCGCACAAAACCAGCTGATTATTTACCTAGCGGTCAATTGGCCCCATATTCCCAGTGGCTTCCAGGGAGTCCCAAGTTCTTCAGGCCCTTCATGTGTTATACATCATATTTGATACTCAGAGCATTGGGGTTATTTGGTTTCTTCCATTTGAGCATCATCAGCCTTGCACTGAATCAAGTCTAATTACTTTTTTGTCTAAAGGGCAGTTTTGAAAGTTGCCAATTTAAAACATGCCATGCCCAGATTAGGAGACTAGTTTAGGAGACCCCACAGAACGGCTTTGATGAAGCCCTTTTAACAACATAATACTCCCGTTTCATCATGACCTGCACAGGACTGCTGCTTATTTATCATGGTCTCACGGTTTGTCCTTCTCAATTATATCCCACTATCTCCACTCCTATTACATGTGCTTTAATAATCACTGCTCCACAGTGTTGCTTCTTATTGATCATAGTCCTACAGTGCTGATGTTTAGTTATTACGCCCTCAGAATGCTGTTCCTTATTAATTCTTTCTCCCTCAGTCCTATTCCTTTTTAGGTCTCTCCTACAAACACCTATTGTGTACAGTCCCAATAATTAGGCTTTGGGTGAACTCATTGCTTATCAGTTCCAGTCAATTTTGTTTGCTCACTTCTTTTCTGATAGGTTTGCTTTCGCTGTTGACTTCCTCACCTACCACACACTCTACCTCTATTGCGCCTCCTAGTTTTTTACTAACTTTTTAGGAGGGCCTGTCAGTTGCAATTTATTCCCAAATACCTCCTCCTCTCAGCAAATGCGCTTTAGGGCACTTTCATATATATTTAACTTTATTCTCCATGATGGGTGTCCACCATCTTGAAAAGGTAATAAAAAAAAAAAGTGCATTATTGTGCTGGTGCCACATATATAAATATAAATATATATATATATATATTTGCAGATGCTGTTAAGTACCTATCAAAGTCAAGGCCTATTGGCTTTGCCAGTGCTTCTTACTTATGGAATTCATGAACGCACGTGCCCAATATATATTAGCACCATAAGGATACAGCAAGGGGAGTTAAGGCAGAAGCTCCAGTGCTCACCTCACTGTGACAAGAGAATAGTTTGAGAAGACGTGTGAGCCTGTTCAATGTTAACGGATGAGTATAGACCTCACCAGAGACTGGAGCGGAGCAACACAATAATAGGCAGAATATGTCTCAAATGAGGAGGGAGTGATGAAAGAGCAAAGGGAAATTTAGAGAGAATTCAATAGAGTTATACCTTGTTAAGTTCTTCCACAGACAGTTATCGTCATTGTTTTCCTTGTGTTGGTATTGCGTACCTTGTTGGTAAAACACAATAAAACAAGCAGTGGTAATGCCAATAAATCTGGCTTTAAAAGAATGTTGTATGTGAAGTATTACAAGTGGGGTAGCGTGAGGATAGATATATAATTGTGTAGAAGCAAAGAACTGTATAATAATATTAGTGTAGATTGGGGAGGAGCTTCGCGGGCAACCAAGATGGCCGCCTGAGCTCGGAGCTCCGAAGACCTCCCGATCCTCCGCAATGATCCTGTCGCCTATCCTGTCCCACTGCGGTGGGAATCATCAGCTGAGCCGGTGCTGAAGCGGCGCCCGTTCTCAGATCGGAAATCCGATCTTCCCGGACCAAGTTATGCCGTCGTGAAGTTGGCGGACCCCGCCTGAGTCATTGGCTGACACCGTTGGGACCGAGTGGTGGCCTGTCGTGGGACTTCCCGATCGGGCCTATCGGACGGCCTGGACCAACTGGCCCGGACACTCTTCGCTGCACTCTCCCTTGGATGGCTTCTGGGGCTCCCATTGCCGTATCTCTGGTACCGACTGAAGTCGCATTTGGTGACCTGCCCCTCCCCCGGACTATCCTGCCATAACAGTTCAATATGGCGGGCAGAGGGGACTCGGACAAAGGAAAGCCTGCAAGAGTCAGCAGGAAGCTGACTCATTCCCAATCAACTATTCCGGAACGCTTCTCTCAATCTAAGGGGTCACCGGTTATGACGGGCCGAACTAAAGACTCGTTGAGGGACGTGTCCCCTGAGGATCCTGAATTCACGCTTCGGGACGTGATGGGTGCCATTGCTGGTGTGAAGGCTGAGATGCATAGTCTACACGAGGCGCTGTCCAGCAAAGTGGATACCCTAAAGATCAAACTTAACCTCATCAGAGCTGATCTAGGCAAGACAAATGATAAGGTGAAGTCCCTGGACCTCAAAACATCGAGCTTAATCAACGATATGTCGGACGTGCAGACTGAGGTCCGTGATCTGAAAACGGCTAATGGGATGCTTGTGCGTCGGCTTGACGAATTCGAGGGACGGGCACGGCGCCAGAATGTCCGCATTACGGGGGTGCCGGAGAAGGCCGAGGAAGGGTCGGTCGAGCTCTTTGTGGAGGACTTGGTGGTTAAGAACTTGGCGCCGGGAGGTCTGAGCAAGTTTTTCTCAGTCGAGAGGGCTCACAGGATCCCGGGTGGCCCGCCGAAGTCGGGTGCATCCCCTCGCCCCATCATTGCGAGACTCTTTAATTATAGAGACCGGGATGCCATTTTGCAGGCATCGAGGAGCGCTGGCCCTCTACGGTTCCAGAATGCAGACGTCAACTTTTTCCCTGACTTCACTCAGGCTGTCCAGAAGCGCCGGCAAAGTTTTACTGGTGTAAAGAGGCGGCTTCGGGAGTTGGGGATGCGCTACTCCATGCTTTATCCTGCTAAACTTCGCATCGAGCATGGGAACAGGACAGTGTTTTTTGACCTTCCAGATGCGGCAGGGGACTGGTTGGACACCTTGCCTCAGCAAAGGACCGAACCGGATGACCAGGCGGAGGGTGCTGCAGGAGGATCAGGTTCCCGGGAATGAATAATCTTCCTGAGACTTTTTCTGGGAGGGTTGCTGCGGCTGGCACCGACTATGACTGTTGTTTCTTTTATTTTTGTCACTTCTGCACTTTGATATGGAGGGTGACGGGGGGGATAGGATGTCTCTATTCTCCTCTAGGGGCTTTTTGTAGGTTAGTTTAAGGGGCGACAGGCACACTGCTAGTTGGGGTGGCTTCTAGTCTAATGCAGGGGTGCAGGGTGGGGGGGTTGTTGGAACGTGTTCTTCTTGTTTGCTCTATCTTTTCCTAACTCGTCATGGCTGAGGTTTTATTGTTCTGATGATGTTTGCTCGTGGGCTGCATTCCGGGTGGGGTTGAGGGGGGTGGGCGTCCTTGATGATGGGGGGTAAATCATTGAATTTGTTGAGCTGGAACGTTAATGGGTTGGGGGATCGCATTAAACGTGGTGTTGTTCTGCAGATGCTTAAACGCTGTGCCCCAGACATCGTTCTTTTGCAGGAAACTCATCTTGTTGGTAACACCTGTAGGGCCTTGAATAGGAGAGGGTTTAAAATGGTGGCCCATTTGGGTTTCTCTACGGGGTCCCGTGGGGTGGGCATCATGGTGCGCATGTCCCTTCCCCTAGAGGTGGAGTCTACCCTGGTTGATGATAGGGGCCGATACGTTGCAGTGGTGTGCAGGTGGGAGGGGCGCACTCTGGTTTTAGTTTACGTCCCCCCGGGGCTGCAAACGTCCACTTTTCAGGATCTGAGTGGCGCCATTTTGGGTCTCCCGGAGGGACTGCTGATTCTGGGGGGGGACTTTAATTCTGTGGTTTCGGGTGACTTGGATCGTTTCCCATCCAGAGATCTACGTAGTGCACAGTTCTGGCTCTCGGACTTCATTGCCACCATGGGCCTGGTTGATTGCTGGCGACTTTTCCATCCCGCTCAGAGACAATATACTTTCCACTCCGGGGCCCACGGTAGTCTTTCCCGTATTGATTATGTCCTTACCCCAGCTGCCCAAGCACCGTCGGTTTCCAACGCTCGTCTCATGGCCAGGGGTATTTCGGCCCATTCCCCGGTTTGGGTGTCTTTTGACTTCCACATCGTGGCGACATCGAGAGTGGCTCCTATTAACCCCTGGTATTTTCATAACCCCAAGACCCGCGACCTCCTGGCGAAGTCTATTGATCTGTACTTTGTTGAAAACTCGGGTTCTGTCGACTCGGCCGTCTCCCTTTGGGAGGCCTTCAAAACCGTTCTCAGAGGGGAAGCCTTCTCCTTGATAGCCGAGGCTCGCAGGAGACGGGATGAAGACTTGGTTCGGCTTGAGTCGGATATTGCTGATCTGAACTCCCAGCTGGCCCTGGGACCGACTCCAGACTTGCTCCATGTTCTTGCCCTGAAGCAGTCGGAACTGAGGGCCACTGCTACTGATGCAGCTAAGGCGTTGAGCAGGGAACAGCAGGGCAGGATATATGACGCTGGGGATAAGGCGGGTAAGCTTCTTGCCTGGTTGGACAAGAAGGACCTGGCGTCCCGAGTGGTACCAGAGATCCTGGGTGACGACGGACTCGTCGTCACTGACCCAGCTGCTATTGTCGAGGCGTTTGCGGACTACTTTGAGGCGGTCTACACGTCCGTTTCCGACCGGTCCGAACAGGACTCGGCCACCTTTCTGGAGGAGATCGAGCTTCCTTGCTTGTCTGACGCGGAGAGGGAGGATATGGACCGGGGCATGACGGCTGACGAGGTAGCACTGGCGATCAGGTCGCTGCGCTCCGGTAAAGCACCGGGGCCCAATGGTATCCCGGTGGAACTATATAAGCTCAGGGCTGATACCATTGCTGCTCCTCTGAGAGATATGTTCCTGGCGGCCCGTGAGGCTGGTGAGCTCCCGTTTGATCAGCGACTGGCCACTATTGTGGTCATTCACAAGGAAGGGAAGCCTCGAGATTTGTGCCGTTCCTACCGCCCCATTTCCCTGCTGAACGCCGAGCCCAAAATTTTGGCGAAGCTTCTTGCTAACCGGCTGGTGGGAGTGATCGCGGACCTGGTTCATCCGGACCAGTCCGGTTTCATCCCGCACCGTAACACAGCTCTTAATCTCCGGAGGCTCCATGCGGTGGTGGCGCGGGCGCACCAGCTCACAAAGCCGACTGTGCTTGCCTCGCTCGACGCGACAATGGCATTCGACTCGCTTGAGCGGAATTACCTCTGGGCTGTGCTCACTAAACTTGGGTTTGGCCCTGAATACATCGGCTGGGTCCGGCTCCTCTATTCTTCCCCGCTTGCCAATGTGACGGTGAACGGTCGACTGTCTGCCTCGTTCCCCTTGCGCAGGGGCACTAGACAGGGCTGCCCGCTGTCGCCGCTCCTGTTTGCTCTAGCACTTGAGCCGTTGGCTGCCTGCATCCGGGTGCATCCCGATGTTGCAGGCATCACGTGGTCGCCTGGCTTTGAGGATCGAATATCGCTCTATGCAGACGACATCCTTTTATATCTTACTTCTCCCTGCCGATCCTTGATTGTGGTGTTTGATTTACTTGGCACTTTTGGTGGTTACTCTGGCCTGGTCATTAATTGGTCCAAGTCCTCCCTCTACGTGCTGTGTGGAGATACTCCGCGCCTCCCTCGAGGCTGCTCTATACAGATCGCGCAACATGGTTTCAAGTACCTGGGCATTTATATTTCAAAGGATGCCCGTGCTCGTTACACTAAGAACTTGCTCCCTCCTTTGGTGAGGTTGCGGCGAGACGTGGAGGGCTGGAAGAAACTGCTGATATCTTTGCTGGGCCGGGCAGCATTGTTTAAAATGATGTCCCTGCCACGGTTCCTCTATGCACTCCAGAATACGCAAGACCCAGTGTCAGCCAAGTACTTTGGAGAGATTGAGAGCCTGCAGCGTACCCTGCTGTGGGATGGCAGGCCGCGGATCTCTATTGCTAAGCTGACTATTCCATGGTATGATGGCGGCATCGCCTTGCCGGACATGCGCCGCTACTATTGGGCGTCTCAGCTGGCGGCTATTAACCACGGTTTTTACGGTCCGGCGGTCAATCCTGGATACGCCATGGATCGCTGGCTTACGAATGATGGGAATTATTACAGGGCATTGTACTCTAGATCTCTGGATCGGAAATTGACTGGACCTACTAAGACGGCGGTACACCTCTGGAGGGCGGTGACCAAGACTTTGGGTTGGCAGGGCAAACTCACTATGGCTACTCCCCTGTACGATTCCGACCTGCTTGGGAAACTGTGGCACTCCAAAGGGTTCGACAGATGGGACCTCATCGGTATCTCAAAGGTGGTAGATATGATGGCGAGGGGGGAGGTTAAATCCTTCGAAGCACTACAGGCCGAGTTCCAGTTGGGTACCACGGAATACTTCCGTTACGTGCAGCTTCGGCACGCTCTTACATCTTCTATACCCGTGGGGGAGAAAGTGCCTGAGTCATCTCCGCTGGAAGACAGGGTGTTAGACGGCCATATGCCGGATAGCGCCATCTCCTTGACCTATAAAAAACTCATTAATGTGCGAACTGACCTTCTGGTGAGACTGAAAGACCTCTGGGTTAATGACGGAATTGAGATGGATGAGGAGGAGTGGCAGTCAGCAGTTTCTTCCCCTAAGGAGGTGGCGATCTCGGCCAGGCTGAGACTCGTTCAGTTGAAGATACTCCACAGGGTCTATATCACGGGCCCAAGGTTGATACACATGGGACTTTCTCAGGATGGACTGTGCAGGAGAGGATGTGGTGTTGTGGCAACTTTTCTGCACATAATCTGGGATTGTCCGGTGATTGCTTCGTACTGGGGGCGTGTGCATGGAGTGATGAGAGCTGTTACCGGCGTGACCCTGCCTGCTGAGGCCCGGCGCTGCCTTCTGAACGTTTGGGGCCCGAACGACTACAATGCCGCCGATTTCAAAGGAAGATGAGAGTAGACTCCGCGACACAAGACGTTCGGATGCACGCAAAATAGTGAGCGGCGTTACAAACCCCTTTCAAAATATACTCTCCATGAAAATATCGTCACAGAAGCAATAAACATTACAATTGTCAAGACCAAGTTACGCCATATTAAGAACCAATCTCAATTTTACTCGGGTCGCATCATTGAGGGCATTGCCAATTATTTAGGAGCCAATTTGGTTTACGGGAGAACAGACAACTATTTTCAAGCAGACCGGAGTAATCGCTACCATCGCTCTCTGTCTTTCACCATGATCTGGTGTCTCTCGACATATATCCTGTTTTAAAATCGTTCAACTGGTAGGAAAAGAGTATCAAAGGAATAGGAACCTTCTTGCTTTTCACTGTCCCCTGATATCTTTGAGTCAAAAAAGAAAAAAGGTCCTGAGGAAGGTGGTTTACCCACCGAAACGCGCGTCGACCGACCTGGTGCAGTGGTCTCGAATTACCTTCTGAGACCCTAGTATTGGCATTTTTGATCTTGTCAACTAATACTCAGTTTCCCCTTTTTCCTTTTTATTAGTGCGGGTTGATTGCAGTATGTATGTGTGTATGTTAGTGATTTGAGTTGGGTGCTTGATATCAGGTGGTTTTCTTAAAATTAACTGTGTATTATAATTGTGTATATATTTTCAATCAATGGTGTGTTAATAATTGTACTCGGTCATAAAAACAAAAAATACTCACTTTAAAAATGTATTTATGGTGAACTGTCTCTTTTTTATATAAAAAAGAAAAATGAGAAATTATACTAAATGAAAATAAAAATAATGATAAAGTAAATATTGTCATATTATTCTGTCACCTTATTCAAATAATTCTATGTATATTGTCAATTGAAGCCCATGACCATTGAAGGAACATTTTCTCTAGAACGAACTTTTCTCTTTCCCCTCTGTTCCTTGGTCATAATTTATTCTTTGAGGGGGTCCCATCTTTTATGCTGTCGAGTTCCAGTTGGGTACCACGGAATACTTCCGTTACGTGCAGCTTCGGCACGCTCTTACATCTTCTATACCCGTGGGGGAGAAAGTGCCTGAGTCATCTCCGCTGGAAGACAGGGTGTTAGACGGCCATATGCCGGATAGCGCCATCTCCTTGACCTATAAAAAACTCATTAATGTGCGGACTGACCTTCTGGTGAGACTGAAAGACCTCTGGGTTAATGACGGAATTGAGATGGATGAGGAGGAGTGGCAGTCAGCAGTTTCTTCCCCTAAGGAGGTGGCGATCTCGGCCAGGCTGAGACTCGTTCAGTTGAAGATACTCCACAGGGTCTATATCACGGGCCCAAGGTTGATACACATGGGACTTTCTCAGGATGGACTGTGCAGGAGAGGATGTGGTGTTGTGGCAACTTTTCTGCACATAATCTGGGAGTGTCCGGTGATTGCTTCATACTGGGGGCGTGTGCATGGAGTGATGAGAGCTGTTACCGGCGTGACCCTGCCTTCTGAGGCCCGGCGCTGCCTTCTGAACGTTTGGGGCCCGAACGACTACAATGTAGCTCAGACCCAATGGGTTACCCTGGGTAACATGATAGCCAAAAGGGACATTGCCCAGAAATAGGCAGCGTCCGCGCCCCCCACCGTCGATCTGTGGAAGGCCAACATGGATTGGTGCATGCTCCGTGAAAAGACTGTTTACTTGGCTCGGGGCAAACCCAGGATGTGGGGGTCGATATGGGGAGCGTGGAACTCATACAGGGGAGACATCTGTGCACCCCCGGAGATGGCACAGCCTGAGATCCGCCTGTCTCCGTAGTTTCCCCCACCCATGGTTCCAAGCTTTGTAACCTGAATCTTTGCTCCCCGTCTATTTGACTGCTATGTATCCTGTTGTTGTTGAGATGTGCGAACCCCGCCCCTCCCCGTGATATATGCCTAGAATAACCTCTTTGTCCTCAGCCTTGTTTCCTTTCCTTTTTCATCCTCTTCTTCTGTTCTTTCCTCTTTTTCTCTCCTTACTTTCTCTCTGTTGCTTTGGTTATATTTATTGTTGTTTTAGTGTTTTCTATTGGAAAATTAAACCTGACCACTCCTGTGCCTTGTTTTTGTACATGTTTCCGAGTTGCAATATGATGCTGCCTGGCCTCCGGGATGTACGGCTGAATAGCGGTGTACTTGTTTTGGTAAATAAAGGTTTTCAAAAAAAAAATATATATATTAGTGTAGATTAAAATGTCACGTGACATTTGCATTGCCAAGCCACACCTAAATATCCATGTAGATTAATGTCTTTCCTCCTCACATCTGTACTCTATCCATAGAAAAACACCATAATTATATAGTTATATAAGACCATTTAACAGCACGTGAGTGACCTTGAGAGATAATAAATAAACAAAATGATCACAGCTGTGTGGAGAGGAAGGCACTTTTTTGCAGAAGCACACAACTTAAGCCCAATCAAAAAATATATATATATTCTGAGCGACCCTTGACCTTTTTTCAGGTCACGCCGTGCCCCACACCGCACAGCACCACCTGTGCGTCGTAGCCTCCGGCCCCGCTGCTACTGCTGCTGGTAGTTCGACGCAGCTACTCTCTGCGCTCGCTCTGCCGGTCTGCTCAGTGCCTCTGCCTGGTATTGTTTTTCTTCTCAAGTGCTCATTGTATTCGCCTTGGTTTTGTTATTGTTTTGTTCCTGCTCTGTTTTTGTAAATTACACTGTTGTTTTTTCTGGCTTCGTCCCCTTTTGCCTTCTGTATCCCGCTTCCTCCCGTTCCCACCGCTGCCTCCCCTGCGGCCCGCCCGTCCTGCTCGCCTATTCCCCCCCGCTCGTCTATTTGCCACCCCGCTCCCGCCTCCCAGCTGCTCCTCCCTCCCACCTACCCTTATATGGCAGCCGCTGCGCGGTGAGGAGAGGAGAGCGGCCCTTGACCCTGTTTTCAGGTCAGGCTGCTCCCCACGCCGCACAGCACCATCTGTGGGTCGTGCCCCCCAGCCCCGCTGCTACCGCTGCTGGTAGTTCGAGGCAGCTACTCTCTGCGCTCACTCTGCCGGTCTGCTCTGTGCCTCTGTCTGGTATTGTTTTTCTTCTCAAGTGCTTTGTTGTATTCGCCTTGGTTTTGTTATTGTTTTGTTCCTGTTACGTTTTTGTAAATTACACTGTTGTTTTTTCTGACTACGTCCCCTTTTGCCTTCTGTATCCCGCTTCCTCCCGTTCCTGCCACTGCCTCCCCTGCGGCCCTTTCGCCCATTCGCCACCCCACTCTCGCCTCCCAGCTGCTCCTCCCTCCCACCTACCCTTATATGGCAGCTGCTGAGCGGCAGCACGCAGCTGGCGAGCCGCTGGCGCGATGAGGGCACGCCTAAGGCAAGCCCGTCTGCGCACGTCCGCACCCAGCGCCAGATCCCCAGGCTCCTGCGTCCGCTGCAACACCTGACGCTGCTACAATGCCAGCACCATCCACGCACTCATCATCGGACGATCACACACATGCTTCCTGGCCAGCCTAAAACGCACGCAAGGACCATTCACCTGCCGGAACTGCAGCTTCACCAGCATCCGAACTGCAAACCCACCCACCGGTAAAGACCCGAACAACCTTAGATGCATCCTTCTTAAAACCCGCTCCGCCCGCAAACACGCAGTTAAACTCTGCATCCTACTCGACTCACCCTCCCCAGACGTCGCCTTCCTGACGGAGACCTGGCTGAACGCCTCCTCGGCACCCGACATCGCCATAGCCATCCCAGTCGGCTACAAGATCACCCGCGGAGACCACAGCAGCAGAGTAGGAGGAGGAATCGCCCACAAGAACACTCTCAGAATAACGACCAACACCGCCGACACCCTCAGAGCCGCCGAAGACCTGCACTTCCAGATCCACACCGATCCCAACACCACCCTCATAGGAACCCTCTTCTACAGACCCCCCAGACCCCGAACACAGTTCAGCGACTCCATCGCCAACTTAGTCAGTACACACGCCCTTGCCTCCACAGACTACATCCTTCTCGGGGACCTGAATTCCACCTTGAGAACAACAACGACCGCAACTCCACCACCCTGATCGCCAACCTCACCAACCTTGAACTCCGACAGCTCGTCACAAACACCCACCCACGCCACCGGTCACACGCTTGACCCAATCTTCTCCGCAAGCTCCCACATCTCCTTCAAGAACACCACCGAACTCTACTGGACCGACCATCACTGCATTCACTTCACCTTCAAGAAACCTACCACGCACAACCACACCCAACAGATCCACCGCCCATGCTGGAGCAGAGTCACCGAAGACCAGCTAACCACCACCCTCGTCCGGAGCCCACCCGCTGCTCACAACCTCAGACAATGGATCGACGACTGCGCCAACGACCTCTCCCCGTTCAAGAAACCCTCCAACAGACACACCAGCAAGAATGCCAGCCACTGAAGAACTTCAAACCTCGAAGCAAACCTGCCGAAAGCTAGAGAAGAAATGGCACCATGAACAGACACCAGACAGCTATGCAGCCCACAAGAACTCCACCCGCAGGCTCCACCACCTCATCAGATCCGCCAAAAGGGCCTCCTTCAAAGACCGCCGAGACAGCAATGCACACAACAGCAAAGAGCTCTACAAGATTGTGAAGGAACTCTCCAACCCCAGCCTAACACCAACGACATCCCACCCTCGCAAGACCTATGCGACTCCCTTGCCACCTTCTTCCATCGCAAGATCGCCAACATCCACGACAGCTTCAACGTCATGACTGCCCGGACAACCACCGAGACCTCCATCCCCACGGCCACCATCCGCACCGACCCCCTGCTCGCCTCAACCAACATCAACGACAGCATCAAAGTCATGAACACCATCCACTCCGGATCTCCGTCAGACCCATGCCCACACCACATCTTCAACAAAGCCAGCGCCCCCATCGCACCCCATCTCTGGAAAGCCATCAACATCTCCTTCGAGACAGTCACCTTCCCGGAGAGCGGGAAGCACGCCGAGATCAACGCCTTACTCAAGAAACCCAAGGCTGATGCCAAGGACCTCAAGAACTTCCGGCCCTTCTCCCTGCTCCCGTTCCCGGCGAAGGTCATTGAGAAGACCGTCAACAGACAACTGACCTGCTACCTTGAGGAGAACAGCATCCTGGATCCATCCCAGTCCAGGTTCGGCAGCAACCACAGCACGGAAACTGCCCTCATCGCCGCCACTGATGACATCAGGGCCCTGCTGGACAAAGGAGAAACCGCGGCCCTCATCCTCCTGGAACTGTCAGCCGCCTTCGACAACTGCTGCCACCGCACCCTACGCACACGCCTCCACAAGGCTGTGATCCAAGACAAGGCTCTGGACTGGACCACTTCCTTCCTCTCTGTCAGAACCCAGAGCGTCCGCCTCCCCCTTTCCGCTACGAAACCACTGACATCATCTGCGGCGTACCCCAGGGCACATCCCACAGCCCAACACTGTGCAACATCTACATGGCACTGCTCACCCACGTCGCCTGACTACATGACCTCAACCTCATCTCCTACGCTGACAACACCCAGCTGATCCTGTCCCTCATCAAAGACCCCTTCACCGCCAAAACCAACCTCCATGAAGGAATGACAGCTGTCGCTGAGTGGATGAAGAACAGCCCACTGAATCTAAACTCGGACAAGACGGAAGTCCTCATCCTCAGCACCGACCCCCTCGGCCTGGGACGACTCCTGGTGGCTGACGGCACTGGGAACAGCTCCAACACCCACCGACCACGCACCCAACCTAGGGTTCATCCTTGACTCTACACTCTCCATGACAAGGCAGGTCAACGCCGTCTCGTCCTCCTGCTTCAACACCCGTCGCATGCTCCACAAGATCTACAGGTGGATCCCCACCAAAACAAGAAGAACAGTCACCCAGGCCCTCGTCAGCAGCAGGTTGGACTACGGAAATGCCCTCTAGGCAGGAGCCCGGCCAAACTTCTGAAACGACTCCCGCACATTCAAAACGCCTCTGCTCGCCTGACCCTCGACATCCCTCGCCGCAGCCACATCACACCCCACCAGAGAGACCTGCACTGGCTCCCTGTCAACAAGAGGATCACCTTCAAGCTCCTCACCCACGCACACTAGGCACTACACGACACCGGACCAGCATACCTCAACAGACGACTCAGCTTCTACACCCCGAACCGCCAGCTCTGCTCTGCCGACCTCGCCCTCGCCACAGTCCCCCGCATCCGAAGAGGGACCTCTGGCAGCAGATCGTTCTCCCACCTCGCCGCCAAGACCTGAAACACCGTCTCCATCCTCCTACGGCAGACCCAGGACCTGCTAACCTTCAGAAGACTCCTCAAGACCTGGCGTTTCGAACAGTAGCAGCTTCCCTTCCCCCAGCGCCTTGAGACCCTCACAGGTATGTAGTGCGCTCTACAAATGGCCTGATTGATTGATTGATTGAGCTCCCAACATGTGGGTGAATCCAAAGGCCCTCTCATGATGTTCTCAAATAACTGTCTGGTGACAGCTGCACTGTCAAGCCAGACCATAAATATTTACCGCTAAAAAGTAGCATGTTCCTAACCAAATCTCTGGGGTTTTCAATGCAAATAATACATTTCTTGCAAAATCAACTGAAAAGAAGTGCTTCGATACAAAAAGTAGGCACAAGCAATGCTACTAGGAAATTGAACATAAAGGGCTAATGCAAAGCATATAGGACACAGCAGCCTCTGCTATTAAAACGTAATCACATTTGTCACAATTTTCAGATATGTTAGTCCATCTAAGAGTTGAGGCCTCAAATACAGACCAAAGACATTTTGGCCCTGATTAGTATAGGTGCTATGTATCACACCTGATAAATAACCATACCATGGGGTACGTTATCAATCAGGTGCGATAAATAGCACCTATTAGGAGTATGTAGGGACAGTGGCATCCGGTAGGGAACAGTGGCAGGGAGGTAGGAGTGGGGAGGTGGGTTTAGAAGAAATAAAAGACTAACCTGCTCGTCACTGGTCACCGGCCGCAGCCTCTTCTTCATCCTCGCTGATCTCCTGCTTCCCAGCAGCACCAAACTCTCCCCTAAGCCAATCACGATCCTGCTGTCACCATGACACCAGCGTCATGCTTGGTCTGAGCGCCGTGGTTCTGCGCTCAGGTGGGGACTGACTGCCTATACATGTTCTCCCCCTAACTGTGCATTACAGCCCGGTGGAGAACATGCTAAAATGGCCAGCCAAACCGTCATGAACACTTATGGTGCAGCAACCACTCCTCCTGTGTGCGCTATCACAAGCTGCCCACTTGAGGAATTCGTTATACCATCTCCTGTGGGTTGGGCCTGTTCTCGCCTTCCACTGTCTTGTTACTTCCCTTTTGGCTATTATCAACCCCATATCAACGAATTTGCTTGAACTTTTATTTTTGGGCGTGTGCGGGAACCAGTGCCGAATGCATACCGCCGAATCAAACTCAATGGTTCTTTCCGTTACTTCGTTTAAGGTCTCCCCTATGGCCTGCCAGTATTCCCGGAGGGCCGGGCAGGACCACAGCATGTGCTCCAGTTCCGCTCCCTCCATTGCACACCGGGGGCACGCCGACTCCGCTACCCCAAAGTACTTCCTGATTCTGTCGGGGGTCATGTAGGCCCTGTGCAGCACGTAAAAATGAATGAGCTGGAATCTCGCATTTCTCGTGCTATTTCGGGCTCGGCGCACTAGCCGGGCCCAAGTCGTCTCAGGTATATCCTTACCCAGGTCAGCTTCCCATTTGGACTTCAACGCCGTGAGGGGCAGCAGATTTTCGCAGACCATTCTGGAGTACAGGCACGTCATGGCCTTAACCGTGCCAGCCGCCATCATAGCATACTGGCAAGCCATGGACGTCTCGGGCTCTGTCAGATCCCCTCTCCAATGCGCCTGCATTGCTCCAACCACAGCTGAGTGCAGAAGGTAGCCCCCTCGTGGCAGATCGAACCGTTCCTGAAGTTACGGATATGGGAGGAGCGCCCCGTCTTCATAGAGATCTCAAACAACCTGTATTCCCGCTTCTTCCCAGGGCTGCAGCTGCGACCAGTCACCGCCATGGGGCAGCGCCGTCAGCATGCCCAGGGGTATTTCCGGGGCATATGGGTGTCGAATCCCTGCACGCCTTTGAGACCGTTTCCAGCAAAGCCGGAACGTTTGTTGCTCAAGTGTCAGGTCTCGAATAGCGATCTTCTGCTGTAGGGCTATATAGGCCACGACATGCCGTGGCGTGCCTCTCATCCCGCCACTCTCAGGGCCCCGGTACACCCGCGCCACCTCCTGCATGTATATCTGCAGTTGAGCGGCGAGATAATAAAGCTCGAAGTCCTGTACCGCAAGCCCTCCCTCGTCCTTCGGGCGGGTGAGCGTCGCCAGCGCCACTCTGCATCTACCTGCTTCCCACAGGAACGTGGTCAGCTGAGATTTGAGTTGGCGGAAAAAGGAACTAGGGATCAGATCGGGAGTGTACGAAAGTAGTATAGTAATCGCGGCTGGGCAACCATTTTCAGCAAGGATATACGGCCAGCGACAGAGCGGGAGCGTGGCCCAAAAGGCCATGCTGCCTTTCAGCGCTCGCACACAGCGGCCCACGTTTCCCTCTAACATATCCGCAGCCGTATGGTATATATATACCCCTAAGTATTTAAGACAATTCGGTTCCCAGTTAAGCATGGGCCGGTGGTCAGGACGACCCGCGTCCCTCCGTAATGGAAACAAGCACGTCTTCGCCCAGTTGACCCTTAGGCCCGATATTTCGCCGAAACGCCCCAGCAGTTCCTCTGCACCTTCCAGCGCTGTTGAGTCATTTTCTAGGAATAACAACAGGTCGTCGGCGAACAGCGAAATAAATTGCTGCCCGTCCCTGCTATCTATCCCCTCAAAATGTCTTCCCGTCCGGGCCTCGGCCGCCAGTGGCTCAATCGCTAGCGCGAATAATAGGGGGGACAAGGAGCATCCCTGTCGGGTGCCCCTTTCCACTGGGTATTGGTGCGAGACTAGGGGTCCTATCCTCACTCTTGCCACTGCCGCCGTATACAGGACTCGCGTCCAATTGATATACCCTTCTCCCAGTCCGAAGCGTTACATGACCTTATATAAATAGTCCCATTCTAAACTATCGAAAGACTTTTCGATATCTACTGATAGGACTAGAGGCACTCGGCCCTCAGCGTGCGAGCCCTCCAACAGGCGCGTGAGTCTCCTGATGTTAATCGTCGTGTTCCGTGCGGGAATTAATCCATTTTG
This sequence comes from Lissotriton vulgaris, assembly GCF_964263255.1. NCBI lineage: Eukaryota > Metazoa > Chordata > Amphibia > Caudata > Salamandridae > Lissotriton > Lissotriton vulgaris. The sequence goes on from NC_141689.1 coordinate 446,168,606, forward strand.
GTCTTCGTGTACTAAGTCGGGCATATGCTGTAGTAGTCTAGCTGCTAATATGGAACTCAATATCTTGTAGTCAGCGGTTAGCATAGAGTGGCCTATAATACGCAGGGCTACTGCTCTCTCTACCCCGTTTCAGGAGTGGTATTACTAGCGCTTCCCGCATTGATTGGGGCAGGCGACCCGTTGCTCTGGCTTCCTTATATATTGTTTGGAGTTTTGGCGCCAAGCTGTCCAAGTACTTACTATAAAATTCCATGGGCAGCCCATCTAATCCTGGTGTCTTGTTGCGGGCCATCTTTTTCACCGCTCCCCTGATCTCTCCTAGGTCAATGTCTCTCCCCAGAACCTTCGCTTGTTCCTCGTCTAGCTGGGGCAATTGAAGGCCGTCTAGAAAGACCTCGGTCTCAATCTCCCTATCCCCCGGTTCACTCTTGTAGAGGCCCTTATAATACATCTGAAAGCCATCTAAGATCTCCGTTTGGGAGCAGTGGATTCGACCCGCCTCATCCTCTATGGCTAGTATAGGGGAGCATCGCTTCGTGGGGTTTGCCAGCCATGCTAGCAACGTTCCGGCTTTGTACCCCTCTACGTGGGTCCTAAGCATATACGCCCGGTGGTCGAAGGCGCGAAGGCGCAAAGCCGCTCAAATTCCACCGCCACTGCCTCCCTAGCTGAGTTAACCTCTTATTGGAGTTCGGGACGGCCAGGCCGCACTCTCTCCGCTTTCCGCAGCTTGGAATCTGCCTTATTAAGGTCCTCTAGCAGCACCTTCCGCGTGCCCATGTATTTCGTTATGCACTGGCCCCTCACCACCACTTTAAAAGCATCCCATTCCATCGCCCTAGTGGCCGCCGTCCCCTCGTTATCGGTGAAGTATTGGGTTATACCCTTCTCCAGTGTCGCATGGAACAGCGGGTCTTCCAGGGTCTCTGGTCTTAACTTCCAAGTCGGCACTCGCAGCACCTCGATCGCCCAGGCCAAGTTAACTATTAACGGGTTGTGGTCCGAGATTGTCCTTGTTTCTTGCAGCAACGCAATATGGACCCTCCTTCGAATTAAGTAGGTGTGTACCTTATGTCTCCTCACCATCGTGTGAAGCCCCCGCACGTTCCAGGTTATACACTTCAATACATTAGCATTAGCCATTGTCCCATGATTCAAGTTGCTTTCTCACATAGAATTCCATTCCCTCGCAGATGGTGTACCACCTCCCCCCCCCCCCCCCCCCCCAATTCCCTCTGGATTTTTCGAACTTTTCATCTCCCAGGCTTCCCGGGATCAACAATCGCCAATTGTGGAAATGGTCCCCAACAGTGTGCCCCCCCCACCCCCCCAGAACAGGCCCCAATATTAGTTCCCATCCAAACTTATGCAACTTTCCAAACTGTGGTGCTATAGCACGGTCGTAACCATGAGTGCCTTAAGGGCTAGTGGAGCATGGCCAAGACCAGAAGGTAGCTACACATGCTCTCCCCCCGCACCCTCCCGTGGACCCCCCATGAATAGCAGCAGGCTTATAACCCAGTTCGTAATCCCTAGTCACAGTACTCTTTAGTTTGGGAGGTTCTCGTTGGCAATCCTGCCCACTACCTGTCAGCTCCGAGTCAAATATTCAGGATCTCCTCCGACGTCTGCGGTGTTAGCAACGGGCCCTTGGTTCTGTGTATCCCCGAAAGGTGCGATTCCGAGCCCGAGGCTGATGCGTGTGTCTCTGTGTCCATGCCCTGCTTGGACTGGGAATCTCCAGATCTCGCCAGCGTTTCCACAGCGTGAAGCGCGGCCTTCCGCTCCGCTTCCGTTTGTGACGCCAATGGTTTCCGTGTGCCTTGTTGTCTTCTGCGCAGTCTCTACGATTTCCGTAGGCCCGATGGTGCCCTTTCTTCTCGGGACTTGGCTCCATCAGTGCCCGCCTTATATGTTTCCCACCACTCCCATGCGTCCGCCGACGTTCCGAAGAAGTGTGTCTTATCATCGACCACCACCCTGAGCTTAGCTGGGAAAAGCAAGGAGTATGGGATGCCTTCAGTCCGGAGCTCCCTTTGGATCGATAGAAAGGAGGCACTCAGTCGCTGTGTCTCAAAGGTGAAATCGGGATACAATGTCACTTTGCTGTTTTCCAGTTGAAACGGACCAGTGTTCCGAGCCCTTTGAAGCAGAAGGTCCCTGTCCTTATAATGCAGCAATTTAGCTATGATCGGTCTTGGGCGGCCCGGATGGGACCCGGTGTGCACGCTCCAGGGTGAAGAAGGGCGACAGGCCCTCCGGCGCCACCACAGTCCTGAGCCAGTTGTCAAGGAACTCAACCATATCCTCCCCTTCCGCCTTTTCCGGTACTCCTACGATACGGACGTTACTACGTCGACTCCTATTTTTGGCGTCCTCAGCCAGTCTTTCTAGGACCTGGATCCGGTCTAGGGCAGCTGTTAGTTTACCCTATACAGTTTATGAGCAGGGGCCAGTTCCTGTAGGGTATCTTCAACCTCCTTGACCCTATCTTTAAGTTTGTCATGGTCCGCTCGTAGAAGGCCCAGTCCCGAAACCACCTGTGCTATATCTTGCTGCAAAGTGTCTCTTGTGGCCGCTATGGCCTCCAAGATGCGGTCCTGCAACTGCTGCAGCTCCGATGGTCCTGCAGGATCCCCTTCCGCCGCTCCCTCAGTCTTTTCCTTCGTTTTCACCATATTGCCAAGCCACCTATTCCGGCGATGTACTCAGTGCCCATAATCGCCAATCGGGCCCTCAGCTGTCCCCTGGACCTCCTCTCGGGCGTTGGATCCCAGCTGCAGGGACCGTCACGTTCCCAGCCACTCGCTTGTTGGCGCCTCGGGGGCTCCGGTCCCAGGGCCTCCCGTCTCTGGGTCCCCGTTGGATCACCGCTCAGCCCGCCGTTCCGCTTGGTGTTTGCGTTCTTCTGCAACCCGCCGTGGTTCACTCGGGTCAAGACCGATCTAGGGCCCGGTGTTGGTCTAGAGGTGCTCTCCGCTCAGCACTGTCGTGCGGCCTACCCACAGGGCGGGCCCGCAGTCTGCGTCTTCGCGCCTCTGCTGTCTCGGTCCCCGCTTGGTGCAATGCACAGATCTGGCTTCCCCGTGTGTTGCTAGGCCGACCGTGTGGTCTCCCCTTCAGCTCCATTGGCTTAGGGGCGATTGAGGCGCTTCTCTAGGACTGCCTGCGGTCGTCTTCTCTGCCGCCGATGGCTCGAGGTTCAGTGCCCCACCCCTTCGTCTCTTTCAGGTGGGGGGTCGTGAGTCAGCCACCCATCGGGCGATCAGCGAGGGAGTCTCGGCTTTGCTGGTCTGCACCCCTCCGTAGGTCTTCACGGGCCACAGGCCTTCACTTCTCCGGGCTCCGCTCTCCTGCATGACGCACCAGCCCGGGTCACACCGCCATCTTGTCTAGTCTCTGCTCTCAGGCTAGTCGGCTCAGTGGACAGGAACCTGCTCGTCGTTGGCCAACTAGGTCCACCGCTGGGTCACCTAGCCATGTTTGGCGGTATGATCCGGAGTCGAGGCTTCGGCTCCCTCAGGGGGGAGAACTGCTCTCGCTGCCGATCAGCTTTTATCACACCTCGGCCGCCATTTTGGGAGCCTCTTCGTTTCAAGTCATACTGTTCCTCCGGCGCCAAATCTCTGTCAATCAGCTCCGTTGGCGGTTCACCGAGTGCCCGCTGTATTCACCCGTCAGCGCCCCATTTTTCCGGGGCAGTCGTGGGTTTTTCCGCTCCGATTTTCAGGATTTCTGTGGGGATCGGGCGCGGAGCTCCGAGCTTACGCGGCCATTCCCTTCGGCGTCCAAGCCACGCCCCACACAAAGGTCAAGGATGATAAACTGGATCTCTGCTTTGCAGAATTGAGCAGTTTTTTTTTTATTTCGTCAACCACGCTCTCCATTTGTGCGCCCAGACCGATTATTTGTTTTCTTGCTAGACCATATGAAACATTATCAAGTAAAGTCCGCTTTGGCCCAGGAGGAGAACGCACCGAAAATTTTAAAGTCAAAATAGGCATTTGTCAAAGCTGTGTTCTTGCCCCTCTATTGTTTTCTTTGTTCATTACAGGGGTGTAAAGACAGATGCACCCCAAGTCGACTGGGAACCCTATATTAGTATTATTGTATGCGGACAATGCCGTTTTGCTGGTTAGGACCATGGAGGGCTTACAGCATTTATTGAATACGTTTTGCAACTTTATAGCTACAAGAAAACTGGGGATTAATAAGAACAAAACCTATGTAATGATCTGCGGGGCCAAGCCAAAGAAATGTCAAACATTTTTTATGGATAATACCCATGTAGTTACAGTTGATACTTTTTGTTACCTGGGTATTACCATCACATGAACTGTCTAATGATCACACAAAATTACGAACATTAGGGGTAAGATGAGTAGAAGTTCCCACAGAAGTTTTAGGTTCTCAGCAAATTTGGGCACCCGACCTATATGAGACATGCTTACAATTTATAAGGCTAGGGTACTAGCTTGCCACCACATATGGGGCAGAGGTAAGTGGGCATTATAAGAGTGAGGTTCTTTATACTGAGGAAAATATTTTCCTCAAATGTTTGTTGAGTCTCCCAACCTCTGCCTCTACAGACGTAGCACACAGAGTTTGGGTTGCAGTATCTACCAGATATAATTACACTTCGCCCCCTGTTGCTCTGGTATGCTATCTGGACTAAAGAAGAAACATGTTTTACTATGTTAATTATTGAAGACTGTCTGTCTCTGGATAAAGCTTTATTCATCCCTTGGCTAGGTTATATTAACTCCACCTATATGGAGTTGTTTAAGATGCCAATTAAGCATAACCCTAATTTGATAACAACACTCACTAAACAGACAATCAAAGATAACTTTATGCTTCATAGAAGGGAAGCCAGGATGGGAAGTGAGGGGGGCAATCAACTGTTGCAATGTATTACTCACTTGCATTGAGAGAGGGTTATCAATATTATTTAACTCATGTCTCTAACTAAATGCATCACTTTGTATTAACAAGATTTATACTAGGGATTCTCCATCATTTATTTGCCTTTCCCCCTTATGAAAACTTGCCCACATGATACAATTCCCTGTCCTTGTGATGGCCAGAGCAAACAAAGCACTATGCACTTTATGCTGTTTTGTGTTTTTTTATTCAAATCATAGGTGTTTTAACTAAAACCTCTTTTTATTGCACAAGATATCAGATCGTATATTCTTGCTTTGAAATATCTGCTGCAGTTGAATGACCCTAGGACCTGCCTTAATGTTGCACTTTCTATCACAAAAGCGATTAATATATGTAAAAGTATAGTCCTTTGATGCCGTAAGAACCCCATGGAGCCTGTTTAGCAGTTTTTAGTACTTTTTCAAAACATGTGCCTCTGGAAGGAAAATTTATGAGTGTGATCAACTGTTGTTGTTATTTTTAATTTTAATCATTTGTGACTGTCCTATTGTGATTGCTTTTATGGTTGTTTTTTTTAACATACTGAATAAAGTTTTTGAACTAAAACTGCCTAAACAAGTCACCACCTCCTTTACCATTCAACTTCCACTCATAGTCATAGTTTCTTGTATAGCGCACAGATCACCAAAGTCTCAAGGCACTCACCAACAGTAATTTACATACAAGTCCTTCTCAGAAAACCACTACAACTTCTGCTCTCACGACCCCACAAAAACAAAACATAACGCACATACAACACATTAAAAATTCACACACACTAATTCATACTTAATTCCATCGCAAATTAAAAAAACATACATCCAACCTCCTGACTACACAAATAATACACATCCTAAACTATCTTTAATACCACATTTTCTCTCTTCACCCACACATAACACAAATACACTACCACAACTTTCATTCAAACGCCTTGATCTATTGAACAAATCAAAGCCTTATAACACAACCTACATGCCCCACCTCCAGTCTAACTCATACACCTTCCACCCTAAACAGAAGCAAACAAAATTAAGAACATGCCACTCTTCACAACTTCACATATCCATGTCTATTACACAAGCCTACTCTACAAAAACAACACAGTTCACCAAACTCACTCTCAACTACCATCTTTACCACCTACACACATTGACACATCAAAATGGCTTCTCAGCCTGCTGGATGAGGAATACAAAGTAGAAAAATAACACTATTCCTATCCTCATACAACTAATACCAATACTAATGGCACACCTGCTACGGGTTCTACTCACTGACCCACAACCTGACTTACTCTAAATAACTGAATCATGGTTGGGAGCTGACATGGCTCCAGAGTTGCATTAACCCATTCCTATTGGCTATCAAACTATTGCACGAAATCGTGTAGGCAAAAGTGGAGGTGGACTAGCTGTTATATTGAAGCAAAAAATAAATCTCACTAAAGCCAACAACTTTTCCATACAAGGTTGTTAGGACTTCATCACCAGATGCAACCCTACAGCAACTTCCTCCTATAACTTCATTATCATTTACAGACCTCCATCTAGCAGGGCAACATTTCCAGACACATTTCTAGACACAGTTTAAAACTTGATAACACTGCACTCCAACCTGTGCATTCTTGGTGACCTAAACATTTGGTTTAAAATCCAATATACCCAATCCAAAAACTATCATCACTGGCCAAGACATGCTGAACCTACTTCAGATCGTCCACAAACCCACACACATTGCTGGACACATCCTATATGTCATTTTTGCAAATCCAGAACTAGTTACCTTTCAGAAGATTACTCCAGTCACATGGCCAGACCACCATTTGCTAGCTTTCCAACTTAAAAAGCACAAAGCAACACACCTTAAACAACCTTACATGCATCCACCTATTGACCGTGGAACAAACTCAATTTTGAATATTTAGAAAAACAACTAACATCCAACACAGATCTACACAAAACAAATTTCATTCAAAAACGATATGCATGGCTAAAGGATGCTTTTGATATCATAACACCTAGATTAACAAAACAGGATAAACAGGCACCTTGGAGAAATAGAGAACTAAAAGCGATAAAACAGCAAATTAGAAAGCTGCAACGTACATGGCTCAAAACAAACAGCAATCAAGACAAACTTTACCTACAGAAACTAAACAGATTATACAAGTCAATATTAAAAAAGCTAAACAAAAAGTACTATTCAGACGGAATTCAAAATGATAAATGTGTAAATAAAAAATGTAATAACATTCTTACCAAATGTATTAAACCCAAATGCATACAAGGAATTTATTCCATTACTCAAGAATTCACTGACAAACTGGCAAATCGTTATGCAACCAAAGCAAAGATATTGGACTCCTATTTAAAACGAAGGAAAACCACCAGCACCAACCCATTTCTAAAAATCCACTCCCAGAGTAAACTATCTAAGCCTTTGCATTCCCTCAAACAAATATTGCAAAGCTAATTTATGGATCGGGTCAAAGCAAGCAGGCCAGCGGGAAGCCCTTCTAACCCTTGTCCAACACAAATATTCAAAAAAATTCTTTTAACTACCTTGGCTGCCAAGCCAGTAAGAAGAATCATCAATTATTCTTTAACTATGGAAATTTTTACTGAAAACCTTAAAAAGACATACATAAGCCCATTAAGAAAACAAACCTGGATCCCCAAGACCCCAACTACAGAACAAATTACAAATGGGCCTTTCCTGGGCAAACTGATATAACAAGTAGCATTCAACCAGATGTTATGTTATGTTATAACGTGATTTATATAGCGCTCAGCTACTCCGAGGAGTGTCCCGGCACTTTAACCAGAAGCGGAACAGAGCGGGCACAGCGTGACTTGCTCTATTGGACGAAAAGCCAGGTCTTCAATTCCTTCCTGATGCCAGCAGAGTGCTCGACTTTCTCAGGGTGGCCGGCAGAGAGTTCCACAGCTGAGGAGCACGGAGTCTAAAAGACCGGCCTCCAATACGGGCTCGCTGAATCACAGTCACAACCGCCAGGGCCTGCGGCGCCGATCTAAGAGCCCGGGAAGGCTGATAGAAAGACAACCGCTTCCTAATATAACTCGTGCCGGATCTGTGAAGGGCTTTGAAAGCCAACGTGAGTACTTTAAAAACAATGCGCTTCCGGATCGGGACCCAGTGAAGAGTAGACAAAAGTTCACTGGCACTGGATCTCCGGTGAAGGCCAAAGATGGCGCGCGCCGCGGCATTTTGGACTATCTAAAGACGCGAGAGAAGATACTCCGGCAGTCCCAGATGTAGCGAATTCGCATAGTCCAGGCGTGAGCCAATTAACGCCTGTACCGTAATTTTCCTGTGGCCCAGGAAGATAAATCCATACTTTAAGGCTACCAAACAGAATTCCATCCAGGAAGAGGCACAGAGTCTGCCCTCATCGCCATCTGGGATGACTTTAAAAATATAGTAGACTACAACGGGGAGACTGCACTACTTTCCTTGGACCTCTCAGCTGCCTTTGACATAGTTAACCATAACACTCTAATACAAAGACTCACCGAAACTGGCACAGAGGGGACTGCTCTCGCGGGATCATATCCGGTCTTCAAAACAGGGCAAATGTCATCTATACTCCATCTTTCTCATCCAAACCGTACATCACAAAAGGAGGGGTCCCTCAAGGCTCTTATCATTTCACCCATGCTTTTCAGCATCTACATGAAGTCATTATCTGCAATGACCAATGAATTTCAGGTCATATGCTATAACTATGCAGATGACACACAAATACTCCTTAAACTGGAAAGCCCGAAAGACAATGGAAACTCAAAAATCGTCAGTTGCCTCAAATTTGTTGATCAGTTGATTACATTGGAGCCATCTGAAATTGAATGTTTTCAAAACAGAAATACTCACTTGTGGTAATTGTAAAAATGATGACCTACTCTACTTCTGTTGATCTGGGACCACCTCCTAAAGTATCTAAGGAACTCCAAGTTACGAAGAAATGCCCAAATGGACAAATTAGCAAGATCAAGTTTCATTACTATAAAAACTCTGAGATGCATCATCCCCCACCTGGGATTTCCACACAAGGTCCAGGCTACTATCGCTCTTGTACTGTCTGAACTTGACCACGCCAATGGCCTATACCAGGGATCATCATTATCAGTTATGAAAAGACTACAATGGATTCATAACTCTCCTGCCACATTACTCCTACATGTAAAGCCACAGACCCACATGTCGCCTGCCTTGAGGGCCTTACATTGGTTACAGGTTGCCAGAAAATCCACATTCAAGCTGCTTTGTATCACCCACTAAGCAATACATGGAACAGGACCGCTTTTCATCAGAAATAAAATCACCAAATACATTCAACAAAGGAACCTGTTCTCCAGATTTGCACCGCGACTCAAAATACCACCAGACAAGAAAAAAACATAGGTGGCACATCTCTCTCTGTTCAAGCAGCCAAACTATGGAATCCATTACACCCAAACATAAGATCCACAAAAGATAACTATCTTATCTACAGAAGACTACTCAAGAGTAGGCTCTTTCCTATATAACGACCATTCTCAAACACAAATGTACAGCGTGTATAAACATTTAATTTGATTATATGGATGTATCTAGATATGTGCATTTCTTTGTATAAATATGTATAATAATTATGTTTTTAAGTATATTGATATTCTTTAGGTGTGCTTAACAAATGTACATATTACTTATGGTTAAATCTATATATTCTATGCTTAACATGCATATAGGTCACTGCATAGTTTTCATTTAAATTATTTGATTAGATGCTTATGGGTCTCGATTTTATTTATCTCTATATGTACATATCATACCTTTTTTATCTGCAATTGTTTTACTTGAAATATTGAAAACATCTTTTTAAATTGAACAAATTCACAAATAAATTAGCTTAAAGTACAGTAACACTTGCAAGTCTGTTTATTAAATACAACTTAAATCTTGATATACTATCTTCCTTGCACATGCATACCCTCTATGTACTTATGTATCAATAATGTATTACTTTACTCCTACTGTAATTAAAAATGTTGACTCTCTCCAATGCACTACCCTGTTTCACCCTAGACCCCTCGCAATATATCCTCTATCTCTTTTCTCCGACTCATCTAAAACCTCATTCTAGCACTATGAACTCCTAAATAACCCTTTCTAGACTCTTCCCTCTGTCCCTCTTTGGATCACCCCAAACCTCATTTTACTACTAAGATCTCCCAAACAACCCTTTCTTAATTCTTTCCGAACATATCCCTCCTTTCACTCATCCAAACTCATTTTACTATTGTGATCACCCTAATCTATTTCCAGAAATTCTTCCCCTATCTCTCTCATTTTACTCATCCCAAACATTATCTTACTGCTGTGCTCTCCCAATAAACGTTTCCCTCTTCTATCCCTTCATTATCCTTTTCAATCCAACTAGCAGACTCACATGTCCACCGTTCAAGTGAACTCCTATTTCCCTACACTAATCCACCTTATCCTTTTTGGGTTCCGAAGTAGTGAACTACTCACCGAAGAGCACTTCAATACCTCATCAGAGGAATTATGCGCTATATAAATATACATCGAATTCGCAACTTGCTGAAAATGTTTCTGGTACACCTATTGTTGATCTATATCATAAAAAGACTCATTTTATGAACTGAGATTTTGAGATTAAGCATTGCTAATGATAATTGCTAATGATACATTTTATGGAACCTTTTCAATTTCATTTGCATAAACCTTTTTGTTGATGCTTCCAGGAGTGAAGCAACTCCTATTTTTATTCTCACCACAGTACAATGGTGAGAGTTATACAAAAAAAATGATGTTACAGGGTGCAGATTAACAGATTTCTGCTCCTCACATATGCATATCATGATCAATGATGCTTGAAAATAGATCCTTTTCTGTTACTTCACAAGTTAATTGAAGTTTAAATATTATTCAACAATTCCAACGTTTTAAACACAAAGTTTAAGTTGCAGTTCAAAGTTGTTTTCCAACAAAATTGATATTCCAGAATACTTCTTTGAAAACCGCAAAGTCTCTCAGCAACTCTTAATGTAGAACATATTTCATACAAAACCAGACTCATGAATCCAGAAAGCAAGGGTCCTGGGAGAAGTCAGATCAATTCTTGATTACCTAGCAAGACACTAGTAAACACAAGGAGTTATGCGGGACTATCCACAATGGTGTTGCACAAGTTACTACTTTTGTAACGATATATCTGTAAGAGACATTAGTTAGTTATAGATTCCTTACCTTAGAATATCCCCAGGCGTCAGACTGAATCCGGAACTTTTTGCGTAGCAGTTCCCTTGCGCGTCAGTAGGCATCGTCTGCGGCTCCGCGTCAGTCATCGACGTCGTGGGCGCCGTGATGACGTCGTCGGAGTACTTAGACGCCGCCTCCGTTCTTAGACACAGCTTTTCCGCGCCAGAAACGCAGAGTCATGCCAAAAACCAACACTGGTGCCTTGAAACTAGGGCCCTGAAAGGGGATGACCTTAACCCTAGATATCGGTTCGCAGAACGGGGAGGATGGGTGGGTCGGTAAGGAATCTATCACTAACTAATGTCTCTTACAGATATATCGTTACACAAGTAGTAACTGGTGCATCTGAAAGAGACACGTTAGTGATAGATTCCTTACCTTAGAATAGATACCCCAGCAATACCAACCCCGGTGGTGGGTCTGCGAACCAATAATCACACCAGAAAGTCCTGGAGGACGGAACGGTCAAAGAAGCCATCCCTCCGGACTTGGCGGTCCAGGCAATAATGTCTTGCAAACGTGTGCAGCGAGGCCCACGTAGCTGCCTGGCAAATGTCCTGCAAGGGCACTCCTCGGCCCAAGGCAGTAGTAGTAGCCGTGGCTCGAGTGGAATGAGCCCTCAGCCCAACAGGGGGTTCCTTCTTAGCCAAGGAGTAGCACGCCTGGATACACAATATGATCCACCACGAGATGGTCCGCTTGTTTACCGCTTTTCCCTTCTTAGCGCCCAAGTAACCAACAAAGAGTTGGTCATCCACCCGGAACTCGAGTGTGCGATCCAGATAGAGAGCACACGTTTTGGTGCCAGACGGTGGAGCCTCTCTTCCTCTCTTGAGGGATGCGGAGGCGGAAAGAATGTGGGCAAGGTGATGGATTGCCCGATGTGGAAGGCTGTGACTACCTTGGGCAGGAAAGAGGGCCTTGTCCGCAACACAACCTTTTCCGGATGGACCGAAAGGAAAGGAGGTTTACAGGACAGAGCCTGGAGCTCAATCACTCTCCTGGCAGAGGTGATGGCTACCAGGAAGGCAGTCTTCAATGTAAGAAGGCGGAGAGGACTGTTGTGAAGTGGCTCGAAGGGAGCGCACATCAGAAAAGTAAGAACCAAGTTCAAGTCCCACTGAGGCATCACAAAGGGAACAGGAGGGAACGTATGTGTGATGCCTTTCAAGAACCGATTAACAATAGGGGACTTGAACAAAGAAGGTTGATGAGGCAGCCTCAAAAAAGGCTGAAAGAGCAGAAAGGTAGCCATTGATAGTGCCCAGAGCAGAGCCCTGCTGGGCAAGAGAAAGAAGGAAGAGAAGAACCTCAGAAAAAGGGGCAGAGAGAGGATCCACAGCCTTTGCTGTGCACCATGCCACAAATCTGTTCCACCTGCAGGCTTATACAGACTTTGTGGAGGGACGCCTGGCTGCCAGAATGATGTTACAGACTTCAGGAGGCAAGTCAAATGGCCTCAACTGTCGCCACTCAATCTCCAAGCATGGAGGTGGAGACTGGACAGGTACGGGTGGAGGACCGTCCCCTGCTGCTGCGACAGAAGGTCCTCCTGAAGAGGCAGACGAACCGGGGGATCGACTGACATACTGAGTAGCTCGGGATACCAGTACCTTCGTGTCCAGTCCAGAGCCACAAGGATGACTTGTGCCCGGTCACACTTGAACTTCTTCAGCACTCTGGGCAAAAGTGGAATAGGCGGAAAGGCGTACAACAGACCGCAACTCCACTCGCGACGAAAAGCGTCTCCAAGTGAGTGCCGCCTTGGAAATCCCAACGCGCAGAACTGATGACATTGCGCGTTCTCTTCGGTGGCGAATAGATCTAACCAAGGCTCTCCCCACTGCTGAAAGAGGCCTTGCACCACGTCTGAGTTCAGAAGCCATTTGTGATCCATTGTGCACCGGCGGCTGAGTTCGTCCACCCTGGCATTCAGAGAACCTGCCAGGTGTTGAACCACCAGGCTCACACCCTGATGTTCCAGCCATTGCCAAAGGCGCAGAGCCCCCTGGCAGAGGGTCCACGACCCCACCCCGCCCTGTTTGTTGCAGTACCACATGGCGGTGGTGTTGTCCGTGCACACCTGCACTACACTCCCCTGGACAGAGGGGAGGAATGCCTTCAGCGCAAGACGAATCGCCCGCAGCTCCAAAAGGTTGATATGGAGCCGGGACTCCGCCGGAGACCTCTGATCTCCGCCTCTCTCATGTGGCCTCCCCAGCCCTGGAGGGACGTGTCCGTCACAACTATGTGCTCCGGTTGGGGAAGGGAGAGGGATCTGCCGCTGACCCAATCGCGGTCCGTGAGCCACCACTGCAGCTGTCTCGCAGTACCCTCAGAGATCAGGACATGGTCGGACAGGTTACCCTGATGCTGGGCAGACTGAAACTTCAGGTCCCACTGCAGAGCCCGCATCCGCCAACGGGCGTGATGCACCAGAAAGATGTAGGAAGCCATCAGCCCCAGAAGCCACAGCGTCAACCTGACCGAAATTCAGGATAAAGGCTGAAAGACTGGAATCAGTGCCTGTATATCCCGAACCCGCTATTCGGGTGGGTAAACCCGAAACTGCGCTGAGTCGAGAACCGCTCCGATGAAAAGGAGCTACTGAGAGGGGCACAGGTGTGACTTCAGCACATTGATGGAGTACCCCAGTTGGTGCAAGAGGTCTGCCGTTGTCTGGAGGTGGCTGACGACTGTCTGGGGCGAGCCCGCCTTCAACAACCAGTCGTCGAGATAGGGGAAGACTGAAACCCCTAACCTGCGCAGATGAGCTGCGACCACCGCCATCACCTTGGTGAACACCCGTGGGGCGCTGGTAAGGCCGAAGGGGAGCACGGTAAACTGAAAGTGCTCGTGTCCTACCATGAACCGCAGGTAGCACCGGTGGGCCGGCAGGACGGGGATGTGGAAATAAGCGTCCTGCAAGTCCAACGCTACCATCCAGTCTCCTGGGTCTAGGGCAGCTAAGACCTGAGCCAGAGTCAGCATTTTGAACTTCTCCTTCCGGAGGAAGCCGTTGACGTTCCGTAGATCCAAGATAGGGCGTAGGCCCCCTTGCCCTTCTTGGGTACCAGAAAGTAGTGGGAGTAGCAACCACATCCTACTTCTGGCCCAGGAACGCGCTCGATGGCCCCCTTGGCCAAGATGGCCAAAACTTCCTCCTGCAGAAGCCGAAAATGATCCCCCGATACGCGGTGGTGTTGCGGTGGCATGGCTTGAGGGGTCGTCTCGAAGGGGAGGGAGTAGCCCCTTCGGACGATCTGCAGCACCCACCTGTTTGAAGTGACAGTGCGCCAGTGAGAATGGTGATGGCGAACCCTGCCCCCCACTGGCGTCACATGGGCCGAAAAGCACGGACTAGGAGGGTTTTATTTTATTTTATTTATTTATTTTTTGCACTTATAATGCGCGCAGATACCCACAAAGGGTTTCCCGGCGCTAAGACTGGGAGGCCGAAAACACAGAAAGCACAGAAAGCAACCCGGTCAAAGACCGCAATTATTTATCAAAGAGCCAAGTTTTAACGCCTTTCTTAAAACTGGCAAGATTTTCCTCCTTACGCAAGGCTAAGGGAAGGGAGTTCCAAAGGACTGGTCCCAGATGGGAAAAGGACTTTCCCCCCACAGGGGCCAGTTTAAATCTAGGAACCACAAAGTTTGCTCCATTTAAAGAACGGAGGTTGCGTGCAGGAACGTAGGGCCTAACCAGTTTTTGCAGGTACTTTGGTGCGGTCCCTGCCTTGATCTTAAACATGTAGGTCAACGCTTTGAACCGAACCCGGTTCTCAACTCTAAGCCAGTGCAGGTCCTTAAGGTGCTTCGAGATCCTTGCTGTCCTAGGGATCTTACATAGCAGCCTGGCTGCGGAGTTCTGGACAAGTTGAAGCCGCCTAATCACAGCTAAATTGGAACCCAGATATAAGATGTTACCGTAGTCAAGCCTAGATGTAATCAGTGCATTGACTACGGTCTTCTGGGTATCCACAGGCAGCATCCAGATGATCTTCCGCAGCCATTTGAGGATAGTGAAGCACGTACCGGCTACTTTATTGATCTGCTGTTTCATCGATAAAGAATCATCGATGCATACCCCTAAGTTTCTGACCTGGGTAGCCGGGCTGGGAAAAGCACCCAAGGATGGCGGCCAATGGGTATCCTGCCACAGATCTCTCTTTTTACCTAGGAGAAGAATCTCCGTCTTCTCCCCGTTGAGCTTCAGCTGGTTTCTTGACATCCAGCTGAAGACTTCGTGAAGACCTAATTTCAGCACAGAGGGAGATGAAGGCTTTGAGTTGGCAAGAGAAAAAATAATCTGCGAATCATCCGCATATGTCATAAGTTCTAGACCTACTCGCTCTGCTAAATCGGCGAGAGGGCGGAGATACAGATTAAAAAATAGCGGACTCAAAATTGAGCCCTGAGGCACGCCATGGGGTGAGAAAAAGGTGTCTGACTGAGCTTGCGAGGACGAGATCTGAAACGTCCGGTTGCTCAAGTAGGACGCGATCCAGTCCAGCGCTTTCCCTCCGACACCATCATCACTCAGCCTAGTAAGCAGTCTGTTGTGTGAGATGGTGTCGAAGGCCGCGCTTAGATCAAGTAAGACAAGAGCAACCGTTTGCCCCTCGTCTAAAAGTCCCCTGATCTTCTCGGTGACTCCCAAGAGGGCGGACTCGGTGGAATGGCCCGCCCTAAAGCCTGACTGGGAAAAGTGGAGTAAGTTGTTATTCTCCGTATATGTTGAGAGATACACCGTGAATATGCTTCTCTAAGATCTTTGAGAAAGCGGGCAACAGGGATATCGGGCGGTAGTTGGCCAGCACCTCGGGATCAGCAGCCGGCTTTTTCAATAGAGGGCTGACCATGGCGTGCTTCCAAGCCGCTGGGACGGTTGCCAGATGAATGGAGGCATTTAATGTTTCAGCAATAGTCCCCAGGGCTGAGTCATCCAGTTGGCTCAGAATACTAATAGGGAGAGGGTCACAGGGAGAGCCTGATTTAATGGAAGCAGCTAAGGATTTCAGGGTGTCCAAGGAGATGGGTGGCCAAGAGTCAAGCCGTTGTCCTGTTGGGTTTACAGAAGATGGAACTTCCCTGTCATCCCTCACCAGGGGATTAATATTAGCAATAATGTTCTCGATCTTTTCCACAAAGTACGTGGCAAGATTTTGACATTTTTGAGGGGTAAGGGGGGGGGGGTGCGGCCGCCATGGAATTAGCTCCGGCTAGTTCTTTGACTGTATTAAAAAGAGTCCGTGCTTTATTGGCGGCAGTGTTGATGGTCTCTGTTACATAGCGTGCTTTGGCTCTGGTGCAGGCCATATGGTAGAGGTTTCTGGCCTTACGATATATTTCCTTTTTTAGAGGATCATAATGTTTGCGCCATTTCCGCTCGAGTGCCTTACACTTGGTTTTTTCTAGCTTCAAATCATCATTGTACCAAGGAGCTGGGGGACGATGAACATTCCCTCTGCACTTGGTAACGGGCAAACAAGTGTCGACTGCTCTCTCCAGCCAGGTGTGGGCTTCCCGCGCAATTGTTTCCATGTCAGCGCCCAGAACAGGGGGGTGTATTTTTAGTGCATTCTGCAACTCGGTCAAGTCCAACCTTTTCCAATTTCTCATGAGAATTGGAGGCCGAGCAGAGTATGGCAGCTTAGATTCAGTAAGAGTAATACTAAAAAGAGTTAAAAAATGGTCTGACCAGCAAATAGGGTCAGTTTTCAACCATTTTAACTCCTGTATGTTGGATATAATAGGGTCCAACAAATGCCCAGCTTTATGAGTAGGGCCCTCATTTCGCAGTGTCATGTTCAAAGTAGTAAAATCTTCCAAAAGATTGACAACTATGCTATTAGATTTGTCCTCCAAATGGAGATTTAAATCCCCCAATATAGTCAGGTTTTGGGCATTCAAAAAGTAAGGTGAAATGAAATTAGCCAAATTTGCAGCCCAGACATTGCTGCCTCCAGGAGGGCGATAAATTAAAAGGCGGATGCTGCGGGGGAGGGTGTGAACTGGCCTCGCCGTTGACCCAGACCACCTCCACGGCGATTTCCACGGCCGCCACCGCGCAGGATGTTAGCCTGCAGTGCGTGGCTGGCGGCACGTGTGGGGGCGCCCCTTTCTTGGCCACGAAAGGAGCAAAAGGCACCCGTTTGCTGGCGCGGGGCCGAGAGGCCCAAGGACTTGGCCTTAGCCCTGGAGTCCTTAAAGCGCTCAAGCGCATGGTCTGCCTTGTCGCCAAAAAGGAGACGGCCATCAAACGGCATGTCCATCAGTGTGTTTTGGACATCGGCCAAAAAGTTGGCGGACCTCAACCAGGCATGGCGCCTAATCGCGGCCCGCCCACCTTTTAGAACGCCAGCACTGTACCAGAAATAACGGCCGAAGTTAAGGCGTTAAAGAAGTGCACAATTGGACAAGCATTTTCAGTGCAATAGGTCTCGCATTAGTGAAAGTTTGAGCTATTGGCGTTGCAAATAATAATGCAACACCAATACCTCAAACTTTCAGTAATGCGAGACCTAGTGCCTTGCAAATGCTTGTTACAGTTTGTACCTTGTGAAATATATACAATGTAGGTAATTCAGCTGTACGAGCTGAAACTGTGAGGCAATCATAGCTTCTCGTAAGGATGAGTGTGCTTCCTTTCCGTCATCTTCGGACAGAGGACCTAGAATCCTCTCCCAGGTCTTACGTAAACCTGAAAACATATCTGGTGCATTATTAATTAATGATCTGTACATCTGGGAGATCTTTCAAACATTGAGCTCCCCTATCAATAATTTTGCTTGTAAGGAACTAAAGTTAGAGACTTTGATATAGGAAATAGGGTCTGAGGAAATGCAACATTTCTAGGTATTTGAAGAAGTACCTGCGCTGGAGCTCAAAATCAATCAGTACTACAGAGGATTTCAGTGTAGTCCCAGTTATAATATCCCCAGCTTAGAGATACCAATATCCCTTTGGTGAAAACTAGACAGCTGAGACACCTGCTGAAGCCATCTTCCAGCCCATAAAGCGCTCTCCCTAGTGAATCAATTTTTCCAGCCCTGAACTTTCAGTGTTGTGGGAGATATTTCTGTAATACCATTTGGTCGCTGTTGGGAGGGGGGAGGTGCATTGTTCTTCCATATAGTAAATGTAGGAATTGGAGCCCCTGCAATGCACATTTGTCAGACTTTGAGGCGGGGTTGCCGACCCTGTCGTACCACCATTCGTTATTGATCACCAAATGTGAGGCTCTATAGTGCGAGTTGAAGTAAGGTGAAGCTAGGCTCCTATCATGTGTGGATTCTGACCACCCCATCTTTACAGAAAAAACTCCAGAAAGTCAAATGCAATTTGATGAAAACATTTTGTAGTAGAGCATATGGCAAATTTTGCAGCTGATAGAGCACCCTCAGTAGCACGACAATCTTGAAGATCGCAGAGCGTCCGAGAAGCAACAGCGGAAGCACGGACCAAAACTGTATATCTGGGGTTAATTTGTGGTTGCATATTCAGCTCCCAAGCGTTTTGGGGGTCTTGTGTGATTGTACACAAAGATATTTAAATTCAGAAGTAACTATACAAATGTTGCTTGGCCATTGCAAATCAGGGGAATCGGTCACCCGCCATGTATAAGGATGGTTTGATGTTGTAAAGATGAAGACCCAAAAAATCTCCAAAGCATAGATTATTTGTAGTAGTCTCTGACCTAGCCCAGGCCAGTATGGCAAGAACTTAGGGGTGCTAATGGACACTGCCCTTTCCTTTGACCGTCAGGATAATAGGACTGTTTCCACCTGCTGTGGCATTATTAGGATCCTCAGAAAGATCTCCCATTATCTTTCCCTAGATGCTCGGAAACAGGCTACGTTAGCATTAGTCTCTTCCAGACTGGACTATTGTAATGCCCTTTATTCGGGCATTAACAAGAGTCTTATTCATCGTCTTCAAATGGTCCAGAATGCTGCGGCGAGGATGGTTTTGAACCTCCCTAGATTTGCCTCAGCCTCGGCAGCACGTGAGAATTTACACTGGCTTCCGATATATTGTAGGATCACCTTTAAAATTCTATGTTTGTCCCATGGATCCTTTTGTGGCACTGGCCCGGAGGGTATCAAGTCACTTGTACATCTCTATACCCCTAGTAGATCTCTTCGCTCCTCTAATAAAAACTTTCTTGTGGTCCCTAGGTTTGTAAGGGCAAAATGGGGCGGTAGAGTGTTTTCCATTGTGGCGCCCAGATTATGGAACTCTCTCCCCCTGAGCTTATAGGGCAGCCCTCTCTCGCTCTGTTCCGTAAGGCCTTAAAAACCTGGCTTTTCTCCGAGGCGTATTTGTAAGCTGACCCCTCTGACTGTGTGTTGGATGACTTGCGTTAGCGCCTTGATGCCCTTGGGCTAAGTTGCGCTTTATAAGACCCTATTCATTCATTCTGACCTGAACAATTTTAATTGCTCAGAGAAAACAGTAAGTCATCAGCATAGTGTGACACCCTATATGTTACTATCCCCGGTGCTCATTCAAAACCTCGATTTGAGCATCAACCCTGAGACACTGAGTGGTTTAATCACAATTGTGAAGAGCAGAGGCGATAACAGGCAAACTTGTCTGATGCCTCCCCTCACATTAAAAACATCCAATGTGACCTTCCAATCATAACTTGGGCTGTTAAGTATACAGGAGAGGCCCAGAGCGGCAGAATTGGGTGCAGAAATTAAGCCTCTTGAGGAGGAGTTATAGGTAATCCCACCCCATAAAATCAAAGGCTTTTTCAAAGTAGGCCAAGAAAAGAGCCAATGGGCTTTGCAATCTATCAGCCAGTGCAAGTGCATTGTAGGCCTGTCGAATGTTGTGTCATGTTGTGTATCATGGCAAAAAAAGATTGACCCTTTTAAAGGCTTTTGCTACAATTTTGGTTTCCAGATTTAATAAAGAGATAGGCCTGGTTTGTGTATGACCACGATCTCAGCCAAGCTGAGAGCTGGAGTCAAACATCCCATCTCCAATGCCTCCGAAATCATTTGATACATTGGGCCAGTGGGTTTAGACATGGATCATTAAAAGAAAATTCACTGGAAAGTCATTGGGTCCCGGGGTTTTCCCAGACTGCTTCTGATGGAGGGCTTCATTAAATTCTATCTCCATGAACAATATCTCCAGTGATTCCCTTTCTGATCAATTCAGTCATGGGAGAGGGAAATCTCTCCCAACTTCACATAGCGCTGTCAAGTCTACTGAATCATCAAGAAGAGTATAGGGTAGAATAACTGGACTTGAATTCTAGGGTGATGCGGAGTCTCCTGTAATTAACCATCACTCTTTGGTGGCAAGGGAGAAAATGTTGTCATGTCTGACAATGTTAGCACAGAACCAATGGTAATGCAATGTCCTATCGGCTTTAGTACTGCATTGGCATATGTGACTCTGCCATGCACGTTTTGCGTCTTGTAACACGGTCTGCCTTATGAGTTGATGTGTGTGGGTTTCTAGCTAGATCAACACAGGAATGGTCTGGTATTTAGACACCAACACCAGGACACGGGATTTGGGGTCAATGATATATTGTTCTTACTTTTGTTTTGACTCCAATTTGATAGTAACGATACCTCCTCGTAACGTGTCCTTATATGCCTCCCACAGGGCTTCAGGGGATTCCACTGTGTTGTTGTTAATAGTAATGAAGAACCAAATCTCCCTGGTAGTGCATTTTTTGGATACAGGGTTTTTCAACACCCAGGAATCGAACCGCCAGCTCACACTCCAAACAAAATCTCCATTGCAGCTCGAGTGATCAGTGAGTCCTCGGACCAGGATCAGCACCTCAGCAATTTTTAGAATATCAGAGTTGGGCGGAAAAAAATTAATCAGGCGGAAAAACGTCCTATAAGCCCCAGGGTAAAATGTTTAACATCTATATGTGTAGGTTCTCCAGGTGTCTATGTCCAACAAAGCCTTTAAACCGGGCGAGTGCAGTGGATCACCAGGTGACCCAACCCTTCCATTTGAGCGGTCAAACTCCAGAGCAGACACCTCATTGAGATCTCCACCCATGACCCCAAGGGGAACTGAGAAAGTAGGGCGTCAATAGTCTAGAAAAACAGAGGTTAATGAGGAAGTATACACACAAAGTAAATATGGACATGCCCTGCAGCATTCCAGTCACTGCCAAGTGGCTTCCCAAGTTATCATGCCGTATAGGGTCGAACTTATGTGGAAAAGTCTTATGGACCAGGATAGCCACCCCCTTGGGCCCCTTGTGAAATTGAGAGTGAAATACTTGAGAGAAGCCCCTGCGGCTCAAGAACAGGCAGCTAGTACACATCAAATGAGTCTCATACAGAAACAAAAAGTCAGTGGTGGTAGAGTTTGGCAGTTTGTAAAAATGGCCTGCATTTAATGCAGTCTATGAGGTGATTGGCATTCCATGTAAGGTCTCGCAATAGGCTTACGGAATTTAGGCAATCAATGAATCAGGATATAAAGCGCGGCTAATCACCCAATAGGGTATCCAGGTGCTTGCAGGTACCGGAGGCTTGTTTGAACAGCTAGGTCGGAATTCCAGAAGTGAGGTGATGGTTGTAATTGCGTGGGGAGGCTGTTCCAGGTCTTTGGTGTGATGTGGGAGGAGTGTCCTCAACTTTGGCTTCACAATATGCAGGGACTATGGGCAAGAGAAAAGGAGACAGATCAAAATCTTCTCTGGGTGGGTGGAAGTTCAGGCAGTGGATAATGTAGGCATGTCCTTGGTTGTATAGAGCTCTCTGTGCATGAGTCAGCAGCTTGAATTGGCATCTCTCCTGTACGGGAAGCCAGTGGAGTTGCCTGAGGAAGGGTGTGATGTGGGTTCGTCAGGGAAGACAATCAGCCTTTGGGGAGAAAAGAGGTTGATGATGAGGTAGATCAGAGCGCTTCAGTCCAATCATGTGCCTCCATGAAGCAAAAAACGAACCCGTTAATCAACACTGAACTTATCTCTTCCCTCCACTCAACACTTCTGGAACTTGAAGTATCTGTCATGGTATGAAACCGGCACCAGTAGTAAAGAAACAGCAAAACAACAACTTACTCCCTCAAACTCCCTAAACTAAGTTTTTATAAAATGTTTTTTTTTTTTTTTTTTTTAAAGAGGTCATATGGTGGTATCGGTCAGCACGCTGGAAAATATTTTGCCCTTCTCAAAGGGAGAGGGATATCTCCGATCCACCGAAATCGCTGTACCATCCATCTGTCATGCTTTCCTGCTAAGCCGCTGTGTCTTATGGAGGTATAGTTTTGCATCAGGGTAGGGGCCACAGGCCCAGCACCAACCAGATACTGCTTTGATCATTTCAAGAAACCAAGCTTGAGTCTGGTGCATAGGGTGTTTAAGCCTATGCACCAGACTCAAGCTATAACACATTGTGCAACGGTGTTAAATGATTAATTTGTGTCTGTCTATACTGAGTACAAGTGTACAGACCCATTTTGGCTTGCCTTTTGGCCAATTCTGTGTTCGTTGTTCTGTCTTGTGTTCTGTGGGACACGCTGTGCCCACTTGTCATCTGAATGTTTTATTTGATTCTACTTTTGAAAAATATTATGAAAATAAATTCTCCGGCTGGACAAAAGACATACAATCTATTCTAGTGTATGGTTATCTATCACACTGTATTCTCCCTGAATAGGGACCCCAGTTCTCTATATCTGTGAAGGGAGGGCAGCCTCTCTGTGTGAGACACAAGGATCACAGATTAATAGACCAGCAAAGAGAAAGCAGCCAATCGATCAGGTGTTTTTTTTGTCTTATGCATTTATTTCTCTTTATGGGAGATTTTTGCCAATTATTGATTAGGCTTACAAAACTCACTCTTGAATTATATTTTTTTCCTGAAACTCTTTAAAGACTTCTGACTGACATAGAATTAGGGGTTTTCCCTCCTTTATGGAATGTTTTCTATGCAACCTATAATATGTTCTGTATTCTATTTTTCCTGTTTTTCAAATCTGTAACCTGATTGATAATTGACTAATGAATAAAGGGTCAGAGAAACTTCACTTTTGACTAGAAAACCCTTTAAAATATTCACAACTCTCTATTAGCTTAAATATTAAGTGCATTTTGATTTTTCATGTGTGTGTGAAGTCTCCTGAAAGTGATACACGGTGGCAAAGGTCCATCACCTTTAAAGCAGTAAACTAGAGGTAAATGATGTTTTGCATTGAGAAATTACCGTGAAACTACCACTGGATCAGTTTCTACATTTATTGAATAGGAACTTCCTGGAGGAGGCCTGGGCGTCCGGGCCTGGTGAGCCCGCTAAATCACAAAGCATGTGGATAGTTTGGCCGGTGGGTGCTTCAATCGAAACCAGGCATTGAGGAAATGCAAAAGCAAAGCTCCCTCCTCCCCCTTCCCCCACAAACATCACAAACCTCACTTTGTTGTGCTGTGTTCATCCTCCGCATCCTCTGTCCTGGCCTGGAGGAGATTTGGAGGGGCTATGAGCTAACTGACTGTTTGTTGCAGTATCTTCACAATTGAGGTGCACACCTCAGCCTATGTGAGTTTGTGGACAGCTTGCCTCAGATCTTGGCGAAACATTAATTCAGAACCCACTACACCTATCTGGGCCTCCAGGGCAATCTTAGAGGCATTGGTGGCTTGTAGTATATCAGTCGCGCCAGAGAACACAGAAGCGCCCAGGCCCGCCCCACCAGGGTTCTGCCGATGACAAAGGTGATTTCGATGAACCTTTCAACCCCAGCTGAGCATATATGGCAAGAGTGCCCTGTTTGCTGGAGGTCTATTTATCTTTCAACACATTTTAGGCCAGTTATGAATGTCACAAATACACAGCCTGTTGCAACGAGCCTCTGAGGTGTTCGGATACATTAGATCACTTAAACGGTCAGCGCAGGCACTCATAAGTGGAACGAGTGGTCAGAAGCAGAATACATTCACTATAAAGATGAGAAGTCCTTTTGTAACCATCAAAGGTCACCCCACCGCGCCCGGCAGGAGAACACCCTAACAGAATGACAATGTGGCTGTCGATAGGAGCCCGAGACCTCGTATCTCAGCAGGACATGTTTGACCACAGCCCTCTAACCTCAGCACGGGTCGGAGCACTTCTATCTGGACCCTCAGGTCCAGATCGATCTGGGGTGTAATCGACAATCCAGGGGACAAAAGTATTGAAAAGAGTCTGAGGTCTCCCTCCTTGATTATACAAGGGAAAACAGCAGGTGGTAGAATAAGAGACAAAAGTATGAAGTGTTAGAACTGGGATCCACAAAAATCTAATTAGTGAATACAATTTGAAGAGAAAGAGTAATTACAAAGCTTGTTCTGAAAGCTTGAGGAATGTTATTTACCTTAGAAATTTTAAGGAAATTTTGGTGGGTTAGATTCACCAATCTGGTATGCACTCTGGTAGTTTTTCTCCACAGAGCAGTCTTCAAAGAAACTGCCATTTAGGACTCTGTGTGTGTGAGGATACTTCTAAACAGCTCAGCGTACAAGTTGTCACAGCCGGAGTTGTCCCCCTGAATAAGTCACCAGTAGTAATAACCCCTCAGCCCTTCAGTCATTGTAGATTTTCTATTATACAAGTTGAGTTCTTGATACAAAATTACCACAGCAAAAACTAGTCACCTTAACATGATTTTGAAGGCCTGTCCCAGTGATAAGTGATACAACTAAGTCCAATACTCCATCTGCATTCAGTTTCAAAAATTAGATTATGTCTAAGGATGAAATCTTCAGTGTCTAGGTCTTTCAGGTGCCAAGGCCGATTTTCTTTCTCAAGGACATGGTCACTCTTTAGAGAAGTGTCATGCAATACACGTTGATGGGGAAATGAAAATGTATCACTTGCCCTTTTGTACATACCGGCTAGACCTTGCAGTGATTTTTTTGCAGGGCAGAGGGTATTTAAGTAGTACAAATATGTAATCTTGTCAAATGCTGCTAAAGGGTCATTTTTAAAGTACCTTCCATGGATCACATTTACTACTCACCTCAACTAGTCAGTAGAAAAACAGCAGGCTGTCAGTTAATTATAAACCATTGTTAGTAGAAAGTGATAACCATTGGTAGAGGACCATGTTGTCATCACATTTAACTAAACGTGTTTATTTACTCACCTTTAGATGTCTACCACTCTCAGTATGTTCTGACTAAAGTAGGTGAAGGTTTCTCCTTTTATGCCACGACACCATCATCATATGGAACTTTACTTGATTGTTTATCTTACATCTACTCTACTGAAATCGTGGAAATACTTTAATAATACAGGTTATTAAATATTTTGACAGATTTAAACTCTTGCCAAATAATATATTTAATGGATAATTTCCTAAATATGTACATTTAAACCGATCTGGTGGTGTGCCCACTTTACATTACTAAGAAAGTGATCGGGATTGGCATTGGATTACCCACTACAATAGTAACTTATTGATTTCAAAGGCATCTATTACTGGGTTTAAAATCAGTTTTTCGAAATGCAAAAAATAATAACGAAAACATAGTAACTCAAACGAGACCTGTACACGCCCGAATAAAAGGATCGAGAAATAAAGAGAAAAAGATGACATTTTTAAAGCAGACAAAACACGAGAAGCGATGCCGCCCCCTTTTTATTCCTTATACAGAAGGCCATCCAAAGACCAAATGAAAAGGAGACCAGGCATTTCAATCATGGTTTACTTCGCTGTACATCTATGGCTTTCAGGATTATTTCTGAATAGAAATGAAGTTGAGCATTATATCAGTCCCTTGATATTTGGTAAAATGCAACCCACGTTACAAAACAATAGCTGTTAGTATAATGAATCATACTTTTCACTTTGCGTTTGTGCCCAGGAGACCAATTTGCTGCGACGGTCACAGTTAAGAGGTCACCCCATTCTTTGCAGACACTGTATAAATACATACAGAACGCGGCCAATTAAATTGTTGACAAAGTATTTAAACATGTTACAGTGTTTGGTCAGAAAATAGTAGGTTCTTTAATAGTAGTTCCAAGCTCAAATCACTAACAAGGAATTTCGAAACAAGTCTGGCAGAAAGGATGTCCAATCTCTAAAAAGAATATAAAACCACATCGACCTCCGTCTGAAAATCTGTTATATACAGATGAAAGCATTGCTTAAGGTACTTAATCCTTCTTTGTCCGTTTGGCTTTAGCAATATTTTCCTGGCGTTTTTGTTTCTTTTTTTGGTCTTTTTCCTTAGCTTCTATCATTTTTGCTAGCTTCCAGGATAGCACAGCACTTGCCAGGAATAGTGGGGTAAGGGCCAAGATGACGGTGGTAAGAAATCCATAAGGATCTTTTGCAGCCCATTCCACAACGTAGTCTGCCCAGGCTTTGATATCAATCATGTCTCCAGGGGTCCTGCAAGAGTAAAAGGAAAGTGTCAAGTCATGGTCACACTGGAAACACACACAGCTGATGAACAAATGTGTTCAACAGAAAGCAAAAACATGTTAAACAGCAAAAATGGCATTTAAGGAGCCGACTAGCCCTCCTTGTCGACCTAAATTGGTTGCCTGCTCTGACATCGAAGTCTCTTGGTCATCAAGCAGAGTCTTCACTTCTTACTAGAGCAAAAAAATGGTCCGGAAACATAATAAAAGTCATGTAGTGTGGACTTGCGTCATGTAAATGTAAATGTGTGTATACTTGTAAAGCGCACTATCACCTAGAAGGTATCTTGGCGCTGTATACCGCTGTGGAACCCTTCCTGGCTTTCCCTGTGAAGTGTCCACTCCTGGGCACCACCAGGGTGAAGCCAGGCATCCTAGCGCTTTCGGGGCCGTAGTGGAGATTAAACAAGCTATTGCCCAGAGTTGCAGAGTGGGACCCATGATTAGAGTAGGCACCTAGGCGAGAATTATCGAGTGTGGACATTGAGCCCAAGACCCTGCCGCGTCGGGAATTGAACCCTGGTCCCGGGCCAGACCTCTGCCTCAGGGTCTGCCGCTCTAATCGGTGAGCCACACTTCACTTCTACCACTGACTTGCACGTTTTCATGCTTTGCAATTGATTGGATGAGCGGTCTGTCAAGACCATGGCATTTTGAGTATGGTTTCATTGTCCTGTTTATGTTCCCATTAGGGTTGGGCGGTGGAGCAAACGGTAATCTTTGGTCAGATTGAACATGACCTGTAGCTTTTAAGTGAGAGCCACTGCACGGTGCTAATCACTTATCTCACTCACGCTTTGATTTGCGTTACTTTGCTGGGATAATAATGTCCTGTTGTATTTACAGCTTAAATGCACAGTGGTACGACACAGGCCCAATCCATACACAGACCGCGCTATTCTTAGGCTTTCTTCATGTCATATTAATTGTTCTTTATTCACACGAGTTCATTGTGTTTTAAACAGTACAGCAATACAAGCTACCCATAGCTTATCTTTTCTCCATCCATTTCCAGTAGAAGCTGTCGGAATCTAAATAAGGATATTCTCACAATATCAAGAAAGTCACAATATAGCAGAGAAGACAGAAATGTATTAAGTAAAAACATCTGCAGTCGTACAGCACGCTTTTATAAGAAGAGTTCTGCACACAACTTTTCTGGAAATATACCAGACGTATTTTTGTGCAATTTTTACTACTAAAACAAAACTAATGTCAGAAACAATGTGTTTTTGTAGCAAGACTAGCAGGCACATAGACTGTCAGGAGTTCTGATTTCAACACAGGCTAAACCAGGGTTTGGCAGTGATCGTGACACCCCCAGGAGATGTCCACAGGGTCTTGGGTAGCCAGAATCACTTTGGATCAGGTGCTAAGGGCATAGTTAAGGTGTTCCCTGATCTGTGATGGCTTCCTGGCAGCCATTTTGAATCTCTCAAGATCTCGTATCGATATGGACGCAGTCCCTTTATATATAGAAAACAGGCTCAGAGATAACTGTTAGTTAACGCGGTTATTGGTGAGCAAAGAGCAGCAAGTTTGAGCGCTCTTGCTCGTTAAAGTAACGCCAAGATCTCTGCAAAGTGGTTCGGCAACAAGGAGGCTCTAGCTGCAAGACGCTGTGGAACATATTGGGTAAGGAAGATCATACCTTATAAAGAGAGCGTGAACACAGTGATTGGATTAGTAAAACCAGGAATGCAAATGAACACTTGGCAATCTTAAAGAACATTAAAGGCCTCGGACTAGTATTACACCAGGAAACATTCAAACACTACTGTTGCTACAGAGGGAAAACTCTTTTCATTGACATTATGAAATCTCTATCCACAGAGTAGCTCTTTGCTGTAGGTTAACTGTATTTTCAACTTTCTCACTAAGAAGAGACTGTGAGTGAGACTTTGAGAGCAAACATCTGAAGAGGCGGATTGTGCAAGTAAAAGTCTATGTAGAACTTCCAAATCGACGTAAACCACTCTAAAGCATTCAGGAAGAGTGACTGTGACAGATGTGGTGAACGTTTCAAAATAATCTTGTTGTCTTTCTTATCCTCAGTGATCCTCAACACATACCTGGTTCAAAATGCAGCATATTCCTGAATGAACTGTTCAGTCACAGGTTATCGGAACGCACCTTACAACTGAGACTGCTACCAGCAGAGAACCCACAGTGACGACCTCAACTGTCTTCACAGGATCTATTCCCTGGCATCCCTCTCCCAACTTAGGATGGTTCACAGTGTTTGCATTATTTATGGCTGCTTTTCTAAGGCGAGGGGGATTGTGAGACCATTCTGCCCCCACATAAATATCTGATCTGGACATAGATTTTCTGAAATAATGGATCAAAGCTGGTAATTTGTCCAAGTTTTCTTAAAGGTTGTACATTAGTTAAAATACAAATATATGTGCAACCGTTTTTACTACAGATTGCATTCATTGAAACAGAGTCTTGCATATGTGGAGTATAATAACTTTAGACACTAATGAAGCGTTTAAGGTATTTATTACTGCAGTCTCTTTTATGAATAAGGCAACATTTGCCCAATTTTCTTGAAGTCCTTTTGCACTGCAGGTACTTCTCACTGCCCCTACCTGAAACCACCTCTCATGCCCATATCTCTCCCAGGCTCCATCGTTCTCAGCCTGCACCTCAGAGTCCATTCTTTTACTAGCCTGCACCTCTCCTCCAAACTAGAGCCTGACTGGGCATCTGAGCTCACACCTCAGTGTACATGCACCTCACTCGGCCCAAAAATACTTCTCCAATAAATGTTCTGTACCCACACTCAAAATGCACCTCTTCATGCCTGTAGATCTACCTGCCCAGACATTTTCTGGAACAACTTCTTCCTACCAGCACCTGTTAGAGCCTGAACTTATCTCTCCCAGTCCACCAGTCTCATTCTTGTACCTTTCACTAGCTGCACATTTCACTTTACCTCTTTCTGCCTGCACTTCTCTTTCCACACCTCTTCATTTTATTTATTTATAAAGTTTTATAGAGCGCGAACTTGATCCCGAAGGATATCAGAGCGCTTTACAAATTGAGGGAATGAGAACATCAGTACGAGAGTCAAATAGGGAATATTCATAGGCAATGCAAGAATTGTGCACAAGAAAAGACCAATATAGGCCTTGGCTAGGCGTATAATGTGCTAGGCATTGAAAACATAACGGCAAGGGGAGCAAATACAATAGAAAAATACCAGAGTGACATCCATTCTTGAAGTGTGTCCGAAGCACTAAGAGCTGACAATCGCTCTTCTTATGAAGGTAGGAATTTGTTCATGAGGAATCCTTTTGCTTCCAGTTTGAAAGCAACCTTGGAGGAGATTCTCCGGATTTCCGGTGGAAGAGTTCCAAATTTTTGTAGCAGATCCCGAGAACGCTCGTTGACAAGTTCTCTTTTTGCGGAAGATCTGGGAATTCAGGAGGAAGGAATTTGCGCTCCTTGACGGTCTCCCCCCTCCAGATAGGTTTAACTTTTGCACCAGGTAATTGGGGGTTTTGAAGTGGAGGGCTTTGTGCGATTGCGATAAGCATGCAATCTTTAGTTGAATTCTGGCTTCGTAGGGCAGCCAGTTTAGAGATTTTAGGATCAGGGAGATGTGGGCATTTCGCTTGGTGCCCGTAATCAGTCTGGCCACAGCGTTCAATGAAGCCTTTAGCGGAGCCAAAATGTATTTGGGGAGGCCGCATAAAGTAGCACTGCCATAGCCAAGCCTCGGTAGAACAAGCGATTGGACCAGCTGCTTGAAGGCGGCTTGAGGTAAGAAAGGTTTGAGGTTCCTGAGAGTTCTCAGAAAGTGGTTATCTCCCTTGGCTTACGTTGTTGATATGGGTCTTTAAATTCAGGTGTTTGTCCAATGTAATTCCTAGTGATTTAGCAGAGTCAATAATGCGGGGGGAGCAGTTGAAAGCTGTGAGTTGGTTCATCCAGAGGTCAATATTGAGAGTGTGTTTCGGGGGAGAGATGGAGGAGGAATTCTGTTTTGGTGGGGTTTAGCAGGCGGTGGTTCTCGTTAGCCAAGTTTGAGTAGTCAGTGGGGTGTAGTTGAGTGAAGTGATGTTGTCTGGGGAGGAGATTTTCAGGTAGAGTTGGGTGTCGTCTGCATACATATGGAATCGAATGTCCAAGGATTTTAGAGGCCCATCCTTTGTTCCAGAATATCTAGGAGATTGTCGTGATTGACAGTGTCAAAGGCAGAGGAAAGGTCGAGAAGGATAAGGAGGCAAGATTCATTTCTGTCAAGCATTATTAGGATGTTATCCATGACATGAGAGCAGATTCAGTGTTGTGACCACTACGAAAGCTCGATTGGTGTTGGTCCAGGAGTTGGAAGTTTTCGATGTGTGCACATTTGGGATTGGAAGCATTTTTCCAAGAGTTTGGCTAGTGTGGGGATGCTGGAGATGGGGCTGAAGTTGTTAAGATCTGTACTGTCTGCTTTAGTTTTTTTTAAAATAGGTGTTACCTGGGCCTCTTTTAGATAGTCTGGGATTGTACCCTGTGAGAGAGAAGCATTGACGATCTTTGTCCAGATGGGGGAGATAGAATCTTTAATTGCTTTGAAGATGGTGGGCGGTAAAGGGTCATTGAAGTGATTAGATGGGTTGATACTCCCAAGGACCTTATTGGTTTCATTTTCATTTAGGATGGTGAAGGTGTCCCAGGAAGCGTTGTGCTTGATACCTCTGCTAAGTGGAGCAGCCTTGTCTGGTGTGGCCAGGGAGGGTGCAGGTCCATTGGATGTTAATAGAGACCTCCTGGTTTCTAGATCAATGTTAATAAGTCTAGTTTTCTCAGTAAAAAAAAAAAAGAGTCAGCCAAGTCAAAACATGAGGGAGGACTGACTTCCGGATCTGATCTTTTGGGGGCTATGACAGATTGTCCAGTTCGAACAGTTTCTTGGGTCGATTGGCAGTTTGGTTAAGTTGGGATCTGAAATATCCTGCCTTAGCTGTCTTGATTTGTTAGTTATAAGAGCTTCTAGCTGATCTAAGGTTTTCTAGATGGACCGCTAAAGGAGTGGCTCTACAGGAGCGCTCGAAGACCCTAGGATTGCGACGCTCCGAATTTAGGTTGCTATTGAACCAAGGTTTAGATATTTTTGAGGGTGCATTTTTTTGCTGGAGTGGAGCAATATCGTCCATGATGCTAGAAACAGAAGAGTTATAGAAATCTGTAAGTGCATGTACTTCGGCTAAGTCTCTATAGAGAGAGAGCACGCTTACAGTGGGTTGCTAGGTCAGCTGTGTTGATGTCTCCGAGGTCTCTTCTCCAGATTTTTGGTTTAGTAGTTTGATGTTTAATCTGAGATACCTCCAAGTAGAAATGGAAGTAAATGATGTGATGGTCAGACCAATCACAGGGTATGATGGAGTTCAAAGTGATAGAATGACCTTTGGAGATGATGAGGTCAAGAATTTCCCCCTTACTGTGGGTCAGTTGGTCACAATGTTGAACCAAATCGTGATCCTTCAACAAGGAGTTAAAGAATGCTACAGCTTGGTCGTTAGGATTTGACCAATGAAGGTTAAAGTCTCCCAAGTAGATTTGGGGCTGCATTGAATCCACTTTGTCAGCTAGGATTTCCATTAATTGTTCAATGAATGGTATCTTGTCGCCGGGAGGGTGATAGAATGTATGCAGTTTGCAAACCTGCTGCTTGTTACTGGAAATGTTGAGACAAAGGTATTCACAGGTTGATGGAGAAGAGGATTCTGAGAGAGAGATCGCAAGTGTCCTACTATGTATACAGGCTAGGCCACCTCCTATTTTCGCAACTCTGTCCAGACGAATTATGTCATGGGAGGGAGGCACCAAGAGGTCTAGAATCGGAGTGGATGAAGGGGTGAGCCAAGTTTCTGTGAGGATAATGATGGCTATCTCATTATGATGTATGAGGTCGAAGATCTCAAAGGCATGTTTGTTGGCAGATCTGCAGTTGAGTAGTATGCATTTGAGTGTAGCCGGAATATAGGGGGGGGGGGGGAGAAAGGAGGCAGATTGATGTTCACTCTCTTGAGGTTGTCATTATTTATGACTCTGCGGTTGTGGTGGGGTTCTCTGTTCGGGTTAGAGTGAATTGTTTCAATTATTACCTTTATACTCGAGTTGGAGTCAGTGTTTGAGGAGTTGGGCTTGAGGAGGCTATCAGTTTCAATGGCCGCAAGCCCTGTCAATGAGCATCTGAGGGGAGAAGCTGCGTTATGAAGAGGGATGGTAGATGGGGAAGAGGGATGGTCATGGGGAGCTTTATCTGTGACACTGGGGGTGGTACTGGGCCAGATTGGATGAGAGCAGACGGGACTTAAGGGGAGATATTCAAGTGAGATGGCTTTCAAATCGTCAAATTCTTTGGAGAGAAGGTGCAGCTGGTTGGAGATATCGTCCAATCATGCCAGCACGTCTGGGTGTTGGGAGAGGGGCGGAAGTTGAGTGTGTAGATCCGGAGAAGGGGGAGGGAGTCTAGGTGTGTTAGACAGATCAGCGGCGGTAAAGGGGAATTCTAGTGGAGAGGTTTGGTCATTGAGTGTGGGCGGAGTTCCAGAAAGCCTTGAACGGAGTGTAGATTGGGTGGAGGATCTGGAGAGAGGGGAGGGTGTCTAGAAGTGAAATAGAGGTCAGAGTCGTTAGTAGGGGAGTCCTGTGTAATAGGTTGTTCATTGGTTCCTAGTGGTGTTCTGTAAAGTGCTGGCCTGGGGATTGATAGTGGTGATAGAGTTAATGGCCCTGTATTATGTGGATCAGGCAGATCATCAGTCGGCAATGGAAGGGAAATGGGTGAGGGTGGAGATAAATCTGAGGAGGAAGTGGGGGCGTTGCTTTGTAAGGTGCTTGAGGTGGATAGATCTAAAACTTGTTGTGAAGAATACAAGTTGTTCAACATAGTCTTTGATCTTCGGAAAGAGCTTGTCAAATTGCTCTAGGTTTTGATTGGAAACTTGAATGAGAACTATCCCATTGTTGTAGATAGTAATGGTGAGGTCTATTTTGTATATAGGAGAAGAGAAAGACTGAAACCATGGCGAGTTTTCTTTATTTGTTTGCACTGGAAGAACGATAGGAGAGATTTCCTCCATTGGGCCCTTTTGTTCGTTAAGAAGATTAGGTCTGACATGATGTCGCCATTAGCAATGCTGAAATAAGTGTCAGATATAAGTGTTTCCGGGTTTCTTTTGATTAAGTTAGGTTTGAATTTTTTTGATGCATTTTTAGAGAGGTATTGGGGATAGGCGATCTTATAGGCACTGTGACCCACTTGAGCGAGTGACCCTTCGGTCGTGCTGGTTATGTTGGCCTTCATAGTGTACATCAATGCTTCATTCTATAAATGCCCTTGGCTCTCCAACCTCCACTCATCCCTCCCTGTACATTGTTCAGCCTCTACTTCTCTGAAAACGAACCACTCCCAGAGTTCTGCTCTTCCTGAATATACTTCTCCCTCGTTTAACCAGTCCCAGCCGGCTCCATACATTAGCTCACCCTGCACCTCTCACTAACTGCAGCTCTTCCTGAACCTATCCCAGCTCGTTGTTGTCTCTGCTCATACATGTCCATGTCTGCTTTATAATGTCCATGCCATTCTCAGCATGCACCTTGCCATGGGAGTTCTTCCTAACCATACCTCTGCCTGCTTGTACCTTTCCTTTTCCAAATCTATACACAAAAATACACACATTTAGGCATCACTTATGGTATACCAATTGGTTGTGGTTTAGAACTAAACATGCTGATCTACCGGCTTTGCCAATACTTGTTGATTCATGGCGCTGATTTTCCCCCTGAAAAGACCAAAAAGTAATAGTGTAATCCATGCAATAATTTCAGCCGCTGGTACTTGCTTTGGGCTAAATTCCAGTTTTTAGGTCTCCCCAAACTAGCGGATGAGTTCTTGCTTGTGTCATATTTTGTTTACTAAAAGGGGCTTGGAGCCCACCCATTGCCTACCATTCATTGGCTTCATTGTAACTCTTATTTGCTAGCTTCTAATTGTTCAGCGCATACCAATTTTACTTCCACTTCCTTCGCCTGGAGCAGAGACTGCTTGATTCTTTCTGATTAGATTACTTCTGCCCATTGCACTGTTCTACTTCTTAACGCTCACCTTTCCGTTGTCAGTGTTGTTTTTTTCCTCCCAGGTGCCACCTTTATAAATCATGACACCAGTATGTATTTTCTCTACAGGTGTTTTTCTGTCCACGTATATCTCTAATAATGTAACTATTTCAATCTTTAATCTTAATCCGAATACAATGTTCCCCATTCACTGCAAAGGAGTGACAAGGACCCATTTGACTTGTTCACACTCTTTAAAATTTGACTGCACTGACACATTTTTGTTCATAGATTAAAATTAAGTTGCTACCAGAGGCCAAGAGCCGCTAGTCTTGCAGGTTCCTACCACCATAAACAACAATCAGTGCCCTCCCAGGTTGATTTCTTTATGTTGACTCAACCTTTGCAGGATGAATCGCTAAAGCAGGTAAAAAGATTTGGAAACTCTGAACCTCATTTGATTCACACCTCCACCCTGGTTTTGGCGCATTCGCTTGCTGAACTGCGTTATTGGTTTGTTGCGATACTAGTCATATGTCTAACACTTTTTATGTTGTTTTATTTTTCTCAATTGAAACAAACTCTTTGCAAAAGTCAGTAATAACCAGCAGCTTCAAGGAGCTGCAAGGTCTAGGATCCTGCTCTGCAGAACTGTTGCAGGTGCGTGTTTTCTTTGCATATCAGGTCTGTAGTAGAGCGCAAAGGTCTTTCCTGGTTTAATTTCAGAACTACTATTTACTGACTAATTCAGGTTAGCAGTTAATTGATAGAACTGTTCCTAGGTGGCGCAAAGTTCAGCTGCCTCTTACGCAGACAACTTCTTTTCCCACAACGCTTCATTCTGTGTAGTTTCGACTTGCTTACAAGAATATCAAGTTATCATTTTTACAACAATAAGCTTTATACACTATGCACTCCAATGATCAACATTGTGTCCCACCTAAAGGTAAAGATGTACATTATGTATTGTATGCCTTTTATAAGCGCAACCAGTTGCTGGGAAAAGTGTCTTATGGCAACCACAAAAAAATGTTTATCTTTGGTAAATGTGTTACTTGTTGATTTTTTTTCTCTCTTGCTATAAAAACTCAGGTTTTGAGGTGCAACCACAATACATTATTTGATGTTTCAGGTAACCAAATGGCTCGGACAAGACCGTGCATTAGACGCATGGCTCAAAGAAAACGAAAGAAAGCGGTATCAACCAGCCGACAAAGGCCACATCATAGAGATTCATCTGCCCACCCACCTGCCAACTTCCTCCATTGTCCGGGTTGCCTGCCAGCAATAAAAACACAAAAAAAATGCTATGATGCTTGCCACGTCATAACTTTTTTTTTTTATTACTTTGTGCCATGCTGCACAGCACCTGCCCTGGTGTACAACATGGCGAAAAAACATTGACAAAGCCAATAGCTCTCTTGTAGGGAACATTTATGGGCTTTCCCAGTGTTTTTCTTACTTATTATGCAAAGACAGATCAGCAATGAGCAAATCAGTCTTCAGCACTGCCCTAAAAAGGACATAGGAGCATTAATGGCGAGTCCTAAATCCTTCTGAACGGAAACGCAGGAAACCTCAGACATGCTTCAGCAATACTGGACCACATCAGAGAGGTGCAGCTTCCCGATTGCAAAAAAAAATACAACCAAAAACATTATATCACAGAAAAGCACACAACAATTGACACAATAACTCCATATAAAACAGAAACCCGCAAGTTTTCTTTTCACAGCCTCAAATAAAAATGTCTAAACATACAATGTCACCAACAATTTACGATCTACTACAAAGAAGTCACAAGCAGGGCAAAACAGTATAACAACCTACACAAATCAGCCGAAAGCTAAAGTATACATAAAACGTTTTAGTTATTTTCTAATCTAAACAGCAATCATTAGCCTTGATAAAAAAAGGTACATTCACCAACCGCAAAGCTACATTTGTTAGAACTTGAAAATGTCTAATCCAACAATATTTTTTACTTTGGGTAAATTGATAACCAATCTCTATTTACCAGCATTCTCACAAGGTGTGGTAGTTGAATCAAACCTATAGCTTTGAGGGAAGCAACCAAGGTTAAATATGATAATCCAAGGACATCAAATGCAAAGATTTTAAAGAGGGTTAAATAAGGTCAGTTTTCTTGCCCCTAGCATATGTTCAAAGCTTGATATACTTGATTGGAGAAGCTACCATATTTTGCTAGAGCCACAACAGTCAAATTGCCTTTAACCCCATGGAAAATCACAAAACCCTGATAGTGGGCTGAAAGCTGTTAGGTAAAATGAAAGTTATGATCTATTGGAGAAAACAAAATAACATACACTGAATTTTTTGTGTTTTTGTCATACTGTGGGCAGGTAGTGTAAGGACTTAGCAG
This sequence comes from Lissotriton vulgaris, assembly GCF_964263255.1. Classification (NCBI taxonomy): domain Eukaryota; kingdom Metazoa; phylum Chordata; class Amphibia; order Caudata; family Salamandridae; genus Lissotriton; species Lissotriton vulgaris. The sequence continues at coordinate 446,205,670 of NC_141689.1, forward strand.
ATAACAATAACAAATACTCCCTTTTCTACCTCAATCCCATGAAATCAACTCATCATAGAATGTATTCATATGATGGATCCACACCTAGTACTCTCTTGAACAGTTGTGTAATCCACAGCAGCAGAAATTTGAAAATACAATCACATGCTTGATTTAGATCATATGTCCTTATGCAGTGTAATTAGTATCAAAGTACAGGCAGTCGTTTATTTTCAAAAATAGTACAATCCAGTTTCTGTTCAAAGTTTTCAAACTTGATTTATTCTGAGTAACAATGCTTCCAGCGAAACATCAGCCAACACGTGTTTCGTCACTTTAGACTTTTTCAAGGCAGATAATGTTACTGATACTGGTGTTCTACAGCTATTCTCAAAAGTCGCCGCACAAAATTCGCCCAAGAAAAATCTTTAAAACCAAGATGTCTTATTGCAGAATGTGGATCTTTTCGACCCTTCAACATATTCCAGATAGACAATACACTTCCAGGCTCATTTATATGAGCAAGTCCAAATGTGGGGCCTTCAATATTTTGCATCTGCTTCACAGATACAAGTCAACTTAAGTAACACTTCTATGTTATAGCCTGCCGCCCTAGTCAGCACACATGAAGGAGTCCATGGTAAGCTCCACTGCCGGTTTTGCGTGTTAGCGCCCGCCACACAGGTCCGTTCGATACAATTTGCCTGGGTTTCAGATAAGGAAGATATAAATTGCCGGTTATAGGCAAACTGAAAAATCGAGATCCAAAAACAGCCACCAAAAATCCTACCTGTTCTACAAACACATTATATGTATTTAAACAGATGCCAAAATTAACATTGGGACACATTGGATGACACTTGCAGAAGAGGACAAACCAATCTCTATTCACTGACCAACACAAATTTATCAAAATTATTTGTAGCCAGCTCACAAAACCACAACTCCAGCTACTCATCTTCAGCATTCAACTCCGCCGTCCACCCAAAAAAAAAATAACTTATGAGATTAGAGGTTTAGAGATTGGCTGTTCAAAGAGGAAGAGTAATAGTCCGATTTTAGGCACAGAATGAAATACTGCCTGTGTTAATGACATTAACTGTAATCCAAACTCAGCAAAGGCATCATGAGTTAAATCTCTGCAGAAAGGTCTTAACCTGGGGTCTACCCAGGTCATTCACGACACCTACTAAGGGGGTCCGTAATTGTTTAGACAATTAAATGTTAACATAACAATAAACTGTTGTTGGTATAGAAAAGTCATCTGCATAGTAATGGACCTGCACCGCTGCGCTGAGCGCCCAACTGAACTGATGTACTGACCCCTAATGCTGATTTTTGTTGTCATGGGTGAACACAGATCATGTGTGTGTGCCATGACATAGGCCTGTCTCACGAATTGCAGTCTTGTTGGACCAGGAGGGTTGTCCAAAGTGCTACCCTCATAGTGACGGAAGGCTACTGCCTTCATCAGCAGTTAAGCGGCACGAGTGCGCTGGTGGCGGCATACCTTGTAGCGATCAGCAGCAGTGAACAGGTCCTTTTTAACCTGAAATAAGGCCTACAAACAAATTCACTTTTTTCCAGCTCTGTTGCTGTGTGCTTAACTCAGCCTTGGCCTAAATCAGGATTGTGTAAAGTACTGCTCTGGACAAAAGCAGTGTATCTGCCCTGGAGGCATGCATGCCTAGGAAGGGTATAATACAAGGATAGAGCTGAGTGGCTTGTGCATGGTATAAGCATGTGCTGGATGTACATGTGCCCATGAGTAGTACAATACCTGAAGGCTGTAGTGCTGTACAGTGCATGCAAGGTAAATGCATACGCTGGGTGTCTGTGAACCTGTGAATGGTACAATACATGAAGAATGATGTGTGTGCATGATAGGTGCATGTGTTGGGTGTATGTGTTCCTCTAATTGTATAGTACATGGAGGGTACAGTACTGTGCAGTGCGTGCATACTGTATACATGATTAATGCATGTGTGCCTGTCGATGGTACAATACATGGAGTTCTATAATTCTATACTGAGAGACCCAGACCTGCATGGGAAAAGATGGAGTGGAGGTAGCGAGATCTCACAGACAGATTTTGTGGATTGCTGCATTCCTGTAAACTGGGTGGGACACACATTGGGGAGAGGAGGACCAGGCCTCCCCTGCACACTTTAACAGGTGCGCTTTAATTCAGTGAGAGATTACAAGGGGAGCCCTAAGCACAAATCAGGAAGGAAATGGGGCTGATAAGGGAATCACAAAGGGTATGGTTGTGGGTCTGGGACCAACCTTGTAAAGCATGCATTACTGTGGCTGACATCCAGGTGTAAACTGGTCACTCCCATGGTCTTTGTTTTGAGACTGTCACTTTCAAAGACAACCCTGCTGTGCCAGACTGATTTTCAACAGGAAGAGTGAGCAGAGGAGCATGAACATCAAAAGATTCAGAACCTGAACATAAAATTTCAAGGACTCAGACCCTAAATCCCATTTGGTGTCTGGAAATGGACTATAAGAAGGAGAGGTTGAGACCTCAAAAAATGTTCATCTGCCAAGCAGCCATATGGGCTGTATGTGAAGGGGAAGCTCTGAAAGTCTTCTGCCTGTGACCAGAACTGGGGGCAAAGGCCTGCTAGTCTACCTGCTGTGTGAGGGGACAACTCAGTACACCAAGATCACCTGCCCTGGAGCATCAGCACCTGCCTGTGTGCCCTGTGATGGGAGAGGAGAGTGTTGAGGGGAGCAAGGTCTAATCTGCATCAGCCGGGTGCAGCCGCTGAGTCTGCGTGCACCCCACTCACCTGCCATGGGCTGGAGTAACTGCCAGCGCCTGCAGACAAGGCGCAGTCCAGGACTCTGAACAATTCCCTCTTGCAAGAGTGGGTAAGACATATTTCAAGCCTGACGGCCCCAGGGGTACTTGCTGCTACATTGAGCATGTGTGTGCTGGAACACTACTGACTTTAAATCAAAGCCTTAGTGGATTAGGACTACTAGCCGGAGATACCTAGGATTTTTGCCAATAGTAAATGAGGAACAAAGACAATCGCCAACACAAGGAGTGAGTGGGGTAAGGAATCGTGGGAGGGACACTGGAACCCCCACTTCAGGGAAGGACTGAGTAAATTGTATTTGAATGTCTTATTCTTCCTTTTTGTTGGCTGCAGTAGAAAAGTAAATAATTATCTTATTTTCATGAAGACTGGACAATGAGTTATTGTTACTGCTGCGCACAATTTGAGTTGTGAGCTTGTGTTCACTCCCCTGTATCCACACCTCCCCATCTGACCCGCTCCCCCTTGGACTGCTTAGACATGCATAGCCTGTATGTGCTGAAGCAGTACTTGTCCCAGTTACTCAGGATCCATAGTAAGTCAGACGCAAAGACATTAGGAGTAAATGGCCTAAACAACGGGAGGGTGGAGGATGGGAAATAGTACTGAATTACAACATGAGCAGAGGATGGACACTAGGAGAGAATCAACAGATGCCAGATTCCGAGGGCAGACTGAGGTGATGCTGAGCTGGTGGTGTGGTGGTATGGAGGTGATGCTCACGTGATGCCTAGTGATACAGAAGTAGTGGTGCTGCACTGGTACTCAGGTGGTGCTGAATGCTGTTGAGTTGGTACTGTGCTGAGGTGATGCTGGGCAATGCTGATACTGAAGTGGTGCTGCATTGCGGCTGAAGTGGTGCTGCATTGCGGCTGAGGTGGGGCTGCGCTGGTGCTGAGGAGGGCTGTGCTGGTGGTGATGCACTAATGCCGAGGTGTGGCTGCACTGGTGGTGGTGCACAGATACGGAGGTGGTGTTGTGCTGATGCTGAGGTGGCGCTGCACTGATGAGGGGGTGGTGCTGTACTGATGCGGAGATGGTGCTGTGCTGTGCTGATGCAGAGGTGGTGCTCCGATGATGCTGAGTGATACTGAGGTGGTGGTGCTGCAATGGTGCTGAATTGCTGCTGAGGTGAAGCTGCATTGGTGCCGAGGTGGGGATGCGCTGGTGCTGAGGTGGGGATGCGCTGGTGCTGAGGTGGGGATGCGCTGGTGGTAGTGCACTGATGTGGAGGAGGTGCTGAGATGGTGCTACACAGAAGATGAGATGGTGCTGCGCGGATTTTGAGGTGGCGCTGCGCTGGTAGTGGTGAACTGATGAGGATGTGGTGCTGTGCTGATGCTGTGGTGGTGCTTTGGTGCTGCTGTGCTGATGCTGAGGTGGTGCTGTGCTGGTGCTGCACTGATGCTGTGATACTGAGGTGGTGCTGAGTTATTCTGTGGTGGTGTTCAGGTGGTGTTGTGTGAGGCAGAGATAGTGCTGAACTAATGCTGAAGTGGTCCGGCATTTGGTGCTGAGATGCTTCTGAGGTGGTGATGCACTGGTGCTGAGGTGGCGCTTTGCTGATGCAGAGGTGGTGCTGTGGTGGTACCACAAGGATCTTCACTCAGTCCCACCCTCTTCAGCGTATACATGAGTCCCCTCGCATCCATCGCGCGCCAACATAACCTCAACATCATCTCCTACGCAGACGACACCCAGCTGATTCTTTCCCTCACCAAAGACCCAAACACCGCCAAAACCAACCTACACGAAGGGATGCAAGAAGTAGCAGAGTGGATGAAGAACAGCCGTTTAAAACTGAATTCAGACAAAACGGAAGTCCTCATTTTAGGATCATCCCCCTCCGCTTGGGACGACTCATGGTGGCCACCGGCCCGGGGCATCGCACCCAAACCAACGGACCACGCACGTAACCTGGGCTTCATCCTGGACTCCTCCCTCTCGATGACCAGACAAGTCAATGCCATCTCATCATCATGCTTTAACATCCTACGTATGCTCAAAAAAATCTTCCGCTGGATCCCCACCGAAACAAGAAAGACGGTCACCCAAGCACTTGTCACAAGCCGACTGGACTACGGAAACACCCTTTACGCCGGAACAACAGCCAAATTACAGAAAAAACTCCAACGCATTCAGAACGCCTCAGCCAGACTTATCCTAGACATCCCCCGCCAAGCTCACATATCCGGTCACCTGAGAGACCTCCACTGGCTCCCCGTCAACAAGAGAATAACGTTCTGTCTACTCACCCACGCACACAAAGCCCTCTACGACCTAGGACCCAAATAACTCAACACGCACCTGACCTTCTACACCCCCACCCGCCAACTACGATCGTCCAATCAAGCCCTCGCCGCGATTCCACACATCCAAAGATTCACAGAACCACCTCTCCTTCAGAAAACAACTCAAAACTTGGATATTTGATACCCCCCCCCTCTTCCTTCCTCCCTCCCTCAAGCTCCTTGAGACCCTCTGGGTGAGTAGTGCGCTATACAAATTCTAACCTGACTTGACTTGACTGAATGATGCCAAGGGGATACTGTGTTGGTGCTGAAGTGGTGCTGAACTGGTGCTGAGATGCTTCTGAGGTGGTGCTGGGCTAGTGCTGAGGTGGGGCTGCACTGATGCGATGGTGGTGGTGTGCTGATGCAGAGGTTGTGCTGTGGTGGTGTTTAGTAATGCTGTGGAGATACTGTGTTGGTGCTGCATTGGTGCTGTGATGCTTCGGAGGTGGTGCTGCACTGATGCTGTGGTTGAGCTGCACTGGTGCTTAGTTGGTGCTGCCCTGGTGGTGGTGCACAGATGCGGAGATGGTGCTGTGGTAGTGTTGAGTGATGCTGAGGAGATGCGTTGGTGCTGTGATGCTGAGTTGGTGCTGTATTGGTGCTGAGATGCTTCTGAGGCAGTGCTGCACTGGTGCTGAGTGATGCTGTGGTGGTGCTGAGTGATGCTGTAGTGGTGCAGAGTCATGCTGAGGTGGTGATGCACTGATGTGGAGGTGAGGCTGAATTGGTGGTGGTGGTGGTGCTCTGATGCAGAGGTGGTGCTGTGCTGATGGGCAGTTGGTGCTGCATTGGTAGTGGTGCACTGATGAGGTGCTGTTGATGTTGAGATGGTGATGATGCCAAAGTAGTTCTGGGTGACGCTGTGGTAGCGCTGGGTGATGATGAAGGTGGGGCTGAAGTGGTGTTGCTGACTTGCTGCTGAGGCAGGAATGTGCTGGTGCTGAGGTGGGGCTGAACTGGTGGTGCACTGATGCAGAGGTGGTGCTGTGCTGATGCGGAGATGGTGCTGTGCCGATGAGGTGGTGCTGCACTGGTGCAGAGTTTGCGCTGCACTGGTGGTGATGTCCTGATGACGAGGTGCTGAGCTGATGCGGAGATGGTACTGTGCTGATGCAGCGCTGTGGTGGTGTTCAGGTGATGGTGAATTGTTGCTGAGTGATGCTGTGGTACTGCTCAGTCATGCTGAGGTGGTGCTCAGATTATGCTGCTTGATGCTGCGCTGAGGTGGTTCTGCGCTGATGCTGAAGTGGTACGGCATTGGTGCTGAGGTGGGGCTGAGCTGGTGGTTGTGAACTAACGTTGATGGTGCAGTGCTGAAGTTGAGGTGGTGCTTAAGTGGGGGTACACTGGTGTTGAGATTGTGCAGTGTTGGTGCTGCACTGGTGGTGGAGCACTGATGAGGAGGTGGTGCTATGCTGATGCTGAGATGGTGCTGTGCTGAGGTGGTGCTGTTGTGGTTCTCAAGTGATATTGAGTGAATGTGAGGTTGTGCTGAGTCATGCTGAGGTGGTGCAGAGTCGTTCTGAGGTGGTGCAGAGTCATGCTGAGGTGGTGCAGAGTCATGCTGAGGTGGTGGTACTGCTCTGGTACTCCGGTGGTGCTGAGCTGGTGCTGAGATCGTGGAGCTGTGCTGGTGGTGCTCACGTGGCGCTGAGTGATGCCAAGTTGGTGCTGTGCTGAGGTGATGCGCTAATGCGGAGGTGGCGCTGTGCTGGTGCTGCAGTTGGGCAGCGCTGGTGGTGTTGCACTGATGCAGAGGTGGTGCTGTGCTTATGCTGAGATGGTGCTGTGCGAATGTTGAAGTGGTTCTGCGCTGGTGCTGAGGTGGTGCTGTGTAGGTGCTTCACTCTGGTGCTGCGCTGATGTGAGATTGTGCTGTATGGATATGGTGCTGTGGTGCTGAGTGATGCTGTGGTTGGACTGAGTCATGATGAAGTGGTGGTGCTGCACTGGTGCTGAGTTGGTACTGTGGTGACTTTGCGATGCTGAGGTGGTGCTGAGGTGATGCTGAGGTGGTGGAGCACTGATGCTGAGGTGGCGCTGTGCTAATGCTGAGGTGGTGCTCTGGTGGTGCTTCGCAGGTGGTGATGAGTGATGCTGAATTGGTGCTGTGATGCGGTGATGCTGCACAGGTGTTGAGGTAGTGCTGCATTGGTGCTGAATTGCTGCTGAGGTGGGTTTGCCATGGGGCTGAGATGGGGATGGGCTGTTGCTCAAGGGGTGCTGTGCTGTGCTGATGCTCAGGTGGTGCTGAATGAAACTGAGGTAGTGGTGAGCTGGTGGGGAGTTGGTGTTCAGGTGGTGCGGAGCCATACTGAGTTGGTGCTGAGTAACGGAGAGGTACTGATAAGTGATGCTTAGGTGGTGCTATGCTGGTGCTGAGTGATGTTGGGCTGGTGCTATGCTGGTGGTGCTTTGCTGATACTGGGGTGGTGCTGAGGAGATGATGAGCTAGTGTTGAATGAAGCTGTGGTGGTGTTGAATGAAGCTGTGGTGGTGCTGAGTGATGCTGTAGTGGTGCTGAGTCATGCTGAGGAGGTGGTGCTGCGCTGGTGCGGAAGTGGGGCTGCGCTGGTGGTGGTGCATTGATGTGGATGTGATGCTGCGCTGAGGTGGTGCAGTGCTGGTACTAAGGTGGTGCACTGTTAAGGAGGTGGTGGTGTGCTGATGCTATGCTGGTGTGGAGTCATACTGCACTTGTGCTGACTTGGTCCTCAGGTGGTGCTAAGTGAGGCGGGGTTAGTACTGTGCTGAGTTGCTGCGGAGATGGGGCTATGCTGGTGGTGGTGCACTAATGGGGAGGGGGTGCTGTTCTGATGCTGAGATGGTGCTGTCCTGGTCCTCAGGTGGTGCTGGGCTTATGCGGAGGTGGTGCTAATGCTGTGCTGATGCTGAGGTAGTGCTACACTGATGCGGAGGTAAGACTGCGTTAGTGCGGTGTTGGTGCTGCGCTTGTGCACTGATGCAGAGGTGGTGCTATGGTGGTGTTGAGTGATGCGGCACTGGTGCTGAGTGATGCTGTGGTGGTGCTGTGCTGATGCGGAGGTGTTGGTACTGCGCTGATGCAGAGGTGGTCGGGCTGCACTGGTAGTAAGGTGGTGCTGTACTGGTGGAGAGCTGGTTCTGTGTTGAGGTGGTGCTACGCTGGGGAAGAGTGATGCTGAAGTGGGGCTGTGCTGGTGTTTTGATAGTGTGCATGTGGTGCTGCTAAAGTGGTGCGGAGTGACGCTAACTGATGCTGAAGTGGTGTTGCGCTGACGTGATGTTACACTATGCGGAGGTGGTTCTGTGCCAATTCTGAAGTGGTCCTATATTGGGGCTGAAGTGGTGCTGCGTTGCTGCTGAGTTGGGGCTGCGCTGCTGATGGTGCACTGATGTGGAGAAGTGTGGCTCACTGGTTAGAGGAGGCAGACCTGGAAGCAGAGGTCAGCCCGGGACCAGGGTTCAATTCCCGGCTCGGCGGGGTCTTGAGTCCTAAAATGTCCACGGACTCGACAATTCTCGCTCCGGTGCCTACTCGATTCACGGGTTCACACTCTGCGACTCTGGGCAATAGCTTGCTTAATCTCCACAACGGCCCCTCGCGGTGGGATACCTGGCTTTCACCTTGTGTATACCCTGCCGGGGTTATCTCACAGGGGAATACCAGGACAGGTTCCCTAAGCAAGCGCTTAGATACCGGGTCGGTGATTTGCGCTATCTAAATACATGTACATTTACATTTACATGTGGAGGAAGTGCTGTGATGGTGTTGATGGTGAGGATATTCTGCACTGGTGCAGAGGTGCTGCTCAGTGATGCTGTGGTGGCCCTGAGTGATGCCGTGCTGGTGGTGCTGCGCCAATGTTGAGGTGGTGGTCCTTCGCCGATGTTGAGATAGTGCTGCGTTGGTAGTAAAGTGGTGCTGCACTGGTGCAGAGGTGGTGCTGCTCTGGGGCTGAGGGCTGCGAAGGTGGTGCTGTGCTGTTATTTTCATGGTGCTCTGGTGCTGCCGAGTGATTCTCAGGTGCTGCTGCGGTGGTGCTTTTGAAGTGGTGCTGCGCTGATGCGGAGTTGGTGTTGCACGGTCTACTTGCAGGATATATTGTTAAGTAACCTCACAGGCCACGTTTGGAGAGCACGAGGCGACATCCCTTGATATTGGTTTTATTTCACCAATGATTGAAACCTAAAAGAAAGCATCAAACTTAAAAAGCGCACAACTTAAAGCTGCTTCCATTTTCATAAAACGGAGCAATAACATGTTTACCTCTTTAATCGTATCCAAATAATCACACTGTCAAAAGCATAATGTAAGTAGGTAAATCCTACTATCTGCCGTTTTCTTAAACTACACTTCTATTAATCCATTAAAAAAGTATATTATTTAAGGTATAGACATTTGAGCTAATGAAACGACAAATGTTACAGGATGAAAAACCACATAGCCTCCAGCTGAAAAGGCTCTAGTGAAACCAAAGACAGTGGAAAACAAGATAAGAAAATAATTTGCAGCCCTCGGCCTGGTGCGCACAGGCATAATAAAAAATAGGGGGGGGGAAACTGACACATGGCTGATAGTGAAATGATCCATGTAACAGGGCCAGTGTTCACAGCGTGACCAAAACAGCAAAAGGAGGGACAAATATAAATGATTCACCAATGAAAACAAAAGAATTTTGAAAGGCACATGAAGGAACAAATGAAAAAAGATGGGTGTGCCGAAAGTCCATAGATACAGCGTCTCGAGAGAACGCGCATGTCATGTTATTTTGAAAAACTTTAACCTTCCCATTTAAATAAATATTTCGTTATTAGTATAGTTTTTGTTCAGGAAATAAATAAAATTATTTTGTAATTTGTGAATTTGCTATTTACTTGTTTCTGTATTGTTGTGTTTTGCCTTTAGGTTCAAATGGTAGAAACAGATTAGGTCGGGGCTTCCAGATTGATTGAGTGGGGGTTCACAGTAGTCAAAAGTTAAAGAACCGATGCTCTATAGAGCACAGTGGTTATGAACAATTATACTATTAAGATGATTTCAATGATCACACAAATATTATAAACATCTGGAGTAATTAGTGCAGATTGTTTCCAAAGCGGAAATGAACGACATGGAAACGTGCAAAACTGTTGTATATTGATTCTTCTTGTAATATAGCTGACAGTAGTCATTAGCCCTTCCTTAATGTGTTCACCTTCCATTTACAACAAAAGTAATCATCGCAACCACGATTAGAAAAGTGTGGTTGTCTCCTGCCTGCTTTCCTGAACTCCGCCGTCTGGACCTGATCTCCCTCTTGTCCCCCAATTCCTTTTCTTCTCAGTGAAAGACGTAAGGCACAATAGGGTAATGTCCACCTTTCATTACCACAAGGGCCATGAAAAATAATCGGACTAATTCCACTTGGTGGGCGAGGTTTATTAGCTCCCAGTTCACACCATCAGCCATTTCACCTCTATGCACCCGAAACTCACGTGTTAAGTGAATAACCTGAAAGTCTGGGCGTAGCACACTTCTGCCTTGATCTCTCTACCCATTCCTTGCTACTGCCGGTCTCCTCCTTTCCAGTCGTGGATTCCTAAATATTCTGGTGCTCACTGGTGTGTGTTTTATTAAAGTGGCTTCAGACTGAATTAACCGGACATATGAGCGCACTTGCAGGGTCACACACAAATCACGTGACACAGTTCACGCCCCTCGTTGCATAATGAATGTGTCCGCGAGGCCACGCGCGGCTCGAGTTCGCGGCCATTGCTCCCGCACCAGCTCAGTCTCGATGCATGTCGGCCTCATTAGGCGCTGACATTTTTTTTTTTTTTAAATAGATGCTCCTTTTCCGAGCACTGTCAAACGCTAGGAAGGGACTATTGATTGCTCTCCCACATAGAAAGCAGGAAACAGACATTGTAGATGGACCTGCTTCTGCTGACAGTCTGTCAAATGTTGAAAGTTAAAAATACTCATTAGAAAATATGCCTGCTTTTCAAAAGGGCGGTATGCTGGAGGTTCTATAGACCTAGTTAAAGTCCTTTTCCTTCCTGGGCGATTGGGGTCTTCACAGCAAGACAAAGGTACGGTTCTATAAATACAATTAATACATAATACTATTTAAGAGGTCTGCGGAGGTTTACAGCAAATTTCACTTTTTACACTTGCACGTATTTCAAGTGCAGTCGAGTTTGTGTATTAAGAAGCAAGGCGATTAAGTCAATTGCTGTTATATTTTTGAGGCAGTTTTGTTACTTCCTTAATTGGCAGTTCTCCTAAATCGAGCTAAGAGCAGTCATGTCTCCCCGTGAAGCACAGCTGATGAATTCCATATTTCTCAGCTCCTGTATGCCACATGGCTGCTGAAACCTCACTGCAGACGGTCTCATACGAGGCTCCTGGTTTTTTAGGGAAAACACAAATATCTGAGATCTGCGTACATATGTAGTTGTAGCGTACAAACAATGGAGCACTTGGTTTAATGTACTTTACATATGTCTAAAATATACTTACATTTATGCAAATTTCAGAAATAGCAAACATTTTAAACATAAAGGAACATTCTTATTAATGTAAAGCCGCAAAACTTGCATGCCTACCGATGAGATATTGGCTGCGGGTGTTAAAGGCTCACTACTGTCAAGGGTCTGTGACTAGCAGGTCACGAGTCCCAACCTCACCAAGTCAAATACCCTGTCACTGATGGGCGATAAAGGTCATCCCACTGGGTAAAAGCTACTATAGGGCAGACCTAAAGTATTAACAGATAGAATGTGTTTACTATTAAATATCAAAATGAGAAGAGGCTGTAATTGTAACGACCGTCACTGGTAGTGAATAGAGTTTTTATTGAAATCGTTTCCGAGCTTGGTGTCCCTACACCAGCCAGCAGACAACTGACTGGCATAGAATCCAAGCGCTCGAGCCATAACAGAACCCATTGTGTTTACAACACTCTTTAGCTTGGTTGACATGGCCAAGCTTAGAGGCACAACACTGCAGCTGAAGTGTGTGATGAGGGAAGCATGACCTGATGTCTCGGAGGCAGTCACTGTGGTGTCTTACTGTGCACTGCCTTAAAACCACCAGCACCAGTGGTACCTCTGAAGGGTTACTTATAGAAGTGGAGAGAACGAGACAGAGGTGCAAGTGCTTTGCAGAGTGTGGGAGGACAGACAATCGAGAATATTTGTAATTTAGATTTGCTTTACAGTCACTTGATAAACTGACCCTATTGCTAGAATTAGACTGACATGATATATTACATAGCCAGTCAGATCAGCAACCCAAACTTCTAATAAGTCATCAATAATACCCTTAGGAGAACATATAGGAGAGAGAAGCAAAGCCAGCAACCCAGTCATCCACAGTAGCAAAGTTACAAAACATGGCTTTTATTTTACATTTTGAGGTCTCATTACAGGCAGTTTCAACAGTCTGTACCAGACATAACTGTAAAAGTCAATCATTGTGTCAATATCAGTTCCCTGCTCGTCACTGGTGGCTTTCTTCCCTGTTCTGTTTCTGTCCATTCCCAGCAGCATAGCTGTTTTACCCTGGCTTTCGATTGACTAGGATGTTGTCTTCCACTGCTGATGTAAGTAAGGCCAGGTTACAAGTATAGAAAACAATGAAAATGTTAATGTTAATGTTAATGTTATAGAGATTTGTATAGCACGCGGCTGCCCCAGCAAAGGGGCGTCCCGGCGCTGCAAGCAGACAGATTGCAGAGGGTTGGAGGCACAGAGATGAAAGAATTATTGGAAGAGATGAGTTTTATGATGGCTGAATTTTTGCATGTCACATTGCGTCATTGCAGCTATACACATGATGACACAATCCTGGCTATATCACATGACACGATAGACATCTTGAAAGTATATAAAAATGTTTTCACTGCCTTCTATGCTTTTAACAAACTAGTAGAGCAGTAAAGCTGATTGCGATGATCGATCAAAATCAGCAACTGCGACTGATTCGCTTTGCCAATGTTTGTTTATTAAGCCAAAATAAAGAACCTTTAATTTAACCCGTTGACCGCGGAGCGTATTCCGCCACAGTGCGGGCATTCTAATCAATGGGAGGGGTTCGGCCAGCCGGTGGCCGTCCTCCGCACACGCCCACCGTCACGTGGGACAGCCGTAGGTCGTCCGCAGCACAGAAGGGGTTAAATGGTGTTGATGCCTGCAGACATTTAAAGCCAATACAATTGTGGTGAAGAGATTAGATTATATATATGAAGAAAGCGCCACCTTGCCTACTCTTGGTCAGTCAGGCATTAATCCACAAAATCCACAACCATAACGGTTTGTAATTAATTGAAGAGTTATTCAGATTGGGGTTCATGCTACTGTAAAAATTCCAAACCTAGCACACTGGACGCCTGTCTTGTGATTATCCATAACTACATTTAATACCAGTTCTTCCTGCATGGGTATAATGTCATACAATAATTTAAATTAGGGTAACTCTACAGATTAAAAATAAAGGACCGGAGAATTATTGACCCATCTCCACTGTCAGTGAGGATTCCTATTGATGTTATGGGACCTGTCCATTGCTTTACGCACCATGGGACCATCCTCATCTGTTGAGGACCACCCCTACGATGGCGCAACTAACAAGCCAACCTGTGGTATGCATATATGTGGTGTTTATTTAGCAAAAACCTAGTAAAAGGTTTGTGGTATGGTAGAGCAAAAGGTTGATTGGTTCTTCAGTAAATAAGTTTGCATCACCCTTCCTTGGAAGTACACAAATTCGTTTCTTTAATTGCAACTAAAGCAAAACTTTAAGGGCTTAAACAAATAGGACCATATCACCACACCTTAATGGAACTAAAATAGCTGCCCTTGTCAGATCACTCCGCAAACCAGCTCTATCATCTCATAGCCATCATGACCAGCATCATTGGACAGCTGGCGGACAAGCTCGTAGCTCTAAAAAAACTTGGAGCCAGGACACTGTCAGATTGGTGACAAGTGCAAAATCAAGACACCCAGTATCTGGAACAACATCGCTATATCCATCAGTGTTACCTAAAACATGCTCCACTTTAGGAAACAGCTGAAAACACAGCTCTTTAAAGAACACTACATCAAGATGCAGGACTAGTCCTTATTCACTCTTACAAATCATCTATCCGCCCAATCACATGCCGTGTCTTTGCCTTGGACCCTGTACAGGGCTTCACTGACTTTCAGTTAGGCCTGTAACATATAACTATCACATGCATACAGAGGAATGTTATAGCGCAGACTGGTGACATCTTTCTCCACTGGTGGGGGATCTACCCAATTGCCCACCTGAAAAAGCCATTTTTTCCAAATGAAGTTAATGGTTAGGCATTTACCTGGAGGGTAGTTCACACTAGCAAATGACACACATGGAACAACAACAGGAAGTTGTCTCAATCTTCATCCGAAAGGGAAATCGGGGAAGACTGAGGGTCAAACTTGTATTTCTCACTGACAAGCATATCCAGTTTTAAAGAACAGTGAGCAGCAACATTGAAGTAAATAATAAATTCCAATAAGTATGAAAAATTGTGGAAGATTGGTGCAGTAGTACTGCAGAATTCATAATGGGGTCCTCTGTAGTAAAGTACAGAGGAATCAGCATATCCTGTCCTCCAGGCTGTGCAACAATCCAAGAGACTGTACAGCTTAGCTGGCAGATCCTGCACCTCAGGTATAGGAGCGGTTTGGAGCGGGACGTCTGGGGATCCAGCAGGAATTCTGCCCATCTGCTTCGATAACCAATTCAAGATAGCACAATTAAAATTCTATTACCTCAACCCAGTGAGAAAACTATATACCCCCAGGTGCTGCGATATCTAGTATTCCAGCTCCAATAATTCAGGTAAGTTGTCCAAATGTGTTTCGGTTTTCGTATATCTTTACCTAGGTTAATATGGCATGTACATCAGAGCAAACTGGATTTATCAAAACCTGAAAAAGAACATCCATGAGATTGCTGTACGTCAAGACTACCGGGGTGTAGAAAACAGATGTTGAGAACCTTAAAAAGCTGAATTGATATGGATAAGCAAAGATTTGAGTGGAAACGTATTCAATAGAATAATAGCCAGAGCAGCAAGTAGCTATTCTTCACAGGTTATAGATCTGGTTTCTGAGACTGTGATCAGATCCAGGCTGGCAGAGTAATGAGATTAAGGAGTCAGTGTGGTTAATAAGTAAAACACAGTCAGATTAAAAAGGCAACTAAACCCTCATTCTGGTCAGTAAATCCGGACTGAGGCACAGTGTTTTGGCCAGATTCCCAAATTAGATTATAGAGAAATAAGTGTATCCCCTGGCTTTTTACCTTACATAAATTCACCCAGATATACCTGTAGTCACTTGTGGGGGAAATTAGCAGATTTCAGTTGTGGTGAACGTGCAATCGCATGTTATTCCCCATTCAGACCGGAAGGACTGAACAGAGCAGAAAAATCACTCTGAAGTAAATCCACTAGATTTAGTACCAGATTTTTATCCGGGTGATTTTACTGCCCAGTAGACCCGTAAAAGTCAGATTGAGTATCATAACGTGGAGATCTTCCCAGAAACAAAGCTGGATGTCATATCTTCCTTCTACAAAAAAAGTATGTAAGTTGCATTCTGCAATCGTTTGATCTGATTCTGGAACGCTAAACTGAAGGTGTGAATGGCAAAGGGATACACAATTCATTAATGTTTCACTAATCCCCGCCCCTGTAGTATTGAAGAAAGGTCATGATGACGAGTGATTCCTGGAAACACAATTAAATATACATTCTGCAGGAGAAAATACTCCAAACTTTTGCTTTCCCCACTGTGGTAGTAAAACTAGCTCAGTTCCTTGAAACCAAGCATCATACATCAGGGCCTCCGTTTTATCATGGGTGGACTATGCCAAAGTGTTATATCCTACGTTGGCAGTCTTCTCTACTGAAAGACTTCACCGAGTACAAAATATGGAGTTGTAACCCATGTTTTTACTAGGCCCTAAAGACTATAAATTCCATAGAAGGGTGTTGTGTCTTGGGTGGAGAGGTGCAGTGAGTGCTGTGAATGTGAGAAGAGACTCAAGGTGGGACCCCAATCCGTCCCTAGTTCCATCCATGACCCCGGTGTAGCATGGCACAGCATATGCCTTGATTTTATCGGGCCAATGCCGGGCGTTCACCCCAGTAAAAGATTTCGTTTAGTGGTAATGGATGCCCATACTCGGTGGCTCATTGTGTACTTACTCCATGAAATAACCACCCGAGTTACCATTAAAGTTTTGCGTATGAAAAGGAGGGTTATCCCTCAGTCCTCATTACGGACAATGGGACTCAGTTATCTTCCAATGAGATGAGAGAATTTCTGGATGAGTGTGGTATTAAACATTCGTTCACCACTTTGTAAAACCCACAATCTAATGGGATTGTTGAGAGAGCTGATCGCATGATTAAAGGGGCGATAAGTCTAGCACTCACCAATAATCTTGACATAGAAGAGACTAAGTGAATTGGTATGGGCCTACCGCACGAATGAGAATTCCACTACAGGAGTGGTTCCCTTTATTGCCATGCGGGGAAGAAAACCAGCTTCTAAACTAGTGCCTCCTTGGATCAGAGAATTGGTTGAGGGAAAAAAAGGGTGGTGGTTGCGTTGTGGGCATTCCTGCACATTATTCTAGGGGAGTACACGACAAGGAAAAGAACTCATCGAACTTACGTGTAGGTGACTGGGTCAAAGTCTGTTCCGGACGATTGGTCAGAGGCCTAAGTAAGTTTTGTGGGCCATTCAAGGTAAAAGAAGTGTACCCCTTCTATGTTGTGTTGGAAAACGGGGAGAAATGGAACCTACGTAGGGTAGCCAAGTACTGCTCATGCGATCATTCTCCTAAGACCTTAGTTAGTAATGCTGTCACCAAGAATTCATGTTCAGGTTACATGTTGGCCCATGATCATCAATTGCTTGACCGTGCTCGTACAGGTACAGGGGTGAGAGTGCCAGGCCCTGGTGGGGATAACTTGAGCACTGGTCAAAGGGCAATCAACTCTAATGATGTGTCTCACGATCTTCATGGAGCCCAATCTTATCAGAGATCCTTACGGGCCAGGAGACTTCCTCAACATTTGCATGATTTCATTGTGGAATTTACTTATTGTTTATATTCTATGTGTCTGCTTCCACTTTACCCCGCCCTTTCATTGTTCTTTTATTAAATTCCCTACCTGCGCGTAGAGGAAAGGGGGGTATGTTGTAACGTCACTCACACCGTGACGCGGCTTGACGAGTCATGATGGAATGTTAGAGATGAGAAGGTTCCAAGTCGAGCGCCGCACGCTGACAGCTCAGTGATCACCAGCTGGCTGAAGGCGGCGGGCGCGCAGATGTCGTGTTATAATAAATCTACTTCTTAATATCATTGGTGCTTCCGCTTCATAATATGGTCACAACAAAGGGCTTGGCTGTACTCGTTTCCATTATAAAAGCAGATCAATTTCAAAATTCTGACAGTGTCCACATAGGTAGCTGACAGTGTGGGAAGAGGTTGATAGCCAGCAAAGTGCCATCAAAGCCTGAGGGGTGTGGCTGATAATTGTAAATCAGTCTGACATCTCTATCCTGAATGGAATGGAGCATGAACAAGAATGGGAAAGAACAATGTTTTGGAAACTTGCCGTAGCCCAGCATGAACAGGATGTAAGCTCTAATTAAACAGACTCGACTGTTTGCTGATCTACACACCAATGGAATGAAAAGGAAGTCTGGTTGGATCTCTGAGGAGTAAAACCTTACTGTGAAGTGATGCTTCAGTTCGGTCCCCCCACTTACAGCTTTTAGAGAGACAGTGTGAACATGCCTAAAGGATATTTATGCCCTAGTACGTGTCAAATTCTCAAGTAGATCTCTAACACATTTTCCTGCTGAAATGCCATTTCGCTACTTCATCAGCTCCCCAAAAATATGTTCTAGAGTCCTATGGGCAACTATTACAGCTAACCAGGTCTTTGAAAAGCTGTACCTTGAGCACATGGGCAGAAGGGTTTTAGTTAAGGTCTCCAAGATGAAGTCACAACAAATATCACAGCTTGACTGCAACCTGCAGAGTTTCTTCTGGTCGTCAGGAGCACTTCTAACATAAACTATGACAACAAGAAGCTGTACCAATGAGCGGGAGAAGTCTGGTCTTTTCAGTTGAGCAAATGAAGACATGGATACAGAATCTGCTTTCCCACAGCCACAATGTGTCTTGGAAAGATCCAAGAAATAGATGTGGGTGGACTAATTAACTATAAATGGGGTTACATATGTCTTTTGGAATACACGAGGGGAGATAGAGTGAGGCAAAGAAAGACTGTCTGAACCAGTTCAGAAGAAATGGGCCCACTGGAAACAGCCCTTCTGGTTTAAGAGGCAGACCGAGGAGTTTGACATGTATTAAAGGGCCGACCTCAGAGAGCTTCAGGTCCAGGTGGGCACAATGAAGCCTGCAGATCACATTTTCGTCCACCTTCTTGACTTCTATCACGTGGGAAGTGGACTGACTCCATACCAAGTCCAGATTTCATTGAAGAGTTGCCATAGTAGGGCAGAGTGGGTACATCCCACGCATAGCTCTGCTAGAACAGGACAGCAGTCTGTAGTGGTGACCGATGCTGAATATTGTCTAGGTAGCTAACAGATTACAAGCAAGAAAGTAATGAGTATTGGTGAGGCCACAGAAGGTAATGGTCATTTCTAGTCTTCCTCTGGGCGAAGAGGCTAGATCGTCGCTGGTAGATTGCGGGACAGTAGTGTAGTTATTAAACTTACCATGCAGTGACTTCTAAAGTGAAAACGCATCTACCAAACGGAATGTTAAAATACTGAACTAGCAGGAGTACATTCTATTTATGACATAGAACGTGGAAACATAAAGGTACACAGGACAGCCACAAATGTACATTCAGAAAAACCTCAAAATTAAAGCATTTAGTTAATAACAAACAACACTATTTGTGCAAAACAATTTAGGTGGCAAATCTCTGATGTAACCATACACTTGCTTCAATCCAGACGTTTCTGCCAGTGGCAGTTGTTTGACTACTAAACGGTGTTCCTCCAAACCCTGGATTCGCGTCCCTTCGCTGGGCTGTCAGGGATCCCGAAGCCTCCTCAGTCCATGTATCTGGACAAGGACTTCTGATCATAAAGCAACGCAGGACATACAGTGCAGGCGATAATCGTTCTCTCTATGGCTAACCAATCTGACACCCTGTCAGGCAGTTTCCATGGAGACGTTACCATATCGCACACCCACTGGGCCGCAATGTCCCATTTCTTTCAGCCCTACAGCTCTGGTAGGCAATGCATCCGACCGCGAATAACTGTGAAAGAAAGGTGAAAAAACTCACTTTCTTAGGGGCGACAGGTGATATATTCAAAATCACTTCAGCTGTCTTTCAAACTTTGTTAAATAAATACTGCTCCACTCCGTGTATTAAAAGATGCATAAATAAATTAGGTTTTCCATTACACTCACTATTTGTAAAAACTGTTAATTAAAGTATTTGTTTCTTGATATCCAATATCTGAAACTGAATCGTAAGGAATGTCCTTTGAGGCCACAAGACCATAAGAACGTTGTTTTTAGTCTTATTTTAGCCTCATTGGCCTCCGATGCATCCCATTGGGGTGGATACGGCTGTGCTGGGAAGGCTGTTTCAAAGATCGGTAGCCGGGTGAAATTGTTATAGATCACTAGCCGTCAGGCATCAAGCTACTGCCATAATCTAGTCAGACAAGGCTAGTGGAAATGTAAATCAGCAACACATTTTTATTGTTTTGGTTTTGTAATTAGCAGATCGCTTTTAAGCACATAATTCTTACACAATAGGCAGCCGCAACCAGTGATGGTGCAAATTCCTAGCGAGCTTCAGTTCTCAGAAGTGAGAGCAGAGACTACAAAGGGAGGATGACACTGTAAAACTACTTTCCAACAGAATGCACTCTCGGTTCTCAATGTTTTAGAATCTGCTGTACGTCGTGCTATCTGTACAGCACTTAACATGGGCAATGACATGTTCTACAGCAAATGGATTATAGAACTGTGGGATCTGGGATCAGCGTCCAGCAACGTGAATGAACTAGGACTCCTCGAATAAGTGATCATTTCAGTTACCTGGTCACGTTTCATGTTTGTCCTGTGTTTTACTTCATGCAATCATACCGATAATACGATTATACTGGATTACACCCACAAATCGACATTAACATAAATAAAAAATATATCAAGAATTATCAAGGATATGCAACAATGTTGATAACATGTTGGTCATTGGTCTGAAAAAAAGTCTCATCAAATAACGTGATGCTGCAAACCTCACAGGTCTGTTTTAATTATACCGGAGGGGTTAAGAATGTCAAGATTTCTCATCAAAATCAGGAGCCATTTGTCCTTTGGGATGGCATACACATGGCAGAAGAACAAACTATGCATCCGTCTTCTACCAAACTAGATGCCTGTAGCACTGCTTTGTGTGACAGATCAGTGATTGATCTGTAAAAGATTTCAGAGGCAAAATGCCAAACCTGAAGTTAATGTGCGGGACCTTACTCTACCTCATCTAAAAAGAGCTCACATCTGCGTGCACATTTATAAGCAAGAACAACTTTGGCCAGGCTTCCTTGGGTGGTCTTATCAAACAATTTCTCTAGTAACCATAGTTGGTGTGTGGATTTAACCTCAGACGATGGAGTGGTGGTAGTAGATTAAGAAAAGGCCCATAGGTAAAACAGATATTTATCTGCCAGAGAGGATGCACGCACTGCCCAGACCAACCAATGGATCAACTGCCTGAAGAGACCAATACATAATTCAGAGCCTCCATATAATGATTTAACTTAGGCGTTCCAATACTCTGATCATACAATAGTGGTTTTAAACTAGCTAAAGATGAGGCACACGTGATAAAAAGGCCCAAAAGCAATGGAGCTGTGGAGCTGCTACATGGTAATCTCAACAAGTGTTTTAGGAAATTGTTCTCACATATGGATACTGGTCGGTTCCCTAAATTTGTGCTCCTTAGAGTGAGGCAACACTGTATCCTATAGACCACTAGGGCAAGGGATATCAACCTCACTCACTAGTGAAGCAGAGAATCACATCCAAACACTGTCCAAGTAGGTTCCATAAAATCAATATTTCTTTAACCCACTTTATATATCAGATAATACATTAATGTCCAGGTGCATACAATCTTGCATTTGTTCAAGGGTTGAATTGTCCAGTTTAAAATAATTCTCAAACTTCTTGAGAGGGCTCATCATCATCAATTTTGTTTTAGCAGTCTTGATAGCTAAGTCCTTTGATTCACAGACCTTCTGTAATTTGCCGAATGGGTTCTGTAGACCTGTGGTGTCTTTGAGACGAGCAAAGTGTCTTAGTAAAGTGCCTCCAATAAATAGGAGGGTTGCAATTATGAAGTCAAGCTTAACATCAGAAAAACATTTAATCAAAAACAGAGACGGACTCCTTTAGGTTCACAGAGATTTGTGCTGACTAACAGAACTAGGTATATGCCCTCTGCTGGGGAGTGTACAGAAGAACATCACTAAAGTTCAGATTAAGAAGTGGAGGAAAGGATTCTGCTTTACTATAACTCTTCAAGTCTGACAGCAGCTTCATTTGTGCATTCCCCAGAAAAAAAACCTGTGAAAATAATTGGTAGTTCGAGACTCAACAGAAAAAAGACCATCAATCTACCCTCTTCCATAAATATAACCCCAAAAGAAACTCCAAAACGTACCAGGAGATGCCAGTTAGGCACATTTACCCTTTCTCTATGAGTTAGTGAGATAATGTGGAGTGTAAACAGAAAGCTCTCAAATGAGTGATATGGGAGCATAGAGCAGGACAGACGAGGAGAAGGGGAAAGTCCCATTAACCCCTTGCGCTCTAGCGGTTTTCCCCCTGTGTGCTAGATTTTTCAAAAACCCCGCGTTACATGACGAGCTCAGCTTGTCATCAGCATACGAGCGCCGTAGCTGATATCGAGCTGAGCTCGTCATCAGCATTGAAGGGGTTAAAACACATTCCCTGTACAAAGCGTCAACAAAACCTTTTGTTCCCCGTGACAACACAGCACCAAAAGTCTCCTTCCCACACGCACTGAAACATGTAGAAAAGTGCGGCAGATGAGCGAGACATGGCCTGAAGTCTGAACTCAAAGAATGATCACTGTGGTAGCGCATCCCATGTGCAGCTTCCTCCAACGAGCAAGATGCCCAAGATGCCACAATAGAAGTGGTGAGACGAGAAATAAATTTCACAGGAGATATCAACGGCCTATTCACCAAGGTGGGGTGGTTTCAACAATGTGAGTCACTGTTGACGGCACCTTATTGGCTTCTAACTCATACTTGAACAAGCATTGGCAAGGCAAATAGGTTGGGCTTATAACTGAAGGTGCAAGCCAGTAGGATGACAATCCTCGTTTCCTCCATCATTACTCCATTTCAATTTTAGAAAATTATACTCTTATGGTCTATCGGTGTTTCAAAGTCCTCGGGTGGCTTGTAGCGCATTACAAAACAGAACAATTAAAAACCTTTGATTTAAATATATGCACCAGGGCCTCTTGGTGAGCTCATAAGGTACATATTAAAAGTCAACGCTAACCCAAAAATATGTTACTCTTTGGGGGACTATGTACAAGTCCATGTGATATCAGCCAACACCCTCAGTCCAATTCTCTAAAGACAGCTATTTACAGCAGTCAAAACCATCAAGACAATTGGCTAGAGTCTTAATTTTTTTAAGTCTCTGGAATGAAAAAAAGGAGCTGAACTATTTTCTTCTGTCTCAAAGCAGCTGGCAATCGTTGCCGGTGAGTACTTTGAACCCAACCTTTTGCAAATAATTGATTCACAAACGCCAAGAAGGAAATCATTTGATAGAGCTAGATTACTCAATCAATAATGCTGCTCATTACATACTATTACAACCTCCCAACTGCACCATGATATTTTAATTGCATTTCTATAGAGCTTACTGCTCTGGATGACGTGCAGATGTGCTTTACACCACGTGGCACGTTGCTACTGAAAACTAAGGTTAGTGGTTAAACCAGTGGTCATTGGAATTAGCCTTGCGCAAGGAAACCACTGCATTCATTTTGATCAAATTTCTTTGTGAAGTTCATAATAGTTAAATGCTAGGTGTAGTTATGAGGGGGGAATACGAGTTCATGCAGTTGGCTGGTGGGTTTACTAGGGATTGTTTTAAGTGTAAGTAAGATTACGTATTGTTAGGTTACAGTAGTATGACATTCAAAGAAGGAGAAGTTGTGAGTTTCAAATGAGGTGTGGATAATGTGCATAAATACAATAGTGAGATTAAGGAAAACATGCATGTGACTTAGGGTAGGCTTTGCTCAGAGAGAGAAGACAAGCAGAGGAAGGAAAGGAATGATTTGATTTGAGCGATTTGAAAGAAAAAAAGTCAACAATAAAAAGTTTTAAACTAAGTTCAGTTTTTCATGCAGGGTTTGTAAAGAATATTGTAGAGGCTATCTGAGATACAATGCAAAACTGGAAAAAAAAACATTATTTGTATGTGAGAAAACGCTAGGTTAGGGACTCTAGAATCAGGCAAAACAGTTCGTCCTCTGCTAGGTTACTGCTATACCACCGCTTCAACAAAGAAAAAGTGTAAAGTAATGGCTGGTAATATACACAAGAGAAATATCAAGAGCTTCAGGCTGTGCTCATAGGAAGCAACATCAAAAAAGGAGATTCTGCAAATGCTGGAGTAGATTTTAATGAGGTTCACCCTTAAATTGGCCACGGTAGTAAGTAGAAAAGGGTGGTCCATTACAGAGACCCCTGGTTTGGCATGACATAGGATGAGGGTGAGCACAGTCTCCCAAGACAGAAAAAACATACTGCCTGAATTCCTGTAGCTTGTGGGTAGAGGGGGTGCAGCCAGGGCTCTCAGTAGAAATTAAACAAGGTCCTTGTTGGGAATGGGCTACCAATTGCTTTGCCCTGTCTTGTATACTGCTCCTTTTCCTGAGCATGGCAGGTGTGTTAGATGCGTAAAGTAAGCGGTTTCTATTGTTCATGCTTCCAAAGCTGCTGAAGATATAAATAAGCCAGCATAAAAAGCAAACAGAGAAACTGCTACAGCTAACCTGTATGACTGACAACTCTCTCTATAGAGAGTGACACCTAATTTCGACTGGAAAAGGAACCAACACATCAATACAAAACTCAACTGGCATGCAGCAGAAAGGACAAGGCCGAAGCACTTACTAACACACTAGACTCAACCTTGAAGTATAACCTGGCCGGCAAAATGACAACAGAGATAAAATGAGAAGTTGCCAACAACCACTTGGAGCTCCCACTAGAAAGAGAAGCTGCAAACATTGAGGAATGCTTAAGGGCTTAAATGCTTGGTCTTGCAAAGAAACCGAACAATCTTAAGGCACCAGTAGGAGCTGAAATAACTAATCAGGTCTCATGAGTGACGTAAATAATTAATTTACTCTCTTAATTTCTATGCAGGTAAGTACTTAATCAATAATAACTCAGATCGGATGAAAAAAGACAGAGTCCGTGGTGTTAGAGTTTCTAAGGGTTTTATTCCTCAAAAAGGAATGGTCTGATCAGGATATCATGTTCTGACCACCACAGGGGTGTCAGAAGGGATAGAGCGCTCTCGTTTATTGACAATACATAGCTTATATACTTGATTTATACCATAAGAATCAATGTAAGAGGCGTAACAGCTGAGAGAAGACAAGATAACAGTATACATGTGGTACTAATACGTAATCAAGAGGCGTGAACTAGGCGTGAACCAGGGGTGTGTGCTAGAAACGTCACTGATAGGTGATGCAAGTGGGTGGCACCAAGGGGTGGTGCTAACAGAATTGTTGCAGTGTCAGCAGAAATCGGAAGCTTGGATGCGCGCGCAGCTGCATGACGTGTGATTGACGGGGTGCAGGGGATTTGACATTTACACTGACGGAAAGAGACAGAAGTCTGGCATGTCAGATCAACTTGTACTTCTATCATATCTGATATCTGATGTTTAGGAACTATACTATCTGGACGGAAAGGTCTCTAGGGCAGAAGCTGTTCTATGCTAACTGTGGATGCGTGTATAAGCGCCTAAGTGTCTACATGTGAAGCGTGGGGGCACGGGGCCTTCCCTGGAAGCATGGTAACAGAGGCTATGAATTACTTGCATTGAGACAGGTCGGCCCTTTGGCTCTGTAGCTGAAGAGGATGTTTACAGGATCTAGTAGGCAGGAATGCATTCTCGAGGAGCGGAACAGATAACTCGAAGGTTATAGTCAGTCTTGGCAGAAAGCAGGCTGAGCTGAGCGCGAGGGGCCGCGCTGAAAGTAAGTCAGAGTTCACGGGTACAGAGGTAGCCTGGGCAGAGGCTGCCAGAGTCAGGAGCCACAAAAGAGGCTCGATTGCAGAAATTCAGGGCCTACTCTGCTGGAGCAGGAAAACACGTAAAGTGTACTACAAAAAGACGGTGGCATAGCATACTTAGGAACGGACTACATAATCCATTCAGGGTGGATCTGAAAGAGGACAAGTTAACGTTGGACGCAAATGTATTTGCGTCTTCATAGCTGGTACAGGAGGGAAGTTACATGCACTTTAAGCTGGTACATGGAGTCGGTGGGGTACGCGCTAGGGAACATAACATGACCAAAAATTTAATTTTCCTCATTCCCTCCTTGTTCCCTACGGACCCTTCATGATATATCGATCCTCATGAATCGATCAGTCTGTTCTTGCAACATCATTTGTTCTTCTTTCGGTTACGTTTTGAGAGAAAACTGGAGTGTTCAATACAAGAGGTGGCACACAGTCCACAAATCGCTGGCCCACACTGCAGGCACAGGCAGCAACTGAATACTAGGACTAGGCCAATGCCTAGGAAGGATAGGATCTTCCATCCCCAAGCTGTTAACGTGGTCCAGAACCAACCGGACCAAGTCCAGGTGCCTGGATTCTGATGTATCTGATTTGCAATTTTATGAAGACGGGTGATAGCTTGATATACAGATGGTGCGTTTTGTGGTATGAAAACACAGCAACTTGACCCGATGACCTTACAGGCTCCACCTCTATCTGCCAAGATGACGTCAATTACAAGACGATTCTGAAGGACAACAACCCGCATGGCGGACTGCTCTTCTGTTAGGTTACCTAAGGCGGAGGCAGTTTCATTTACTACTGCTTCAAGTGTCCTAGTTAATCTGCGTATTAATTTACTATTCTGAACAGGGCCTAAAAAGAAAAAGAATCCTTTATTAAAATCGGTGTACTGTTCCCATGCCGTTTCTGTGTAGTCGACAAGTGGGATGTCTCTTCTGGGTCTATTCTTTACTAGATTGGTATTTCTATGATAATCAGGAGGAGCTAGAAAAACAGGTGGCAGAAGGAATGCAATGTAACAGGTACCATCCCAATCTGGAGGTAGACGAATGTATGCGGTATGACCACAAACAAAGTAAGAATGACTGATAGCTTTAAAGGACGATTTTCCATGATCACTGAATTCGACCACAGTAGTGCATTTACTATGACCTAGGTGTACAGAACCTTTCTTCTTGATACATAATTCACCAGTGACTGGCAGTACTGACATAATGGGTAGAACTGGTGCAGCTTTGGACTCGACAGTAAGAATCATAAGGCTAATTGTATAATTACCTAATCCATATACTTCATTTTCTAGATCAGTTCCTATTCTAGTGGGGAGTCCCTCCTTATCTGGGTAACAGACGTCGAGCAGGACCAAGTTCAGGTTTCCCCAAACCCAGCCCCCATCGCAAACAGCAATATCAGGATCTAAGGAATTAATTATTTTAAACCATGCTCCGCAGGAGCCATTGTGAGTGAACGGATACGGAAAGAGAGGCAGAGCTCCCTTGTAATTCTGATAGGGAGGGAGTCGGCCACATATCCAGCAATTTGTAGCATTGTTAGTTTGATGAGAATGATGTAACATACTAATGAATGTGTTGTTGCGCAGCGCAAGTCTGTAGGAAAGCTCGTGAGGAGGTAACTCACTAAAAGTGTGTTCAGCAGATACATTATAGGCAGAATGTTCATGCTTGAAAATAGGGTAATAGATAGGCAATAGGATGCTAGTAATGATAATTAAAACACTGAGAATAAACATGATTATTAGTGTCACTATGCAGTGACTACGAAGTGATTTGCAGTATGTACGTTTCTTTGCTTCCCTCTCTCTCTCTCTCTATCTCGATCTAGGGGATACATGTCAGAAACTATTTAACCGATTCACCTAGGGGAGGACTTAAACAATTAAACTGTCTGACTTGCTAGATCGTAATTTCATGCGATATTGTTCTTGAGGAGTCTTTTCTCGTTCAGATTCTGTAAAGTCTTTCTGTTTAACACAGTCTTTGGTGGGGGTGGACGAGTCTTGCTCAGGTTTCAGTCCAGAAATTTTTTTTATATGACTCGTATGAACCCACCCCTTTCTTCCTTCCAGTTTCACTGCGGTCCTTGTTGTTAGAAGTACGGTCTTCGGAGACTTCCAGCGGGGCTCCAGCGGACTTTTTCTGTCGAAGTTTCGGACGAGTACAGTATCACCAGGACGGACGTCGTGTGGCTTTACATCAGTGTTGTCAGGGAAGGCTGCGGCAACCTGTGAACGACATGATTGGAGTGCAGACATCAAGGAGGCAAGGTAATCTGTCAACATGTTAGAATCAACATCAGTAATCTTTTTTGGAATGGGCGTCCCCCACATATTCGGTGGTCTTCCAAAGACCACCTCGTACGGAGATAGCCCTGATCTCGAATGGGCGACCATTCTCATGTAGAATAGTGCCACTGGCAGGGCGACTATCCAGTCGACCCCTTTCTCCTGACATATTTTGGCAAGGCGGATCTTTAGTGTCTGGTTATGCCTTTCAACAAGGCCTGCGGCTTCTGGATGTCGGACACAATGGAACTTCCACTGGTATCCCAGTAATAAGGAAACTTCTTTCATTAAGGCAGATGAGAATGGCTGACCGTTATCTGAGTACACGACACGAGGCAAGCCGTATCGTGGGAAGAATTCACGAACCAGCTGCTTGGCAGTGGTCGGAGCAGTGTAATCTGAGACTGGGTATGCTTCGGTCCAGCGGGACAGAGCACAGACAATTACGAGAACATATTTAAATCCTCGACAACGGTCCATCTGGATATAATCCATCTGGAGGACTTCAAAAGGGTGATCGGGAGGATGAAATCCACCTTGCTCTACAGGGACGCTTTTACCTGGATTGAACTGACAACAGATCATGCAAGTACGCACTTTCTGTTTTGCTGCTGCTCGTAAGTGTTTATTGTTCCAGAGATTTTGCAAACTGTCTAACATTGCTTTCTCTCCTAGATGTGCAGGACTATGTGCTGTATTTATCATAACTTGAACCATAGAGTCAGGGAGAAACCATGTAGATTTTCCCTTCGTCATCCAACCTTGATCTGTCTGGATCCCTCCTAGTTCGATCCATTTCTTTATTTCTTCTGGAGTAGCATGTGTCTGAATGTCGATAACATCTAGTGTGGGATCCCTGACTGTCATACAGTTTGTCGGATCTGTTGTCTTTGTCGTATCAGTTATCTGAGTGTCGGTCAGTGCTGTATGTTTTGCTGTCTGATCTGCCAGGTCGTTACCCTGGGAAACAGAATCTGTGACTTTAGTATGTGCTTTACACTTCATGACAGATATGGCTGAAGGCAGATGTATTGCTTCTAACAGTGCTTGAATGAGAGGACCATGTTGGATTTTGGCACCATGAGAGGTCAAAAAACCTCGTTCTTGCCACAGCATGCCGAAGTCGTGTACGACTCCGAACGCATAACGGGAATCTGTGTATATGTTGACATTTCTGTTCTTGGCTAGAATACAGGCTCGGGTCAGAGCGATGAGCTCTGCAGCTTGAGCAGACAGTGTATCAATACGATGTGTTTCTTTAACTTCAGTTTCAGTGGTCACTGCATACGCGGCCACTAACTCTCCTGTACTTGTTCTCATGCATGAACCATCTACATAAAGTGTCAGGTCTGGATTTGTCAATGGAACATCTGTTAAATCTCGTCGGGGCTTTGTTACTGCATTAATGATCTCTATGCAATCATGCGGAACTGGATCTGTCATAACTGTAGGTAACAGTGTTGCTGGGTTCAGGATACTGCAGCGTCTGATTTCTATGTGTGGCTGGAATAGTGTCAATTCGTAACCTGTCAGTCGTGCTATAGTCAAGTGTTGAGTCTGGGTTCTGTTTAACAGAACCTCTACAGAATGTGGAACTTGTACTGTTAACTGATGACCTAGAACAATTGAGTCGCTTTGTCTGATTGCTAACGCTGTTGCTGCTACTGACTTTAAGCACGCAGGGAGTGCCTGGGCTACGGAATCCAATGTACTTGAAAAATAAGCACAAGGCTTATGTGAACCTGCTTGATCTTGGGTGAGGACAGACAACGCTGTACCATCACGTTCTGTAACAAAAAGTGTAAACGGTTTGCTGTAACATGGTGTCGCTAAAACTGGTGCTTGGCATAAAGCTTTCTTTAATTCCTCAAAGACTTGTGTGTGTTCCTGAGTCCAAGGGAGGACAGGCGAAGTTGCTGCCTCCTGCGTCGTTAACTGGATGAGTGGTTTAGCTAGAAATGCATATTGAGGAATCCATTGTCTGCAGTACGAGGTGAGGCCTATGAAGGCCCGCACTTCCTTTTGTGTCTGTGGTCGTGGCATATTTACAATTAACTGAATGCGATCGGGAGTGAGCTGTCTCCCCACTTTGGACAGCAAGTGACCCAAGTACACAACTTGCT
Source organism: Lissotriton vulgaris (assembly GCF_964263255.1). NCBI lineage: Eukaryota > Metazoa > Chordata > Amphibia > Caudata > Salamandridae > Lissotriton > Lissotriton vulgaris. The sequence goes on from NC_141689.1 coordinate 446,235,596, forward strand.
GAACACAGAATTGTAGCTTCGAAGGAGACACCTTGTGTCCCTTGTCGGCCAGGAAATGCAAAACTGTTAACGATGCTTGTTCACATTCGGGCTCACTTCGTGCGGTGATCAGCAGATCATCGACGTATTGCAGTAAAGCGGTATTAACTGGCATTTGAATACAATCTAGTTGTCTTTTCAGTGCTTGACTATAGATGCTGGGGCTTTCTGTGAATCCTTGAGGTGCGCGGGAAAATTTGAAACTTCATCCATTTAAACTGAATCCGAAGAGATATTGGCTCTCCGGATCAATAGGTACACTGAAGAAAGCGTTCTTGAGGTCAATTACAGTAAAGAACGTTGCTTCTGAATCAATAGCAGTCAATAGTGAAGAGATATCGGGGACCACAGGGTACTGTGGTACAATGCATTTATTCAGCTCTCGAAGATCAATCACCAGCCGATATACTGGCGGTGCATTGCGGTCTGTACGTTTAAGAATTGGAATGATGGGTGAATTACAGATATTGGAGTCGGTCTCTACGACCACTCCCTGGGCAATAAGCTCTTCAATGATTTTCAGTAAAGCCATTACAGCATCGGGTGGTAACTTGTATTGTCTGATTCTGGGTAGGACAACTCCTGTCTTGAGTGTAACACGGTATGGAGTGATATGCATACAACCTACATCAGCTGGGCCTTTTGCCCATAAGTGATCTGGTACATTTTTCAATCTGACATCAAAATCACGTAAAACATAATGACCCTTGAAATCCCGTAGAAAGAGTCTGACTCCCTCCGGGGAACAGCATATTATAGCTCCTAGAGCCTTCAGTGTTTTAATTCCTAACAGATTTTCTGGACATGATTTCGTAAGTAATAAATCTGTAACTCGGGATAATGGAACCACAGCTATTGGTACTGGTTCCGATACTTCATTTACAATAGGCTGTCCTGAAAAACCAAGGGAAACATTCTGTGAGCCTGAGAGGGGTGCCCCTGGGACTTCATTGTGACTGATTGTAGTGCGACTTGCCCCTGTGTCAATTAAAAACTTTCTGTCTTTTCCTAATACGTGACTGTGTACATAAGGACCTTCTTGATCTACAGGAATTTCAATAAGAGGCAAACCACCTTCCCTCTCTAGGCTGTTTCATGTATATCGGGGGTAATCTGGATATGCAGCTTGGGCATACTGGTACATCTGTTGCGAAACTTGCTGAGTCGCGGCAATGGGCTGTGGCTGTAGTACTGCTACTGTCTGTGCTGTGTGGGACTGAGCATGCGCAGGCTGCATATTTTGCATTTGTTGTTCGTTCTGCGAGGTCTGTTGATGGCCATGTTCATGTCTAGGCGGATGCGGTCTTTCTTTAGTTTTACCTGTCGCGATGTTGTGTTTCAGGACTGGGCATTCATGTACATAATGACCTGGCTGCTTGCAGTAATTACATGTCCCTTTAACGGGAGCTGCACAATGATTAGTCTGGGCCCCACCTTTTCTTTGACCGTCGGCTGGGACCGTCTGAGCTACCAACATTTTCATTTTCGTGTCTTTCATACGTTTCTGATCCTGATCTTGTTCTTCTCTAATTCTGTTCTGGTGATATTGTAACATTTGTAACATCTGGGACGGCGTATTTGCCTGCCAAGTACTTTCAACTTTGTACACTCTATTTTTGACTAATGGTAGGGAATTCTCTACTAACTTTGATACGAAAAGGTGTGGATATGACTCGCTACTAGGTTGTAGGCCACTATTTATAATGAAACATTTCTCGAATCTTGAATAGAAGTCACTAGTATCTTCATCTTGTTTCTGTTTACAGGACGAGATTGCGTCCCAATCTTCCTTTCTAGTTGTCAATAATCTTGGCAAAACCTGTACTATTAATCCGGGCAATGCTTTAGTCTTGTCCCCAAGGCCTACCCCTGGGATTCGTTTGCTTTCTTCGTCTTCTATTTCTGCCCAATCTATCTTTGACTCTCCCACCTCCCAATCCTTTTCCTTTAATTTCTCGTAAATGCCCGTGGGCAACAGTACTTTTAACATTTTCATAATATCATCATACGTGTAATCCCCCATCAGTAACATGTCTTTGAGCTCTCTGTGAAAACCTGCAGGGTCTTTATCATGACACGGGACTAGTTTCTTCATTTCTAACAGTTCTAACTTAGTCAGTGGTGTGTGGACATACACACGCCTTAAAACTTGATCCGCACCCATAACTGGGTGTACCTCTCGTAAGGGGTTCTGACTTTCAATGCTACTCAGGCATTGCATGTGATACGTTTTTCTTTCTGGAGGCGGCGGGGGAACATATTCAGAGCTTATAAAGGTGCTATATTTACGTCGTTGTTCTAGAATTATTTGTATTAATTTGGTACTGAAACCTCTCCATCTATCCATGAGTAGGGCTTCTAATGTTTCGTGTAAGGGACCTGGATCGGAATGATGGTTTCTGAACTTGATGAGGAGGTGTTGAATCATGTATACACCTGCTATTTTCTGCTCGTCTGGGGAAAGGTTCAAGAATGTCTGCACTAACGTATCATCATTATATATGTCTGGGTTTTCGGCCCATAACACGGCTGACCGGGCTAGTTCCTGTTCATCCATAGAATTGAGTACATGGTACCCCATTCGGTCTCGAAGCCTTTTATCAGTTTCCTGGAACTGATGCTCAGAAGAATTCGGATTTGTTAAAGCAGAGAAAAAGACTCTCTTGTTTTCCGGACGGATACCTTTCCTAAGGTAATTTCCCTTACCTACATACGCTATAGTATCTGTAGACCTTCCTGGTGCTGTAAGTTCTTCTTCCTCCTCGGAGGAAGCTTTATCATTCCCTTCCCGGTGTGCAGTTAATACTGCCTTTCTAATTTTCTGGGACATACTGGCTATGCAAGCCCCCCTATCATGTTTTCCCTCTGCTATATTTTGACCCCACTTGTTTAATGCGTCTAACTCACTTTGATCTGTCTCGGGCCTGTCTCGTTCTCTTATTAGACAATTTATAAAAAATCGTAATATCTGGGCTTGAATGTCAACTTTCTGTTTATGCATGGCATCTTTGACACTGTCAGGGTCTTTCCCTGTCTGAACAAACTCATATATTCTATCTAGACGCTCCTTCATTCCTACATAGCATAGCAAGCTATCAGTGGCAGATCTTAACCGAAGGGATGCCAATATCATTAGATCGTTTCTTCCGGGTACTGGATCATATCTGCAAACTGACATCTTTTCTTTGAATGCGTCAAGACGCGTCGAGTGGGGAGACTGGAAAGGATTCTGCGTGTCCCTTAAATGGAATCTGTGTGTTAATGGCGGTGTCTGCGGACCCGCAGTCGCACCTCCTGCGGCGGATGCTTGGGCATTATCTCTCCGCGGAGTCTGTATCTGAACTGGAATTTGTCGTTTAGTAGGATCAGGTAGGACTTGTTTCGGTAGGTCAATCTTGAGTGCGGGAAGTGGCGGAGCTGGCGGAACAGGGGAAGTCTGTCGCGGTACTGGCGGGACATGATCCGGGGGCGTAGTGCCACCCCCATCCCTGTCAGTAGGCAGGGCACGGACAGGCAGATTGGTGTAAGCTGGTACTACATCCTCTAAATATGAATTTAGGAATATATCTTTAGTAGTTTTATGCGTTACTTTAGTTGGAACTAATGGTGTCGGTAAGTTTTTCGGTATTTCTGATAGGGCTTCAGATGTGCCATCTGCTGCAAGATACATACCGTTTACAAGATTATTTCGGGCACGGTCTATTTGTTCTGTTTTTACTCGAATCCCTTCAGTAACTAATTCGTTTTCTTGGTCTTTCTCTGATTCTTTAAGTCTGTCTTCTCTACGGAGTGCTTTGTCAGCACGCTTACGTGATTCCTTACGCCAAAATTCTATGGCGTCCTTCTGAGATTGTCTAGCTTTCTTTTTCCATAATGCTTCTTCTACCCTCATGATGCACTCGGCATCCCATGTTCCGGTGACAGGCCATCTGTGTCTTTCGTCTAGGTGTTTGGTGTAATCGGCCCATAAATCTAGATATAATATGGCATCTATGCCATGCTTCTGGTACATAAAATTGCCTGGAGTGTCCCTAGGGGGAATAGGAATTTCTTCCTCCAGTATCCCTTTCCTAGTTCCTATCTGCTTTAACTTGTTGAAAAACGGCATTTTGCTTACTTATTACTGAATGCTTAATCCTTATACCTGAGTACTCTTGACAGCTAGGTTATACGAAGAACACAATAATACACATTTACAGTCACATTCATACCACAACATTAATCACATAAGAACATTGAAGACATAGATGACTACCCCCCTATACTGGATGTACTGCTCAACAGTACAGATACACTGGTGTAACAGTGCAGAAATTCGGAATACTAGATATACTGCTAAACAGTACAGATACACTGCCTAAAACAGTGCAGACCGGACTTGCGTACCCAAACCCGTCTAGATACGACCCAGCAATGGTACTCACCGGGAAGCACGGAAACAGAAGGCCTCGGAAAACTTCGACTGGACTCGACTCGGTACTTCGGAATACTTCGGAAAACTTCGGAAACCTGGTGGGCCTCTTAACACCTCGGACCTTGCTTCTTTCGGCTAGGCTCTGGTCGGGATCCTCCGCACTCCTCACCGCCTCGTCTGGGCACTGATCGCAGTCTTCGTCACCTCCGTGGGTCAGAGGGAGATGCAGGAAATCCTGCCAGTACGCGTAGGTTCCTTCTAACTGATGGCAGGGGACATAGCTTGCAACGCACCAACCGGCGCGTGAGGTGGGGGAGGGGTCCCTATTCGGGCGCCAAAATGACGTAAATAATTAATTTACTCTCTTAATTTCTATGCAGGTAAGTACTTAATCAATAATAACTCAGATCGGATGAAAAAAGACAGAGTCCGTGGTGTTAGAGTTTCTAAGGGTTTTATTCCTCAAAAAGGAATGGTCTGATCAGGATATCATGTTCTGACCACCACAGGGGTGTCAGAAGGGATAGAGCGCTCTCGTTTATTGACAATACATAGCTTATATACTTGATTTATACCATAAGAATCAATGTAAGAGGCGTAACAGCTGAGAGAAGACAAGATAACAGTATACATGTGGTACTAATACGTAATCAAGAGGCGTGAACTAGGCGTGAACCAGGGGTGTGTGCTAGAAACGTCACTGATAGGTGATGCAAGTGGGTGGCACCAAGGGGTGGTGCTAACAGAATTGTTGCAGTGTCAGCAGAAATCGGAAGCTTGGATGCGCGCGCAGCTGCATGACGTGTGAATGACGGGGTGCAGGGGATTTGACATTTACACTGACGGAAAGAGACAGAAGTCTGGCATGTCAGATCAACTTGTACTTCTATCATATCTGATATCTGATGTTTAGGAACTATACTATCTGGACGGAAAGGTCTCTAGGGCAGAAGCTGTTCTATGCTAACTGTGGATGCGTGTATAAGCGCCTAAGTGTCTACATGTGAAGCGTGGGGGCACGGGGCCTTCCCTGGAAGCATGGTAACAGAGGCTATGAATTACTTGCATTGAGACAGGTCGGCCCTTTGGCTCTGTAGCTGAAGAGGATGTTTACAGGATCTAGTAGGCAGGAATGCATTCTCGAGGAGCGAAACAGATAACTCGAAGGTTATAGTCAGTCTTGGCAGAAAGCAGGCTGAGCTGAGCGCGAGGGGCCGCGCTGAAAGTAAGTCAGAGTTCACGGGTACAGAGGTAGCCTGGGCAGAGGCTGCCAGAGTCAGGAGCCACAAAAGAGGCTCGATTGCAGAAATTCAGGGCCTACTCTGCTGGAGCAGGAAAACACGTAAAGTGTACTACAAAAAGACGGTGGCATAGCATACTTAGGAACGGACTACATAATCCATTCAGGGTGGATCTGAAAGAGGACAAGTTAACGTTGGACGCAAATGTATTTGCGTCTTCATAGCTGGTACAGGAGGGAAGTTACATGCACTTTAAGCTGGTACATGGAGTCGGTGGGGTACGCGCTAGGGAACATAACATGACCAAAAATTTAATTTTCCTCATGAGGCTCCCAATCGAAGCAATGAATCGTCTTGCTGAGATTTTCAAATAATATATGCAGCACAAGTACTTCCTCAAGGGCTATAAAGAAACTGAAGTCATATTTCCTAAGCCTGAGGAATCACTGAGAGATTCTGTAAACTACCTTCCTATAAGTCTGCTATTAAAGATCTCTGAAAAGGCCATTCTTGACCTCCTCAGCAACTATAGAAATTTGGCGAAAACCTTCGCTCAAAGAACAGCCTGGTTACAGAAAAAACATTCACCTACTCAGAGTGGTGAACATCATAATCCATGTGTTTAATATTGACAAAAACTGAAGTAGTCTTTTTAGATGAGCAAAAGTATTTGCTCGAGTACAGCACACAGGGTAGATCTACAAGCTTATAACGCTTGTGTTTCCAAGCTACCTGGTAAACCTGCTAGATAGCTTCAAATTATATTCCCACAGAGTTTAATTCAGACCCCGCACTTTACGCAGATAATGTCATAGCAACAATATTCCACCAAAAACGATAGCTAATGCAGCTCTTATCTAGGGAAAAGACTTGGCTCTAAACTCAGCAGACGAAATCACACAGAAAATGCTTAGCATATCGCATCAACCAAAGTAGCAGAATTTAACATGCTCCTGAGGTCCAAGTCAATGCCTATGCGGTGCAAGGTGCACATAATCCATAAAACTATCCGAGCTACAATGACATATGCTTTCCCATTGTTGAGCAGCTGCCTGGATAAGTATCAGAAATTTCTGCAAAAACTCCAACACAAGGCCCTGCATTTTTCAGCGGGTGCTCCCTATGTCACAAAAACAGCAGATCGGCACAGAGATCAAGGTGTTGAGATGTGGGGCAACCACATTCGGAAACTCAACTGAAAATTCTACAGAGGACTAGATCAAAAGGAAAACATAATGATCAAAAAACTTGCTGAAGTTTCTGCAAGCCCTTTTGACTTTACACGCAGTCCATCACAATGCTGAACCTGTGAACCAACTCAACTGTAACAATGTGTCACAGACCAACAATAAAACAAAATTGTAACTAAATAATTTAAAGAGAATAGGGAGCATATAGGCTCAAGCCTCAGTATCCAAAACCACCTCTGTCAAATCTAATATGACCACCAGAGAAGAACAGATCGAAGCCTAATATTTCCAGGGCTTTGGCAGCTGTTGTCAACATCGAATCCATCTCTATCCAGCCTAACCTGCCAGTGCCCTCTCATCCTCCCGGAATACTCCCAAACTCAGCATAAAAGAAACGGGGAGATATTAAAACCTACACTTACATGGTTCGGGCAAGTGACAAGTGTAAAAGGGGCAACTGTAGGCAAGCTGAAAACAATCTGATGCTGGAGAAGATTTCTACAAGAACTCTTTTTTTAGGTCTCGCCTATGCAGTGCACATGCACTGCATAGGAGGACCTTTAGCCGTTGCTCTGCTCATTTTCAAGCACACACTTGTGCTTGTGGCGGCATCCATCTTGCGGGAGCGAACAGTGGCCTGCATGCTAATTGGACGCTGCTTGCTCCCGCATGGCGGATGCCGCCACAAGCATGAGTGTGCTTGAAAACAGCTGCTGCCTGTTTCCTTCTCAACTGCTTGCCTTTCATGCGCGCGCTTGTTTACATTCAGCCATTAAGTGTAAAGGGGTAACCCTGTAACCCCAGGGATGTGGAATTCCTATAGCCCGACGCCCAGGACATATTGTTTGGGGGTCAAGGGCAACAAGTTTTAATGTGTATTTTGTCCTTGGAACAAGTAGGCCCAACCCCCTGCAGCACAAACCCTTTGACTGCCAGTTTGCAGTATCACATTAAGGATCAGGGAAGGGCACTGTCTGCAGTTAAGTTATTATTTCTGTACATATGTTAATGCTGTTCAAACTTGTGTTTATGGTTCATTAATTGCAAGCCTTTATTAACAAGGTGAGCGCTGTAAGTAAATGAAAGTTCTGACTGCACTACTGACAGTGGTTCCAGTATAAAAATGTGTACACACGGTTTCGAAGTTTAGCAATATGAGGCTATGCATTATGCCCTCAGAATGCTTTCTAATTAGAAGCAAATATTTGCAGAAGCTTGAAAGCAAGAATAATAATTTTTTGCTTTCAATATAAAATGTTCCTAAAAAAATGAAAGTAGGAATTTGTTTTTGCTAAACTACTGTAAAATTGCAGGTACAGTTTCTTTGCAGCATCATTTAGTAAAATGTGTTGATGCATGCTAGTATTTCCCAAAATATTCATATTGAAAAAAATCAGTGTAACCAGTTTCAATAAAATTATGGGAAACATACAAATAAACAAGCATTGGCAAAGTCAGTAGGTCTGAAATGGGCGGTTAGCTTTTTAGTTGTGGCAATGCGTGACTTGTTTTGGCATTAGTTACTGGCACTGCACAAAACTAAGAGAAGAGATTAGAGAATTTTAATAAACACAAAAGGTCATGGTTAACACCGGACCAAATTTGGGGCCCAATTATTAAAGAAAGTCTCAAAAGTTATATGTCCTTGCATTAAGTGCAGCTATATGGCGTTCGCGATATGAGCCCTGGCATAATCAGAGAGGCTATACAAGAGCTCTAATTTAATGAGATTGCTGCCATAATCTGTCACCACACTGCATGGCACCAAAGAGACAAGTGGATTTTGATACAGGACAAGCAGATTTATGAAGCAACCTGCCCCATGCACAAGTAGATATTTTAATAAATTCCCAACCACTGAACCCTCAGAACACGGGCGGGTAATTAAACAAACAATGATGGTTCTGTCCGGAAGAGCAATTCAATTAAACATAGTACTTAATACATTGATTTACTTATATATCCCATGAAGGATATATACAAATTAAACCAATAAATAAACACTGAATCCATTGGGTTCAGTGTTTGTTTACATTCAGCGGCGCACGTTATCACTCCTGGTTTTGTTTCTTAGATGTGCTTTGGGCCGGCATCCTTTCGTAGGCAGACCCGCTTCATTGCACTTCTGCTCCAGCGCTGGCCCGTCTCTGCAGCAAGCAGTCAGCCTCTCCTGTTGCTGTGTCTCTAGATGGTGCCCATGGGCTCTCACTGCGTAGTCTTCTGCTTGTTTTTAATTGTATATAGAGTTAACTCGACACAAAGGTATTGGAGTGCTTTAAATGAGCTCCAGCGACGTTACACAAGGATATATTCATTTTCTCGTAGGCACTTGGAGATTAAAAGAAGTGCGCAGAATGACATGATGTTAAGCCTAGGAAAACATTGGAACCTGGGGCTCCCGGCCACGGGACGGTGCACAGAAGTTCCTTCTCTCAACCCTTTTAACCCTTTCCAACCCCTCACTGCTTCCCAGGGAACCGCATGTTAAATGTGAAATGTACAATGCAAAAAGTTCCATTGACGCAGCGGGCCTGCAGTTTGAGGATTTTTTTAAAATTGTATATAGCGTTAACTCGACACTCAACATCAATTGTTGCATCGCTAAAAACTTATAAGGTCCCAAAGGCGAGACCTATTGGCTATGCCAATGCTTGTTAGCAATACTGAGCGATCAATTGCAGTATCTTGTTCAATAAAAGTAACATACTCCTGTGCGCCAAATCCACTCACCGTGCTGCAGAATGCCCATTTGACAGAAGAACAGAAACTTGTGTGTACAATAAAATATCACTGCATAAGGTTAATGCAGGGACTATCTGATCAGCCCTGACCCATGAGGTGCACAGAATGGATGAGATGTACTGGCTAAAATGTGTTCGTTTTAATCCTCGCTTTGGCACTACAGCAACATACTCGGAGATACACAGCAGATATAGTATCACTGCGCCTGGAATTCTAAATACAAAGTACTGTACAGTGTTTGGTCTAGTAGCAGTTCCAGGATCTCGCATCCGGATTGGGGTGATCTTGTTTCATCAAAATGACAAATGCTGTCCTATGTGCAGCACCTCGTGTTACAGAAATCATCTTCTCTGTAAAGCATCCCATTGCTTCTCTGTACCTAGGTCTGTGCTATGTTTAAATACATTTAAAAAAATCATAATCATTTTTTCTCCATGTAGCTCCTTCAGCACACCTTTTCTCATCTCAGTAGTACTCATTTTATCAACCTCAGAAGAGTGAAGGGCAGAGTGGAACGCACCTGGACCCTAACCAGTGCCCAATAGATTACAAGCAGAGCTCTGACACATTACAAGCAGATCGTTTTTTAATCAGCATTTATTGAGCGCTCGTACGCCCGGAGGCTTCATGGCGCTGTCGGAAGGAACAAGGCGCGACAGTCAATTAGTGGAGATGAAGCAGCTCAGTAATGTGCCTGAGAGAAGAGCCAGGTTTTCAGGGGATGTCTAAAGCTGAGGATATTGTCACTCAGTTTTAGGTGAAGGGGAAGAGAGTTCCAGAAGGCAGCTGCAAGGTGGTCAAAGCAGCTGCCTCCGAGACGCTTCCTCTTAAACGGAGGAACAGTCAGGAGGGATTTATGGGTGGACCGGAGGTTGCGGGAAGGGCTGTATCTTTTGAATAAGTCTCTAATGAATAGGGGGCCAATGTCGTGTAAAGACTTGAATAGGATGCACCCGGCTTTGAAGGCCACGCGTTGCTCAACCGGCAGCCAGTGTAGCTGTTTCAGGCCAAGTCTGACTGATTGCCTCCTAGGGATGTTCAAAAGAAGTCTGGCTGCCTGGTTCTGAACCAGCTGGAGGCGTTTAAGCTCTCCAGTTTGGAGCCCAAGGTAGAGACTGTTGGAAAAGTCCAATCTGGACAGGACCAGGGAGATGACGATCTGAGTGAGGGCAGCTGAGGAGAAGAAACAGGCAATTTTGTAAATTTTCTTCAACTGAAAAAAGCTGGAAGACACAACAGCTCCAACCTGTTTTTTTAGGGAGAGATCCTCGCTGATAAAGATGCCTAGGCTCTTGACCGAGGATGACTTAGATGGGGGGGCGCCCATGCAGGAGGGCCAGAAGCTGGGATTCCAACTGAGTGTACTCTGTCCAGGCAAGACCAGTTCGGTCTTGCCTGGGTTAAGTTTCAAATGATTGCAGCTCATCCAGCTCAGAATGTGGGACATGGTGTTTTGAAATTCTACCACAGAGTCCTTGGTGTTCAAAGGAAAGATGAGCTGCAAGTCATCAGCATAGTTGAAGATGGTTACCTTTGCATTCCTGAGGGAGTATAAAAGAGGGCGTAGGTACAAATTAAAAAGCAGGGGAGATAACGAGGAGCCTTGAGGTACTCCGCAGATGGTAGATATGGTAGGAGCCGTGAAGGAGCCCAGTCTGACCGATTGAGTTCGGTCAGTGATGAATGAACGGATCCAGCTCAGCGCGGGGCCCCTGAGGCCTGCCTGCTCGACACGGTCGACCAAGATGGTATAGTCGACCGTGTCGAACGCAGCAGAGAGGTCCAGTAACACCAGAGCCTGATGGATCCCTTCGTCCGCGTTCCGCCTCAAAGTATTCTGCACCGAAAGAATGACCGCCTCAGTAGAATGGCAAGGACGGAAGCCAGCCTGATTAGGTGCAAGATACTCTGATTTTTCCAGAAATGTGGAGATGCTGTCACAGACGTGAGACTCCAGAAGTTTGGCACAGTATGGCAACAGAGATACGGGTCTGTAATTGAGCGGATCTAGCGGGTTGGCTCCTGCCTTTTTTATAAGGGGGATGAGGAGGGCTTTTTTAAAGTTGTTTGGGACTTTACCCTGTGTAAGCGATCCGTTCAGCATGGAAAGTAAGCCCCCGGGGATGCTGGTGCCCACTTCTTTCAGAATGTGAGGGGGGCAGATGTCGTCAGGGGAGCCGGATTTGACCTTTGTAAGGAGTTTGGATAAGTTGGAACTTTCAATAGGGGGATATGAGTCCAGGGTAGCAGAATTATGAAAGGTGTCTGCGAAAAGAAGAGGTGGCTGAGTGGTAGGAATACTTTGTTTAATGGTACAGACTTTATCGATGAAGAAAGAGTTTAGTGAGTTGCAGAGCTCCTGAGTGGGGACCACCGGAAGAGAGGTTCTGTCACTGGTGCTGAGATTTTCCACAATATTGAACAATTCTCTAGATTTGTTATGAGCCTTGAGAATTTTTTCCGAAAAGTAGTCGGTTTTGTGTTTCAGAATAAGCTTTTCGTAGTCCTTACGAGCCTTACAATAGTTGGCCCTTACCCACTACAGTGACAGCTTTAGCCAGCTCATCAAATAGTTTAAAACCCTCTGTACCCAAGAAGCCCCTCCCAACTTCCTCTAACCTAGCTAAGGCGGCTCATATAACCTCTACCATTGCCACAACAGCCTCTCTCCCCGTGGCCAATCTCCCTACCAAAAAAGTGGCCAACAATCCCTTGAGAACTTCAACTTCCAAAAATGATTCTAGATCTGACATGCACCTGACTGGTGCCATCCCCAAGGGAGGAAATAACATGATACCTAGACCAATCCAGACGGTTGAAGAGAGGGAACCCCCTAGTATAGTCCAAAAACGCAGGATCCCCCAGGTTGAACTGCCTCCGGAACCACTACCTTATGTAGTGGTGCTCACGGGTGTTCCCACCCTTGACCCTGACAAGCGAGAAGGCCCACAACAACTTAAAAATAAGACCATGTATTGGCTGTCTAAGAACAGACCACTCCCTGGGAATGTAAATGGGGACATAGTGCATGTGCGCCGACTCCCCTGGTTGGGGGGGCGGGTGAAAGACATAGATGGCGACCTGATTGTGATCAACTTCAGGGACCCGGAAGCTGTTAGGCACATTCTGAGCTGGATGCCAGGGAATCTTGGCAAATCCATCATGCCGTGTGATCTCACCTATTTTTATCCTAGAGCTCTAGTGGCCCCCCTGTCATGTCCATGGCCCTCTATGCCCTCGACAGGCCTTAATGGCCCTAACCAAAACAACCACTATCTTCCCTTGCATCCTGACCCCTTGATCCAAAAGAATGCTCACAGGTGGGGATCTGTCCCTCAGAGGGGCTATGGTTCCAACTATAGGAGTTTGGACCACTCCTCCCAATTGGGGGGGATGGACCACTTGCTTCCTTTCACACCTTTGGAAGTTAGCAACAGATATGAAGCATTCTCTGGTTTAGACTTTTGTGATTGACTCGAGGGGTGCTCCCCTGGTCACTCTACTGCTGAGGGGGCCTCAAGAGAACATCACGGTAATTCTGCTGCTCAAGCTTTTAACCTTCCCCGGCAACTGCTTGGAGATGACTATGGCATAACCCTAACCCATCTAGCGGGAAGCAAACACAGTTTATCTCCCCCCACACGGCTCTCCAGCTTCCATGTATGCAGTGGTGGAGTTACTTCCGAGGGCCAAGGCCCTACACTCCATACTAAGTCCAGAGCCCTGAGGGTACTTTCATGGAATGTTGCAGGGATTCTCAACAAAATGCAAACTGAAGAATGGGATTCTCTGATAAATAATAACGAGATCTGCCTCTTTCAAGAGACATGGGCGAGGGAACCGGTCCACAAGACTGGTTATGCTGTATTTGAAATCCCTGCTACTTGGAATGGAAGGGGAAGGCCCTCAGGCGGTCTGGCGGTGTGGATAGCATCTCACACTGGGTGTGTAGCGGAAAGTATAGCCACGCTTTCCCATGATATCCAGTGTGTTTTGCTAACCTGGACAGGCGCCCCGAAGTTGGCAATAATAAATGTTTATTCCCGCCCAGTAGGACCAACGGCAGAGTCTACTACATTAGAAGACCTTGCATCTTTTTTGAGTCAGCTGCCGACAGATTATAAGGTGATCTTGGGCGGCGATCTCAACTGTCATTTTGAACCCTTAGAGGGCTTGAGGGAAGGGGCCCTCATGGCAGAAGACGATTACTGGGGTATACCACCGTGCCAATCCCCCCATCCCAGAGCCTGGTCGCCACTAGCGGTTCAAATCATGTCGCTAACTCTCAACTATGCGCTGAGAGCTTGCAATGGTCGCACACCCTCAGACACCCCCTCAAAATGCACATTTAATAGACCAAACCAGGAGTCAAGACTGGACTACATTTTTGTTGATACCAGTCTGTGGCCTAAGGTTGAGGACTTTCTTATAATCCCCCGCACTGACAGTGATCATAATGCCCTCTCACTTACCTTGCACTATCTTCCTGAGTCCACCGGTCTCTCCTCTCCGGGGAAAGGAGATGAACGGGGAAACCTTGTATTAGCTTCTAACAGGCGTAGGGTGAGATGGCAGAAATTCTCCAAGTCGGAAGAAAATATTGGGAAAATTTACAGCCATGTTCTCCCAAGATTTGAGGCATTGGAAGAAGTAATTAGTCGCTCCAGTGCTCAGGACCTATCCAAAACCTTACCCTCCATACACGAGGACTTAGTGGGAACTCTGGGAGAGGTCCTCTACCCAGAGGTACCCAAATCCAAGCATAAAACCAGAACTTCCACTTGGTACAACTCGGACTGCAGAAAGGCTAAATCTGATCTTATTGCTGCAGTCAAAGAGGGTGCCCCCCGTAATAGGGTGTCTGCCTTGCGACAACTTTACAAGGACATTATGGTCCGTGCGAGGTCAGACTGGGACTGGGATAGATGGCATGATCTCTCAGCAGCATTAATAGCCAAGGACACTAGAAGATTTTGGTCCATAGTCTCCACTGGCTCAGGGGAACCCAAAGCCGCGGTCGAACCCAATATAGCTGCACATATATGGGAAGACCATTTTGGGAAACTTTACGCAGATGATTTAGAAAACACTGATGCCACTATTGCAACACTCCTCTCCCTCCCTGGAGACACTCTGGAGTTCACGCTAGGGGAAGTGGCCAGTGCAATAGATGGTTTAGCAATGGGCAAGGCCCCTGGCCTTGATAAACTACCTGGCGACCTCTTTAGGTCCCATCCAGATATTTGGGCACCTTATCTTCTCATCCTCTTCAACTCAATAGCATGTGGAATGGCGATCCCCTGCACTTGGCTGGGGGCAGAGATAGTGCCTATTTTCAAGAAGGGCTGTCCTCTGCTCCCATCCAACTACAGGCCGATCAGCCTGATAGATGTCCCCCAGAAGATTTATTCGCGACTTATATTGGACCAACTCATGGATTGGATGGAGGAAAATGAAATTCTAAGCCCTCTCCAGGCTGGCTTCAGGAAAAATACGTCCACCATGGACCAAATCTTCCGCCTCGTTCTCCTTTATTGGAAAACAGTGACCATCGAGGGCGGGAGATTATACATGGTGTTCGTAGACCTGAGGTCAGCCTTTGACCTTGTACCACGGAAAAAACTTTGGGAGGTCCTGAGGGAGATGGGAGTCCCCATTAATCTACTCCAGGCAATCATAAGACTCCATCAGGGCAACTTCGCCCAGGTACGTTGTGGGCGGGGTGGTGTTTTGACTCAAATGTTCCCTGTTTCCCGGGGGGTCAGGCAGGGGTGCGTACTTGCCCCAACCCTTTTTTGCCTTTATATGAACAGTGTCATCTCGCACCTAGCCAATGTTGGAGACAACGACGCCCCGGTCTTGGCAGGCAGGAGGGTACCGGCAATTATGTTTGCGGACGATACCCTCCTGCTTTCCAAATCGCCCATGGGTATTCAGAGAACTTTGGATGGCTTTGATCTCTTCTGCAGGCAGTTTGGCCTCAAGATCAACGCCGGGAAGACCAAGTATATGATCTTTAACCCCTCCTCCACAACTAGACCTAACCCGTCCCTAAACTCCACGGTCCTAGAGAGGGTAAAAACATTCCAATACCTGGGCGTAACCCTTCAAGAGAACCTTTCATGGTGTCCACAGATTGCAAGCTCGCGAATAAGGCTATCTCAACTGTCTGGGGCTATCCTGAAGATCACTAACACCTCAACTTATAAACCTATAGCCCCCGCAGTTGAGATGTACAAAACCCAAGCAAAACCTGCTGCATTATATGGCAGCGAACTTTGGGGACACCAAGCTGCAAATGAGTTGGTACGTGTTGAGAATAATTTTATGAGGCGCCTCCTGGCCCTCCCAGCTGCAACTCCCTTGCTTCCCCTACGTCTTGACTTGGGCTTATCATCCATCAGGGAGGATGCTGAACTCAACCCCATAAGATTCTGGCATAGACTTTGGTCAACTAAGGAGCTTAACCACTACAGGAGTGATCTTGTGCATGTTATGAATCTAAATGTCAATGACAAGATCCCTTGGCTGACCTTTGTCAAAAAAGAATTGTTCCGGCTAGGCTTAAATGAATTGTGGTTGGCCCCCGAAACTGGTTGTATCAAGGTCCCTCGGAAAAGTCTAGTGAAAGGCTGCAAGCAACAAAATCTTGTGACCCAATTGACTGCACCCAGCATTGGCATTTTAACCCACTGTTTTACCCAATCCAAAAATACCTATAAATTCGAATCTTTTTTGGATTTTATCTATCCGGTCTCGGCAAGAAAGCTTTTTTTACAGTGGCGGTTCGGAACCCTCCCCCTTAAATCCTTCACGAGTAAATGGACCAATGGAGGGGACAAACTATGCCCTGGCTGCAATTCCTGTGATGAGGAGGAAATCCATGTCCTGTTTTTCTGCTCCACCTATAGGTCTGCAAGGAAGTATTGGTTGGTGCCTTTATGCAGAAACATGGCAATAAGAAACTGTTCAACTTCTTACAGAATATTGAAATCTGATTCCTCCCCTCACATTGTTTTTGCAGTCTCTAAATATCTGTTCGCCATGTGGCGTATTAGGTCCAAGTTGATTAAGGCTTTACCAACATAGGATGATAGTTCCGGCCACTGTCTTAAACCAAATTTTAGCCCCCTACAGGAAAGTTTTTACATCATGTTATTTTAAACCCAATGAATATAATTGTGATGTATCTTTCTCACTCATTTTTATCTCATTTAACTTTTACTTCCAAAACTTGTATCCATTTGTATAACATGTATCAAATGTTGATTTAAATGTTGTATGTCTTTTTATGCATCTTTTATGGTCTTAATGGCCGAAATAAAGATTTTTGGATTGGATTGGATTGGAGTTGGCCCTATCTTGTTCTGAATAGGCTGTTCGCCACTTTCGCTCCAATTGACGGACTTCGAGTTTTTGGCCACTATAGGTGTGGCAGGGTATACTCAGACATGAGTCCCTTGCTCACTGCACCATCAGGATTCAAGCAAGCCGGGCCGACGACGGCTGAAATGCCAAAAACCGGTCCCCGGAAGCTTGTCTCCTTTCTGGTGAAGAATTGGCTTGGTAGTTTAGTCTGCCCTGTTCCCATGATGCACTGGGCCAGGGACAGACTGATTTGCATATAGCCAGGTTCTGAGCTGGGATGGTGCAGTGAGCTAAATAACAGTGATGGATCAAGCCCTGATCTTTGGACTGGGTAAGAGTGGTCTGCTTAATTCAGACACTCTGTTCATCACCACCCCCTTTTCTGAATCGTTTTTGGCAACTATAGGTGTGGCAGGGTATACTCAGACATGAGTCCCTTGCTCACTGCACCATCAGGATTCAAGCAAGCCGGGCCGACGACGGCTGAAATGCCAGAAACCGGTCCCCGGAAGCTTGTCTCCTTTCTGGTGAAGAATTGGCTTGGTAGTTTAGTCTGCCCTGTTCCCATGATGCACTGGGCCAGGGACAGACTGATTTGCATATAGCCAGGTTCTGAGATGGGATGGTGCAGTGAGCTAAATAACGGTGATGGATCAAGCCCTGATCTTTGGACTGGGTAAGAGTGGTCTGCTTAATTCAGACACTCTGTTCATCACCACCCCCTTTTCTGAATCGTTTTTGGCCACTATAGGTGTGGCAGGGTATACTTAGACATGAGTCCCTTGCTCACTGCACCATTAGGATTCAAGCAAGCCGGGCCGACGGCTGAAATGCCAGAAACCGGTCCCCGGAAGCTTGTCTCCTTTCTGGTGAAGAATTGGCTTGGTAGTTTAGTCTGCCCTGTTCCCATGATGCACTGGGCCAGGGACAGACTGATTTGCATATAGCCAGGTTCTGAGCTGGGATGGTGCAGTGAGCTAAATAACGGTGATGGATCAAGCCCTGATCTTTGGACTGGGTAAGAGTGGTCTGCTTAATTCAGACACTCTGTTCATCACCACCCCCTTTTCTGAATTGTTAGCAATACTGAGCGATCAATTGCAGTATCTTGTTCAATAAAAGTAACATACTCCTGTGCGCCAAATCCACTCACCGTGCTGCAGAATGCCCATTTGACAGAAGAACAGAAACTTGTATGTACAATAAAATATCACTGCATAAGGTTAATGCAGGGACTATCTGATCAGCCCTGACCCATGAGGTGCACAGAATGGATGAGATGTACTGGCTAAAATGTGTTCGTTTTAATCCTCGCTTTGGCACTACAGCAACATACTCTGAGATACACAGCAAATATAGTATCACTGCGCCTGGAATTCTAAATACAAAGTACTGTACAGTGTTTGGTCTAGTAGCAGTTCCAGGATCTCGCATCCGGATTGGGGTGATCTTGTTTCATCAAAATGACACATGCTGTCCTATGTGCAGCACCTCGTGTTACAGAAATCTTCTTCTCTAGAAAAGCATCCCATTGCTTCTCTGTACCGAGTTCTGTGCTATGTTTAAATACATTTAAAAAAAATCATAATCATTTTTTCTCCATGTAGCTCCTTCAGCACACCTTTTCTCATCTCAGTAGTACTCATTTTATCAACCTCAGAAGAGTGAAGGGCAGAGTGGAACGCACCTGGACCCTAACCAGTGCCCAATAGATTACAAGCAGAGCTCTGACACATTACAAGCAGATCTCTGTGGTACTGTATACATTTGTACCACATTAAAAGCATGCTTTACCTCCGTGGTATTCAGCAAATGTACCTCAAAAGAATGAACAACTGAATCAGACCTGTGATGTGCAGATCCCTGAAGAGAGTACAAAACACACCGAGCCAGTCACCACTGACAGTCTCAAAAGACAGCTCCAGGACATTATAGGCAGGAATTGTGAATTTGCTCCTAAGCAGAAAGGAGGATAAGGCAGGCAGGCTGGTTGGGACCTCTGAACTTGCAGTAGACAAACAAGTCACCCCACTAACCTAACTAGCAGAAACAATAAAGCCTTATGGGGTGCCAGTTACAATGGCTGCTCCTGGGCCCCAGATGTATATGGCCAGAAGGGCCTACATCTGGAACCTGAAACAACAAACTGCTATAATTCATTGTACACAGGGAGCAGGGATGAAGACTCAGGAGTGTCATCCAGTAGTCTTATCTAAAAGATGTCATAGCAAAGATGGACTGGCTTGGAGGAGAAGTGAGCATTCCCAACTGGTCGTGTATAGACAGGTCCTTAGGGCTTGGGCCGAGCCACTCACGTGCCAGGTAGAGTGGATGTTAACAAAGAAGTGAGAAGAGTTAACGTGTGGAGCTCAGCACAGAAGGCAGTGAGAGGACGCCTATCAGCAGTGAGCATGTACTCAGCAGGTAGTGAGGCAACGCTCATAAGGCATGAATTGCCATTCAGAAGGCAGGGAGTGGCGGGTCAGAAGGCAGATACTTATTAAGCTGGGCCTGTAAGTTTGCAACAGGCAGCGAGTAGGTGCTGGGCAGGCAACCAACAAGTGCTCAGCAGGCAGTGAGTTGCCAATCAACAGACAGAGACTGGACACCAAGAGGCATGTGCTAATCAACAAAGAACAGAGGTTCACCAGCCAAAGAGTAGCTGCTTTGGAGGCATTGAATGGCCATTCAGGAAGCAATTGGGAGGTAGATACTCAGCAGGCAGTAAGCAGGAACCTACACAGGAAGAGAGCAGGAAACTCAGAAGACAATGAGTGGCATTCAGCAGGACATTACAATGAACTCAGCAAAGATCAAAGAAGCAGTGAGAGGATGCTCATCAGGCAGTGAGCAGGTGGTAAGCACGAAATCAGCAGACACTCAGCAGGGCATTAGCAAGTACTACAAAAACTGTTAAGGAAGCAGTGAGTGGATGCTGAGAAGGCTCTAATCAAGAAGCAGGGTGAGACACAGCAGGCAGTGTTTGGCTCAGAGCATGGAAACTCAACAGGACATTAGTGTATGCTCAGCAGGCAGTACACTGATGCTTGGGGGACAGTAAGTAGGCAGCAAGTAGGTGCTCAGAAGGCTAGTAAATGTTCCGCAGACACTGATGGAACCTTCTGCAAGTCAGGTGTGGAGGCAATGAGCGGACTCAGCAGGCAGGTGACAGTCAACATTTAGGGGATACTCCGAAGATGGTGAGCATGTGTGAAGGAAAATGGACAATAATGATTATAATGGGCTCATAGCAGTCAGTGAGTGAAAGGTACAGAGGTAACAAGGCAAGAATCGACAAGATGCTTAAGAGGAAGCTAAGGAGGTAGTGAGCAGACTCTCAAAGGACAGTAAGGGAACAAACAACAGATGATACGTGGAGGCAGTGTGGGTATACTTAGCAGCAAGTGAACAAAGTCTCAGTAGGTAGTGTGTGGAAGTATTGCAGAAGAAGCTTGCCAGCACATCAGTGGACGCTAAGCAGGCACTGAATTAAGACAGCAGGTTGCTAGCCGGTGATCCACAAGCAGTGAGTGGGAACTCAACAGGCAGTCCTAATCACCATGGTAAGGGGGTGTACAATCAACTAGCAAAGGGGGAAAAATCAGCTGGCAGGGAAGAATCAGACAGGTAATGCTATGTGGAGGCAATGAGACGGTGCTCAACAGAAAGCTAGGGAATAGTAGGTGCTGAGTGACTTCTCGACAGGCAGTGAGGGAACATTCAGCAGGCAGTATGTGGACAGATTGTGTAGAAGCTCAGCAGGAAGTGAGCCAGTTCTCAACAGGCTAAAAATTAAGGTTAAGCAAGCAGCTAAGTGAGATCCCAAATGTTGGTGGGATAATGCACATTGAGTGGATGTGCAGCAAGCAATCAACAAAAGCAAAGGCACGTTCTGCGTGCTCCCCAACCAGTGCATGGATGTCCTTCTAGGCTAGCAGGGAGAAGTCAGTCAGCACGCAGTGTGTGGATGCACAAGAGGTAGCAAATGAATGTTCATTGTGTAGTAAGAGCTCTGTCATCAGGCAGTATGTGAGTGCGCTGTAAGCAGCGAGTTGACTTTCTTCAGGCTGTGTGGAGGTTGAACAGGCATTTATCACATAGTGACTCAAGAAGTCCTTGCTCATGTAGTGAATGGCTGTACATCATGCAGTAAAAAAAAAGTGATGGTATTCTCTGAGCCGACAGACGCTCACACTGCAGTGTATTAATGTCCATAGCCTTCTTATTTCAACTGGACACTGACTGGGTGAAAAGAAGTGTCTCGTTAAACCAACTATTTAAAGCATCGCTAGGATACTCCACAAAGTCTGAGCGCTATAAAAAAGGCTTTAACGCTTCCAAAGTTAGCATGTCTTCAGGCACCAGTCTACAGATCAATTGTTTCCCTTTTCCCATACTTCCAAAAAATATTTTTAGGTCGAGCCTAGAGCAAGAGTGCATGCACTGCTCTGCGAGACTTCTTGTGGTTGAGTAGCGAATGGAAGCCCCGCCTACTCTCTCCCCATAGTTGCCATTGGCTTGTGTCATTGTTTGTCCTAAATGCTGGCTTCTGATTCGTTAATAGGCTGGTTAGTCCCTCCTTGGTACCGCCACCTCTTCCTTTGTCACCTGCCATGGCAACTGGCACCTTTACTTCTGTTGTTACACAGTATGTGGTATTTAGAACTTAACCACTATTTTCTTTATTCAGTTTCTGCTTTGGTTTCTTCTTTACCCCCACCCTCCCGTTGCTGCCCCTTGTTTATCCCCCACACCCACCCTCCTTCCAGTTGTTCGTGCCATCTCCCTCCCCCTCCCCGTCCCCCACCCGCCCTCCTGTTATCCGCGATGCCTACCATTTGCAATACAATAGGTCTCACATTTATGCGAGTTTAAGCTATTGGCATTGTAAACGACAATGCCTTTTATTTATGTTTTGGTTTCTAAAACATAAATAAAACACATGGTCATTTACAATGTTAACAGCTTAAACACGCGTAAATGCAAGACCTATTGCATTGCACATGCTTGTTCATATAGTGCGTGCCTTCGTCACGGGACAGCATTTCACGATGGATAACATGGAAAATGGAGACTAACCAGTATCCACAGTGGACTGTTTTAAAGCAGTGGTAGTGAGTATTTCACTTAGATGGTCCATTACACATTGCAAGCTTCAAAGATGGCAGTATATTTGTGTATGTAGGTATCTATGCTAAAGTCTGCTTTTTAAAATAAATCACAAAAGACTGCTATTCAGTCCGTTTCCCATCACTCACAATTTGCTTATTACAACTCACTTCATACAAAGCGTCAGCTGCCACTACCGATGTGGATGCCCAGGGTGGTGGCAGGGTTCCATAACCAGGGTAGGCCCTTGATGTACCAGAGACCCTGAGAGCCGACGGAGGATGTGCTGGCACTCATTGCCCGCATCCTGCACCCTGAGAGAGAGGCAGAAAAGTTTAAAGACAGAGTTTGTGCACCTAGCCAGAGAATAGAATGCCTGCCTACAGTCAAGCACTTAGAGTGACAACATAAAGAATGATCTCTGCGATGACGCAAGACTCCACAACACACTCAACTGCATAACACCCACCGAACCTAAAAACAATGCAACATGGTCAACCTTTGAAACCTACTCCGAAGAAGAAATAGGCAAATTGCTCAACACCTTGAAACCTTCCAATCACCTCACGGATCCCCTCCCTGCTAACGCTGTCAAAGATTTCATCCCACTGCTCCTTCCTCTCTGGACTAAAATCATCAACAGCTCGCTCCAAGAAGGAACCATCCCTGACTCCCTCAAAGTTAGACAAGTCACACCTTTGCTAAAGAAACCTACTGCCGACCCGTCCGACCTAAACAACTACCGTCCCATTACCAATATTCCCACTCTCGCCAAATTATTGGAAAAATGCGTTCAACTACAACTGACTAAACACATCGACCTGTTTGATCTCCTCAACCCGCATCAATCAGGCTTCTGGGCAGGACACAGCACTGAAACTGCTATGACTCACATAATTGACGACGCCCTTCAAATCCTAGATCAAGGTGATACCTGCCTCCTCATCCTGCTTGATCTCTCTTCGGCATTTGACACTGTCAAACACGAGAAATTACTCGATCTTCTGAGCACAAGAATGGGTCTTTCTGGGACTGTTCTCAAGTGGTTCACCTCCTTTTTACACAACAGGTCGCAGAAATTCAAGAGTAACAACCTGATGTCCTCTCCAATACCTGTGTCTTTAGGCGTCCCCCAAGGATCTTCCCTATCTCCAACCCTGTTCAACCTAGTTATGGAACCTCTCACCACCTTGCTTCAAGCATCCAATGTACTTTTTCACATGTACGCAGATGACACCCAACTATATCTCAAATTACAATCCCCCAACGACATTTTACTACTGAACTCCACGATTAGAAGCACCCAATCCTGGCTTGCTGATAATCATCTCAAACTCAATGCTCTGAAAACAGAATTCCTGCTGATCGCACCTCCCGCGAAGATCCCCATCACGCAAACCTGGCTTAAACAGTTAACGGCACTCAATGTCCAACCCATCATAGTGAACTCAGCGAAATCTTTAGGCATAACCCTCGACTCCAACCTTAACATGCAGCAGCATATCAGCAAAGCCACTAAGGGAGCGAACTTCCAAATCAATACACTGAGGAAACTTAAACCCTTCCTACCAGCCAAAGACTTCCAAACTGCAGTACAAGCTTTAGTAATCCCACGAATTGAATACGGCAGCACCGCCCTCTGCGGTCTCCCGTTAACCAGCACTGCACCCCTAAGAGCCTCTCTAAACGCTGCAGCCAGACTCATCACTGGATCAAAAAAACACTCGCACATCACACCTGATCTGAAAATGCTGGACTGGCTGCCTTTTGAAGCCAGAATACATTTGAAAATCGCCTGCATGACACACAAGGCTCTACATCTGAGCTCTCCCGGATACCTCACTCAGAAGCTGTCAATCTCTGGCGGCTCTAGAAACACTAGAGGCACAGACAATCTTCTGCTAAAACCTCAAAGATTCCGGAAGGTAAAAACCTATAAACGCTCTTTCTCAGGAATGGCACCCAGGATCTGGAACTCACTCCCTCCTGAAACCAGGCTCATCTCCTCCTTCACACTCTTTAAGAAAGAAGTAAAAGCTATTTTTATGGCCAAATACACTTTACCTATCAGCTTGGATTTGGAAAGACCCTACTCTGACCTGTATTACTTTGTTCGATCTCTATGACTATGTATTTCACCTTGAGCCATTTTGTGTTGGAGTAACACCTCGATTATGTATTTCACCTGAATTATTGTCGCTACTAACTATCTACGCACACATTTAATTAGCTGTTCGAACTCTATGAATATGTATCTTACCTGTATGATTGATGCCACTGACTATCTATGCACACATTTAACTGTTATACTTGTACTATTTATTTGCTGTACTACTTATGGGTAACCCCACTCTCTTGCTGGCATTCCCAGCCGTGTAAAGCGCTCTGATATCTGCAAAGATCCTGTTCGCGCTATATAAAACTTTCAAAATAAATAAATAAATAAATAAATAAATAAAGAGTTGGTGACAAGTGAGCCAATCAAGGCAAGCCTAGAAGGTGAGGCCCAGTGAACACACACATAGCCTCAGAGACTACCGCCTGCCCTAAAGCCAGGCACTCTTGCAAGAGGGCACTCATAGGAGACCTGTTACCATCATTACCAAGCCTTCCACCCAGGGCCAGGGGGATAAAGGTGTTATTCATGACCCACCCAACACAGTAGAGGCCAAATATTGTAAAAACTATACCAATTCTACTTCACCCCTATATGCACAGAAACTCAATTGTTAATTCACATTTCATTCAAAGCTAACAGTCAATAATCATCAATGCAAGAACATGTATCCTAAAAAAAGGGTACAGCGTGCATCTGCCACACCTCTACAGTCAGGGAGAGGTGCATTAGGAGAGCAACAGGCGTACACAATAATGGAGATTAATACAACCTATAAACTACAGCTATTTATTACCCAGTTTCTGCGATTCAAATGCAAAACTTTAGAGTTGTACTGGGAGGTATCTATCAGTCCATTCACATTCTTGGTAGTCTCCCAGAATGACATTTGGGGTCTTTTCCCCATAGTGCCGTAGGTGCCCAGTTGCCATATACGGTGGTACGAGAGTGAGCACAAGTCCCACTCCTGTCTGCTGATATAGGAGACATTTATGATCTATGTGGAGAGGGTGCATACACCCTGTAAATCTCACTCATTGTGAAGATGAATCCCGGTCGTGGGGCACAAACCTCTGGAGAGTTTGTTCTCCATGCTGCATCCTGTGGTATGTTGCTAACCCTAGTCAAAAAGGATGATCATCCTTGAGTTATTTTGAAGTCATCTGAGGACTCCTTCTGGACTATTTCAATAATGATCTGTGGAACTTATGTCAAACGATCCTAAAGTATGCGTAAAGGGCGAATTATTTAAATTGAATGACTCTACAGTAATCACAATAGCTAGTCCAGGATGGTGTTGTGATTACTTCAGTGGAAAACATGTAATGATCATTTACTGTTGCAGGATGATCCATGATGACTTCATGCTAATTCGATGACATGTATTGCTCCACAATGATTTCAAGACCGAGATATAGTACTCCAGGACAGTCCCCTAATGACTTCGGAATGGGCCTGTATTTCTTTTGGTGGATCTCCAAAACTGTAATGTACACAGGTTTTTGCCAAAATGCTAACATTAAGAAATCCACTTTTTTCCTTTTAATTTGCCTGCAGAGCACATCATGGCTACAAAAAAAACAATAACTGTTGCGTGAGCGGTCTAGACAAAAGGTTGGATTTCTTGACGAACCTAAGAAAACTGCTTGCAAAATGAAACAAGGAGGCCTGCACTGTCATACCAAATGGGTTTCCAGCATCCAATCCAAAGGGTCTACCACAGGGGCGTGTTTTGATTGGCTGTCAGCCAGTCTGAATTGCAGAAACAGCACCAGTTGCCAGAGCCCTGTGATTGTCGTCTACAAAGCCATTCAACCTAGCATTATATTGGTCCACCCCTATCATAGACTGCCACTAGAAGAGTTTGGCAAGCAATTTCTTCATGGATTGTTGTAGGATACTGATGGCTGTACACTAATTAGGCCTGAATATAGACCGCTTTAACAATCTCTAGACCATATATTATTAAAATAATTTCAAGTACAGAAGAATAGAGTAAGCATTTAGCCAAATCCCCTTCTAGCACTGGCCTTCATATGTTTTGTCTTAAAGATGTAAAAACTCATAATCCCCATTACTTACTGCCCTTAAAAATTAAGGGGAGTCCGAGTCCCATAGCCGTAAATTAGGGCTAGGGAAATAACGAGATTTGTATACATGACTCGTAATAGGAGCCTTTCAGCACTAACTTAATGTTCTGACTCCTTTTCAAAATACTCTGCTATAAGGATACAGCTTAACTCTGCCAATGTAGTCTGTTCATCAAATGGGTCCCAATGTCAGCTTCCATGCTGTAGTCGCCCAGATCTTGATTTATTGTTCTATTTCCTTTCTAGAACAGCGGGGGCAACAAAGACAAAGTTACCTAACTATTACCCAATACTTCCTCTAACAGAAAGGCAGACCTTATGGCTTTGCCAATGCTTTTTTAGCTGTGCGTGGTAAACAGAAGTTGACCCTGGAAAAGATTTACCTTGAGATCGGATTCCACTACCACAGAAAACTCACCCAGCCCTTCCCATGAGGACTTTAGAATAATCTCATACTACTCCAGGATGATGTGACATTTACTATTTTAGCAGTTTCTTTCCGAGTACCACTTTTGCTATTATGGCTCAATAGCGCTAGTGTGTTAGGTTAATGCATGGAACAATGTAAATGAGTGAAAGTACGTTTATGTGTTAGTAGCATCAAGTGGATGACTGGTGCCGGGATAGTTGATTCGAGTGTTTGAGACAGTAGGAGAGGTATATTGTGATACTCCGTGGTTGAGTGTCTGTGAGTGACCTAGTACGATGCTGCAGCTGAGCAGGTGGTCTGACTGAGGGATGCTTTGAAAGAATATGGCAAGTGACTGAGTTGGGTGATTAGTCTCGTAGGTATTAGCGATTGAAATATGTGATGGAGAGCGGTTTGCTCAAATTCTGAGAGTTGCCATGGACCTTGTGGCTAGAGGAAGAAATTATTTGTTTGCTCTAAGAAATAAACTATATAAATGAAAAAAAGCTTTCAATTCCAAAGTAAATCGTGATCTTAGGAAATCAGCAAAAATGGCAGATGGAACAGGAGCCCACAACATCCCAAAATGCAAAGAAATGAAAAAGCACTCTAGCAGCAGGGTGAAGTTGCAGCTAAAATTGGAGACAGAGGTCAGTCAGTCTAAAAGGCACAATCCTGTCCTGCAGTAGAACTCAGGTGAAGCATGGGCCTGGCAATGTACCTAAGAAACCACCAGCCATGTAGGACCTGGCTTGATAGAGAGACGGCAGACCACTATCCTGGAGTGAGTTAGTCATACAGACAATGGAGCAAAGAAAATCCAAACAAGAGCTCAGCCGTCCCCGACTTCAGCTGGCAAGCTCCCTTACCTCTGGGCCTACTGGAAATTAATCCTACTTAAAATAATAGTGAGACACAGTTGAAACCATAAAAAAATCAAATAAAGCAGCTGAGAGTTAACAAGTGATGCTGAGGTGAGTGATATTTCAAATGGTGTAACAGGACGATAGGGAGTGAATGGAATAAACCAATAGTGAGGGCTATGATCAGTTTGTTAGGATATGTTGAGGCCTAGGGGCACAGGTAGCTGCGGGATGTTATGTGATGCCAGGTGGTATGTTTCAACTCTAAGGTGTACAGTAAGTGCGTAGGTGGGTAGTGGTACGGCTTTGTTATACTGTGAATGACTGTGTTGAGCGACTATCTGGTATAAAATTCCACAAAACCTGAGTTTTATTAGTGTTCAATTTGTATCCAGAGAAAGAACCAAATTTCCCTGCTTCTTGTATAATTAATTCTAAAGATCGACCTGGGTCCGTAGTAAAAATGGCGATGTCATCAGCATAAGCATTTACTTTTAATTCAATAGATCCTGGAGATAGCAGTAAGATTCTTTGATTCATCAATAAGACCCGAATAAAAGATTTGAGATATAAAGCGAACAATAATGGAGAAAGGAGACATCCCTGGTGCGTACCCCTATTTACACAGAAAGATCTAGACTGTAAGCCAGCGTAACTTAGTTTGGCCTGAAGTAGGTGATAAAGAGCTTTTACCGACGCCAGAAATTGGCCGGAAATCCAAAATGCAATATGAGTAGACCAGAGACAGCCCCATGCCACCCGATTGAAGGCTTTTTCCGTGTCCAATAATAGGATGCCTAGGTTGACACGAGTTTGTTTAGCTAAATCAAATGCCATTATTGCAGTATTAATATGGGTCGACGTATCTTGACCTACTATAAATCCGTGCTGTTGGCTAGAGACCAATTTGGACATCAAGGGAGTAAGACGGTTTGAGAAAATATTAGCATATAGCTTAGCATCAGCATTAATACGCGAAATCGGACTATAAGATCCGCACTCCTCTGGTGGCTTTTTCTTGTTTAGGAAAAAAATATATTGGTAATATCCCATTAAGGTGGTACAGTATGATAACTTTAATAAAGAGTGGGGTTATAATGTTCTTGAAAATGTTATAGAATTCGATAGGTATCCATCTTCACCCAAAGCTTTACCCGAAGGAAGTGATGACAAAGTCAGATATCTTCTGTTGATATCTCTAAATCAAGCTGAGTAATATCCTCAGCTGACATTGAAGGAAATATTGCATTAGATAAATAACTAACAACCTCATCTATCACTATTGGGTCTGATGGGGCATAGAGATCTTAATAAGTAATTTTCAACTTTGTTAAGTCCATTTTGGTACACTTGTAGCCCACAGGAGGAAGGGGACTCCACATTATCCTGTCCTTATAAAAACTTTACCTTTCCCCAAAACGTGCTTGCTAATCCTACAGATTTAAACTGAATATAAGTAGATAAAGAAGTCATCTTTATCTACTTATATTCAGTGACCCTTGTATTTTATTATTTGTTGTCTCTTTTTTTGCATATTTATGTAATGATTACATTTTAAATATGATCAGAATATGTCTTGTTAGGTACTTGTTGTTGTGAATTTTGTTTTAAAATTAAGATATATCTGTATGAATTAAATAAAATGATATGTTTTAACTGTTCTTTGTTGGTACACTGAGTTTCTGTCGATTAATCCGAATGTGTAAGACCTGATTTTAGACAGGTGTTTAGTTGCCTAGGAATTGTTACCACTTCAAGCATTTCCACTGTAGGCCTCAGACAAATGTATTTTGTCCTTCATTATTTCCTTCAAACAAGAATACATTGCTGACTTGATTGCTGTAGTATTATCACTGAAGTTTCTTTCCTATAGTCTGAATATCCTCTATGAATAAATGTTTCAGCTTTGTTGCAAGCTAACGCGGAAGCGAGCGCGCGGACATGCTTAGTTGTAAGTGTGCTTCCTATTTCCGAGGTAAAAAGAATATTATTGTATATTCTTAGCCTTGACCCTTCCAGGTAGGTTGCTACCCCTCCGCACAGCACCGCCTGTGCCCGTTCTCTCCCTCGCTGTCCCAGTGTCTCTGCCCGGTTTTTCCTTCTGCTCCCCTCGCGGCCCCCGTTTCTCTCTGCCCGTTTTGCCTTCTGTTGCTTAGCTGCCCCTACATTTCAGTGAACTTTCTGCCCTTTCTTGGGACCTTTCTGCCTCTGTTACTCGTTTCCCCCCATTTTTTTGTGACCTTTCTGCCCTTTCTTGTGAGCTTTCTGCCTCTGTGCCACTCGTTTCCCCGTTTTTTGTGACCTTTTCTGCCCTTTCTTGGGACCTTTGTGCCTCTGTGCCACTCGTTTCCCCCCGTTTTTTCTAACTTTTCTGCACTTTCTTGGGACCTTTGTGCCTCTGTGCCCCTTGTTTCCCCCCTATTTTTTGTGACCTTTTTTGCCCTTTCTTGGGACCTTTGTGCCACTCGTTTCCCCCGTTTTTTGTGACCTTTTCTGCCCTTTCTTGGGACCTTTGTGCCACTTGTTTCCCCCTTGTATTCTTGTGACCTTTTGCCTTCTGTTTCCTTTGTTGCCCCTCGCCGCTGCGTCCCTGCCCCCCTGACTGCCCATTCGCTACCCCACCTCCCGCCTCCCAGCTGCTCCTCCCTCCCACCTCCCCATATAAGCCGGCCGCTGCGCAGTGAGGAGAGTGACCCTTGACCCTTCCAGGTAGGTCGCTCCCCCTCCGCACAGCACCGCCTGTGCCCGTTCTCTCCCTTTTTTGTGGCCTTTCTGCCCTTTCTTGTGACATTTGTGCCTCTGTGCCACTCGCTTCCCCCCATTTTTTGTGACCTTTCTGCGCTTTTTTGTGACCTTTGACCCTGCTCGCTGGCAGGTTGCCCCACGCCGCTGCAGGTCACCTGACTGCCTGGTTCCTGCCTTCCTGCTGCCTCCTTGTTTCCTGGGTTTTTGCCTCCCCTATGCCCTGTGCGCCATGCCCGTCTGCGCCTGGACCGCATCCAGCGCCAGAACCCCTGGATCCCGCGAACGCCACGACATCAGAATCCACTACGATGCCAGCACCCTTCACGCACTTAATCCCAGCCGAAACCACACCTGCTTCCAGGCCGCCCTGAAACGGACCCTTCTCCTGCCACACCTGCAGCTTCACCTGCGACAGAACCACCAAACCTCCAAGGACTGGACCAACCACCTCCGCTGCATACTCCTCAACACCCGCTCCACACGCAAACAAGCCGCTGAGCTCCGGGATCTGCTCGACACCTCCGCCCCAGAAGTGGCCTTCCTGACCGAGACCTGATTGAACGACTCCTCGGGGCCAGACTTCGCCATAGGCATCCCAGACAGCTACAAGATCACCCGCAGGGATTGCGCCAATGGAATCGAAGGAGGAATAGCCATCGTCAACAAGTCCACCCCCAAGGTCGCCACCCACGCAGATGACACCCTCAACACCGCCGAACAGCTGCACTTCCGGATCCACACCGACCCCAACACCACCCTCAGAGGAACACTCATCTACAGACCCCCCGGATCCCGGGCTCAGTTCAATGACTCCATCGCCGACCTCGCGAGCACCCACAAACTCGCCTCCACGGACTACATCCTCCTCGGGGACCTGAAGTTCCACCTCGAGAACAACAACAACGCCAACTCTGCCACCCTGATCGACAACATCGCCAACCTCGGCCTCAGACAACTCCTCACCGCACCTACCCACGCCGCCGGCCACGCGCTGGATCCCGTCTTCTCCACAGGCTTCCACGTTGCCTTCGACCACACCACCGAACTCCACTGGACCGACCACCGCAGCATCCATTTCACCTTCAAGAAACCAACCACGTACTACCGCACCCAACAGCTGCCTCGCCACTGCTGGAGCAAAGTCACCGAAGACCAGCTGATCACCTTCCTCACCAAGAACCCACCCACCGACCCCACCAACCCAGACGCCGCAGCCCGAAACCTCAGACAGTGGATCGACGACTGCGCCAACACCCTTGCCCCGCTCAAGAAACCCTCCAACAGCCATGCCAACAAGATAGCCACCGTGTTCACCATCGAGCTCCAGACCTCTAAACGTGCATGCCGGAAACTGGAGAAGACATGGCTCCACGAATGCACACCGGACAACCACACAGCCCACAAGGACGCCACCACCTCATCAGATTAGCCAAGAGATCCTCCTTCAAAGACCACTTGGATAACAACACACACAACAGCAGCAAAGAGATCTTTAGCATCGTAAAGCAACTCTCCAACCCCCAGCGCCAACGACATACCGCCCTCACAAAGAACTGTGCGACTCACTAGCCATCTCCTTCCACCGCAAGATCGCTGACATCCACGACAGCTTCAACACCACGACCGGCCCGACCGCCAGACTCCACCTCCCCTGTGAACACCACCAGCGCCAACCGCCTGACCTCCTGGTCCAACATCAACGAGGAGACACGCAACGTCATGAACTCCATCCACTCAGGACCTCCGTCTGACCCGTGCCCACACCACGTATACAACAAGCAGACGCAGCCATCGCACCCATCGCACCCCAACTACGGAAGGTCATCAACATCTCCTTCAAAACAGCGACATTCCCGGAAAGCTGGAAGCACACCGAAATCAACGCCCTCCCCAAAGCGGACCTCGAGGACCTCAAGAACTTCCAGGCCATCTCCCTGCTCCCGTCAAAGGTCATCGAGAAAATAGTCAACATGCAGCTGGCCCGCCACCTGGAAGAGAACATCATCTTGGACCCGTCCCAGGCCGGATTCAGACGAAACCACAGCACCGAGACAGCCCTCATCACCGCCACACACTACATCAGGCGCCAACTAGACAATGGTGAAACATCAGCCCTCATCCTCCTGGACCTGTCAGCCGCCTTCGAAATGGTCTGCCATCGCACTCTAAAGACACGCCTCCTAGAAGCTGGAATCCAAGAGAAGGCTCTTGACTGGACCACGTCCTTCCTCTCTGGCAGAACCCAGAGCAGCCGCCTCCCACCCTTCCGATCCGAAGCCACTGACTTCATCTGCGGCGTCCCCCAGGGTTCATCCCTCAGCCCAATGCTGTTCAATGTATGTAAATATAAGAAATAAGAAATATAATAATGCTGTTCAATGTCTACATGGCCCCCCTCGCACAAGTGGCCCGCCATCACGACCTCAACATCATCTCCTACGCTGACGACACCCAGCTCATCCTCTCCCTCTCCAAGGACCCAGACACCGCCAATGTAAACCTCCAAGAGGGAATGAAGGCTGTCACCGACTGGATGAGGAGCAGCCGTCTGAAGCTGAACTCGGACAAGACGGAGGTCCTCATCCTCGGAACCACCCCCTCAGCCTGGGACGACCACACCGGGAACAGCACCAACACCCACCGACCATGCACGCAATCTAGGATTCATCCTCGACTCCTCCCTCTCCATGTCTAAGCAGATCAACGCCGTCCCTCCTCCTGCTACAATACCCTCCACATTCTCCGCAGGATCTACAAGTGGATATTGAAGTTAGATAAAAGTTCCTTGATAACCATACATGTTGTCGACAAGTTATGGTTATTGATTATTGTTGTTAGGTAGGCATTTTTTCACTACAGGTCCTCATGAAGGAATGGCTTCCGTCTCCAATTATGAGTCCCTATTAGCTCTTACCAAGATCTTTTGGAGGACGTCATGATTTGTAAGTGATTATAGAGTTTCTATGGGCCCAAACTCTGTGTTGTTGTGAATTATATTACTGATTAAAGTTTATTGTGTGGTGGGTAACGTGTCTGTGCTCGCAATTTTACACTGCTTCTGCTGGATAACTGCTCAAGACTGGAAAGTCTCCAGTAGCCAATCTTCTGCAACATTAGTGTACCCCAGCTAGTTTGGTAGGGGCATCCGTCATCGCCTTCTTTTAGTTCCAGAACTATTTGACCCTGTGCAAGAACTGAAGAATCTGGATGCTTGGGCTTGAGCACAGCACATACCTTGGAGAAGAGCTCCCTGATGCGCAACTGAAAAAGTGAGAAAGAAGAAGACAGAATTGGTTATCTATCTGTTACGTCTAAAGGCTAAAAATTAAGGTATGTGGTAAGACAAGTTCTCATCTACATACAAAGTCCAGCTAGTAGCACACACTCCAAGGATGACCTATGGTAATAGAGGGATGATGGACATGTTCTGTAACACCCTGTTCACCTGCACACTCCAATGTCACCCAATCCCAGTATGGTTTAGTTACGCAGTGAGCTCTCAGTCAGTGAATATAGTAATGTAAACCTTCTATGATTTTAAAATGGTGCTTCAACTTTCTATTGAAATGTAGTGAAAGGGGAAAATGTTTTTACAGCACAGCAGACAAAAAAAATCTCCAACAAGTGCCATGTAGGAATGCCAACAGTAATAACAATAACTTTGGCGATTCAATACACCTTCCTATCACTCATCCCCCCTCCTGTCTCCCAGCCTTGTCTACTCCCTACACCACCATCAGTTTCTTGCTCTCAGTTGCGACTCAAATCCAGATCTCTGACACCTCTCCTATCTCTGCCTGTAACTACCTGGCACTTAACTGTTTTTCCCTCCTGTTTATAACACTATACCCTCTTGTCCCCAAAACCTCTATGCTCTTCAGTCAATTATTTCGGGTTATCCTGCCAGCCATAATTACCATCTTCTGTGTTACCCGTCCTGTGCCTGTTCCCTCTCTCATTTATCCCTTCCATCACCCAACCTGTTGAGCATTTCAAAGTATTTCCTGTCACCTGTACACTGCATCTCCCATTTTCGACCGCCCCTAAATCAGCCACCTGTCCTAGCTTGCCTCCTATTGCCACCCACCCCCACTTAGGTCACTAATCTGCTCTCACTAATCCTTAACTCTGAGTTACCCATCACCTGCTGCAACCTGTTAGCCATCTCCTTGATGCCACTCAAGCTTAATCCATAAATTTACAATCTTGTCCTGCTTCAAGCACACCTCTTCCTTCCAAACCACTGAAAGGCTCACTCTTTATGTAATAGCACACAGTTCTACTTTTACTTACCAACCAGCCACCCTCCATTCCCAACCCCTTCTGTGAAAACCCTATTCATGATATCCATAACTGCCTCTCTGTCATTTCTTAACCACTCTGGTCGTCCTTCTTGTTGAATAATAACATAAAGGTGGGAGGGGGCCCGAGGGAGTTTAAAGACCAGGCAAAGACATGTCCTAACTTGAATATATAACACAAAAAGTGTTGATGGGTCTACATAAAGGGGTCTACACATATCAGGTGATCTCTTTCCCTGTCACTATATTTTATTTATTTTTGCACGTTCATTTTGCAGTAGCATTATTGATATTTAGGTCCTGATGAAAGCAATAGACACATTTGTCCAAATTATTTGCTGAAACATGTTGACCATCTTTTCTATCTAGGCAGCCATTTGTTAAGTCTGCCTTTTGCTGCTTTTTTAACATTGGAGAAGTGATCAGAAAACAGAATAAAATTTCGCTTTGCTCTCTTACCCAATTGTATCTTCACCATCACTCACATATATTTTTTTCTTCACATGCACTGCAAATCAGTCCCACATCTACCTACAAGCTAGTATCATCAATACTTAGACTGCACTGGGAACTACCTGGTCGTTTGGAGGCGATTAGATCAAGGTTTCCTTACTTTTCCGGTGGTTCTGCAAGTGGTTGGTCTTCAAGGAATCCCAAATGATGAAGGGCGGTTCCGTGTGGTGACTGAAGGGTATCCTTTTTAGATCAAATTATGATCAGGATATCTCTTAGTATTTCTAGTGTTTATTGGTTTTCACTTTCCATAGGTAGGATGTCACAGGACAGCGTGGATAGATATGTACATGTGTAGACCCCTTTATGTAGACCCATCAACACTTTTTGTGTTTTATACATCCTTCTTGTTGCACTACCAACCTCATCACCCTGTGCGTTTTGTTCACCCATCTTTTTTTGTTATCTCCAAGACAGCACAATAAATGGAATGCTAGCAGCTCACATCTAGTAATTTGCAGGTCATGAGTTTGAATCCCAAATCAATCGTCCATTCTTCAGAGATCAGTAAAATGAGTGGAATAAAAGAGGGTAATAGTTTCACCTGTTATTATAGAACTTACATATGGCATAACTGTGATACCAAGTGCCCTCCTCCTCTATTGGAAGACGGTGACGTTAGAGGGGGGAAGGCTGTACATGGTCTTCGTGGATCTGAGGTCAGCCTTTGACCTAGTCCCGCGTAGGAAATTGTGGGAGGTCTTGGAAAAGTTGGGAGTACCCCCTCAACTACTCAGCATCATAAGTAGGCTGCATGAGAACAACTATGCACAGGTGAGGTGTGAGAGGGATGGCAAGCTTTCGTCCAGGTTTCCAGTCCACCGAGGAGTCAGGCAGGGCTGTGTCCTGGCTCCGACCCTGTTTTGTCTTTTCATTAACAGCGTTATAGTGCACCTAAATAACGTTAAGGACAATGATGCCCCACTTCTGGCAGGCAGGAGGGTCCCGGCAATAATGTTTGCTGATGATACCCTCCTGCTTTCCAAATCCCCTATGGGGATCCAGAGGATCGTGAACGGATTTGGTCTTTTCTGTCACCAACACGGCTTGGAGGTGAACACAGAAAAGACCAAATTCATGATTTTCAACCCTCCCAACAAAGCCAGACCCAACCCCACTTTGGGAACCGCTAGCCTTGAGAGGGTTTCTATCTTCATATATTTGGGGGTAACACTCCAAGAAAACCTCTCATGGGAATGCCAGATAGCCAGATCGAGAGTTAAACTGTCCCAGCTATCGGGTGCAATTTTGAAGGTGGCAAATACCTCTACTTTTAAGCCTTTAAGCCCGGCCCTGGAAACATATAGGTCTCAAGCTAAGGCAGCAGCCATGTACGGTAGTGAGTTATGGGGCTATAAAGCAGGGAAAGACTTGGCAGGAGTAGAAAACAGTTTTTTAAGACGCCTACTTGGTCTCCTGCAAGGCACGCAACTCTTGCCCCTGAGACTAGACATGGGTCTTCCCTCCATTGCTGAAGAGCTTGTGTCAAAGCCCGTGAAGTTCTGGCACCGGCTATGGTCCACTGACGAACTACACCATTACAGACAGGACCTTATTCATGTCATGAGCCTGAATCGCAATAGCAAAATCCCCTGGCTCGCTTTCGTCAAGAACGAACTGCTCAGCATGAACTTGTCAGAGCTTTGGGATGATCCCGCTCGAGGTTGCCAAAGGATTTCCCGCAAAACCCTGACCCAATTGTACAAGGACAAGAGCCTGTCACTTATGGTAAATGCTCACAATAGCGGCTCCCTGACTGCGCGTTTTATGGAATCCATAAATTCTTATGTTTTTGAACCCTTCATGGATTTTATTTCTCCTGTACTGGCGAGGAAACTGTTTGTGCAATGGAGGTTTGGCACACTCCCCACTAAAAACTTCACTTGCAAATGGACCAAAGGGGGTGATAAACTGTGCCCATGCTGCAACACCCATGAGGAAGATGACCTTCATATAATGTTCGTATGCCCTGCCTATCACAGACCCAGGAAATACTGGATAGCACCGCTCTGCAGAAACCTGGGGTTCAGGAAGTACTTACAGGCATACAGGATTATGAAAACCAGTACTCTGGGCCACATTGTGTTTGCCGTATCTAAATTTCTAATGGCAGCATGGATTATTAGAAAGAAAATAGCCCTCTGAACCATGGTTCTGTCTTGCATCCTCTATTCCTCGCTGGACGAGAAGAGATTCTTTTATATGTATTTAATATTGTATTTTAAATGTATGTATTGTATATTTTTATTGCATCTTTTATGGTCTATATGGCCGAAATAAAGATTTTTGGATTGGATACCAAGTGCATAATAATAAAAAAGAACAAAGTATCATCAACTTTTGTTACTCCATAGGTAACCCTGGTTAATCACCCAATCCACCTAATACAAGTTCCATTCCCCCTCCCCCCCTCCCTAACCATGCAATGACTACTCCTACCCACTTGATAACACTGGGTTTCCTTCACTTGATGTAGAGGCAGAAGATTATCACAATTTTTGCCCATGCTTTTTCAATTCAATATTTAGTAAGTGCCAGACTCTGCTCTTACCCTCACATTGTGCCCCTGCCGTACACCACAAAGTATTGTAAATGCTACTGTGATCCTCTTAATGATCTTTTAGTACAATTTGCAGTGAATAATGGACAATTGCCAATCCAGCATTTACGTTTTTTTATCAACTTGGTTTGTATCACAAGCCTGAGGGTGTGATATACTATTACGGTATGGAGCAATGCTAGAGGACCGAGCCTTTCTCAAAAAATGGGATGTTGATGGGCATTTTTGGATGATGCTGGACAAAAGTAACCCAGTGTGCTACAGGGAGCTAACTGAGATTAAGGATTATGGAAAGAATGCACGTTGGACAGGCAATCCGATGAAAAATAAGTGGAGTAAAAGAACTAGATGATGGATAAGGTACTGACACTCAGGAGAGAGAGGTAACAGCTTCTCTAAAGAGCATATTACTTTAGGTTGCCAACACTGCCAATTTAGGAAGTAAACTACTGCTTTTATGAGAAAGGTAAAGCCTATTGATTTATGAGGGATGAGGGATTTATCATACTGCTACTTCTGGACTTACTGCCTGTTTGTTAATGAGACCTAGGATGACAACAGTAAATGTCACTCATAACAATCAGAAAACACTTCATCATTTATCGTGTTTGAACCTCATTTCATGTGAATTCTTGTGGTATTATGGTTGCCAACATCTTGACTACAAAAAATATTGTCCAACATACATATTGTAGGATGAATATTATGTTATCATTTACAAAAATGTCTCTTTTCTATTATTAACTCTAATTGGCAATATTTTTGTAAAAGATATTTAGGGCACAATATTTGTGTCAGACGTTATTGAAGCCATAATGTTATAGTACTTTTGTTCTTATGCAAGTGAAACCATGGCCCATGTTTTCTCTGTTTGTCAAGCTTATGCCAAACCTAGACGTACTTGGCTTAAACCTGCATGGGTCAACCTGGGTACTAGATCCAGCAGTGAGGCCTTTAGAATCCTAAAAACATCTGTCGAAGGCCCGACTGTGGTTGCTACTGCAAAGTTTCGGGGTTGGGTATGGGTGATTAGATGGAAAAATATGAGTTCTCTTTAAGTGTTTATCATGTTGATCTATTAAGAAACCTCCAGAAATGTGGTTAATCTTTTAAGATTTTTTTTTTTTAAACAATGCCAATACTTATTTTTTTTAATGTCTTTTTAATCATGGATCTGTTTTAACCACTTTTTTTTTATTTATTTATTCCTTAATTGTCGTATCTGGGGTCTCAACTACTGTATATAATGTGCGTTATTGTTACTTGGCCATTTTGTATATGCTGCTTTAACTTTTGTGGTTTTTTTAACAAACCGAAATAAAGTTTATAAACTGAAACTGTTATAGTACTATACTGATAATATTGGGTCACTGTAGACTACTGTAACATCACTTGAGGTTCTCTTGACTAAGTGCCCGTAACTTAAACGAGATTTCCTCACAATTTGATCTACTGACAAAGTAACTGTCTTCATATTTACAGAAGTTCAAAACCAAAAAGCAGGCATAACGAGAAACATCCCTGCTATTCTTCCAGACAAGCTCAACATCTCTGTTGGCTGGGAAGACCCGCAGGCAGGACCACCAATAGACTGGAGACTAAGAGTAAAATTTTAAAAAACAAAACACCAGACCTTTTTCATTTACGCAACCAGGAACTGAAACATCTGTGTCATTTAAGACCATCCCAGTGCTACTCCAATTTAGGAAGGAATTGAAGATGCATCTCAGCCCTAAGTCCTACCCTCTTCATTATTTATGTTAGGCCACTGGCATATGTGGTGAAATCATTTGGGTTATCATTAGTATTCGATGCAGATGGTACCCAGCTTACTATATAACTGTCTGCGGGGAATGAAGCTGGTTCCGTACTTTTTAAAAGCTGTATGACAGCAGTTGCTGAATGGATGCATTCTAAAGGCTCAAAGTTAAATGCAAAAAAAAACAGAGATTCTTCTGCAAGGGAAACACTTGCATGTGAGGGGTGATCATTGTTGTACCAGTGTACTAGGCTCTCCACCCAAACCTAAATTTGCACTTACAAATCTGGGCATCTGGTTAGACGATTCTTTATCCTCGAGCTAAAACTCAAAGCTCAGATTCTGCTTGCTTTGGCACCCTTAGAAGCCTAAAAAGTATTTTTTGCCTCTTTTGTCCTCTAGTGCTGAAGATGATCACTCAGTCTTTAATCATCTCACCCTTGACTACTGTAATATCTTGTATTTATATATACCAGGCAGGTAAAAACCAGACTGCAGATTGTCCAGAATGAGGCTGCAGGACTATTACACCGCCTGCCTAAGTTTTATTCAGTTTCTCAGCAAACCTACAGTCTGCGTTGGCATCCTGTACAGAAGCACATCCAGTTAAACGATTGATGTGTGGTTCACCGAATCTCCAATAAGCAGGGCAAACCCAGTTTGCTGCCTTTGCACCAGCCCTACAAGCTGACCAGGACATTAAGATCAGCGGGCTCAAATGTGGTGGGGTTACCCTGCTTCAGACTGGCGAGGAGCGGAGGACACTTCTTTTGAGTGATAGCTCCGTTGTTGTGAAATAATTGGCCTACACATCTGCATAAAATCCCTAATCACCTGTGTTTTAGTAAACAGTTGAAGACTTGGCAGTCAGCAGGCTGAGTTTTGTGTTGAAGCCCCTACTCGTGCATCCATGGCAATAAAAATCAGTAGAACATCAAATAAACTCTTCAAAGACCACGACATCACAATGGAGTAAACATCCAATAACCAGCTATCTCTCCTATCACTCATTAACTGTAACTGGCCTTTGACCTTCTACAGCACTTGCTGCCTTTGGCTAGGTTTGGAAAATACAAATATTACACATATACAACCAAACGGACATTATAGCTTTACTCAAACAGTTATGCATGACAGATAAACCGCCTAATAGACTCCAAAAAAACACCTAACATTTTGGCTTTTCTAACTTAACAATATGGACATTAATAACACTAACTTCACAAAAGAAGTTCTTTACAATCAAAGGAACATATTTTTGTATTAATAACGGAATTTCAGTCATCACAAAAGGTTCCATAATGTAGCAACATGGCTTTATGACAATGCAATTGGATTCAACAACCAAAGGGTAGTCCCGCTTCGAACGGTAACACAGCACCCTGGCATCCTAATAGGTAATTCTCATATTACAACAGGCCTTATAAAAGCACAAGATGGCTTCAATCCATCAAAATAAGGCTTTCATACTTCATAGCAGCGCTTTTCTGCATCATAAGCTGCATGCCATACCAAAACGACTGACATGACATTATGGCTTGGCGACAGTTTAATATGAATTTCCGCTTGTACAAGGCTTCCTGTAATCACGATGGGTCTCCCTGATATCACACTGGGGCCTCGTGATATCCCGATAATAATTCTGAGATGGAGATTGTGACACCAGAGTAGGACGGTCTGGTGCGTCCTGCCTCCTGTGTGATATGCTTTAGTAGCCTGGTTGGGTCTGACACGCCAAGTAACGCTGAGCTAAGGGCCACGATCTCCTAGATGTTAATCGAATGGGCTCACGACAGTCAAAACCACGCATATTTTTAGAGGCAGCCTTCCATGCTGGACTCTTCCAAATAACTCACCCGATGCAGACGGAGCGGGGCTCCCTCTTGTTAAACAAAGACCAGCTTGCTGCAGTCGAAAGGACGGACGGAAGTCTCACACCAATCTGTCCCGATCACACTACAGCAGGACCAACCCTATTTTCCTTCCCGCATAGACCGCCCAGAGTAGAAACTCTTCTCACTCTGTTACCCCCCAGATCCCGCTGCAGGAAGCCTGAGCTGAAGGAAGCAGACACCCAGGAAGCCCGGTCTGAGGAAAACATGGCAATAGAAATGGGACTGACTAGAAGCTAGTAATGCTCTTACATGGCGGCCATCTTAACCTAGTAACCAACCAAGAGATTTTATAATGAGGTAGCGTGCTAAAATACTTTTTCACAATTTGGGTATGCTTCCGACAAATTAATGTTTGTATTTGTTTTTGCAATTTTATATTGCACAGACACTGCCTGAAGACTTCTAAGCACTTTACAGCAGTAGCAGGCTACTTGGGCTGCAGCGAGTTACAGTAATTAGACTCGTACCTTTACAACGGTAGATGGTACCGGAGTTAATCACACGAGACAATCATAATTTATTTTATTTTATGCGTTTTTATATAGCGCAGACTTTACCCGAAGGTGTCAAAGTGCTTCACAGTAGGAACAGAACTGATACATGAGGAGAAACATTACAAATGAACAAATTACAAAAGCAAACGTTAAGTTACATGAGGCA
The DNA here is from genome assembly GCF_964263255.1 of Lissotriton vulgaris. NCBI lineage: Eukaryota > Metazoa > Chordata > Amphibia > Caudata > Salamandridae > Lissotriton > Lissotriton vulgaris. Next base: position 446,277,610 of record NC_141689.1, read on the forward strand.
AAAATGACAAGTGTGAGCAAACAAAACACAAGAGGTAGAAAATAGTGCATTACAGGTTGAAAAAGTGACGTGTGAAGGTTACAAAAGCGTACAAACAAAGTACAAATAGAGGTATAATACTGCAATACATGGCAGACACTCAAGCACAAGAACAAACGTTATGTAGGCAATGGTGGCACTTGTGCAAATATCTAAAGCAAACAAAATGAAAGAGGTAGCAAACAGTGTGTTACAAGAGAAAAGTGACGTGTGCATGTTACAAACGAGTACCAAACACAGGTAGAAGGATAATACTGCAATAACCAGCCCTGCCAAGTGTCACACATCCGGTGTGACTCTAACGCATTTTTAGTTACATTTCCGCATTACCGCATGTTAAAGGATTGTCACGCAAATAAGCGTATTTAAAAGCTAAGTGCATTATCAGTACTTGAGGTTGTCACTGTCAAGCCTGACTGTCAAGCCTGATTAAAACAGAGTCTGTGGCAGCTCCAGCAGGCTTGGGATTCAGCTGAGCTAACGCAGCTTTAGTACAATGTATCCTGGTTGAATGTAACTGCCCCGGCTCGGCTCTTACTGGCAGGCTGATGTCATCACGGTGAGACGTCACTGCAGAAGCGCGCGCAGTTTATTTTGGGCGCTCGATGCGGCTGGATAGTTTGCAGGCGGCGCAGCATGTCATCATCTTTAGAGGTAGTGCTGTCTATAACCGCGGCACCGTCCGCCGGCTTTAATCTGCTCGGGCACCACGTGCTAGCTATTGTTATTACCGCCCCCTTTGAATCATGAAATATCTTACTGTAGCCGATCGTCGCGGAGTGAAGTCAGTGACACCGGGGCCGCCTGGACAGACTGGAGGTGGAGGGCCCTTTTTCTGTGAGGTTAGTGACATTTTGCTATTGCCATATGTACGACTGGTCGTGGTCAGTGGGAGAGAGAGCCTGTGTGCGCGAATTTGAGATGCTGGCTGAGCCCCCACGTGCAGCTCCCTTCCACCGTACCTCGGTTATCTCTCCTCGGTGAAGCCTTGGGAGAGGTCGGGGGGCTCTGAAGCGACTGGAAAGGTTTTTTTATTGCTTGGTAAAGGAGCCCCCCACCCACTCCCTCATTGGGCCTCCTTGTTTGTTCAGAGCGTCACTCTTCCTCACAAGTAGAGGAAAAGAGATAAGAAGCAGCACACGAAGGCCACAGCGGATCTTTCACTTATTCAGAAACACTCAGTCTGCCCGGGTCAGGGCAGCTAACACAGCACATCAAACCCCACTAGCTTCTTTTTAAATAGAACAAACTGTGCCGTGTTTATTCACGACGTTCAAATAAATGCCATTGATTACTTTCGATTTATTAGGGCATTTTAAACTACAGAGAACTTTAACCATTTAAACTAATAAAAACAGACAGTACAAACATACCTGAGAGCGTACCCAGTTCTATGTGTGAAGTGTGGCTCATCTCAATCACGTGCCTACCCAGACACCTACTAGCAAATGCACTCCATTCTAGACTTACTCTGAGTTTGCCTATGCCCCTGTCACTCACACAGTACGTCTCTGCTTTGTTTTTTCAGTTTCGTTATGGCTCAGGTGGCTGTTGAGTGAGACTGAGTCACTCAGCTGATTATAATGACATTTTCAACCACTTCCAAGCTGCTTTATTGAATTTCTATAATTTTAGCTAGAGTCTGATCAATGGAAGTTGTTTATATTTCTTACGTTTTGCAGCAGTTAACTTAGTTTCTCGTTCCTCAAATGTGTGCAATTTCTGATATTATTGTTTCCCTCCTCTTCATTGCTTAATTTTGCTCACGAGACAGTGTCACTCATAGTCATTGAAATGTCACTCATAATTACTCTAAAATTATTAAAATGTCACACATAGCAATCTGAAACCTTGGCAGCTATGAATAACTGGTAGAACACACTGGGAAGGCACTTCCATAGTCATTGAGAAAAGGATTCTATATAATCCACACAGTTAAAGCATCAATGGCGGGCTCAAATGAAGAAGTTCAGGTGGAGAGATCACTTAAGCATACATTTTTAAATTTTTTTATTTAATGCAATTTTATGTAGCAGGAACTTTACCCAAAGGTGTCAAAGCGCTTTACAATAGAAGTAAGTTGCACAAGGAAATGTACACAGTAACAAGTTACATATACAATCAGGATTATTAAAAAATGAAAGGTGGCAAAATTAGGTTAATACAGGTATAGAATACATATTTACAAAGTTGAGCTCAAGTGAATGCTAAGTGGCCGTGAGAGTCATAAAATGGGTTGAATTATTCCTGGAAGTGTCTTTCAAAGAGAAGGGTTTTAAGATCTGTTTTGAAAGTCCTGATAGAGGCGTGGTTCGGAGGATTGGAGGAAGCAAGTTCCAAATTCTAGTCGCATTACCTGAGAAGGATTGAGCCATAAATCTTTCCCTTGTGAAAGTAGGAGGCTCGAGCAGTACGTTTTCAGCATTGTGTGAAGATCTAGACCCGCCTCAGATATTGAGCTTATTTGCCAGATAGTGAGGGTGGAAGTGTGCAAGGCTTTGTGGGTGATACAGGCAGTCTTGTAAATTCACCTAGCTTCGAAGGGAAGCCAGCGAAGACAAAACAGTAGGGGTGTGATGTGATCATTTCTTTTGACCCCATATACGAAACGTGACGCTGAATAGAAGATGGATTTTAGAGAGGAAAGGTGGGTTTTGGGGAGGCCAGCAAGGAGACAGTTGTAGTAGTCCAGTGTGGAGAGAACCAATGATTGGACCAAAGTTTTTAGGTCTTGCTCAGGAAAGAAACACCAAACTCCCTAGACAACGTTCATTCTTGGCGATGGTATTGATATGGGAATGTAGGTTGAGCCTTTTGTCTTGGTTGATGTGTAGGGATTTGGTGCTGTCAACAATGATATGTTTGTTGTTAAGTATGTTCAGATTTCCCAGCGGTTCCAAGTAAAAATTGAACAGGGTGGGAGCAAGAATCGACCTTTGAGGTACGCCTTGTCCTACAGCCATTGATTTTGGAGGAGCCAGGTTCCACGTTCTAGATTTACTCTGGAACCCTCTGCCGATGTCTCTTTTTGTCTGCATGAAAGTGTGGAGGGGAGGAAGAATCTTTAGCCAATTTACTCATCACTATTCCAATGAACCATAACTCAGAAGAATCACAGACTCTCAACTTGAAGTTAGTTTGATTTACTACAAAGCCTATAATTGGACATACAAGCACCTCAACACGAGGGTATAGAACTACATTGAAACTAATACAAAGCCAACCCTACGTGTGAAATTAAGTCAATGAAGCGTACACAGAATAATCAATTCCAGAATCAGGACACAAAAGATGACAGCTTCAATATCGAGCATCCCCTTCATTTGAGGTTTGTAAGTAAAAAGCATTAGTATGTCTCAAATCTATCACTATAGTGACATCCCTACTTAGCGTTTCCCCGAAGCAAGTTCTGAAAAGGTGTCAGCGCGTTCACGCGCGGCGGTCGCGCCCTATGCGCGCCGAAGGTGCACCAAAGGTAAGCCCGTCTACGCCCGTCCGCGCCTGGACCGCGCCCAGCGCCAGACCCCCTGGTCCTCGCAAACCGCACTCATCCCGCATAACGTACGACACCGCCACCCTCCTAGCCCTTAACCCCGGACGCACATCACAATGCTACGAAGCTGCCCCAGGACGTACCCACGGCCCCTTCGCCTGCCACTCCTGCAAGTTCGCCTGCATCAAGACCCCCACCAAAACCACTAACTCCAAACACAGCTCCGACCCTAACCACCTGAAGTGCATCCTGCTAAACACCCGCTCCATCCACAGACACGCCACAGAACTCTGGGACCTACTCGACACTGCTTTACCGGACATCGCCTTCCTTACAGAAACCTGGATGAACGCCTCTTCAGCACCCGACATCGCCATAGCCATCCCGGACGCTTTCAAGATCATCCGAAAAGACCGCACCAACCAAACAGAAGGAGGCATCTCCATCGTCCATAAGAACACCATCAGAATCACGACCAGCCTTGACGATAACCTTACAACCGCCGAACACCTCCACTTTCAGATCCACACCGACCCCAGGACCACACTTAGAGGCACCCTCATCTACAGACCACCAGAAACCCGTAAACAATTCAGCGAAGACATCACTGACTTCATCAGCCCACATGCCCTTGCCTCCGAGAACTACATTCTACTGGGAGACCTCAACTTCCACCTGGAAAAGAAAAACGAGAGCAACACCACCACCCTTCTGGACAACCTGGCCAATCTTGGTCTCAAACAACTTGTTGACACCCCCACCCATATAGCCGGACATACGCTCGACCCAATCTTCACCTCCAGTAAGCACATCTCCTTCGATCACACCACAGCTCTCCACTGGACAGACCACAGCTGTGTTCACTTCAACTACAAAACCACCTCGACCCACAACCCCCCACAACCTATTCCACGAAGAAACTGGATCAAAATCACCACCGACCAACTCCTCACATCGCTCAATCAAAACCCTCCCGCCCTCTCATCGGACCCAAACCAAGCGGCCACCAAACTCAAACAATGGATCACTCACAGCGCTGACGAACTAGCACCCTTGAAAAACCACCAAACCAAACAGGGTAGCAAAAAAGCCCCCTGTTTCAACGAGGACCTTAAGAAATCCAAGAAACTATGCCGTACTCTCGAGAAAACATGGAGAAAAAACCCAACCACTGACAACCTGACCACCTTCAAGACAGCCACCCGCAAACACCACCAACTGATCAGATCCACCAAGAAGTCAGCATTCAAGGATCGACTCGACAACAACGCCAAAAAACAGCAAGGAACTATTCAACATCGTCAAAGAATTTACCAACCCCACCACAGCCTCAAACGACATCACTCCCTCCCAAGAACTCTGCGACTCTTTATCCTCTTTCTTCTATAACAAAATCGCCGACATACATAACAGCTTTGAGAACATATCCAAAGAACAGTCCACTCCACCCACCTCCGAACCTAAACCGCCCTCTAATAACCTTAACGCCTGGAACCCAATCACCACTGAAGACACCATCCGCCTAATGAACTCTATCCATTCAGGCTCACCAACCGACCCCTGTCCCCACCACATCTTCAACAAAGCCGATTCCATCATCGCACCCCATCTCGGTGATGTCATCAACTGCTCCTTCAACTCCGCTACCTTCCCAGAAAGTTGGAAACACGCCGAACTCAACGCCCTCTTGAAGAAACCCACAGCGGACCCCTCTGAACTCAAGAACTACCGCCCCATCTCCCTCCTCCCATTCCCTGCCAAAGTCATTGAGAAAGCCGTCAATAGACAGCTCGCCGCCTTCCTTGAATCCAACAACTCCCTCGACTCCTCACAGTCCGGCTTTCGAGCCAAACACAGCACCGAAACCGCCCTTATTGCAGCGACAGACGACATCCGAACACTACTGGACAACGGAGAAACAGTTGCCCTCATCCTACTCGACCTCTCCGCCGCCTTCTACACGGTCTGTCATAGCACCCTCATACAACGCCTCCGCAACATCGGCATACAAGGAAAAGCCTTAGACTGGATCATCTCGTTCCTCGCCGGGAGAACCCAGAGAGTCCGACTCCCCCCATTCAAATCAGAAGCCACCGAAGTCATCTGCGGAGTACCACAAGGATCATCACTCAGTCCCACCCTCTTCAACGTTTACATGAGCCCCCTCGCATCCATCGCGCGACAACACAACCTCAACATCATCTCTTACGCTGACGACACCCAGCTGATCCTTTCCCTTACCAAAGACCCTAACACCGCCAAAACCAATCTTCATGAAGGCATGAAAGAAGTAGCCGAATGGATGAAAAACAGCCGCCTAAAACTTAACTCAGACAAAACGGAAGTCCTCATCCTAGGATCATCCCCATCTGCCTGGGACGACTCATGGTGGCCATCGGCCCTGGGCACGGCACCCATACCCACAGACCACGCACGTAACCTAGGCTTCATCCTAGACTCCTCCCTCTCGATGACGAGACAAGTCAACGCCGTCTCATCCTCTTGCTTTAACGTACTTCGTGAGCTCAAAAAAATATTTAGTTGGATCCCCACCGAAACAAGAAAGACTGTCACCCACGCTCTGGTCACTAGCCGACTGGACTATGGAAACACCCTCTACGCCGGAACCACTTCCAAATTACAGAAAAAACTCCAACGCATCCAAAACGCATCAGCCAGACTCATATTGGACATCCCGCGCCAAGCTCACATTACCGGTCACCTGAAAGACCTCCACTGGCTTCCCGTCAACAAGAGAATAACGTTCCGTTTCCTCACCCACGCACACAAGGCCCTCTACAAACTAGGACCCGGATGCCTCAACGCACGAATGTCCTTCTACACACCGACCCGCTAACTAAGATCCTTCAATCAAGCCCTTGCTGCAGTTCCACGCATCCAAAGATCCACCATGGGAGGAAGCTCCTTCTCCTACTTGGCGGCCAAAACCTGGAATTCTCTCCCCACTCACCTCCGCCTTACCCAGAACCACATTTCCTTCAGGAAGGAACTTAAAACCTGGCTATTCGATAAATAATGCACCCCCCTCCCCAAGCGCCTTGAGACCCTCTGGGTGAGTAGTGCGCTATACAAATTCCTGAACTTGAACTTGAACTTGAACGTGAAGGCTTCCTAAAGCCTGGATCTAATGACCCATTGTTAACACAATAATGGATTATATGCAGAAGTAAACTACTCATGATTATAATCACCCCTACAAACGACAGAGCAAATCTGTGCTTTGTTAGTTTCCCGCCTCTGATGACTTGTGTCATCCCATTCACTTTACACTCCCTGTAGGAAGAACCAACCTAAACAGAAGTTGTAGCCAGTCTTCCCTGTCTAAACTTCCCTAGGCTCTCGAAATTCTCATAGTGACTGTCCTGCAATCTCTCCAGTCTCCTCTCTCGCAGTCTAAGAGAATTCTCAATTTGTCTGGACCTATGCCACTTGAAAGCTTTTACTGTTCTCATCAGGAGGATGACACAAACCACAACTATTACTATTGGCTTCAAGACATAACCAAGAATTCCCTTTCCAAGGTTTGCAAACCAACTTCCAACCTTTCAGAATCCTTTATCAACCTTGCTCCAGACTCCCTTGGTTGCCAAGTCATGTATCTCAGTGATGTTACTTATATATTTCCTCAGATACTTACAATGGTCTGGGATATAAGTACAAAAACAACAGTTGATGTAGTAGTGGGCAAAAGAACAATGGATTTAACCCAGATCTTTTGACAGAGAGAGAATGTTTGCATTGTCAGCATTCCATCCATCATTTGTTTGCTATAACACTGGGATATAAGTACAGCACTGTTGAACACTCAACATTTTAGAGACTCCGCCTCTCTTTTGCTAATAACTCATCTAAAGCAAGACAGTTTTCCATCACCATAGCCCTTATCAAAACCATCTCTCCATCTACGAGTAACAATGAATGAGCTGTATTGAATGACAGCTTATCCACTATAGTTGACAACTTCCTGATCTTAGCATAATTTAAAACCATTCCCAAACTTGGTAGCAATGCTCCAAACACATCTCCTACGATCTCTCCCGCACTCGTACCACGTCTCTCTCTATACGGTTGCTTCCCTTCCAGGATCTTCAAATCCTCCACATGGTATATCTTAGGAAACACAACAGCCACATAACATGTGCCATACCAATTCAATGGCAATCGAACTTACGCATTCTTCCCACATACAAAATACTCATTTGGCACCACTTGTACCGCTTCTTGTAAGAGCTTCTTTGCAGTGGCATAAATTGTGAAAGTGTGATCACACACACTCTGTCCCACAAAGATCTTGTACCTATCTAATACAAAGCCTTCCTCACTGTTCCCAGTCTAAAGCTATTGGGCCGTAACTTCCCTTAGCCTTGTGAGATAACACTTCCTTGGTCCATTCAAAATTTCCCTTTTTATTGTTAAGCGTAAGTGCTACTGACCTATGTCTATGTTCTACTTGATCTACAAAATTCTTTTATATGTCAGTCAACATATAAGTCAAATTATGTTTATGCACATAAGCCGTGTCTAATGTAACAGTAGGTATGAAACATTCTCTCTTCTTGCTTCTAATAGTCATACTTATTCAGATGATTGTAAGCTGGTACCTATGATAGCACTACATCATAATTCGAGAAATAGTACTCGTAATGACCTTTACCATAAAACATGCTAAGCAACAGACTACAAGTAATACCATACGTCAGAGGCAAATGATGGTACCTAATACCCTGCTCGACAAACGCAGGTACCTGCATACACACATAGCAATCTCTAACATCCATTGTGTTCCAATACTCACACAACAGCTTCGCATAAGCATTCAATGTGTAATCACCTTTAGACAAATGTACGTGCAACAAGCGACTAGTCTGATCAATTATAGCACTGTTAACTCCTAATGTACCCTCTTTCATGCTAGAAGTGGTTGGTGCAGATGTCCCATGTACTCCCACGCCCTTAACCACAGCATCGTGTGAACTTATAGTGGACATAATGATGACTACAGCTATTACTACACTTAGTGTACCTATTATACATTTGTGCCTACGGTTCAGATTTCCAGACTCCATTTTCAATTGAGTTCAGATTGTGGTTGTAAGAGGATAAATGCAAAGTCTCTTCCTCTGCCTTTCACTGCTGCACAATAGGGTTCGGAAACAGTTGTTGAAATCGTGGAAAGTGTTATCAGTTCATGGCACAATATTTACACAGCTTGAAAGACTTCTCTGGCCCTTTTTCTTCTTCTACGGAAAGGTCCCTATTTTTAGACTTCTTTCACTGTGGCCTAGGTTATCTTCTTTGAGCACAAGTGGTTTTATGTACAGTTCAAAATTCAGTTTTCATCCCTTATGAGATCAAAGACAACTTCTTCAATGACATGCTGCAAAAGTTCAATGCGAAAAACCTCAATATCCTGAGCTGATGGCTGATTTCCATAGGTAGGAAACGTGAGATCTTAAAAAATAAAGCTCCGTAAGCCACTCATTCTCAGTAGATATGGTACTGTCAATGTGAGAATTCCATTAGCCTCTACTCCAGTGACTAACAGTTCAATCTCAATTATCAGTACCGGCGTCCCAGATGTCACTCTCCCCGGCATTTGTAGCATAGTAAGTCCACTCTGGAGAGGCGTATCTCTGGCACAGTAATCTCATGCTCCTTGATCTCCCTATGCTCCCTTGGGCTTTTTCTGTCTCACTTTTATCCGATTCAGATTGCTCAGCTGTGGATTGATCTGAACACTGGAGGTGGACTTTCTATCATCAAGCGAGCCCTGAGGGATCGTAGCCTGTGACACTGCTTGTCATTATTGCCACAAAATCGGTCATTGGAAGCACCAGTGTCGATCAAATCCAGCAAATCAGTTGCAAGAGGGAGAGTCAGTGTAAGTGCCCGATGTGATAAACACTGTGACATGACCATGTCCTACAATTGTGGAAGTCAGAATCAGTTAGTGCAAGTGCCCCAACCTTCGAGAGTTCCATAGAATAATCGAGCGTTTCATAAAATTCCTTTTATGGAAACTCTAGATGCATTCGATCAGGACCTGTCGTAATGACAGTACCTGAGGGGGAGGAAACTGTACCCTTGGATCAGTCTCAGAGGTAGACCAGAGTGGACTGTTTGTTGAAGCAGATGTAGGTGGTGCTGCCAGTTCTACTGATCCACAGAAGTCCCAAACCCATGCGACTAGGGACAATCGATCCAAGTTGTAGGAGTTGCCAATAAAACAATGACCAACCCAATGACAGAAGAAATACCTGTGGAAAAAGGAACCTTTCACGAGCCACACCAGTTTGTGGCTCCGTGGTTTCATGGTTTGTTTGCCATTCGAGTTTAGTATGTTTTTAGGACGTGATCTCGTATGCAAGCTGAACTGTACGGTTTATTGGATGCCAAAGGGAGTTGAATTACAGACTAATGATGATGACATTACATTCAAATTGGCGAATGAGAACCATTGCATGGAGATGTTTCCAGTACTAACAGTGGATGACATGCCATGGAATTTGAGAGACACCGTCTCTCCACTGGTGTGGGACTTCACAGGGGAAGGGATGGGACCGATTCGGGGAGTTGATCTAGGCCACAGTGAAAGAAGTCTAAAAATAGGGACCTTTCAGTAGAAGAAGAAAAAGGGCCAGAGAAGTCTTTCAAGCTGTGTAAATATTGTGCCATGAACTGATAACACTTTCCACGATTTCAACAACTGTTTCCGAACCCTATTGTGCAGCAGTGAAAGGCAGAGGAATAGACTTTGCATTTATCCTCTTACAACCACAATCTGAACTCAATTGAAAATGGAGTCTTGAAATCTGAACCGTAGGCACAAATGTATAATAGGTACACTAAGTGTAGTAATAGCTGTAGTCATCATTATGTCCACTATAAGTTCACACAATGCTGTGGTTAAGGGCGTGGGAGTACATGGGACATCTGCACCAACCACTTCTAGCATGAAAGAGGGTACATTAGGAGTTGACAGTGCTATAATTGATCAGACTAGTCGCTTGTTGCACGTACATTTGTCTAAAGGTGATTACACATTGAATGCTTATGCGAAGCTGTTGTGTGAGTATTGGAACACAATGGATGTTAGAGATTGCTATGTGTGTATGCAGATAACTGCGTCTGTCGAGCAGGATATTAGGTTCCATCATTTGCCTCTGACGTATGGTATTACTTGTAGTCTGTTGCTTAGCATGTTTTATGGTAAAGGTCATTACGAGTACTATTTCTCGAATTATGATGTAGTGCTATCGGAGGTTCCAGTTCTCTCTGTGCTCCTGCCTGAATATTCCCAATTAAAGATGCATGCATGAGTTGCCCAGAAGCGGGTGACTTCGTCCGCATATCATTTTCCCACAGTCACAAAATCGTTCCCCTTCCCATGGGCAGCGCACTTCATGACCGCTGCTTCCTTTGGTCGTTGTAATGTTCCAACAGTTGTCTCACATACTCTCCATTCCTAATGGGAGATCCTCATGATGTGAAGAACCCCCTCTATGACCATAGCTGTCCGAAGTCATGAACTACACCAAAACCATACTGGCTATCGGTATAGATGGTGACTCGGATCTGATCAGAAGCAAATCATGCATGGGTAAAAGCAATGATTTCAGCTATTTGTGTGGAGTATACTCCTTGTTATCAAGCAGTTTCTAAAAGCCCAGAAATGGAACATCCAGCAAAAGCTTCTCTTAAGTAACCCTCATTGTCTCTTAAGCATGAACCATCCACAAAGAGGATTTGGTCAGAGTCAGGCAGTGGTTCATCGACAATGTCGGGTCTCGGTTTGGTACAAAGTTCAGTCACATCCAGACAGTCATGGTCCTCACAATCTTCCCCAGCAGCATTTGGAATAGGCAACAAGGTAGCAGGATTTAACACAGAATACCGATTCAGGGTGGTATTCTGAGAGGCTCGTAGTATCTGTTTGCATCTTGTCAGCCTGTTATTCGTCAAATACTGTGTCTTGGTTCTTATCATCAGAAGCTCAACTGAGTGTGGTAAGTATGCAGTAAGAGGATGACCCATCACAATACTTTCACACGGTTCAACTCTGACAACTGTTGCAGCAATGGATCTGAGACATCTGGTTAACGCTGAAAATACAGAATATAATGCAGCTGAGAAATAGGCCACTGGCCTACGGACACCCCCATGAGTCTGGGTGAGTACGGATAGAGCACAACCCTCCCTCTGGCAGCAGAATTATGAAAATGCTTTGTTGTAATCAGTCATTCCCAAAGCTGGAGCACGCCAAAGGCACTCTTTCAGCTCCAAGAAGGCAACCAAGCAATCGTTATCCCAGGGTACCGGATCACTCACATCCTTGTGCTTCAATCTCTATAAAGGCTTTGCCTTCAATGAAAAGTTTAGGATCCATTGTCAACAGTAGCCAACCATCCCCAAGAGCATCCTTACTTCCTTCTGAGTGGTGGGTGCATTAATTTTTATGATCGCCTCAGTGCGGTCTAGTGACACCTTTCTCTAGCCTTTTTCAATGCGATGACCCAAGTACTGAACTTCTGTCAAGCAGTACTGAAGCTTGCTCGGCAACACCTTGTGTTTATTTTCATATAAACGGTTCAGTAAGGCAATGGTGTCATCCATACAAGCCTCTTATATCTCCAATGCAATCAAGAGATCATCATTATACTGCACAAGCACTGATTCTGTGGCAGCACCAAGCTCTCAAGATTTTTTTCAAAATCTGTTTAAAGATAGATGGACTTTCAGTAATACTATTCTACAGCCAGAAAGCAAATAAAAATTGGCTTTCCTCGTGCAATGGGATGGAGAAAAATGCTTGGCACAGATCAATCACAGTAAACCACTCAGCCTCACAAGGAATTTGAAACAGGATCACAGATGGATTTGGTACCATGGGACAACATGGAATTACAATCACATCAACTTTCCTCAAATCTTGAACTATGCGACATTTGCCTCTTGGCTTCTGTAACCCCATTGTAGGTGAATTGCATGGACTTCCTATTATCTCCTTCAAGATGCCCTGCAAAATCATGGACTCAATCACAGGTGTAATCCCTGCCTCCGTTTCTGGAGTCAGGTTGTATTGTGGCATTCTTGGAAATTCTGCATTTGGCTTGATCTGTATATGAACCGGTTCAACTCCCCGAATCGGTCCCATCCCTTCCCCTGTGAAGTCCCACACCAGGGGAGAGACGGTGTCTCTCAAATCCCATGGCATGTCATCCACTGTTAGTACTGGAAACATCTCCATGCAATGGTTCTCATTCGCCAATTTGAATGTAATGTCATCATCATTAGTCTGCAATTCAACTCCCTTTGGCATCCAATAAACCGTACAGTTCAGCTTGCATACGAAATCACGTCCTAACAAACATACTAAAGTCGAATGGCAAACAAACCATGAAACCACGGAGCCACAAACTGGTGTGGCTCGTGAAAGGTTCCTTTTTCCACAGGTATTTCTTCTGTCATTGGGTTGATCATTGTCTTATTGGCAACTCCTACAACTTGGATCGATTGTCCCCAGAGGCATGGGTTTGGGACTACTGTGGATCAGTAGAACTGGTAACACCACCTACATCTGCTTTAACAAACAGTCCACTCTGGTCTACCTCTGAGACTGATCCAAGGGTACAGTTTCCTCCCCCCTCAGGTACTGTCATTATGACAGGTCCTGATCGAATGCATCTAGAGTTTCCATTAAAGGAATTTTATGAAACGCTTGATTATTCTATGGAACTCTCGAAGGTTGGGGCACTTGCACTAACTGATTCTGACTTCCACAATTGTAGGACATGGTCATGTCACGGTGTTTATCACATCGGGCACTTACACTGACTCTCCCTCTTGCAACTGATTTGCTGGATTTGATCGACACAGGTGCTTCCAATGACCGATTTTGTGGCAATAATGACAAGCAGTGTCACAGGCTACAATCCCTCAGGGCTCGCTTGATGATAGAAAGTCCACCTCCAGTGTTCAGATCAATCCACAGCACCTTTGAGATCTTTACAAAATGATCAACTTGTTTGTACCATTCATCAGGTTTCTCCCTCAGCCAAGGAAAATCATTTGTGAACGCTTCTAAATCACCCCTACTCCAAGAAACATGCACATACCCTCTGGTAGGCACCTCTTTCAGTGGGAAAACCTCAACCTCTGCTGTTCCCCCTCCCGGAGGCAGCGCTTCCCCTGTCCCCTTCCTTTTTCTTGGACCATCTTTCTTCCCATTTGTCAAGCATGCTCTATGCGCGCATCACTATAATCAGTTCTCAAATGTGTGTTTTCAAACCTGTTACTCTGTTCTTTTCAAGATCCTGATCATTGTAGTTCAACCTAAGGTTTCCTTGAAACATTTTTGTTTTAGACAAGTCTACATCATATTTCCGAGCCAACTCTGTCAATTTCTCATGTGCTCGTCTCGCCTTACGAGTAACATAATTTGCCACAAACACAAACTCATCCTGCTCATAGATCTCTATTCTCTCGAAAGCCAAGTTCCCACTGATTATGTCATCTACCTCAGTCTTCAACCTCACTACATCCAACAACTTTGCCTTTAACGCAGCCTGGATCGTGCCCTGACTCGACGTGTTATTCGGTCCTTCTCTATTGCTGCTCTGATTTCTTTGCCAATTCTATGAATTTGGGGTCTCTAAAACATGATGGTTCCCAGATGTTCCCTGACCTGTGCCTGGTTCTGGAATTCTTTGCATGGGTCCCCTGACTGGGGGTTCTCACATCCTCAAATCAGAATTTGAATCGCCACAGATACAGATCGTATGGTACTAGACCTTACACCAGAGGTCTTCAATCTGTGGGGCGCGACCCCCAGGGGGGTCGTGGAGTCCTGGGAAGGGGGTTGCAGATCCTGCAGAGTGCAGTTCCTGGCATTGGGCTGATCGAGGGTGCTCACAGCGAGGCCTAATTCACACCGAGGTGTGAAAAACATCAACTGAATAGAACGAAATGGCCCTGCCTACATAGATTAATAGGTCCCAGAGAGGGGATCCTAGTGGTACGGGGGTGGTGACAAAACAATTCGTATCAGAGTCAACAATACCTTGACTCTGATACGAATTGTTTTGTCACCACCCCCGTACCACTAGGATCCCCTCTCTGGGACCTATTAATCTATATAGGCAGGGCCCTTCCGTTCTATTCAGCTGTTTTCTCCCCTTCTTCCTGCCTATATTTGAATCACATCTCTGGGGAACCCCCTTCTATTCTGGTGAAAAACATCAACGCCTCATTAAGAAGTAAAAGGTCTTTTAAAGACCTGTCAAGTACTCGGGTGTGGCTGTGTGTGTCCCTGAAGCTGTTTCAGCTGGGCTCACATACACGGGCTCACATACACAAGCTGGAGGGTGGGGGGTTGGGGGTGAGCTGGGGGGTAGGCTGGGGGAGCAGGCTGTAGTGTAGCCCTTTGAGTAAAATGGATGTTGCGCGCCCGGAGCTGTGGGTCCCATGACACACGTCCCCCGCCCCCAGCAGGGAGGCACAGAGATGCCCGCCCATGAGCGGGAAAGAAGAAGGAAGAAGACGCAGAGAGATACTGATCCCCCCCCCCATGAGAGAGGTACAGAAAAGGTGGGTGGATGAATGATGGGTGGATGGATGGATGTAAGGCTGAAGGATGGATGGATGTGTGAAAAGGTGGATGGATGAAAGGATGGATGGATGAAAGGGTGGATGGATGGATGAAAGGGTGGATGGGTGGATGGATGGATGAAAGGGTAGATGGATGAAGGATGTATGGATGGATAAAAGGTTGCATGGATGAATGATGGATGGATGGATGTGTAAAAAGATGGGCGGATGAATGATGGGTGAATGGATGGATGGAAGGGTGGATGGAGGAATGATGGATGTATGGATGGAAGGATGAAAGGGTGGATGGATGAAGGATAGGTTGGTGAAGGATAGATGTATGGATGGAAGGATGAAAGGGTGGACGGATGATGGATGGATGGATGAAAGGGTGGATGGATGTATGGATGGATAAAAGGTTGCATGGATGAATGATGCATGGATGGATGTGTGAAAAGGTGGGGGATGAATGATGGGTGGATGGATGGATGAAAAGGTGGGTGGATGGATGGATGGATGAAAGGGTGGATGGATGAAGGATGGATGTATGGATGGGAGGATGAAAGGAATGGATGTATGGATGGGAGGAGGAAAGGGTGGATGGATGTATGAATGGATAAAAGGTTGCATGGATGAATGATGGATGGATGTGTGAAAAGGTGGGTGGATGAATGATGGGTGGATGGAAGGGTGGATGGGTAAAGGATGGATGTATGGATGGAAGGATGAAAGGGTGGATGGATGAAGGATGGATGTATGGATGGAAGGATAAAAGGGTGGATGGATGGATGTGTGAAAGTGTGGGTGGATGAATGATGGATGGATGTGATGAGGTCTAACAGGCGCATTTATGGTTGTCAAAAGTTGGTGATGAGGAGTACCAGTTTCTAGAAACGTTTGTCGGAAGGGGGTCCTTACGCCTAAAAAGGTTTTACAAGGGGGTCTCGGCATCAAAAAGTTTGAAGACCTCTGCCCTACACATACTCTCGAAGGATCTGCAGTTGCTGGGACCTAGATTCTACTGGCACCAGAAACTGATTATTATCGATCATGGTCATGTTCCCTCCTGGGCTGATCCTTTCTTCTAACCCTGTCTGTGGCTGACTAGAGAGTTCCACTAAGTTTGGGTCATACACAGAGACCACAGGTACAATGGTGACTGGTACCGTAAGAGCTTCCGGTAACTGTAATGCAGCATTGACTCCATTTGACTCTGCACCCCTTCCACTCCTGTTGAAACCCTTCTCACTGTCCCTGCTCTGGAGCTCTCTCAATATTTGCTGCATTTGCCAGTTCTCGCGTTCCTTCCTCTGAATGTGGATTGTAAGTTGGAGGACGCTCTGACAATAACCTGTCCTACAAGCTGTCGTTCGTTTCACTCCCATACTTTGTTTTCTCCTCCATTTCTATTCTGAGTATCCCCCCTCTCACCAGCATTGGGTACAACCTATCTCCCTCAATGGTGTATACTCTCCATTTTTAAGTTGTGCATCCCATCATGCATCCTGATATGCCTTCATTGCCTTTTTCATCTTTCCATGGAATCTCTCCCTATTCTTTGCATGTACTGCTCACATTCACACATCTAAAGCTTCAGACTGTGTTGGTATGGGCAGAGGCCATAGCGACAACCTCACTTTCCTCAACTGATACAATACCTCCAGTCTGATTAAGCCATAATGTGGAAATTCCAAATCCCCCTCTTTTTTAGTGATTTAATGCCAATTCTGAAGCCAAACTACAGTATGGAGTCTAACATTTGTTGCCATATAGTGTGCTGGAGTATCCTCGGGCGGTGCTTCCTCCCCCACTCAAGTAACCACTCCCTGATCACTTCTAAACAGATCACACAATACCCTAAAACATCGCATGGTTAAATCAAAATTTCCCCCAGATAAACAAGACTTTCTCAGTTACAACTTCCTGTTAGCTATCAACCAGTCCCAATGTGGCTTTACACCAACCAAACTATCGCAGCATGGCACTCTCTGAAGTCACCTTTTTCCTCCTTCACAATCTCTCCCTCGTCGTTCACTCACACAATCACCACTCCGTAATTGTCTGCCCTTTTCTAAGAACGATAGGGTTCAATCACTCAAGAACAGTCACAAGCAGTGACCCTCGACCTGCCCTGGTCACCTGAATCAATATAGTCCCCCCCTGTGCACAAGATTTACCATACAATTCCAACATGTCACATTCACACAAAGTTCCCTGACTGAGATGGAACTGGAGATGACGTCTCACAGCAACTCCTCAAATCTGTTGTCCGACAATCACAATAATTTGGGGCCAGATGTATGACCGTTTTTTGCGGTTGCAAACAGGAAATTGGTTCATTTGCGACCGCACTAAAGGGCCCTGGCATGTACAAATGCTATTTTGCGAGTCGGTGACTCGCAAAATAGCGTTTGCGGCTCGCACTATTAGGAAGGGCCATCCCTTCCTAATAGCGAGTCACAATGGAATGTACCATTGTTTTGTGACCACATTTGCAGCTGCAAAACACTTGCAGTGTACCATCTACTTAAAGTAGGTGGTGAGCCACTCTCAAAGGTGTCCCCAGGGGACCCTTTCCCCTTTGTGAGTGTGTGCGAAAATATTTTTTTTAAGAGCAGACAGTGGTCCCAGGGATCACTGCATTACTCTTAAAAAAGTGAAACTGAAACGTGTCATTTTTCTTTTTTAAATGCATCCCCCTATCCTTGAAGGAAAAGGGGATGCATAAAAAAACTGCTTGATTAAAAAAGCAGTCACAGGCATGGTGGTCTGCTGACTCCAGCAGACGACCATCCCTGGGAGTGCTAGCCATTCCTAATGGCGTTGCAAATAGCACTTGCCTCATGAATATTAATGAGGCAGGCGATTTGCGACCCCATTAGGAATCTCTAACAGCGTTTGAGACACTTGTAAATTGTATTTTGCGAGTTGCAAATTGCGAGTTGCAAAGCGACACAATTTACGAGTCGCAAAATGTAAGGGTTGTACATCTGGCCCTTGGTGTCTTCTATACCATTTAATATATCCTGGGATCTTAGGCCACTTTGGGACCTGAAACTCAAATCTCAATTCTTGGCCTATACCCGGACCAAAACCACATTCCCTCGACTTTCATAAAACTCCGCCAAACATCATACAACCATCACACTCCCGCAATCTAATCCGCAACGCATCTCTAGTAATACTCACTCCTCCGTTCGTCGCTGTTCTAGCTGCTCCGTCGGTCTCCGCCAAACTCCGTCGTTCTCCACTCTCGATCACTGGGCTCTAATTTGGGGCTCAAGGGTCCAGGTCTTTTCTAGATTATTCTAGACTCTCCGCCCGCTTCTTGTGAAAACTATCCTCTGGCACCAACTGAAGGACCAGGTTACATGTTCTAGATCTGCTCTGAAACCCCAGGTCAATTGGACTTTTTATCAGCAAGAAAGCGTGGAGGGGACAGAAATCGGTAACCAATCAAACAATTCAGCCCCAATTTACCATGACTCCTAAGAATCACAGACTTTCAGTTAAGTTTAGTTAGTTTAGTACAAAGCTAAAAACAGCTGCACGTACAGACATCTGAAGGTGAGGGTGTAGAAATACATTAGAACTAATACAAAGCCAAATCCACAAATTACGTTAAGACTGTGCAGTTTGCACAGGATAATCAGTTCGAGAATCAGAATACAGAAAATAACAGTGCAGACATCGAGATTCCCCTTCATTGGAAGTTTGTAGGTATAAAGCATTACTCTGTCCCTACACCACCACTAGCGTTACATCCCTTCATAGCATTTCCCAAGGGAAGATCCATTAAGGTGTCAGTGTGAGAAGCCTTCCTAAGAAGCCTTTTCACATTAGATTGGTCACGTCGCATGAAGCTACAGAGCTCGTTCTAAGATGCTCTGTCTCTCAAGGCAAGATACTTTCCCTAACTTCAAAACATCAATACCACAGGTAGTATCTCATGATGCATTTCAGTATCACCCCATCCAGTCAAGCCACCTCCTCGTAGGTGATTTTCCATTAGACATGCTCCCAGTCCTTGGCAAAATGACCTTGATTCCCAGGCTTGCCCCAATGAGAAAGTACAACAGTTCTCCATTATCAGTATCAACGCTCAATGTATCATGGTCCTCCTTAAGCCTAACTCCTAAAACAAAGACATTATTCTAGCTAACAAAGATGAATTCTCCACCTGCAACAGCAACGTGAGAAAGAACACATCCAGCATGCACATGAAATTCGACTATCAACTCTAATGCAAGAGCTCCCAGGGAAAATGCATTTCAGGGCTACAGAAACCGGCCAACATAAGCGAATAGCACACAGGCCTCACGAAATGACATATAACATGAAGACTTTTACTGAGCACTTGTAAATAAACATGTTACATAAGCACATCAATATATATGTAATTAATTGTCAGCAGCACGAACAAATTCTACACGTTCATGTTTTCAGTTAAACACATCCAGTTTTAATGTTAATTTCTTCATGCTTATACAAAATATCCATAGTACACCACAATTCATGTTATTACAGTTCAGGTTCCACTGCCCCAGGTTAATACTACAAAGGATTATATGTGTAGGTGTGGACTACTCGTGATTATAAAACACCCCTGCAAATAACAAGCACTGGCGTTGCCAATAGGTCTCGCATTAGGAAAGTGTGGGCTATTGGTATTGTAAATGACAATTATTTTTTTAATATGTGTTGGCAGTGGCACTGAAAATATATAAATTAATAGCATTGTTATTTACAAAGCCAATAGCTTACACTTTCCTAATGTGAGTCCTATTGGCTATGGGAATGCTTGTTGTTAGCCTGCATTAGCATGCCAATCAGGGGTCTCTGGAGGTGGCGGGCCGCGCGCCAGACGACGAGCCCTCTGCCACGGCGCAAGGCAGACACCCATATTCCTCCGCCCAAAAGTGACCTCATATCACAGTGGAACCTCAGACCAATCACTGGGCACCACAAATGTGGTAACTGTGTTTCATGTTCTTCTACAATTGAAGGGGACACCTTCATTAATCATGGCATCAAATGGACACATGATGCATTCACCAACTGTAAAACAAAAAATATCGTTTATGCAGTGGTCTGTCCTTGTGACAAGGTCTATATTGGCAAGACAAATCAAGCCATTAATGCACGCATTACACAACACCGATCTCGGATAAAAAAACGAGTAATGACCGCACCCATGGTTGAACACTTTGTAAATAACCAGCATACAGAAAACGATTTCAAATGGACACCACTTGTCTGGCTGGACTCTAAACG